>NC_079311.1:76383456-76983456 GCF_023638135.1 Falco biarmicus | reverse complement strand
TCTCGCATGGCTAGAGCATCATACCAGACACATATTTGTTTTTGCACTTTGCAAAATAAAACATTCAATTAAGAAAACAGAAACAGGAAATGAATAAACATTATATTTCTGTGGTTTTCTTCTAGTGTTTCATTCAATTGGCTCTCCCTAATAAATAAGATCCATCAGGATCAACAGGTCTCAGGACTGATTTTCTCTTCTTATGATCAAGGGGAGTCAGTTTTGTTGTTAACCTTTCCATTTATTTAAAATGCCCTGGATTTTGTATTCATTTTTTATGCTCCCCGTTTCTGATTGTTTCCTTGAAATGGGAACTTCAAGGACTTTGATAAATGGATTGAAAGGTTGCCTTATTTCTCTGGCACATCTGCCTTTGTGTCCTCTGCAAAATGCTGTTTTGCAAATCATAAAGCTGGGGATTGCAGTAAGTATTTATCAGAGTAAGGCACAGAAGGCTGTAGGGGCATAACAGATTAGATGGTTCCAGTGAGGGGCCAGGAGCAAGAGCTGCTGGGAAATAGTTGTGAGCTGAAATCAAGACAAAAGGACATAGGCTGGACATTAGTGTGTCTTTTTGGCAATGTTATCTATTAGCTGTGGTCTGTAGAGGTCTGGAAGCCATGGAAAAAGTCCTGCAATGGGATTGTGAAACTGCTGAAGAATTCCTTTACTTATTTGGAACTCCTTTACACATTTTTTCTAGTAACTCCAATTGAAATAGTGTTGATAGAAGTATATGTGAGTCTGTGAGTCAGGCTGATAGTTATCCATCCCTACACAAACTGTAGTCTAAAATGCAAAGGATAACGCTCATCACCCGCCCTCCCACCTCCCTAGGATAGGATCACCATTGCTGGTGCATTCAGCACTCATTTGAATGATGCATCGCAAATAACTGTCTTTCTCAGGACAGGTTTTCACAAAATTTCACAAAATAGCCAATAGATTTAAGCACCTAGGCCCAACACTTTACCCATTCAAGACACCAGCATACCCAAACAGCACCTCCCTCTAAACAGTCAAACTCAGAGTTTAGGTAACAACAGAATGAAGAGCCTTAAGCACTAAATAGCTTATTTGCCTCCTGGATGAGCTGAAATTGGGTTTCCATGCCTCCCGTGTCATTGCAGTTATTGCACCAGAGAGTGCACTGGGAGCACCCAGAGATCCTGTTGAATGCCACAGTGGCTGGATGTTTCATAGAGGAGCTGGGTAATGAGAAACATCCTCTTGTCACAGCATGCGAGCCTTCCTGCAGGGCAAACACCCGGGACTGCTGGCTTTCCTGCCATTCCCATGCTCAGCTTGAGTGAGCCCCTCACTCTCATTCCTATCTTCTAAGCTCGCCCAGCCCCACCATGAAGGGTAATTCACAGGGACCGCTGAGCCAAGAGGTGACTCAATCCACAGCCACGGTGCTTCACAAGGAGCTGCTTTCTCAGAGGGACATGACCGCCCTTCAGTGCCAGCATTAACACAGACAGTAGTGAGAGTGCAAAGATCTTTCAGATGATTCAAATGTGTGATTGTTGCACTCATCCCTTTGCATACCTCCGTAAGGGCAGACAGGACCCATGTTCCTTCTGGCTCTGCACTTTTCACTCAGTTTCACTGTGTTACTATGGCAAACAAGGGAAATGTTCAGCTCCCAGCTCTGAGTCATTGCCACTCTCCCAAAAACAAACGTGTCCTGTACTTCTGTCTCACAGGAGCTGCCAAGCAAACAGCCCAGTATTCATCCTAGCTTCTTAGGCAGCCACAGACTACAGCTTGTAGCCGGTACCATTAATGCTATTAATAACCCCTTTTCACACGAGACCTTTTCAAACTCCACAACCCAAAGCACTTGATGCATTTTACTACCTGTGTTCCAAATCCACATTCTCCTAGGAACCTCACAGCCATCATCGGTGAAGGCTGAGCTCCTCGTAACTGCAGAGCAACAGCACAGACAGACCTCAGCTTGTCCTGCCCCAAACTGGTAAATGCGTCACCATACACAAGTATGAGAGGTTTTCTCCAACACCTCTGCTACCTACCACACTTCAATGCACTGCCAAACAACTCCAGACCTGTGCTCAGGTCAGTGCTGAGCATTCCTATTCACCAGAGACCTGCAAGTGTTGTGCAAACTACCATCTTGCCAGATCATCTATCCTATCAGCAAAATGCTGGTAGCTGTTCAGCTGAGAACAGCAGATTTACCATGCAGGCTAACATTGCATCCAAATGGAAGCATCTACAAGAGATTTCAGGCAGGAAGAGAGTAATCCCTTTAACAATATAACTACCTTCTGGAACTATGATCATGTGTCTAGTCTGTTTGCCATTGTACGCAACTGTCTAGCCATCTATCCATCCATCCAGTCACACCTTTATTCCCAGTACAGGTGAGCATCTACAGTTTCATGGAGAGTGCAATGCGTGTTTGTTCATTGATGGCCACATCATCTCACTTTGATTTGCTTAGAAGGCAGGCCTGGTTTTTCTGCTTGCTTTCACTACGGATGCTGCAGCCATCACCAGCTTACCTGAGTATCTCTGACCTTCACTGCCTATGACTGTTTTCTGCCAAATACCTCTTCTGAAAGGGCTAGATTTTGTAAAACACTATTTTCTATAGGGAACCGTGAATGTCTTTGCCTTTTCTTTCCCTTCCTGCGTGCAGGGGAGGGGCGGCATCAGGACCACTCTGCCACACCCTGGGGTTTGGGAGTGAGTTGAGCTGATCTGCATTGGGGCAAGACTGCCTATAAAGGGAAAGAGGGAGGGAAAGGGGAGATGCGAGAAACTGCGTCACTTCCACAATTGCTACTGCTCAGGAGAAAGGAGCAAAAGAAATATATATCTGCCTGCCTATTAATTTAAATCTAGACCCAGGCAGAAGTCAACGAACTGTAATTTATGAGCTGTCAAAGCCTGAAAAATTCCTTTTGACACTGTATTTTCAGTTATTACATGCTTTCCTGCAAGACGACAGCGTAATTCTGTAGGGAGCCTTCTAGTGAACAGCACAGTGGCAGAGGGCAGTGGGGGCTTTCTTATTATCTTTTCTTCCCCCTTTCTTTTTCCCTCCCCACTCCTTTCAATCATTCCCCCTTTCCTACCTTGCTGCTCACCCAAACAGTAGCAAGAAAGTAAATCAGCAGCAGCAGCATTCCCCGTCCTGCCAGCCCTTCAGCACCATCAAGGCAGTGCTCTGTGCCATGGCACCATGCAGAGATTTCTGAGGACTCACTGGGTGATGGGAATCAAGATGAGGCAGTGACCTCCACTCCACTAAAGATGAGGAAAAAGCACCCTCTTACATTCTGTCTAGCATTTTATACACTGCAGCTGGTTTCCTTCTGCCCATGCTAGGGACCCACCACTCTTGCTGGTGCACTTTTTTGGTTGGGTCTTTCCCACCTGTATTAGCATTGATGGAAAACTCTCAGCTACCCCAGATCCCCAGAAGTGAGCAGCACTCCCTGCCTGACTCCCTGCTCCTCCATAAAGTGAACCAGAGCAGTGAAGAGTCCTGGCAGTGTCATGCTTTCCTGGGGAGGAGTAGTTTCTCCTCTTTCCCAAGCCCTCCGGCATGTTTGCTCCCTGAAAAGCAGTGCCAGGCTCTTGGGATGGACATGTCATCACACACCTGGACCTCATGTAAAGCAAATGGTGGGTGGTACTTTGGTGTTAGCATTTGCTGGAGGGGAAAGTATGAAAGGGCTGCCTGCCCATGGGTACCTGCCCACATCTCCATCAGGTTATGAGGGCACATAGGGTTGGAGGGTAATGGCAGTGGCAGCATTGCCCAATGCCAGTTAATGGCAGAATTAAAACTAACATCAAAGGAAGCTTGACCTGGAAATGTTTCTGTTGCCTGAATCTGACCTGAAGTTCCCCTGGCATCCAGCTCATTTCCTTATCACTTGGGGACAGGAGTGGGGGAGGCATTTCACAACAAATGTCATTTATCCCTGTAGTTCCAAAGCTTTCTTTTTCTTACACACACAATTGCTTTTTAATTTGAGCTGCCGGGCATGGTGGGAAGGTTGCCTTTTTGCTTTATTTTATTCTTCCCAGCTTTGGTTTCTCACTTACAGCTCAGAAGCCCCTTTTAAGGTCTATTCTCTGTGATAGGCACTTTGCCTCATATTTAGGGAATCACACCCACACACTGCACGCATCCATATGCAAACACACAGACATACACATGCATTTTCTGAGTGAACTGAGCTCCGAATCTTGTGCTTTAATATAATGTAAGCAGACTGTGCAGAGCTCCCTGGAGTCAGGATTATGGAATAGTGCTCTGAAAGCACTGTAGAAAAGTCCATACCCAGAGAAAAGGACCATCCTTTCTGGTGCGTTGTGATGCAAGGCAATCACAACTCCAGGAGCCTATTCCAGGCTATGTTCCTCTGTGATGTCACCGTGCCTCAGTTTCCCCAAATGTGAATTAGGGCCAGCACCACCAGCTACTAGTACTTGGGCAACTTTTGAATGAGTATGTTAGAGCAACATTATGGCCCTGCTATCATTACTGTGATGGCATTTTCTTTCAGAATTGGATATGAAAATAGCCAAGGCCAAAATTCCTCTGGATTGCAGATGGAGAGATGGAAAAAGCAAAACAGAGATTTGCCTGGAACTAATCTCACATTTAATAGCAGAAGCAAGGAGATAAAGGCCTTCTCTGAATGTAAGACCACTATCTGGGGAGTTAAGGATAAACTGTTATATCCTACTCAGGAGTGGGTTATTGATGGGCAAACTTTCAGTGTTTTTGTTAAAATTCAGGGAAGCCTGCAACAAATCCTGCAAGCCTGTGTTCTCTGAGTTCTACCTTCCGCTCAAACAAGGTGCATGCTTCTATCCAAAAGAAAGACAGAGCCGGTAGCTGCCTATAACATCAAGGACCACCATATCACCCAGGTCTAGATCTTCCTCAGACTGGGACAAAGTTGCTGGAACAGGCCAAGAATTAGTCAGGGCAAGCCAATAGTTAACAGTGGAGGAGTCAAAGCAGGGTTCAGTGCATGTTCCCTGACTTTCTTTTGGTTAACATTACATATGCTAAATAAATGTCATCCCAACTGGGACCTGGGCTTTGTTTCTAGCTCAGAGAAATGTTCAGGGAAGCTGAATAAGAATCCTATTGTCTTACATTGCTTCACTGTGCAGGGAAATCTTTGAGTGCATTTAATACAATTACTTCTGCTCCCAGGAAAAAGATGTTGAGGTGGGGAAAAAAACCAAACTATCCCGTGTTTTCCCTTGCATGAAACACTCTTCAGAATTGTGGGGGTTTTTTCCTTCGGTTGCTGGTGTTTCCAGCTCTCACGCTTTCTGTGGGACTAGTTTGTAGAGGTTTTTTCATCCCAGGGTCCTGCATAATAATAATAGCAAGGTTATAATACAGAAGAACAGGGTCCTTCTTACCATAGTTGAGTCACTGGATTTGCAAAGATGATGTCTACACTTGCATAGCAAATACAAGTTGTGTGTAACCCAGCCATTGGCCATAAGCTGAAATAAGTGAAGTCAGTGAACAATAGAATTAACTAAGGTCTATGCCCAGCTTCTGTGGCAATATCTGGAGAATATGGCCTGTACTTAGGAAAATACAATATTCTTGAAATGTTAATGTTAGAGAACTGTGCTGCAGCAGAGGTGTAGGCCTGCTGTTCAAGCTGGTGAGAATGAACAATGCCAGAGGCAAGAGGAGAGCGGCTATGTGCCATCGAGATCCTATCTTCCCCTTCACAAAACTGACTGATTGAGTTTTCCTTATCAGTAGAAGCTATCATGAGCTGCAAAGGTTGGATCTCTAGAATTGGAACTTCCTTGTAGTTCCTGCTGAGTATAGTGTTCAAGAGGGCGGACATTAAATGGATTAAGAAGCGGGTAATGGACAAATCTCAAAATGTAGTTGTCAAAGAGAAAGCATGATAGAGCGAGGGTATTTGTAGCAGGGTTCTGCACAAATTGGTACCAGCTCTGATGCTAGTCAGCATTATCATGAATGATGTGGAATTAAATATCCCAGCTGATAAAATCTGTGAAGAACACAAAATGGAAATCTGTAAGAACAGGATTCTGATACAGAGTCATCTGAGTCACCTAGGTCACCCTGAACGAGCTTTGGCTGGCTGAGGTATTATGTCCGTGTCTCTGCAGAACCAAACCTGAGCTGACTCATGGAGGAATAAGGCTAAAAAACAGGCCTAAAGAATGAGGGGTTGTATTTCATAAGACAGCAACGTAGAGAAGTACCTAGGTGATGACCTAGAAAAGTGGTTAGCATGGCTGAGGAAGTCAACATTAGCTCCCAGCGTGGTGGTGAGCAAAACCATCTGATGGGAACTCTTGCTGTATAAACAGGGAAACTGGAGGACAAAGATGATCTTTAGTAGGTAGGGTTGGTGGGGGAAGTACTCTGGCAAACTGATCCCAGACTGGTGTTCACCTTTTAAAAACTGTGAAAGATTTTGAAAAGAGCTGTATAAATGAAACAGATGCGTCCAAGTCTCAGGCTTAAAGAGTTGTACTCATCCTCACCTGAGAGAGCTCCAAAGCCTTTAAGGAAGTATTTTTTCTGGGGAAAAAAGCCTATATACAAAGGAGCACTTTCATCAGCTGGAGAGAGGCTGAACTTTTCTCTGAAACTTTTCCTATTTGAACACGATGCCAAACACATCAAAGTGAGAAGTCAGAGACAGGCTCTTGTCACAAGAGGATGCACATCAAAGCAAACTATGGTGCTGACAGTTGCTCTGCCTGTTGTCCTCATAGTAAGACTTGGCCCCTCACCAGGACACATATTTTAGCCAAAACACAATTTATAGGCATAACTGCAGGGCAGCAGCAGAATGGCTTAGGCATGGCAGCTCAGCTGTGGGATGGGAGGCTCCTGAGAGATGGGAGACCTCTGTGGGCACCTCCAGTACGGAGGGGGAGAGACCACATCACTGAAAATCCCTTTCTGACAATAAACCACGTGAGCCTCTGACTAGCCTGGGGTTAAGGGAGTTTTGCGAGGAAGAAGGGGTCATCACTGCTGTATTTTCCCCCATACAATGCCCATCTTTGCTTCCTGACTGGTGCTGCAGATCGCCGGAGAAGGTCTTTAGTATGTGGAGCGTGCCGAGACCACGCGCTGGCTCTCTGTGTCAAAGTTATCGCTCGCTGTCACATTTCGAAAGAGGAAGCGAGCCTGTTCCACGCATGCAGAGAACAAAGCCCTCACAAAGCCGAGTGAGAGTTACAACTTGTCAGCATGTCTCTCAGCCTGCCAAGGGCCAAACATGAAACACTAAAAAAGGCCTGAAATGAGGGAAAAAGGGGGAAATAACAGCACAGTGATCTTGCGAGCTCAGAAAAGGCTTGCTATAAAATAGCACCTTCGCTCCCTCTCTTTCCCTCTGTGTCTCTGAGTCCTGGCTACCGATGAAGGGAAAAGATGAGTCCCCTTAGCACAGTTACAGTACTGTTGCAGTAATAGGGACTGGAGCCAGGTTCAGTTCTGGCTTGCACAGCCCTGCTTTCTCCACACACCTCAAAAAGCATTGTTAGCCAAAAAACATTATTAGTGGTGATGAAACCTGAGGTGGAAAGACCCTATTGAGGGTTACATTTTCCCATGTGGACAGTGAAGCTCTAGTAGCTGGAAATTTGCCTTTCTGAGACTTGGATTTTACTCTGAATCAGGGAATTAATTTCTCCAGGTACTAACTTTGGATGGGAATAGGATAACTGCTTTTTATATTTGCTGATCTGGCCATAGCTGTGTTGGTGGGAGAAATAATTCTATCATTGCATGGTGCATGTCTGTGTTGTTGATTTATACCTACTAAAGACCTTCTTTCAGGAAGCTTTGCAGATATATGCTTACTGATCATTTGGTTCAGGTGTATAATCTTCTGTTTCAAGTACTTTTGGCATGGATAATATACCATGGCAAGGGAAAGACAATAGTACAGTCAGTAGTGTTCAGGGGTAAGACAAAGGATCAACTTCAGTCCACTTCTGTAAAAACAGAGATGCATCTGAATAGCAAGTGGAGAAAATTAACCGAAAAGAGAGGAGTAACATCTTTTACTTCATACAGATTCAGTCCTGTAGTGGCAGTTGTTATTATAGTCAGTAGTATAGGCATCCTTCACGCGCTCTCCTCTAATTAAAATTAGATGAAGCAGAGTGCTGACAATAGAAAATTACTGAACAAATATTTGTCCTGTTCCCACCATGGCATTGTGCTGCCTTTCCTTCTGCTACCCAAACTGGTAAGGTATTGAGTTCCCTTCTGTAAAACTCATCTACTGTTAATCTTCAGTGTAGACTAAGAGATGCCCCTCGTCTTGCAGTCTTTACATAGAAGTGCACGGTCTCTGGTCCCCAGCTGTTCCCTTTCACCCTCCATGAGATGCACAGTACAGGGTCTCAGATATGAGCACAAATAGGATCAAATTGTGGTTTACAGACAGGTTTTTATCTAACTCTTGAGCAAGGTGACAAGTTCATTAAGCCTGAAGGAAAACAAAAGGACAATGATAGTCCTTTGGAGAGTGCATGACCACACAGCAACACCACTTTTACAGAAGCAGAGCCCTAATTCAGTCAATAAGAGTTAATAGGTAATGTTGGGCTGAGCTGCGAAGGATATAAAAAAAAAACAGTGGAAAGTAAAAAACTCAGCAAGGAGACAGGCAAGGCAGGATTTGGCCCTGAGCACTCCCATCTCCCTGCAAGCTAGGGAAGAAAACAGTGGAGAAAAGCTCTTCTGGTGCAAGCCACCAATACGCTGTGCATATCCGCTCCAACCAACGCACATTGGCTGTGAGCTCAGACAGCAGCTGCCAAGGGCAGAGTCCTGGGACTGTCCCCACAGGCCTGTCAGGGAAGGTCTTACTAAACTGCATGAGTGGAGAAGTCCTGTGCCTTCTCCTGGCCATGTTCACCCCCAAAACCCTCCTGCAAATGGACCTACCAGCAATGCCAGTGCCTGCCTAGAGTAAACTGCCTCTGCAGCAGGAGGCTGTTATGAACCATTCTTTACTGCTGGCATAGCACCTGGCTCGTTTTCACCATTCTTAAAGGTTAACCTCATTTCCCTCTATTAGTTGGTTTTAGCAGATGCCATTCGGCACGGCAGTTAAAGAACTCTGTCAGTGGATGGAAATGACAGTGGCATTTAAAGCCAGTCAGAGCTGAGAGTTGAGGGGGGTGGGAATGTGGGTGGGAGAAATAATCTTCAATAAAATGTTTACAAGGGAATGCAAAGTGACATCAAAGGAGTTTCACTTTCCCCAGCAAGAGGAGAGATCTTTGGCTCAATGTGCTGGCTGGCATGGGTCTCCTCTGAGTTTGAAACCAGCCCAAATCCAGCGAGACGAAGTGCCTGGGGGGGTCCAGACCAGGGCATGGGACATCCCGTGTCCTTGAGTAACTTCTTCCTGGGTCCAGCAGTTCTTGCTTCTAGCCAAGTGTGTGCTGAATATTGCTTTCATTAGAGGAAAGTTCTTTTGTGAGTGTGTTGGTCATAAATCTTATTGCGACCCTTGTATCACGCACTGTCATTGCCACCTGGCATTTCAGGCCACAATGTCTGGTTTCAGTTCTCCTGCATTCCTTCACTCCTCTGCACTTCTGTTTCAAAACCTGGGGTCAGGCTTGCAGGAAAGTCTTCCACTCATAGGAAGGATGAGCTTTGCCTGTGCTCCAGATTTCATAGGGGTGTGCTTTTCTTTTCCTTATTGCAACAGAGTGGTGAAAGGAGGCTAAGAAACGAGACTGAGTCCGGAAAGTGCATACAGACACCGAAACCCTGGCACACAAAAGGTGTGATCGGCATCATTCAAATCCTGCTGTCCTTTTGCTCCATTCTCACCAGACCTCCCCTGGCATGGGTGTCATACTGTTCTGCATCAGGGAGAATCTGCAATACCCAGCAGTAATGGACATACTGAGCACCAGTTCAGCAAGTCGAGGGTCTGATCCAAAGCCTGCAAGGCTCTGTGGCACTCTTTTTCATTAACTTCAATAAGCTTCAGCTCTAACCCTGAATCCTCAATGTTTATTTCAAGCACTGATGTAACATCACTAGAATATAATGTTCCTTCGCATACGCACCTTACGGTAACGGTCTAAATGAGTATGTGAATAAGTCAAGCCAGATCCTGCCAGGCGGCACCCTGAAGCAAACCCATTCATTTCCTGGGTCATTTGTTGAGCTGGCCAAAGCATTTCAAAGGAACAGTTATCCAGCCGAACATGTAGTTTTGTAAAAGGCAAAGTGTTACCTTGGAATAGGTCCATTTCAATGAGATTTTTGCCAGGGGACATTTTTTTAAAATTAATGCATCGAGTTTTCATTTCAGGAGGTACAAACCTGTCATTTTAACAGGATCTTTTTGATTAATTTTGTTTCAAGCCTGTATTGTATTAAACCACTAAGAACATAAGAGCTTCCGTTTTGGGTTAGACCAAAGGTTTGTCTAGTCCAGCATCCTCTGCTCCAGCAGTGCCCATCAGAAAGAGTAAGAACAGGGCTTTTATAAAGAGTCACCCTTCCCTAAATATCTTCCAGTTTCCAGCAGACAGAGGTTTAGTGACTAAGATAGATTTTGCATCTGGATATTCATGTTTAATAGCAGAGAGTGGACACAACCACCACTAATTTGTCTTATTATCTTTTGAGCTAATTTATGACTTTTGCATTCAGCAACTTCCTATGGCAGAAGCATCTTTCCTTTATTCATATAGTGTGTGAAAATGTACTCTTTTGTCTGGCTTAAAACCACAGCCATTGTGCTTTATATATTTCATGAAGACAAATTTTTTTTATTCCTCTGAGACAATACCCTGTATCATTTCATAACTGAAGAATTTCCATTTCATAAGAACCTTGGCCTCTCCAAAGCAGAAGCACATTTTTGAGGCATCAGTATTTCCCACAGAAAGAATATTCCATTTTTCACCCAATTTCAGTCATTTCATTATATCAATGTAATTGAGGGTGACAGCAACAACAACAACAACAATAATAATTAATAATAACACACCAACAAAAAGCCTGCTTAAGCACCCTGGGAAGAACTGGCAAGAATGAATGGAAGTTGCACAACAGCAAGTTCTTCCTCCTAGCTGGGCTAGGAAAGTCAGAAGGACAGCTTAGAGGGATCAGTCACCCCAGCCTCATCACACTGACTGTGTCGTGCCCCCACCTTTTAGTTTAAACACCTATAAAGCAGATGGTAGTCCATATATGAGAGAGTCCAGTTCTCACCATCATTTCTATCTATAAAATCCCCAGACTGAGACTTCCACCTAGATAAAGTGGGACTGGTTTAAGCGAAGGGCTACCTTGTATTTAGGTGATATGCCTTGCAGGGAAAAAAATGTCACTTTTAAGGTCTCCCTGCAGTCAGCGGGATGTCTGAAGGATTAAACGTGTGGATCCCATTTAAGTTCAGATCTTCAACTAATCACCTGCAACTGGCCATACGCTCTGTGTGCCCAGCTCCACTGCTCACACCCATAGGTAAATCCTTGCAGAGTTTCAGCACTTGCTCTGTAAAGCAGGATGAAATTATATTTCTATATCCAACCTCCTGATTTTTCTGCTTACAGTCACAGGCAGGACTGTCTCTTTCCACGCTTACATACACAGCCTGGCACACTTTTGATATTAACTGAGGATTCCAGGTACAAGCATCAAACAAATAATAAACAAAACTTCTGTGTGAAATACGGCTTCATAACTGAAGTGAGCATTAGGCCTGGAGCTGTATGATGTAGGAAAGGTGTTATTGAGACCTATGAGACATGCTGCTTGGATTCCTTTATTATTATTGTATTCTTTCTCCTCTCCTTCATTTTCTTTGTTTGTAGACAAGGGGATGGAGAAGAGGAAAGCCAGGAAGTTTATAAAAGCAAGAAAGAAAGGAGCTGAGGCATTTTGTGGAGATCTTTAATGACATTCTGTATAATTTGAAAGTGGGGAAGGAAGGGGGGAGAGAAAAAGGGAATTAGCAAAAAAAACTGGCAAAAGAAAAGTGGAATGTGGAGAGAAGCGTGTGGATGAATTTTAATGCAATCAGAAAGCTGTAATAATGGTAATAAAGGAATATATTCAGACGTCAAGAGAGGGAGAAGGGAACAGGACCCGCGACGCCAGAATTTAAATTAGACATAGGCGTATAATTCTCTTTTCTCTCCCCCCCCCATCCCCCCCCCCCCCCCCCCCGCCCCTTCCCTCAAATGAAGGAAATGGAATTTTTAAGCACAGCGAAAGAGGGATTAACAATTGGCAGGTTTTCAGCCCTTTGTCTTTTGGCGAATCCCATTTAATCACTGTCTTTAATATTAAGGAGGCTGTGGCCGTGCAGGGCTGTCTCAGGCTTGGGGGAAAAGGGATGATATACAGAGGAAAAGAGAGATAACACTTAGGTTCAGGCAATTGTGAGGAAGTGTTTCAATTACCTCCACTGAAGTCTTTAAAAACTGAAGTTTAATTTGATCTGAAATGTCGTCTGAGCTCCTGCAAGAGAAAATATGTCCTTCCCACCTCCCTTCCTGCCCATGTCTTTGCTGTTTCAATAGTCTTCGGTGCTCAAGGCTGGAGTGGTACCACGGATTAATGTCCTGGCCTTCTAGGCTTCTGGAAAGGGTTTCAAAGCCCCAAAAGGTCACCAGTGAGATGAGTTTAGGAACTGAAACTTATTTTCCTGACGTACCAGACTTGACACCACTGACCCTGCGGAGTTCATCAAGAAGCTTCTAAGCTCTGCTCTGAATGAGCGTGAAAACCAATCAGCCCTTCAGGCTCAGCCTTGTTTGGCCACAGAGTGAAAAGGGGATGTTACACATAGGAATTAAGATGTGTTAAATTCCCCAGAACCAAAGGCTGTAGGAGGTGTATTCAAATCTGAGCTTCCTCTGAAAGATAAGTGTAAAAACCTGAATACGTGTTTATTTGAGATATCATTTGATAGTGCAGTACAAGACAGGTTTCTCCTTTGCCTCCTTCTTCTTCAGGAAATCCATCAAGCTGGGTCAGGGAGACATCAGTAGATCTGCACGAGGAAGAAGCCCAAACAGCCATGAAAAACCCTACAAAGTTTAGTTACAGCACAGCTGCACACCTCCAGACTTAGATGCTGAGTCTCCTTAGGTACTTTTCTCCCATGAACATTTCTGGTGGTGTTCCCAGGACATGGTAACTGTAAGCAGAGGCTGCCAATACTAGGGAAAGAGGCATAATCTTTTTTTTTTTTTTTTTTTTTTTAAAGGATTGAAAGGCTGATTTTAATTCAGATATCCCTCATATTATGGAGGGATGGTGAAGAGAAAGTGGGTGTTTGGGTAATGTGTTGAAATTAGAAAGATCAGATTTTGACTCCTGAGTCTTCCTAAAAAGCATCGCCCCATGAATCGTTCTCAGAAATATACCATTTGGGTGTTTCAGATAATGAATAAACTTCAAAGAATTATGATCTGCCAGGCACAAAACAGCCAGAGTCTTTGTGCTTTGCATGACACAAGGTTTTAGACTGCTCTCACCACCAGCTTTCCTTAAACAAGGGCTACTAGTAAAGCGGGTTGTTGTGAGTTGTTTTCCCAGCTCAGTATCAAACCCGTAAAACCTGTCATTTAAGATCTGCACAGGGAATAGCATCTCTTGGCAATGGACAGTTGTGATGGCACAGTTCAGCAAGTCAGAACTCAAGATATTTGTCTTGGGGTTATAATATTTTCAGCTGTACAAGAAGAGTCTGCTGTAAAAGAATTGTTTAGGCTATGCCTTCATGGCAGGGTTTGCTTGGCCTGCTGCCCAAGTTTTGTCCATAACCTCTACGCATAGAAGAAGCCTGAGTGTGCTTTTGTCTGAACTGTGTAGATGAGGCTGTAGGTTTACAGTTTGATTTCACTTCAGTGCAGGTAGACAGCAGGTCTTGCCATAGGAGCACAGTCCACCCAAGCCCAAAGAGCACTCATCCTCCTAGTCTGAAACATCTTCAACAGCTTTTTCCACTTTTTGACCTAGCTCTGCACTCCATCAATTGTGCTCATATGCTTGCTATCCCAAACCATTTCTGGACATGGTTTAGCAGCTGATGCAGACTGAGGGCCTATTCCAGTTCCCTGTCAAGCAGGTCTCTCTGCTCAGGAGGATAGGGCTGTAGTATGGAAGAGGAACCTAAAAGCAGAGAATAGGGCAAGACACATTTGAATTTAAAATATTACCTTAGACTTCGGGTTCACCAGTTGGCAACATGTTTAATTTCTTTCCAGTTGCTCATAGAACCAATAGCATTCAACATCTGTGTTCTCTTGGACTCATGCACCTAGATCACTGCAGCATTGTCTCCAGGGACCACACCACTTCAGGACATGAAAATGTCTCCCTGAACAACAACTCCAAGATCCACAGTCACTGTCATTTACAAAAGCAGGGCTTTCTGTTCAGAACTAAACCCTGTCATGACTTACCCCCACCACAAACTCCTTTTGCATGAAAAAGGAGTTGGGGAAGCTCCAGTCACTTAAATGTGATAGAAACCATTAAAGGCTTCATCCATAGGTCTGACCACCTGCCTGCCAGATGTCTTCCATTACTACTGCTTGAGCTACCTGTATTCCTGGCATGTGGCAAACACTGAGCAGCTTCAGTAACGCCCAATTTTGCCTGGTGTAAGTACCAATTATTCTTTTGCAGATGGGGAAACTGAGGCTGCTTTTTGCACTGGGTAATTTATGTAGCCCATATTTCCAACAAAGCAGC
The DNA here is from genome assembly GCF_023638135.1 of Falco biarmicus. Classification (NCBI taxonomy): domain Eukaryota; kingdom Metazoa; phylum Chordata; class Aves; order Falconiformes; family Falconidae; genus Falco; species Falco biarmicus. The sequence goes on along the minus strand of NC_079311.1, from coordinate 76,968,686 downwards.
TGTTCTTGGCCAAGAAGTATTATAAATATTCAGTAACAGTGACTACATGGTGAACCCTTTCTCTGGTACCAGGAATAATAGAACAGTTTAAGGGAAAAGTGATTTTGACTTTCACAACATCCAGAGCATGGCTTGAGGTGAGACCCATGAGTCCCAAATACCAATCTGAAATGTACAGACAGGAGCTTCGGCCAAGCCCTTGCACATCCTCATGGCTCCGCTCTTACATGTCCCTGGAACAGGGTCCCCAGGGAAATGGTCATGGCACCAAGCCTGTCAGAGTTCAAGGAGTGTCTGAAGGATGCTCTTAGTCACATGGTTTATTTTTACGTAATCCTGTGAGGAGCAGGGAGTTGGACTAAATGATCCTTATGGGTCCCTTCCAATGCGAGATATTCTATGATTATGTGATCAGGAGTGATTTCATTCTTTTCCAAAATGAGATCTAGGGCCTGTCCATTGAAAATAGTTTGTGGCATGTTCAAAATAAACAAAAGGGGGAGTTTCCTAACTCAACGCATAACTAAGCTGCAGAACATCTTGCTGGAGGATGTGGTGGATGCTCACAGTTTACATGGGTTCAAAAGCGCTCTAAACAATGATATGAAAGAAGGAGACTTAAAAACCTGTTGCATATTAAAATAAACAGTGCAGGCTCCAGAAGTCCCTCAACTGCAGAACCCTAGAGTCCATGACAATATTTGGGGGGATTAACAAAATTGCTTCCCCTGTTCTTGTACTCTTTCCTAGACATCCACAACTGACTATTACCGGAGGCAGCACACTGAGTCAGACAGACCCACTGTCTCTCATACAGCTGTTCTTTCTCTCTGCATACAGGATCCATGTCCAAGTCGAGGCTCAGAGTGCAGCCAAGCAATTAAATACAAGAAATCCTTCAAACTAAGTTTTCAGCAGCAACAGTGGAGAGTAACACACCTGTGGGATGAAGATTTCTTCTTTGTGCAGGAGAATTATGCTCCCACACCTGGGCTTATATTCATTTACGCTTGTCCCCATCACACAGCTGTTCAGATTAGCTGTTACTCTCTCTAGCCCGGGTGTCTCAAAGCCTCTGTCTTCAGCAGTCAGAGACCGGCAGCTGTGCAATCATATCTGCTAACGTATGGGATATTAGGAATCTGTTAAGCAAAACCAAACCAGGGAGGGAGGAAGGGAAGCGATCAGCACAAAGAAATCACTCCTACTAAGATGTGATTAGGGATGCCCCACAACACCCAGCTGCAAGGAACAGGTGAACTCAGCAAACATTTTAAAACCTACAATAGAATTAGCCCCTTGTGGGTGTTGTTTGACATGGGGACGAGGAGTGAAAAGCAGGGAAATAGGAGCCCATGCAGGTGGAAGGAGGGTTTGGTTGTTATTGTTTGCAAGTAAGTAGTGGTAGGTTTCCATTGTTCCCAGAGTGGGTTGGGTGTTTGGTTGCTGATGTTTTTTTTCCCCTGTCCTAATTTTTGAAACACTTCCATTTTACAAGGTTCATGTATTTTCCAGCAAGGTACCATGGAGAAGATAATTAGCTAATTTACAATTAGCTACAACAGAATTCGTAATCGCTTCCCCTGTGGAAAGGGCTGTAATCATCATCACAGAGCTGTAGGACTGCTGTGAAAATGGCAATAGAAGTGTGCAGCCCCGGCCCCAGGAAATGCCCTGCTTTTAGCCTATTGATCCACCTGATTAGCACGGGTTGAGGGGAGCAGCAGGGCACTCTGGCTGGAGAGCAAAGCCAGTTTGAGTTTGTAGCTTTGAGCTTAGGGCCTAACCCAAACTTTTGTGATGTTCAGGGCACCTGCAACTCACCCCTCTGCTCCATAGCTCCTCCTTTCTTCTTTGGCCAGAGGAGGATACCTTGTCCATGACTGTCCCCCCCAAAAACAGGTTTATATCTCTCTTCCATCCCTGTGGCTCTGGCAGACTCCTGATCCCACTGCATGGTTTGGGGGTACTGGTGAATGAAAAGTTGGACATGATCCAGCAAAGTGCGCTTGCAGCCCAGAAAGCCAACCATATCCTGGGCTGCATTAAAAGAAGCGTGGCCAGCAGGGTGAGGGAGGTGATTCTCCTGCTCTGCTCTCATCAGACCCCACCTGCAGTGCTGCATCCAGCTCTGCAGCACAAGGAAGACACGGACCTGTCGGAACAAATCCAGAGGAGGGCCACAAAACACAAGGTTTTGTGTTGGAGCACCTCTCCTATGAAGGCAGGCTAAGAGAGTTGGAATTGTTCAGCCTGGAGAAGAGAAGGTTCTAGGAAGACCTTACGGTGGCCTTTCAATACTTAAAAGGGGCTTATAAGAAAGATAAGACTTTAAGGGACAGACTTTTTAGTAGAGCCTGTTATGATAGGAAAAGGGGTAATGGTTTTAAACTAAAAGTGTATAGATTCAGACTAGATATAAGGAAGACATTCTTTATTGTGAGGGTGGTAAAATGCTGCAACTGGTTGCCTGGAGAGGTGGGAGATGCTCCATCCCTGGAAACATGCAATGTCAGGTTGGATGGGGCTCTCAGCAGCCTCACCTAGTTGAAGATGGCCCTACTCATTGCTGGGGGGTTGGACTAGATGACCATTAAAGGTGTCTTCCAACTCAAACTGTTCAATGATTCTGTATGATTCTGTGATGGACAGCATCAATGCCACCTCCTCTCCCCTCTCAAGCAATGACCAGTCAGGACAGCAGGCAAGGAAGATCCACTCTGCCTCTGGCAGCCTCTCTGGTAGATGTGCCACTTGTTCCGGTGCACCAGCATTTTCTTCTTACCCTCAACTGCACAGAGAACTTCTCTAGGCTGCTCGTTTGTTCTGTCATGGTGCCAAGGAGATAAGCTTAAAGGCCTTCCCAGTGCCTGGACTGAGGCTTTACCGCTGATCCCTCACTGTGTGTGCAAGCAATGTTTGAGGAGGAGGGGAATAGCAGCAGGGACAAATAATTATTAGCTATACAAATAATGGAATTAATTAGCATCTGGTTTCTGAAATAAAGCCATGCAGCAACCTGGTCCTAATGCTTAAAAAGCCAAAGGCATCAAATAACATCAGAGAGCTGCTCTGGTGAATACCATGTGCGTAGAGAAGATGCTTGTTCCCACACAGAAATATGCAAATGCCAGTTTTATTCTTGCACAAAGAAGCACACACACTATCTGTGTGTGATGCCCTGGCAGGGAACTCAGGATGAAGTAGGGAGTCTCACAGTTTTTAGAATAAGGGGTTTTGTGGCTAGAAGGGACCGTCGTGACCTTCTGGTTCACCCTCTTGATTAGCCTGGGCCACAAAGGTGGTAGATCCGTCCCTCTTTATTTCCAAAGCCTTGAATGCAGTGTTCTAGATGGTAAAGCTGTCTTATGCTTTCCTGATACAAGGATTCAACCTCTTTGTTTTGCATGAGGAATATGAGAACACAAGTGTATTTATATACTGTTATCTAAATGTACCCCCACGCACACACATACATTAGCAAGAGCTAGCTGGATAAACACAAACCTGTGTCGTGTCTCTCTATGAGTGACCCTAATTTTCCCCCAGTCCCTCCGCAATTGCTGTGATTCTTGTTCTTGTCCTCTTGCTCCACAGAGGGTCAAATATCCTGCATCTCATTGTCCCTTCTGTCTCTTTAATTAGTGCCCGTCCTCCCCCTTCTCCCCCACACTCACATGTCCCCCCCTTCCCATCTCCTCTCAGCACTTGGTTTGCAACGCTCTATTATTTCACCTTTCATGCATGCCGCCTCCTTCGCCCCGGCCCATCTGACACCTCTGCCTTACGCTTATCATAGAGAAATAACATTTAAATACAAATAGAACAGGGAATAATTTAACCCCTATTTGCACTAGGGAAGGTGCTGAAGCTTCATATAAACACAGCTGGGGAGATCTGCAGATGCTGTGTACTCATCTGACAGGTTACATTTCTTCACCACTGTGCCTTGCAGCCCACCCTTCCTGATGGGCACAAGCCTCTGTCGCTGGCAGAGTGGTCAAGAAAAGGGAAGCCTGGTTTCATGGTGATGTTGGAAATGTCACCAAGGGGACATCCCTGAGAGCTCTGGCTTGCCATTGCTGTGGCCTTTCTGTCCCTACCTGTCCTCCTGGGAGGAACAGGGGGTGCTGGCTCCTGTTATTGCTGTGGTTTGTTTATGGCAAAATGGTGTAGACTTGAGATAAACTTAATTTCAGTATTATCAGTGTGCCTCAGGTTTCTCATGGGAAGGGCCTCATGGTGCACCAGCAAAAAACTCCTTGGCTCTCCTGGGCATCACACCAGAGAATTTGCTAGCCATGGTTATTTCCATGGGCCAAACAAGCATGGTGGACTCAGGCTGTAAGGAAAGACTGATAATGGGGTGAGCACTAGTAAGGGAAAACAAAAATGTGGGGAGAAGAGGATTACATGGACACCACATCCAGCCCCCACGCTGCAGGGCACTGTCACTGCTCAGGCTGCTGCTGTTAAGGGTTGCCTCTACAGAGAGGTTAGTAAGGTTTCTTCACCAACATGTGATATATAGGTGTGAGACAGAAACAGAAACTATCATTTAGTGCATGTAATAGACAGAAACTTGGACAGGCCTTTCTTGAAAAAAGCAAAAGGGAGATGCTCAGTTCAACAAGGCCAAGTGCAAGGTCCTGCATGTAGGTCAGGACAATCCCAAGCATCAATTGGGTTGGGAGGAGAATGGATTAAAAGCAACCCTGAGGAGAAAGACTTGTTAATGCATGAGAAGCTCAACATGTCCCGGCAATGTGCACTTGCAGCCCAGAAAACCAACCGTATCCTGGGCTGCATCAAAAAAACATGGCCAGCAGGTCGAGGGAGGTGATTCTCCCCCTCTGCTCCGCTCTGGTGACACCCCACCTGGAATGCTGCATTCAGCTCTGGGGTCCCCAGCATAAAAAGGACATGGACCTGTTGGAATGAGTCCAGAGGAGATGATCAGAGGGCTGGAGCACCTTTGCTATGAAGACGGGCTGAGGGAGCTGGGGTTGTTCAGCCTGGAGAAGAGAAGGCTCCGGGGACACCTTCTAGCAGCTCCCAGTACATAAAGGGGACCTGCAAGACAGCTGGAGAGGGACTCCTGACCAGGGCGTGTAGTGATAGGATAAAGGGGAATGGCTTTAAGCCGAAAGAGGGTAGATTTAGATTAGATATTAGGAAGAAATTCTTTGCAGTGAGGGTGGTGAGGCACTGGGACAAATTGCCCAGAGAAACTGTGGAAGCCCCAGCCACCTTCAGGAGTGTTCAGGGCCATGTTTTATGAAGCTTTGAGCAAGCTGGTCTAATGGAAGGTGTCCTTGCTCATAGCAGGATTGTTGGAACTACATGATCTTTCAAGTCCTTTCCAACCCAAATCATTCTGTGTTTCTATGGCCTATGCTCATATGTGCATAAATACTTGATGCAAGGCCATGTGTGCCCTTGTGGAAGCTGCACAGAATAGATTTTCATCATATATGTTCTTAGACATGCTAAGTAGCTCACTGACTTGATTTCCCTCATAGGGAGGAGATAAAGGCTGCTCCTCATGGCTCCTTTTGTGTAAGACAAGATGGTACTGTGAGGTACCATTCCTTCTTCCATGGCCATTGGCCGCTTAGGCTGGAGCATACAGTGATGCCCACAGCTCCAGCTGGGGACATCCCAGATCATGGGCTCATGTCCAGCCCCGTTTTGTCCCTCTCTTCTGCCCTTGGACAGGGGTATTTCTGTTCTCCTTGGCTGTGTTCAGTTTGCCCCAAATCCCAGGTCTCAGGGGGCCTGATCTGAAGGTTTCTTTACCCCTCAGTCCCACAATCTTAAATGAGGATGACAGCATCAAGCTTGGCAAGGAGGTCACAGGGGACTGAGTCTGCCCAGTGTTCTGAATTTCAGATGTTGGTCCTGCGATGCATAGAGTTGGCATAGTATATCACTGAAAGAGAAGGAATCATGGGACTCAGTGAGGTGTTATGGGTGGACCATGGGTGGTAGGGATGGACCCTACACCCTGCAGACAGGCAGAGCGCTGGGACAGCTTGATCTGGGGATTGCTCTAGGTTTGTGTGCAGCCTAAATGTTTGGTTTCTGTAGGATGCAGAGTGGCCTGAGAGATGGAACAGCAAGATACTACTGTCCATTCTCATTCAAGGACACTGGAAAAGTCTGGTGGGAAGCATCTTGGCATACATACGCGCTCAGACATGTCCCACTGACGCCAGCACATCCTGTCTTCATTTTCTCCTGGTAGTCTCATGGCCTTGTTTAGAGCAAAGTAGTTGCCCTGGTGCATGGCATGACAGCTTTTTGTTTGGGACTTGGAAGAGCAGCATATGGGGACACTTGGGGTGTAATAGGCTCATATAAGCCCATTAGAGGATAAACTGATTAGCCAAGACCTGGAACATGCTGAATGGTCCCAGCTGTTGGACCCTGCCCTCTCTTTTCCCACCCTAGATCTGTGAGCGGTGGTGTTTAAAGATGCTGCTGAGCTCCCTGGCAGGGCTGGGACTTGAAAGGTAAATGCAGCACTTTGTTAGAAGCACCTCTCAGAGAAAAAAATCTTGTTAAACTGACTCATTTTTTATCAGCCAAGTGTGTGATTGTGAGGATTTCTGAAATGGCAGATGTGACAAATGGTTCCCCTGACAACCCAAGGCAGTTTTTCAGGAGAGAGACTGGGCACTGGTTTGGAGAGGGAGCTGGAGGTGATGTCCAGGCAGTGCTGAGCCCTGGTTGGCCCTGGGGACCCCTTCATGCCATCTTCTCTGGAGCAGCTGGACCAGAAGCCCCTGGGGGAGGTAGTCCTCACCCTTAGTCGAGCCTGTCCCTGCTGGTCTGATGGCCACTTCATGGGCAGCTCACCAAAGCACTGCATCTTCTGCCAGCCAGCTCTGGGGACAGGCATCACCATTCCTAGCGTCCTGCAGAGATGTAGGAAAGGGAACGAAAAAAAAAAAAAAGATTAAAACCAAATAAAACAGAATATAAAATTAAGTGGTTCCTAAAACACCTGGTTTTAGCTTTGCATAAACTAAACCAGACAAGGCAGTTTCAGGCCAGTTCCACACTAGAGAGTTTTGCTGACAGAGGAGGGATGTGATTTTTTTTTTTTTTAATGGTACATTTATATTAGCAAAAAGCCTGGTGAAAATACAGTTACATAGCTATAGAAGTGCTTTTGCTGATGCAGCTTGTTTGAAACAGCAGAAACCATATAAAGTACAATATAACAGATGCTTCCTCCATGCTGGAAGTATTTACTAGACACAAACTTTCCAGGCAAAGCCTTTTGCCAGTGCTGTTCCCAGTTCATTACCTCACTCTGCCCCATTCCTAAAATATCTCCCATCTTCCAGGACAGCTGGTGTCATTTGGTGGGTGGGTTTTCCTCCAATATCTGGACTACCACTGGAATTTGGACTGGACTTTTTCTCCAAGGCTTTGTCTAGCCAAGACTGAGAGATGCCCCACAGAGCACAAGCTCAACTTCAGTAGCTGCCTCTCTAAGGCTTATACCCCACCTCGGAGAGTCTCTTTTGTGGGTCAGTCTGGCCATCAAGAAAACAGACCTTTCAGACATCCAAAGTACCTTATTTTGAGGTGAAAAGAATCTGCACTGTGTTAGTTAGGGCTTTGTGCATCATCAAAGCCTGAACGTTGTGTTGCCAGCAAAGACCTCGAGAAGCCCCTTTGTTAAACTTTTCCAACATAAAGTAGGCATATTTCTTGCTTTAGCATGCTATCAGAAAGCTAGCGCTGTTTCTCTCTCCTATCAGAAATGCACAGGTACCCTTCATAACCTGTTTTTCCTACCATTTCAACAGCCTAACTGAAGGCAACATAACTCCTCGCTTTCTGTGGGCAGTACACTTTTCGTTTACATGGATAACCTGACTACAGGATTGAAAGCTTTTAATATCCTCTCTTGATATCCACTGCATGAAAAATTATCCTCATCCAAGGCTATAAAGTAATTTGCCAATTTGCAGGTGCATCTTGGAGAGGGGAATTTTGATCAAACACAGGTTGAAGCAGAACAGATTGCCTACACGAGCGATTTCTCAGTGAACAAAAGTGACATAAATCGCCCAATTAGTCAGCTAGAAAAGGGTTGTTACAAACCAATGTTTTGTTCAGCTTTAGGTTAACGTGTGCATTATAACTAAATAAATTAAAAAATCAAACTATTTATTTATTTATTTAGATATATTTATTCAAATTAGTTACTTCTGCTCTGTAAACTGCTCTGAAAAAATCATTGGTTCACACATTTACATAGCCCTTAATGAATGATAAGACATTTATGAATCATGTGCAAATGGCCTGTTTACATACACAATGTAAACTATGTAAATTTCTTTTTTTATTTGTGTAATGCTATCGGTCTCTGAACATAAACCTGATCTAGAGGCATCACTCTGCGCCCTCTGAGGTCCTTCTGCCAACTCAGCAGTCATTAATTTAGTATGTTTTCACCAACATTTTCTGAAGGTGTTTCATTCTGGACTGAATATCCCCATACCAACACCAAGTCCAGGTATAACTCATAGAATCATAGAATGGTTTGGCTTGGAAGGGATCTTAAAGGTCATGTATTGCCAACAACCCTGCTATGAGCAGGGACACCTTCCATTAGACCAGCTTGCTCAAAGCTTCATAAAACATGGCCCTGAACACTCCTGAAGGTGGCTGGGGCTTCCACAGTTTCTCTGGGCAACTTGTCCCAGTGCCTCACCACCCTCACTGCAAAGAATTTCTTCCTAATATCTAATCTAAATCTACCCTCTTTCGGCTTAAAGCCATTCCCCTTTATCCTATCACTACACGCCCTGGTCAGGAGTCCCTCTCCAGCTGTCTTGCAGGTCCCCTTTATGTACTGGGAGCTGCCAGAAGGTGTCCCCGGAGCCTTCTCTTCTCCAGGCTGAACAGCCCCAGCTCCCTCAGCCCGTCTTCATAGCAAAGGTGCTCCAGCCCTCTGATCATCTCCTCTGGACTCATTCCAACAGGTCCATGTCCTTTTTATGCTGGGGACCCCAGAGCTGAATGCAGCATTCCAGGTGGGGTGTCACCAGAGCGGAGCAGAGGGGGAGAATCACCTCCCTCGACCTGCTGGCCATGTTTTTTTGATGCAGCCCAGGATACGGTTGGTTTTCTGGGCTGCAAGTGCACATTGCCGGGACATGTTGAGCTTCCTCATTCAAAAAAGAAAAATTATCTACTAGCAGACCATGTCCTGCTTGGACATGAAATACCATCTGCTTGAGCTATCTCATATATTAGTAGACATAAATTAACTTTATGTTTTGAAAAACAATGTATAAAAATATGGGGCTTATTTCTAATAAACTTAAAAAATGTATTAAAAAACTCATCCAAACTTGTAGGTATATGTCTGTGAGTGGGTATGAATGACAAATTTCCATTTACAGGCTGTGGCTTCCTTTATATCCTGATCTAAAACAGCTTGTGTTAAACATTTTTTTCCCTGCAACTTACTTAGTATTGCAAAGGCTGTTAACTTGTTATTTTTCATTTGGACTTCATTTTTATATTCTAACTTTATCCATATTCCTCTTGTATCATGGTTCTAGCAATGTTGTCATTTCAGTTACTGTAAGCTGACTGCAAAGATTGATCAGAAAAAGTTGATTTGGAAGACTTCAGTGCCTAGATTTTAAGAAGCAGTTAAAGATTTTATATACAATCAAAACTTTCTAGTTTGCTTGTTTGTTTCTCGAAATTGCCAAATTATTTTCAAGTAGTCATTGAACATCTGAGGCTACTAAGTTTTTTCAAGCCAGCCACCTGAAAAGACTAGCAGCTTCTGAAATATGTCACCTTAATGAAATCACTGTTTGTTTTGCATGTGATACTGAGCCATCTTGGCTCTCACATCCCTCCTGAAATATGGTAAGCATCTCTTTATTTTGTTCCAGAAGACAGAAAACTCTTTGTGGGCATGCTCAATAAGCAGCAGTCAGAAGATGATGTGCGCAGGCTATTCGAGGCATTTGGCAACATTGAGGAGTGCACAATCCTTCGGGGACCCGATGGGAACAGCAAAGGTAAGGCGATGGCTTCCGTCAAGCTAGACCCAGGCTCAGTTTGTGTATCATTTTCTGGCGTGACAAAGTCACTATGTGGCTGCCAGGACAGCATCTCTTACATTAGGAGGGGTCACATATGCCGAGGGAAGCTGTTGCTTTGCTGGTTGGTGTCTGCTTGCGTATGAGAGCAAAAAGCTGATTGCACCTAAAAGCACATGCCTCTGATGAGCTATGTCTCACCACATGCAAACTATTAGTTTGTTCACAGCACAAAGCCTTCCCTCTGAACACAGGGCCTCTGCATTCACTCAAGATGTGCTCTCTCCACCCTGTTGAACAGGCCAATTCTTCCTTTTAAACAAAGCCAAGGTTTCTACTTTATACCTTGATTTACTGTCTCTGCCATTATCTCAGCTTATTTCTCACCCACCAGAAACAGGTCTTCCCTGTCTTCACTTGGTCTTTGCATAGATACATCTCAGCCAGTGATCACAATTCCAAGGGTACGGACACTGATTCAAACATTACATTCAGTAGACAAGTACCATTTGAAACCCACAAATGCTTCATTGTGAGACGACGTGCCTTATTTCTTTCTGCCACTGTTTGGCATCACTTGTTACATGGGTAGCATGAAAGATCTTCTGCTACAGCCCAGGTATAAGAATGAGGCTTCTCTCTTGAGTTGGAGGGTCATTTTTTTCCTCCATCAGTCTCTAGACAAAGTAACTTCAATTTGAATAGGAAGCCCTCTTCTTTTGACAGTATAATATGTCCATTAAATATTGATCTGTGTGTAATATATCATAAACTGTGCTGGAATGTGCAGCACCAGAGAAGAGACCAGTCCTGCTGATGCAGTTCATATCTCACTGGATATTTTGACATGTGACAACATCAACCAGCACATTTTTGCAACAGAGAGGTAAAAAAATCACAGTGATACACTGGAGAAAGATATTGGTATTCCGTAAAATCACTGGCAGGCAAAAAAGACTCGCACCAGCATTACAGGGCAGTTGTCTGGTATATGTCAGCAAAGCTCAGCCTTCCTGAGCTGAAAATAAACTGTGGGCACCTTTCTTCAATTGCAGGTCTACTTTAGTTCCGTGACATCCAAATACAGGGGCTGCCCCACTGGAAAACAGTAGGTTAGGTTGGCTTAAAAGAGCTCCAGCCATCATAACAGTAACCAGTTAAGCACTCCATTCACAGAACAAATCAATAAATTGGGGAAAACAACAACAACAAAAAAAAATCTGTCTGCCTCCGCCTGAAATTGTACAGAACAAAATCTAATGACAAATGAGTTAAATAGAGTAATAATAAAGGCAATGATGTCTGAGATTTGCAAGAAACAGATTCCAAAGGAGATCCAACTCACAGACTTGTAATCATACTTGCTCCATCTTTTTTTCTTTCCTTCCCTCTTAAACAATTTCATTGTAAGTCTGAACCTGAGTGGCAGCTCCATATTGCTAACCAGTTTAATTATTAGTGCTAGCGGGCTGCAGTCTCAGGCTTGCGTTTCACTGAGCTGTTCAGGATCAATACTGAGCCTTGACAGAGTTAATATTACCAGCTTCCATTTGCTGGTGCTATTTACTGAGAATGTGAAGCTCCTAATTTACACACACACAGTTACATACACGCACACAGGCACACAGAGCAGTCAATCTAACAGAAAACTTAAGGCTAGTGCCCTTATCTTAGGAGCTAGTCAGGCAAGCCACAACTCCCACAAAGTTATTTCCAGTTTGTAATGTTTTCCATCTGCTAGAAACCAATGTGACACACATTGCTTGTGAGTTACTTAATTTGGGTAAAACCCATAAGGCTTAAATTCGGTCTAATTTGAGATTTAAGCAGATTGTCTAAGCATCAGATAGCAATCAAATCCCATAAACTTCAATCCTACCCAACCTACTACATGAAGTCCCACAGGCATCCCTGTGGTGAGCCTCTAAAGTCTTCCAGGTACCTCCATGCAAGCACTGCTCTCAGAAGGCAGGACCTAGCTTCCCACTTTAATGCCACCACAGTTCAGTCACAGCCAGAAAGCTGCCTGAACCTTGCCTGAGGCCATGGGTGATGTTCTGAACGGTGAGCTATATCCTTCAAGGGGCTGAAGAAACACCTCTTGCATGAGTGACTCAGGGGTAGGCAAAGTGGCTGTAGCATGTAACCAGGTGGTGGAAGAGCTGGGACTGAGGCATTTCCCTGTCTGAAGTGGAGTGCAGAGCCTGTCCCTCCTGGGAGAGATGGGAGAGGCATAGTCCCCGAGCCCCTCTGGGTGAAGCCCACTAGTGTGTAGGCAGGAGTGCAGGAGTCCTCAGGTGAGGAAGCTGAAGTGGATCCAGTTCAGCAAACCAGCAGGACCCACAGCATCTGAATTGCTGCTCCATGGACAGCCTCTTCCCCCCACACACACACCCGTCCATGCAGCAGTTGTCTACTTCAGTAACTCGGAAAGCAAAGATTTCCCACAGCACCATAAGTTCCACAAGAAAAGTCTTAACACCCTCTGCAATTATAACCTTAGGCCCTGACTCTGCAGTCTCCTCCAAGTTGGCAGGACAGTAAAAGCAGCTCTTCCAGCTTTATAATCTGGAAGTAAGGGAAAAAAACAAACAAAAAACCAAAAAAAACCCAACAAACAAACCACCTTAAACACAGGTATTCGCCTGTTCAGCACAGGTTATATATTTCTCTGTCTGTCAGAATCCCTTCAAACTCCAGATCTGCTTCTGTCAAAGGGATACCATTTTTCTGAGGAGACTGGCATGACTCGCATCCTTGGCTCATAAGATCTTGGAGTCAGTTCTGGTGACAACAGGAAAGGAAGAGGTTACATGCACATTTGGTGTTGTGTACAGAAGCCATCCTATTGAACACATAAACAGAAGGGCCAAAATGTTGGGATCTTTGCTATTGCCTTGCCACCATACACCAGTAAAAGCTGAGTTTTCACTGGTCTTGCTACCTCAAACCTACTGGAAGCAGTAGGAGGGATCCCATTAGTATCTTGGATATTAAAGAAGATAAATGCCTGCTACTCCCTTTGTTCCCACCTTTATCCATCTCCACTGATCCATCAAGTTCCCTAGCACAGGGCTGGATTCCACCTGAAGAGAGTGAAGCCTTCAACATGACAGCATCACTGCAGGCAAAAATCCTGCTCTAAATGCAACGGGTGACTGGAGCTGGAAAGCTTTTGTATATTTGCTAATCAGCATATTCTTTTTAGAGGCAGAAAGTACAAAAGAATCTCTGCAAATAATTAAACACCCTAATTCTGGATTATCTCTGATTAATGAAGAGTAAGGCGCAGTATCTCAGAAGCCCGGGAATGCTGGGCTGTGATTATGTCATAATTGATCCCTATTGTTTCCAGCTGAAGTTTATCTATCTCATTTTCTCATGATTGTCTCCTCTCAGCTCCTTATAAATTAGATCCAACTATTAGCAACAATCATTGTGCTTTTCCTGAAATACATTCCGAGCACAGTGCTGAAAGGGTAATGGAAAGTGAAGGGCTCCTGTCTGTAAGCTAATTTCATATGGGGGTATCATTTTTTAGAAGGGGCCATCACTGCTTTCTTCAATTTCACTTGTACCAGCCCACAGTGCTGATTTTGGGGACCTTTAGGGCTCATTCTTAGAGTTTGCAGGTGGGCTGTTCTAATTTTCACCCTGCATGGTATGGATCCATAAGGATTTGTGGACTTTCTAAGGATTCTGCAAAGGGAATTAAGGAGAGTCATCCCATCATCAGGACTGACATCCTCTGCTCAGCAATCTGCACCCCTTCAGGGGAAACAGCTAGGGCTTTGCAAATTGATTAAAAGCTCAAAAGTCTTTGGTACTAATAGAAGGGGATGGAAGCCAGAACTTCTCAGATCTCTCCCAATCTGTTCCAAAACCTGCCTTAGCATATGGAAATTACTCTTCCTCTCTCTGAGTCTGTTTGCTTGTAGCTAAGAGTGTTAGCAATACTTCCCCCAACTCTAGTGGTGCATGTGACCCTTTGAAGTGTTGATCATTTCTGCACTCTAGCACATATCCATAAATGTACCTTTATGCCCTAAAACCTTATGTAAGAGTTCAGTGTGAGATTCCTCATATGACAATGCAGGCTGGAGAAGTGCTGCATATGTTTCTGTAACGTCCAGAGGAGAGTCCTTATACAGGTGCTGGCTCTGCAGCTATGAAGGACTAAGATTCAGATTCTGGTGGTGGCAAGATGGTAAATCATACCATGTGGATCTCTCCCATCCCCACTTCTTCATCAGAAGCTGTCTCACACTTTGTCAGACCAAACCTGCTTGGAGCCAAGTCAAGCTCTAAGCAGTCTATCATGGAGCTGTACCAGACAGTGGTATGATAAGGTACCTTGTGGGCTTGGAGTAACCCGAATACTTTCTGTAACTTTGGCCTCTGGTTGCTTGTAACTAGTATGTGTGGCTTTCTGACAGCTTCTATGTACTTCCTTACTGTTTCTCACAATCCCAGAGGGAGGAGCATTCAGCATTAAGTCTAATACAAATAAAATTAATTTTCATGCAATAAATTGTAAAATTGGGAAACACTTTACCATGTGAAGCTGTGGAGGTCAAAACACAAGTGAATTCAAAATGTACTTGCTATGTTTGTGCCCATCATTGCCCATCACAAGCAGCGCAGGAATTCTGGATGCAGCTTTGACTTAAGAGGTCCTCAGGCTGCTGCTGACTGGACTTCAGAAAGGAACCAGAAGAACATTTGTTTGTTATACTTTCTCCACAACAATCTTTACTGGCCAGTTCTGAGGGTGGAGTACTTACCTAGATGGACATTCATGGTACCTGTGTAACCTTTCTTATATTCTTCTTTTTCCTCTTCCAGGGTGTGCATTTGTGAAATACTCTTCACATGCGGAGGCCCAAGCAGCCATCAATGCCTTGCATGGCAGCCAGACAATGCCGGTGAGTAGCTCTGTAACAAGGGCAAGTGAGGGCTGGTTTGGCCTTTGCTGCCCTGGGGCCGGATTGAGGAGCAGGGATGATTTGTCTATGCTCTGTGAACTCGTCTTCCAGGAAGGATGGATAACAGCTCAGGCATGCAGGGCCTTGGGTGTGCTTTGCTTATCAGTGGAAAGGACAGGAAGACACTGTCATTTCACACAGGCACAGAACCCCAAGGGGTGCTGTGTTCTTTCACTAGCAATTCTGATGACCTGAAAAAAAGACAGATGCCAAAAACATTGGGTTGACCTTACCATGAGTGTAAACTTCCAAGTTTCAGAGAGATGAATCAAGTAGAAACTTGTGCCAAAGGGCTTCTTTGTTTCCCTCCCCAAATAACTTTTTGCCAGCATTCAGCAGAGAGCAGCATGTTCACGTGATGGCACTAGAAGCACAGTGATGGACACCTCCCACTGCTATTACAAAAGTGCCTATCTAGGCATAAATGTGGTTCCCTATATCTAACTCTTGAAAGGCAGTCAGACCAACTACTGGATCTTCCAGGAAGCATTTCAGAGATCATTCCATTTGGACAAATACCTAGTAATATGGGGGTTTGAACCTGATAGTTCAGGAAAGTAGAAATGCAGATGTATTTTCTATGGAAAATTATATTTGTACACCATCACACAGACCCAGAGGGATGTAAGACATTCCACTGTCAGCAATGAAAGACAATCTGGTCCAACACGTTTTGGTTTATTATAATAGTATATTATTTTTATTACTAATTATTCACAGTGTAAATCATGAAAGGCAAAGGATCATGGCAACAACTTGGAAAGGATACAGGAAAGCTCATTAAAAAATATTTAGGACTGTAAAATCTCCTTTTCAATAAGATACTCTGATGTAAATTCATGAATTTATTAAAATAAGTTTAAAGTGGGCCTGGCAGATTGTATCTAGATCTTTCCAGGGACAAAAATGGAAAGTTCTTTACAGGGGAAAAGGTTTCTGGAAGTAGCAAATCATCAAGATCTCATTTCTGGAATCACATCTTAGACAAATCAGTTTAAAAATGGTACATGTTTACCAGTGATACTACTGAAAAACTTCTCCTTAAAGATACGGGTGTCCATTTTTTGAAGTATTACAATACTTATAGGACCCTCTTCCTAAAAGTTTCCTTCTAACAATACCAGATGTTGGGCTTGATGCTGGCATCCCATGGTGAAATATGGGCATCTTTTCTCAAACAGGTTGAAGATGTACTTTTAATGACTATCTTTCAAACTTTGACCCAAAGCAATAGCGTCTATAAACTGACATCAGGAATTACCGTTCCATATTACCACAAAAAGGTGTATTAAAAATCAGTCCCTGTCCCCAAAATCTTGCAAACTCATGTGACAGAGGTGAGAGCAAGACAGGAAAAAAATAGACAAAACCCAAGGAGAGTTGAAGACTTTATCTAGACCTAGTATATCCAAAATACCCTTATCATTTCCCAGCCTTTTTCCTTCCTACTTTTGGCACACTTCAGATAAGTAAAAAAAATACTCATCTATTGACCACTTGGGAGCAGATTTCTGTTCCGTCCTGCTGACATCAACTGAGCTTAGGATGTGCAAAACAATGAAGAACCGGCCATTTCATGGGTCAGTTTTTTATGGGACCATTTTTCCTGTTGACTTGTTTGACTCAAATACCTGTTATAGAAATGTTCTTGAATAACCAGGTCTGAGCATCTGAAAAAGCATAACAATTTAACCCTCACTAGATGCAGATTCCAGGCTCAAAATCAAGTTTCCATGGCTTGACAAATTTCCATTAATTGACTGAACCTCAGCAGCAGTCCACATACCTACTCTTCGTTCACAGGAAAAGCAAGTAGAAAATTATTTTCATCCTCTTCATTATAAGTTAGGTTATATGGCATTGCCTTGTATCTCCCATGAGGTACAAGCGGGCACACAGGCAGTTACCACAGCCAAGTGGACTAGTGAGGGCCTGCGGAGTGACCGCCACTTGGTCAAGACATGGAACACAGTGCTTTTCCCACAGGGCCTCAAAATTTCTAAGGCGCTTTCAATGGGATGGGCCAAACCCTGCAGGTGATCTCTGTTCCTATTGTCATTCTCATGGTGCTTCAGGGTGTGCAGCTTCTTAAGGGCTTGGATGTTCACAGAGAAATGCAGCCACCTCGTGGTGAGATGGCGACGCAGCCCTCGTCCTTGGAAAGGAGGGGTGCACTGCTGCCATCTTCCTTCAGCCCCCCCTCCCATTTCTCTCGCCATTAGGACTGGCCTCATTTGTCTGGCTTTGATGCCAACTCAAAGTTGTTCCTGTGGTTCAGCCAATTTAAACATCTCTTGCCTTGTCCTCGTGTACTACCAATGGGGCATCCATCATCATTCTTGTCAGGTCTCGAGCCGTTCGTTCCTGCGGCAGACTCCTGTTTCTCCACAGCTGTCAGGATTATTGCTCTACTGTGACTTCCTGTTCACACAACATATGTTGCCTAATAGTTTCAAAAGGCAACTTTCTTTTATGAAAGTTTTTTTTTGTTGTTGTTGGTTTTGGTTTTTGTTTTTTTTTTCTTTTATTAACCTTTCCTTGGACAGGTGCCTGACCGCCATTTGTCAGAAGCCCACTTCTCTGTGCAAGGCACTTTCTCCTAAGGGCCCACTGAACAGGTCCACAGCTTTCCAATTTTCACACAATAAATTCCTTTTAGAAATGACTTTCCCATAATCCCTTACTTTTGAGCAGGCCCAAAGTTCCTTCTGTATCTACCTGCCAAGAGAGCTTTCTGAGGTCTTTTAAAATCATGTTGCCTATCAGCTCATCAGGTTTACACTAGTGTTTTACTTGACCTCTGTGTCCTTCTTTATGAGAGCTCATAACTTTAATGTACTTTTGCAGGCATTTATAATATATTTCTAACAATTATATGCCCCGTACTTCTAGCTCTGGTTACTCTGTCCCCTCCTGTATCTATTCCCCATCCAAATGGAGACCTAAATAGGTCTCTTCATGTGATTCTCTTTGTTTCATCCAAGTCTTGTCCCTAGCAGCCTTATCCACCAACACAAATTCAGCTACTATTTCTATAGCGACAGCTTGTAGATCTAATTTCTCTGCTGCAGGACTGACTCCTGTCAAAACTAAAATCTTGGCCTGTCTTTCCAGCATCTCGTAGTGGATGTCTAGCTTGAACTTTTCCTCCCAAACCCTGTCTTCTCTCTCCTCCGCCTCCATTCTCAATCACTGTGGACAACATTATCATCCTACCTGTCAGTCATACTCCTACCTAGGCATCATCTTCAGCTTGGTTTTCTCCTTCTCTCCCATGTCTTCATATCCCAGTGACAGCCAAATATTGAAAAGTTGTTTTGCACAACACATCTAACACATCTAAGATACGGGCTTGTCCACCCACCTACACAGAATAAACTGTCCTCTGTGCTTCATTATACATGCCTAAATTGCAGCAGCTTCTACCCTTACCTAGAAAGTACACAGGGTTAAAACCTGTACTGCTGTTGCACCTTTTTCACCACCTCACCCACTGTGGAACCTCAGAATTCATTTTGTTATGAATTAACTTCTGGAAGGGGTAGAACAGTACTGCTACCTACATTTTCTGCATAGAGGTGAGAAGTGAAGAGAGTGATTCATTTGATCTGGCTTTAACAGTCTAAAAGTTTGTAATCTAATCTAAACATCCTCTAGGATTCCTATAGAATGGAGAGAGGGAGACATTTCTAGAGAATTGTACATTCTTCCCTTTATGTATCTGTGCTGGGATGGACTAAATCACTTTCTGGGCGTGCCTGTCCCTTTCATTAATTTTAATGGAGATCTCTATAAGGGCATTAGAGTGAATACCTGAGATGGGACTCAGTTCACCTAATTTGAGACGTCCAGAGGCTAAGAAACTATGTCTGAGGTTGTCATCTAAGTGTTTGTCATCTAAGTTTCTATTACAATCAATAAAGAGAAATAGATATCTATGGAGGAACTCTATTTTACAGAAATAGATTTTGAAACCTGTCAAACCAAAACCCAAAGAGAAGTGTGCTTTTTAGTTAATTTTAGGTGTCAGATTCCTATGGTCTGTCAGTTCTGAAACAGTGATTCTTCATCCAAAGTGTAACTTAGAATGAAAAAGGACCCATACTGCTTAAAAACAAAAGCTGAAAACACTTACTTCCTGCAGACGTCTCAGAGTCTACAACTGCCTTTGCTCACCAGAAATATACCCCTGCCACCTTGAAATCCTTCTGCTGTACTCGTCACTGCCACAGTAATCTAGTAATCTTGCCAGAGCTGAAGATCTAGGGTGACTCTATACCAGCTGACATTAGCCGCCTACAAGTCAGATATTAAAGCTGTTCACTTGGCTTCTTGTCTGATGGCGATTCCTCCCACGTAGCTCAGACATGTGGTTTATCATTGCCTCCCTGGAGCCGTGGAGGCATCTGCCTCCCCGCTGAGTGTGCAAGGAGCTGCACTGAGTGTGCAGCTTAAAGGGGGCTTCATGTCCACTGCAAGGGGAGCTGAATCCTGTTCTGGGTGTTTGCTGCCCAACTGAAGCAATTTGGAATTTGGAAACCAGGCATCCCACACCTGAGTCCTTTGACTCCTGATCCATTAGGTGTACTGTGAACTTGCCTAACACTAATTGTTAGCACTACATTCATTCTATATCTTACTTTAATTAATGAAATTTAAGGCCATTAAGACCTCCAAAATCCCGTAAGGTGGCTTCCTCCAACACACAGGCCAAGCCCTTTTTTGGTTTTACCGTAGGAGTCTACAGCTGCTTGGTCAAACCACAGCATTTCTTCTGCATCTAGGCACTAGCATCACAAGTCTATCCATGCCTGGCTGAACATCTTCCATGAAAACTGCCTTTCTGATGGAATCCTTGGTTTTTTGAAAAGAAAGGAAAATGTGAGACTTGGATACATGCACTAAACAGATGTCTGCCTTTCAGAGAAATATTCAACTTGGTTGAACTTAAAAAAAATAATACTGCAACCAAAAACTTTGTTAACTTGAGAGTTTTCATTTCAACATTTTTTTGTGCGGCTCTTATCACTACAAATGAGAAAAACAACTTCAGATCTCTGTTTAGGACCCACCTATATAAAATTACACAATTATTGCTCAGTGTTCTTAGGCAATAGACCGATTAGATCTCTAATTGTTGTATTTAATATATTTTCTATTAATCAAGAAAACATGAATGACATAACATCTTGAACAAGGTTGACTTTCAGCCTCCACCTACCACATCCTTCGGAAGTCACCCATAGCACTGAAATTCCCAGCCAAAACCAATTAATAGTCAGATGAAGGGATTGTCTTCTTGCCTTATAAATTGTACTATCTACTCTTTCATACCGTAAGGGATTTTTGCCATTAATTAAGCTGAAAGAATTTTTCACCTGTTTAGCTTACCAAATGAGAGTAACTTAAATATAAGATTGTCAAAAATTGCCCCAAGAAACACAAGTGATTGTCAGTACATCGTGTGTAGTGGCCCTTGTTCAAACTAATAGCAAATGGGTCACTGGTTCTCATGTTCCTGGCTTTGGACTCTCAGGCACCCCACCAAAGAAACCAACCCCGGCTCACATTTATGACTGCTGTTATTATTGCTGTGCATTCCTACAGCGCAGTTACGACTTTGCAAAGCACTGTGAAGTTGCCTTCAGACACAGTCCTATTACAGAAACTGGCCAAGCAGCTGTCCTCATCCCCTGTCAATGCAGCAGAGGAATATTTAGGTGAATTAGGAATGGAAGGGGAAGCAGTGAGAGTCTGCAGAAGGAGCTCTGAGCAGGTGGAGGAAATATGGAAAATAGACCTTTGTGGGCATGATGAAGTTGTAGCCCGGGTGCCTCGCTCACAGAGCAGCGGGGAAGCGGCTGTTATTATGCGTGCACACTGGCACCAAAGTGCTGAGTCGGCAGAAACTCCCTGGAAGGAGCAGTGTGGCGGCTCCGGTGAGTGGGGGGCCACAATGCCATAGATCAGCTGAGGTATTTTTAACAATTATTTTGATATAAACAGCTCTGAACTTGAGGAGCTCCATGTAAATGGGAAGCAGTGGGGCTTGTAATTAGATTTGTGTACACTTTCATAAATTGCTGGGAAACATCAAAGCCGTGATAGAAGGCTGTGGTACACTTTATTTCCTTCTTCTGTTCTTCCGTTAATTGAATGGTTGATGTGTGGATAGGAAGTGTTGGCTTCACGGAGTACTATTTACAGACCCGCTGACAGCTGCACTGTGAAAATTAACAGGAACAGAGCAGCCTCTGTCACAGCTCTTCCCATGAGGGACTTGCTTCAAATTGGATCATTTCTTTCATAGGAGAAACTTCCCTCATCTCTCCTCCCTTCTTCGCAAACACGCACACACATCCAGCTGCACTCTCCCTTTCTCCCTTCAGGCTCATAGCAGCCGTTAGTGCTTGGAAAGAGAGTTTATCATTTCCACAAAGTTGGGGGAGTTCGGCTGCAGTTCAGCCAGACGCATCTTCAGGAAGTCAACCAAATCTGTGAGCCAGGTGTGTGGAGCCACAGCCTGGTGTTTGCACGTCTCACCTCAACAGGAACACGCCTCTTCACCCTCTCCAGAAATTCTAGCATGTTTCCTCTGAGACTGCTGCTGCTGGAAATATGGTTATTGTTGATCTTACATGGAATTGCTGCTGTGTGCTAAGCACTGTATAAACCTCTTACAGGAAAGCTCCCACAATCAGCAGCTTACCAACTAAAGATCAGGGTTGACCTGGCTGAATTACATCAAAGTGTTCATCAAAGTATAAAATCTTGGGGTCATCTGTAGTCTTGCCATCTACACATCTCTTACAGTTGATGGAGAGAGACTAGCTCCTTAGAGAGACATCTGTCTGTCTTAAGTAATTGACGGTTTGGAATAGATACCCCAAAATGGCTGCAGTTAGCTCATCCGACTGTCTCTCTAAGGGACAAGACACAAAAGATAAGCAAAAGAAGAGACGATACAATGTCTGGGAATTAACTGGTATTATACACAATTAATCAATCTATTTAGCAATTTTGTAGCCAAAGCCACAGCAATTCTTCTTCCTGGTCCCAACAGAAAAGTAATAACCAGTGAATACTTGAGCATCTAAATCTTCATATGTACTTAAATCTGGAAAACGCAGAATTAAGAAGGTCAAACTTTAAGCCATCAGTCCACCACCTCACTTCCCAAGGGCATCTTCAAAATATTCAGGTAACACAAACAGAACCTTAGATAAACCGATAATACAAATAGATAACAATTAAACAGATCATGATTCAGAATAGCAATTAACCAACAAAATTTACTCTCATTGAGATTCCAGCGTGGACTCAGGTTCTCAGTTAATAAAAGCTGCCTTGTGACAGTCAGTAGAGAGACAGAGAGTCACTGATCCCCTCAGGCTGTCAGGGTAAATAGGAAACTGAAAAGTCATTAGACTTTAGTTTTACAGGAACACAGAAACATAAAGGGGGGTTTTTCAAAGGTAATTCCAGGTGAAAGTTGATGAAAGTCCAGCATCTAAGTGCCCTTCATGCCTTGCAGCTGAACTTGCCTTAAAGTTACTTGCCCAAAGTCACAAAGTCTAGGGCAGAGAGGAGTATCATCAGTGTAAGTCCATCTGCTCAAATTAACGCAGAAGGTTGAGGCCTCGTTGATGTTGGAGAATCTGATGGAAGAGAATGGAGATGCCAACTCAGACCCATTTTTCTTCTCTTCAGTATGGATCTGCTGCTCTCTAAAGAACATACACTCCATGCAAAGTCTTCGTGTAACAGACAGACTGCTTGTTTAACTCAGGGCAAGGTACAGCACACCCATTCCTTCTATTAAAAAACAATAATACATTAGGAACCCATTCATAAGTCACCAGCAGCAGGCCTGGCCTTCCTTCCAGTAATGAATGATTTTTCTGAATATGCTGCCTGAACGCCATTTATAAAGTCATGTGTTCTCCTTTGGGATGAAAGAAGCAATGGATGTGTAATACCTAGGCGTTAATTTGCAGACATTTCTTCCGTTAGAATCAAATAGCTCTCAGCAGCTCAGCCTCACTTCCCTTTGGGCAGCGGTTTCTGGCTGGAGGCGAACTAAGCTTCATAGACCATCCCACCCCACTGCTGCCACCAAGACAGCTGATTCTACAACCTCTGGGCCAGCAGTTTCCCAATGTTACCATAATTTCCCTTAATTCTTTCTACAAAAAATAAAATCATAAGACCATGCTTCTGCCTCTCCCCTTGTTCCATAAATGAACTAATAAATCACATGTTTCTGGGTCCCAGAATAGAAATCCAGGCAGTCCAGCTGCCTGACAGGGCTATGAATCATACTGGCACCAAAGACAGCCTTTACGTCTCATGTCACATCTCTGTAGCCATACAGGCATCCTACAGGACAAGGGAGAGACCCATGGGATGTGACAGGCTTCACTCACTGTGTTCTCCAGGCTTCCTTGCTCCCTCCAAACTGCAGCGTTCATTGGCCCCAAACGGGATAAGAGGGACAAGTGCTCATGAGCTGCACAGCCTTGCTCTAGACATTTCATTGGCACCATAGTAACTGTCTATGGGTCCAAGAGGAGTTGGGGACTAAATCAACAGATGTGGAGGCAGCTGGGGGAAAGTGGGAGCTGGACCGTGCCACCACCAAGCATTGCCCAAGTCCTGGTGCCAGCAGCAGCCCCTGTGAGGCTCACGGCACTCAGCGGTTCTATTGTCTGGATGAGATTAGGTCTTGCAGGGGCTAAAATAACTCACAAGCACTGACCTTTCTGGAATATCAGAGTCATTGGTAAGCCTGCGGTCTGGGAGGCATAAAATGCTCCCTGCCTGGCAGAGGTGTTCCCAGCCTACTGGAGGGAACTCCACTGGGCTTCACCACCTTCGTTTAATAAGGATGTGCTCTTCCCACCACAGAGAGGAATGAAGATGTCAGTATTAGGTCTTTACCTCTTTGCTTGCTTTGGAGGATTTCTTTCTCCCCCTCTGTTCCCTTCCTCTTTCTTTTGCTCCAAATCTCGTTTACATCAGTAGGATCTTCTTGATTTCAGTGGGCTCTGGATCAACATTAAATCACTCTTGATGCTTCTGCTTGTTTTCCTTTAATTCACTCCTTCCCAACCATGGTTAGGTGGGCGGTCTGGATTGATAACACACATTGTTTTAAGAACAGAAAGTCTTTAGTAACTGGTAGATTGCCATCCCTATCAAAGCATAGCTGGCATTAAGTCATTCAGTAGCTATTACCCAAATGTGTTTTGCAAAGATCAAAATGAATTTTTAAAGGCCAAGGTGTATTTAGATCAAAACTATAACTTTCAGATAAGTCCCTCAACAGATGTCTGCACAAATTCAAAAATGTGAAGCATTCTACCAGACACCAATGTCTTTGCCTCAGATGTCTGCTGGCAAGTGAAATCAGGTAGGGGAATATGCCTGACTTCCCATCCCAAAGGTCTGTGTGGGTACTCACAGGAACAGTGGTTGTGAAGTCTCTCCCAGCAACAAGGAGACACGTTTCAGTCTTGGTGGGGTGGAATACAGTAAGGGCAGATCCTTCAGCATAAATCAACTTTTTATTCCGCCAAAACCAGCAGAGCTTCTCTGAGTTTACACTGTCTCATAGTTTCAGTTGACCATGTCTTTCACCATACGAAAGCATGGGTGATACCTCCCTGTGAACACAATCCTGTATCAGTTAATGACCCTATGGATGTACAGTGCTTGGAGATCTTCAGTTTAAATATGATGCAAAAATGCAAATACTTCTTACTGTCCCATCAAGCAATATGCTTTACACCATGACAGCCTAGATTTATACAGCACGACATTGATCTGGGATGCCCAGTCACGTGCAGTGTATTTGTAACTCAGTGTGACTAAAACGTTCCTTTATGTCACGTGCACAGTTGTAATGGAGCTGCCCAGCTTGCCAGACATTCCTCAACATCTGTTTCTTTCCAGGTCATCTTAGGCTGTTCATGTCTTCATCCTGAATTGCCAAGGGAGAGTGGGGCTCATGTAAGCAGAGTCCCAAAGCATCAGGGCCTCCATACCTGGCTGTGATGCTCCCTCGCTTTCACAATAGACAATTCACTTCATGGCTCTGGAGTTATTCCACTTAATCTTTATTTTCATCCTTGCCTAGGATAATGGAGAGATCATTCAGATACTAGCTTTCATGGGGTTCTATGCTGCAGCTACCAAACATTTTCTTAATAAGTAATAATAATTTATTTAAAAATTACATCATTTGTTGCTGTAAGAATATTTTCAGGGGAAGTGTATTTTTAGTAAAGACAGAATTAAATACACCTTATCTTGCAAGCCATGTTACTCTCATTGGGAAAGGGAAACCTATAACGATTTCTTTTGAATTCTGGATTTTAAGTTTTTCTTCAAATAGACAAAAAAGAATTATTTATTGCTTCGTATTCCTAAATAGCAGGTAAGAATTTCCAGTCTATCAGTATAACAACACTTTCCACTTCATAATGCATTAAGGAAGGCGAATGATTCTGTGAGGACTTTTATCATCCATAGACTGAGCTGAAAAACACAGAGCTGCTTGAAGAGTTCTGCTTTGAAGTTCAGGTTTTTTGGATATCTGGCTTTGATTTGAGGGGCATACTAATATCCAGGTTATTTATCGAGTTCTTTCTAATTAGAATTGGGTACAGTGCCACCAGGAGTCAAAGATTCTGTTGCCCCGTGGAAAGCAATAACTTCAGCTCAGAGAGACACCTGCTAAGTAGTGTACGGGCAAGTAAAACCTAAATCAAGCTTCCACTCCAAATAAATTACAGCTCCGGAGACCTGTGAAGGGAAGTACCTGCAGCAACTCTCTACTTAGGCACTGCGTGAAGAATCCCCTCTACTGAAGGAGCAGCATTATCAAAGGGTCTGTCACTCCAGCCCTGGATGAATGCCTCCCTTCCCCACTCCGTCTCTGTCACTCTCATCTCAAGTGTGTCTAAACCACCTCTCAGGACTGTACAGTGGAAATAGCTCCTAGTGACTGCCGTCCTACTCATCTTACAGATGAGACACGAAATTGAAGCCCTGAGTACAGGAAAAAATAGCATATTTCACAAGAGGAGAGGGATGTTAGTCTTGGTCTTCTGGCCATCTTCCAGCATGGGTAATTACATTTCTACCTAGCTAAAATTCCCTCTGCTCTACAGCTTTAATTGGACAGTAGTTTCTTTTTCACTTGTCTGAAATCCATGTTGGGGTCAAAGCCCCACTGGCTAATTCAGCAGCCCTATTTTCCATAGAGCTACACAAGCATTTTAAAAAACTAAATATCTGGCTTTGCTTTCAAACTTAGAAAGCATCATACCAAACAGCCTGATCTGACAGATCCCAAGGCAAAGAAGTACTCCTTTGGCTTTCAGGCCCTAACATCAAGGATCCTTGTGTGGAAACGCTACCCTAAATGGCTTGCTGAAGCCTTGTGAAGCATATGTGGTGACACGTAGGAAGGTAGTCTGATCACCCAGATGAGAAGTATCCAGCAGCACCTATTCATTTAAGCGTTTTAGCTGGTGTGCACGGCTGACATTTTGGAAGATACTTAATAGGATCTGCATATTCAGATCTCTAATACTCAAGAGCTTTAGTCACTGGAATTTAATGTAACAAGCTTTTTTTTCCCAATATTTTTGGCCCAGAACTTTTAACTGGCTCTGTCTGTGCTAGCCGAGACATAAAAGTTGACCTGTATGAGATAGACACCCTTGCAGTAAAGTATTTGCATATGTTTACTTCCAAAAGGACATTCACTAAGTTTAAAGTGAAACATGATTTAATGGCTTTGACAAATTAGGCCCAGATTCATCAGTTCTGCAAGAAAAAGATGTCTAACCATCTGTAGAGACTGGTAATGTACTGAGTCAGAGCAGACTTATAGGGCTGACAGGAAAAGAAAATTCAGGCATATATTCTACAAGGAAACAGCTTCACAAAACTTTTCCTATGAATATTGTTATAGGGAGAAGCAGCTTTCCCTGATGATGCGCAGCATTATTTGGTCTCCTGAAAAGGTTTTGCTTAATTTGTGTATACACTCCATTTGGAAGGCCATAACTAATGGGAAACAGTCCCAACAACCAGGCAAAAGATTTGTTTTCCTTTGCCTTTAAATGAAATATCAATGGATGGCTGTTTTATTTTTAGTTGAATATGAAATTTCACAAGCAACCTGTCAGGCTCCTGTTTTCAAGAATGACTTTATTTCACACGTCAAGACAGGCTGGGAAATTAGTTTTTCCCGCAGAGGATTCTGATTAGGGATTACAAAGTGAGTGTGGTGCAAAGCGATTTTTCCTCCATCTTTTCCTGCACCCCGCCAGCCTCGAGAGCATTTGACTCTGCTGACTAAGGGGAGCAATTCATTACTGTGCATGGGAGGGGGATGGGAAGCAAGGTAGTCATATTAAGTAGACTTGCTGGCCCAAGAGAGAATAAGGAAAGCATAATAATACTTAGCCCTTACAGTATCCTTTTCATCAGTAGATATCAAAGCACTTGAAAAAAGAGGTTGATTTGATAGGAAAGGAGATAAATGCCAATTCCAAGTAGCCTATTGCAGAAGCACCAGCAGGAATGCTCACTTTCACGGTAGTCTTTTTTGATTGTGGATCTGCAGGGTAGAGAAAGAAACAGGTCCTTCCCTCAGTAAAATTCCGAATTAACACAGAGATCTCAAAGTACATGTCAAACATTATTGACTTACCCACTGTAACTCTCTTGGGGGCTGGCAAACTATGAGGTCCAGTCCAACAACAGGAGAAAGCAGGAAGAGGATTATGTATTACTAATAAATGATCGAGCAGACAGGACCTATTGCCTTTGTCAGCAGACAACAGTTGATTTATGCCACAGTTTAACTTCTTGAGGAAGCAATAAATAGCCCAAGTGAAGGGCTCTGCAGTTTTTACTGTGTGGAATATCTGGCCCATTCTGGGGCATTTCTAACATCCAGTGGATTAGTAGGAGTACTGGACTAGAAAGTAGTCTTGTTCTAATTGTAGATGAACAGCTGTTTCGCTCCTCCAGTAAAAATCCTGGACTGGGTGATCTGATAGAGTTTACTGCCTGATTTCCTTGGGCCACATGAAAGGGTTGCACATGAGGAACAACATACAAAAAGCATCAATCCCAAGGTCAATCTTCATATTCAAGAGCAATGCAGCATCCCTACTGGCTAGAAATCTTTAACCACTTACAAGTGCATCTCATTGCAGAGCACTCTTAAAAGGCCCTCCTTTTTCTCCTCTTTCTTTGTAGTGTGTGCTCTAACTTGCTTCTGTTTGCCAGTGGCCTTTCTGCCCTGTGTATATGATAGGGATGTTCAAAGAGGCCTGAAGTCCTGCTGCGACAGGCAACCCAGAAAAACATCTCATAAGAGGCAGCCTTAGATCCTATTGGGTCAAACAGCTGCTGTGCAGTCACTATGACTCACATCAAGAGGGAAGAACACTCCAGGGGCAAGAACTTCATGTGGAGGTTACCCATGTTTTCATGATGCCATCTACAATAATAGCTTGGTTTTCAACAGTGTGAGGCATCAGCAGTTTCCTGAGGCAGTTCTCTGGCCTTAAGACTCCCAGGGTAAACAGAGATAGAAAGAAAGGGGGAAGGAAAAAGACACCAACTTATTTACAGCTCTTTGTCTTGTTAACTAGAGCAGGTCACATCTTCAAAACCCATTTCAGAGATGAATACCCATTCACCTTACTCAGTTTCAAAATCCTCCATGTGCTGCAGCCTCTGGTCTGCAAATCACAACCGCAGCTCTGAACAGCCCAGTCTGCTGTGGACCAGTGCCTCCCTCCAACACAGCTGTAAATAGGTTGAAATCATTAGATTCAGGTTACCAAACAGTCTCTTGGATCAGGGTTAATTAAATGAGTGTTGAAATCTAATTAAGGACTGGTCCAGGTGATAATTAGCAGGAAATGTATGCATTAAAATATTCATTTGTCAATGAGCTGCAATTAAGAGTGTGATTTGGGAAAGGATCA
Source organism: Falco biarmicus (assembly GCF_023638135.1). Lineage (NCBI taxonomy): Eukaryota > Metazoa > Chordata > Aves > Falconiformes > Falconidae > Falco > Falco biarmicus. Next base: position 76,939,598 of record NC_079311.1, on the reverse strand, counting down.
ATAACCTTATCATGTGATTTAAAAAAATTAAAAGTCAGTCAGCCTTGATCAGAAATGCAGGGGAATTTTGGCTAGGTGTTTTTTTACTTCCACCCCCCCACACCCCCACACACACACCCCCCCGGCAACCCCGCCACGCTTTCTATTTTACTCTTGTAATAACTTCTGAAGACTGCTCTCCACCCTTGAACAGAGCATTCATCTCTCCATCCCATTGTTTTCCTGAAGCACTTCTTTCAAACCCTTGCTCTTCACCACATTGTTTGAGTGGGTTATAGATTTATTAAAGACAGACTAACGGGTCAAAAAGACAGATTCTTTGCCAATGAAAATCACTTCCTCCCAGAACAGACTGCTAATCCCGAGGAACGTCGCTTATTGTGTGGCCTTAGATTATTTAATTATTTTAGCAAGTTAATTCCTCAAGTCTTTATTTGTAACTGAGGATCTGGAGAGGTTATTGAATATGCATAGCTTGGACTTACATATAAGTACACTCACAGCTATGGTTTACTACTTTATTCCCAATTTGTAGCAGAGCAACTCTGTTTCCACTGAGACTTGATTTTTTCTTGTTCCAGGACACAGGGGTGTGTGTAAGCCAGTTAAACACTTCCCCTGTGCAATCCCAGACAAGCCCACCTCTGCTAGGAAAATGAGGGCCCTGCAACAGCCCAGCACCTCTGGCATGGAGCTTGACTTCCTCTGCTGCCACGGCCAGAGGTTTAGCTGGCAATTTCCCCACTGAATGTATTTCCATCAGCAAATACCAGTGTGTCAAAACGGAAGTGTACCATAGGAGTGTGGTGCTTTCAGCTGCTCTTTGTCAGTCTCCTGGCAGCTCACCTGCCCATCTCCCCAGGCTTGGTGGCAGCCCAGCTTCCAAGGCAACTGTCTGCCTGCTGTCGGGGCTAGTGCCAGATCCCCCCTCCCCAACACCCCACTTCCCCTGGGGACACCACGCTGCGGGGAATCAACTAACACATCAAGTTAGGACATCCTTGGAGCCAGCCAGACAAAAAAATTATCAGTGCCTTCCTTCCTAAGCAGATCTATTTCTTCCCATCTCTGTTTCATATCAGAAATTTAAGAATCGCAGTTAATGACCTTTCACTCATCTCATTTTGGGGAGGAGAAGGATTTCTTTCATTCCCAAAAGCTCTACATTTTTCACAGACTTCTGCAGCCAGCTCTAATGATCATCAGTAGGTCTGCACCAGTGTTGACAGGAGACATAACCCAAACATTTTAAAGCTTTCCTGGAAAAGCTTAGCTTTAAATGTGGGGTCTTTTGTGGTAGCCTCTGTTTCCTACTGTTCATGGAGCGGAAAACCAGGTCCATCAGGTACGATTTTTGCTCCGCTAGTTTAACAGTGCTGACGAGATGCTGCTTTGTGGTGAGACATACACTCTGTTCAGCATACTGAATCCTGTCTCCAAGACTGGGCACAAATTTCTCACTGGACGCGGATTTCTAATCGGGGGTTACAAGACATGGCAGTGTGAAAGTGTGATCCAGCTCAAGGGTTCTGGCACGTGCAGAGCTAACACATTCTGCCAGAATCAGTTAAATCCTACCACATTCATCCAGCAAAACTCCAACATTTTGCTGCACTGAGTCCAGATCTTTGTCCTCTGATGAGGCCAGCCTGCTGGGCCAGAAGGTTTTGAAGGTTTTCTGTTTATGCTGAAAGAATAAAGCAACAGCTTTTGCCGCAAGAGCATTAATGGGAGCCTGGAAGTTTGAATTTTGGAGGAAACTAAGAACCAGGCTGCTGGCCTCAATCATTCACCCCCAGGGTCCTTTAGTTCTTTCCTGATGCTCTCAGCCTCTTGCAAAGGTATAATTTCAAAAGGTCTGAGAGGTTGCATGGAAAAAATCAGCACCAACTGGATCCCGTGTTACAAATCTGTGTTGGATGTATGGATTGCATGAGCCAATGTGTATTGGGCTAATTCCCGTGTGTATCTCCTTTTGTTTCCTGTCATGCAGGGAGCCTCTTCAAGCCTGGTGGTGAAGTTTGCAGATACAGACAAGGAGCGTACAATGAGACGCATGCAGCAAATGGCAGGACAAATGGGCATGTTCAACCCCATGGCCATCCAGTTTGGAGCATATGGCGCCTATGCACAGGCAGTAAGTATAGACACTGGCTCTATGCATGTTCATGGCAACGGGAATAGCACCTAGAAGTCCACAAAAGCACACGTGAGCAGAGGAACAGCTGAACAAAGGAAGAACCAGTGATTTCTCCATTAAACTAATTACATCATGGGAGCAAACTAAGTCACGCCACCCAGGGTAGACAAGGGCATCTGCCAGGCAAGTCGAAGAGGTACAATAGCCAATTCTAGCAGTAACCACACTGTGATCGTGTGTGCACACATGCAAGACACTTCCTACAGGGTCTAAACCATTGCTGTCAAATCCAATCACAGCTAGCCTTTAAGGATTTGGATAAAATAGGCCTGAATTCATCTTATCCTGCTTCTCTGCCCCATGTCAGCATCATCTGGTGCCAAAGAAGGTTTGTGAGGGTACAAACACCTTTCTGGCCCTCCTCTGCTACAAGGACACACAGACTCAGCTGAAAGGGGGAGATGGCTCTGCTGCACCACACATCATTGTGGGTACCTTTGGAGTAACCACAAGATAAATGGCAGCTGTTGACATAGGTGCTTTTAGAGTCATGAAAGCATGCTAGAGTATATCAAAATGGACAAGCAGACATATGCACACATACAGTCCTGGTTTCCCAAAACAATGTGATTTAAGCACACTGGGAAAACGCACCAGCTATTTAAGGCAATGTTGCACTGTTTAACTTCAGGTGTCCTACTTACATACCAGACTTGGACCCTGAGCCCCTGAGAAAATGTGGCTATACAGAGAGCTGGGTTCTTGATGAAGAACCCTGGAATGGATGCCTCTGGCATAACTACCTTTCCTTAGGCTGCAATTAACAAGGGACCTGCAAGACAAGATCAAGTTTAGGTAACTTGGTCTCCGCCAGGTATTTCAGAGGAAGGTAGAGGTGATCCCTGCAGCAGGCAGACACAATACTGCCAGGTGACTTTGGCTGCCTTCTCTGGAGCAGATTTGCAGACAGTGACAGTGCATCTATGTGCTTTATCCTTTTGGTAGCAAAGTGTGGCCTTCTTGTACTCTGCTAGATTTGTGTACAGGAGGGAAGTACTATTAATCCCATTTTCCAGAGTAGCATCTTCTGAATGAGAGAAACCAAATGCCTTGCCCTAGGTATACAGGGCCAACTCAGGAATCATACTCCAACGTACCCGTACTTCATCCAGTGCGCTGACTGCAAGGCTCTTCTTTCTTGCCTGCCCATTTCTTTCTCACATGTAGGCACCCTGGATTTCCCGTCACAGCCCCATAATCTCTTTTTTTTTTTAATTTGAGGGCCTTGACATTTCTGTCCTCTGCTGAATGTCCTGTGCCTCCCTGAACACCTGTTATAACCCAGCCTACCCCTTGCATGAACCATGTAGAGTCATGAGGACATGCTGTAGAGCTCCACAGAATTTCCCCCTCACCTCCCAGCTGCCCCTTCTGGTGCTATTCTGGACATTTTTATTCTCTGCCTACAAGGCAAGTTTTATTTTTCCTTCTATTTTCCCCTCTCTATTCTTATTCCCAGTTAAAGAGAACCTTTGCTTCATCCTTTGTCCCCTGCTCCCCTCCTCACATGATAGTAGAGCTGTCCCTCTGCAGTTTGGCTGTGTTTAACCTTCCTGGCCAGGGAACGCTGCAGGAAGAGTAGAAGAGCAGTAAATCACAGCTGAGTTCAGGTCAGTGGCCAGCAGCCTGGCAGAGGGATGCAGCATCTGTGCCTCCATGTCCCAGAGGAATTAACAGGAGGCAACCTATGGACAGCTTGGGACAAACATCTAAAGGGGTCAGGCAGGAGATGTGGCTCTGGTGTTACACTACAGGCATTGATCAGGCAGCTGGTAAAGACACCACTATCCTGGTGCTCTGGTCCAAAACCTCTTCTCACATAATTTTTAATCTATACATCTAATTGCCATCCTAGGTTTATACTGATACAAAAGAGGATGCAGTGTGCATCTTTGCACCACAAAAGTTCCTTCCATCTATTTATCACCAAATAATGCAGGATGTTAGGAGGGTAGGTGCTTGAATGAGGATTTATCACTGAAGAAAGAGTGAAAACAATTCTTGGGTATGCTCCACTCCACTTGAAACCAATGAATATTTTTCCTATTGATTTCTGTGACAGCAGAATTGGACCCATCCTCTTTTTTTTTTTTTTTTTTTAATGGTAAATATGATAATAAGGGGGAAAGAATAAGTTTTAGATCTTGACCCATTGGATATGACAAGCTGGTGACACCAATTACCCTGGGGACTTGAGAGCTGTCTAAATGATGGGATCACATTTCTGTGTGGTGCCTATACACCCGGAGCGTGCTCAGATGCTGTCTCTCAATCAGCCTCCCTATCTCTGTCTCTTTCTATCTGCTTCATCTCACAGTCTCACACAAAAGAGAAGGAAGGGAGCGCCAAGGCTCTGTGACGTTCCCTCGGTCCCAATTAATCCACCTTGGACTGCTGGCTCTTAGATATCAGGGTGATTGGCACCTCACAAATGCCAGCAAGAGATGGAGGGATCGATAGGGGGAGAGGGGAAGGGGGGACAGTTTTATTCAGCCTGAACTGAAGTTGAAGAGCCAAGGCAAGTCAAGAGGAGGGAAGGTGAAACATCAAGAGCAGGACAGTGATGACAGCTGATGCCACTGCCACCGGCAACTCGTGTGACCTTGGGAGAATTATTTGACCCTCAGCCTCGTTTCCCCATGTAAGAATAAAGCTGATAATCAGATTTATTTATTTGCCCTTCTTCCCCAGAGACACCCTGTCTGTCTCCCCATGGGTTTTCACACAGGGGTACGATGATAACACAAGTTTAGGGACTGCCTCCATGCTTAGTAGTAAGGCCAGGACTAGCATGAGACACTGTGCTGGTTTGTACTCATAACTCGTCCTCTCAGCTATTCCACTGCAGTCCAAGTTTGTCTGATGTCTCCGTATAATAGTTTCCAGACATTCCCATGAGAGCTGGTTAATCAATTATCTCTAATGGTCTGTCCCCATGGAGGAGGTTGCCGAGTCCCCTAGGCAGTAGTTTCTTGTGGAATCTCCCCCAGAGAGGCATCAGGCGCATCACAGGAACTGGATTAGCTCCTGAAAACAGGTCTCCATGCATCAAGGTGGCCAGTGCAGCAGAAACCTACATGGTACAGCTGTTTGAAGGATTAGGGTGCAGCTGTGGATTTGCAAATCCAGCAGCACCACTGAAGAGAGGCAGCAAGGGTCTCAGTTCATCAGTGTTTGACTGATAGTCATTAGTGTTGCCACCAGGACTGCTCTGCACCTCAGCTCTTTAAGTTACCTCCTTTGCATGTCAGCAAATGGCCATGTCACAGTTCACTCCCAGCCACTGCCCGCTGCCAAGCCACTCAACCTCAGCTTAAACAACTTTAACCTTCGTAGGAATGACGGCCTCACATCAGCTGAACAACCAGTCCTCGGGTTCAGCAGCCGTATGGCCTCAGCTCCAGAGGTAAAAAAAAGATCAGGAAGCAAAGGGAGTTCTCATCTGTGTGTGGTTTTGCCTCCCCTCCTCATGTGCCACCTGCAAGCATGCCAGACAAAGCTTGGCATTAACTCTGTATGCCTTTTCAGTGACACAGAAAGTCATAACAGACCCACCTCCCCTCTTTTGGAAACAGCTCAAGACAAGTCAGATTTCATGGCTCCCTAAAACTCCCAGAGCCCCTATACTAATTTATTTCAGGGGTGTGTGTGATTTTTTTTTTCTTTTCAGCAGTGTCTTCCCATACTCATTTCATGTCTTCTTTTATGGGCCAATTATTTATTTTAATTCACGCACGTATAGGGCACCAGCCCTTTTTGTTGTCAAGTTACGGTGGCTTTACATCACCTGGGTATTGATAGCTGTTTCTGCAGTTTCAGTTAAGGCCAACTTGAGATACAGATCTGAACTCAGCCCGAAGAGGAGACTGATGCTAGGTGGCACCCACCACCTCTGATTTGCTGCCAGTCGACACAAACCTGCAGGCACACACTGCAGCTCAGAGCAGCACAGCACACCTTAAAGCCTCTGTGTGTGTGTGGCCAGCCCCCAAATCCTGAGCAGTAACCATCAAACCAGACTATGAATAGTGGTACTGTAGTCCTGGCCCAAATAAGCAACAGTGGCAAAAATTCCTGCAGGTCTTCTTTCTGTGAAGAACATACCAAGTAGTTAGCAGCTGTCTCATGTCACCGCTGCCCCACCATGCAGAAAAGAAAGCGTGCACAGATCGAAAAGTGTTGGGAAGATGGAAAAATGCAGAAAAGCAAAGCAAGAACAAAGGAAGGAGCCTTGGAAAGTGACAGATACTGTATAAATTATTTAATTTTTAAATTATTTAAAATAAGATCAAAGTCATAAATCAAGTTTGCATAAAAAATGGGGTGGCAGTGCTAGCCACAGTCTCCTGGCCAAATTCCAGCTATGGGACTGATTGCATCCTGCAGCAGGGGACAGGCATAGAGGTAGTGAGGAAAACCAGACAGATGGGGACAGAGGCAACACAGGCAATGGTAACATTTGCTCTTTGGCCTGGAGCAAGTCCTTTCCTGCTAGTAAATCCCAGCTCTCCTCACTCTCAAAAAGTACAAATGCTGCAGCTCCTAAACTGCAGGCAATAACTGCAACAAATCTAGGAACATCCAGTATAGCAAAGCTCTCAGTCATCATCATAAGTGGTCACCTTGGGAAGTTAGGGCAGCAGTGACTACCATGCTGACCTTAAAAGCCTGGGTGCGCCCCTCTGCCTCCCTGTCTGGGCTCCTGTGGAGATGAAAGGACATTTCTGCTAAATGATCTGAGGTAGTACTGAAGGGAAGAATCTCTTCGTCCAATATTTATTCAATTCTTACTGTGAAATTATTTTGGAAAGATACTTTAAAACATTCTGCTAACTGTATGAAATCAGGGAAAAATTACTGAATATAGACTGTCTTCTTCATATGACAGCTGTTACACTTCAATGACCAAAATGGGGCAGTATATTTGGTAAATACTACCTGTTATGCAAATCACTTGTTCTGATCCATTCCAGAAGAGGAACCTATTTTGAAGCCATAATACTTTGTAGCAGGGCTAATACCATATTTCTAATGGTCAGCTCCCTGGTATTTCAGAAATAATGAACACTCAGATTTGGGCTCTCTCTCTATATATATATACATATATGTATTTATTTTATTTTAGTTTTTGGGGTTTTTCCAGAGCTCTCAGAAAGTTAGAAATTCAAACTATTGTGTATCAGGCTTTTGAAAGACAATACGACACATGAATCCAAGTGCTGACTTTTGTTTATTTTTTTCAAAATCTTAATTAAATTTAAATTTTATTTTCAAAGCAGAAACTTCTGTTTCCAGAAGACATCAAAAATATCTGAAGAACCATTCTGATTTTTTTTACAGAATATCTTCTGTTTGTTTGAAGGCACGGGAGATAGTTTTGCTCTTATTTCCCAATGGCCAGTTAGATAAAACAGAAGTGAGTTTGTCAGTTCTGTGATTTTACCAAATATGTGTCTTCTTATTGCTTGGTGGATCACTTTACTTACCTCTTTCTATCACAGGGGTACCATGAGGATTAATTAGCTAAGTGTTTGTATAGATTGTTAGAGGTGGGAAGCGTGGGATGCTGTTATTACTTTTATTGTTATTACTGAAGGAAGAATGTGAAAAGTCAAACAAAACATCATGCGGTTCTGAGGCAAGGGTAGAAAATAACACTGACAAAAATAAGAAGGTCATCAGATTGTTCAGAGTAAGCTTTCTCCAAGGGCAATGAGCATGCTATTTCAAAAAGAGAATATCAGAAATAGTTCTTCTCACTCCTCTTCCCCTTCTCCAGTTTCACGTGTATTTTCTTTTGGCGGCTGGGGTAGGCAGGCTGTAGCATCCTTGCCCTATTTCTAGCGGGAGGTTTTTTGCCTTGAGAAAGCTCCTTCATCTCTCCATGCATCTGTCTCTCCTGTAAGACAAGGACAGTATGTCCTCTCCTTGTGCACAGTCGCATGACCCTGCTAACAGCCACCTGATGCCAGAGGCAGCTGTCCCAGAGGCAGGTGTCTAGCCCCACCTCTGGCCACATGTCCTCACCCCACGACAGTAGACTGGTCGTGACCACACAGAGCCCCATGTCTGGGAGGAAAGCTGGCAGTAAACGCTGTGTTTGTGCTGTCCCTGAGCTGGGGCTTGGCAGTGTCAGGTGTGCATCTGGCCTGGTTGCCAAGCTGTGGAGAGGGAGGTGGGCATCAGCTAGCTCTTGCTTTAGTGCAGCTGTGCTGCAAAACTTCACCCTTTGCTGCTACTTTCATTTTCCATGCTAGGATAGGATGGATAAGCCTGTGTAGTTGCCCATCCACCCACTGATGACAGAACTGGCTGAAGTTTAGCCACCTCAACTTGAGGTATCAAAAAGATGTGTGAGATGAAGCCTCCTATCTCTCTCTCTGTTGACCAGCCATCACTACCACCACTTCCCATGCTTTAGTTGGCCTTACCAGTGCCTCTTCAGCAGCCCCATTGGTTCTCAAGCATTGGGATAAGGACTGCAGGCTTTTAGCTGTTGAGGTGCTCTTCATGGACATGAACCAATTTGGTAGCATCTCTTGGTCTCCTCAGAACATAAATATCTGAGCAATAGTAAAGGCCACATTGAAGGAAAGAGGGAACAAGTCTTTAAAATTGGATGGGGAAAAGTTTTAAATGCTGAGGCAAAGGCCATGCCAAAGAAGTAAAAGAAGCAAAAGGAAATACGTCCTTCCAGCTGAGGAAGGGGAAGGCTCTTCTCCGTCCCCTTGGGTCAGTCCAAGATAATAAGGCTGCTGCCTTTCTGATTAGGCTTCATCTGCAGCTTCAGCCCATGCAGGGAAAATCTGCATTTCAAATGGCATATTTTAAAGTACACAATACCCAAGGGCCCTGCTGCTATTGATTTGCCCCTAGTGGGGTCACTGCCTCACTTTCTACAGGTTTATTAGCTGGGACCATACACTGGGCTTCTTTCAAAGTGAAAAGAGAGTGGATGGAACATTTGTCTTCAGGGGGAGCCAGGGAAGGAGTGGGGTGACTTTTATTGGGAATACCGCAGAGCTTTTATAAGGGAGACTGGTGACCCTTACAGGGCTTGCCCTACTTTTGTAAATTTCCCTGGAGCTGTCCTGCAGGGAAGGAGGTAGGTCTATGCTGTCAGGTTCACTCAAGGTGACCAAGTTCCCATCCTCTCATTCCTGTGATGCTGCTGCACTCAGCCAGGCTGTGACCATCAGGCACAGGGCTGGGAAAGACCCCCCTCCTCTTCCCCCTTAACTGTTACCCTCGAGCAACTCCAACCAGAGACAGAAGGGCATGAAGAGCAAATATGTCCACAGAAGGGTGTCAGGAGTGTTGTCAAGGGTTGAGATGTCCAGAAAGATTTGGGACATGGTTAGCCAAGGAAGGAGAGCCAGTGAGTTGAGGTGTGTGGCTGTGTTCAGGTATGGGATGCTATGCTTTTTCCAGCTCTGGAGGAGACACTGGGTTACCCACGGCCTGGCTCTGAAGGCTGCAGCAAGGTGTATGTCCTCTGGTCCTTGAGGTGCAGGGCACCAGCTCATTTCACCATGTCAGGGGGGGTACCAGCTCTCCAGGGCATCTTGGGCATCCACAGAGCACCAAGCATAACAGAAACAGGGTGAGCGCTCCCTGGACAATGCCTGCTGTAGCAGAAGCAACTGGATCTAGTTTCTCAAATCACAGGTTAGGGCCTTATTTTTACTGCATTAGCTTTTTAACCCTAAGCTGAATTTAACCTCTTTTCTCCTCAAGATTCTAATTCAGTCTCCATCAGAGTATGGCCAGTTTAAAGTGACTTTCACTGAAATCCATCAGAATTTAAGTTGCAGACCTTGCACCTTCACCACTGATCAGCAGACAAGACCATCTAGTTCTCCTAAGGAGAAAGGAAGTGCCGCCTTCTTTCTGAAGGCCTGTGACAGAAAAGCAGAAATGGCGTTACACTGCAAAAAGGAGCATGCATGTAACTAAGGTATATTCTAAAAACATGCATCTTCCAGTGCAAATTTATAAGCCCTCTGAATACACAAGAAACCACACACTCAGGTTACCTGGTTTGCAAACCAAAAGGAGCACCCACCATTGTGGAGTTAACTCTGAACAGCTTAGAGACATCCAGAAGCAGGAGAAGAAGTTGCATAAGTGTCATGGTGTAACCCCAGCTGGCAACCAAGCACCATGAAGCTGCTGCCGCTTGCTTGCTCCCCCTCACCCAGAGGGGTGGGGAGAAGAATTGGAAAGGAATGTAAAACTCCAGGGTTGAGATAAGAACAATTTAATAAGTAAAGCGAAAGCCACACATGCAAGCAAAGCAAAACAAGGATTTTATTCACCACTTTCCATGGGCAGGCAGGTGTTCGGCCATCCCCAGGAAAGCTGGGCTCCATCACACGTAACAGTTACTCGGAAGACAAACAGCATAATGTTGGATGTCCACCCCTTCCTCCTTCTTCCCCCAGTTTGTATACTCAGCATGATGTCATACGGTATGGAATCCCTCTTTGCCTAGTTTGGGTCACCTGTCCTGGCTGTGTCCCCTCCCACTTCCCTGTGCCCCTCCAGCCCTCTCGCTGGCAGGGCCCAAGGAACTGAGAAGTCCTTGACTCAGTATAAAAATTACCCAGCAACAACCACAAACATCAGTGTGCTATCAACATTGTTCTCACATCAGAGCCAAAACACAGCACTGTACTAGCTCTTAAGAAGAAGTCTAACTCTAACCCAGCTGGAACCAGGACAATAAGCCATAGCTAATGTCACAGGTGATTGCCTAGCTCTGCTGAGTGCAAAATGGGGACTGTCTTTGGAGGACTGCAATCATTTGTACTACCATTGGCAATGCAGTATCTTTTAGATAGAGCCCTGTTTCTCTTGCAGCACAGGTGAAATACAAACAAAAGGAGGACTAACACTTTTCTTTTAAATGGCTGGGACCCAAGGTCCAAAAATATCCACTGAGGGCCAGGTAAAGGGTGGGAATCATTTCATCTGACTGTGTTGGTATGTGCAGCTGAACTGATCACCTGAGGTCCGCATACAGTCAACAGGGAGAAATGAAGCTGCAATTCATCTGCCCAGAGGCATTCAGGTACAGAAAGGAGCAGTGGATCTTGGCCTAGACTCCTTTGCCTGTTATCATATCAACCATAATAGGCGACCAGCTTAGATGAAACGTCATGTGTGTTTAGTTTTTGGAATCTGACAACGGAAAGTGCCAGAAACAGAGCCCCCTGACTGCCCTAGATGGTCTCTGGTACAAATACCAGGCTGTTACCTGCCAGCGAGGCTGACCACAGCACACATGCAACCAGCTATATGTTACTCCGTGTTTTGAGGTGGGTTTGTTCATGCAGTTCTGGTCAGCTTTGGAGAAACACAGAGAGAAGTCAGCAAAGGCCAGACTGGAACTGTCCCCAGACCTTGCAACTGCATCCATTTCATGAGATGCTCCTTTGATCAGCAGCTCTAAATAGATCCTATAAGCACAGGTCTTGGCGATCATTTCTGCAACCCGGCCAGTTATATGCTCAGCTTTCCCCAGGTGAAAATATCCAGCACAGAAAATGAGACACGAGTCAGCACACTCAGTGTTGGAGTCAATCCAGTGTTAAAGATGGATGGATTCCCCCTTCCTCATTCACTTCATTGACACACTTACTAAAATCACCTGCTCAGTGCTTCCTCTGGAGAATAAACTCAAATGATGCTCAGAAACAAATGTAGCTCTTAAAGGGAAATCAGCATTGTGCTATAATAGAAAAGATTGCCTAATCACTCCATCAGTAATTACAAAGAACAGAATATCGCTAATTAAAATGTGAAAGTGTCTTATGCAGGGTGTAATAAAAAAAGGTAATTGATAATCAAAGGGAAAGCCACCACCTTGCCACCAATCTGCATCAGGCTTCAAAAAATAATAGTTGTACTAAACTCTGGTACAGAAATTTTCATCTGTAGATCTGAAGGCACTCCCACGTGGGGAGGCAGGTAACCCATGTCCCATTTTATCACTGAAGAAACCGAAGCAAGTTTACACAATTTGTGCACGGTGATACAGCAGGTCAATGGCAGAGCATCCTTTGCTTTGGTCTCTTAACCGATGGTGACAAGGAAAGTTTCAGCATTTCAATGAGGGCAGTGAACTCAAGGATTTGTTTTAGCGTGTATGTATATAAACAGCTAATTTAGCTGATATTTCAATATTAAAGCGAACAGTAAGGAACAGTCTGTTCCTTGCCATGACTTTTGAGGTCTGTTTAATGCTGAGAAGCGTGTCCCGTGTGCTTAAACAGCAGCATCAGAGGGTGATTTCCTGATGGGAGAGAGAGCGCTATCACAGAGAGCAGCAAAACAGAGGCACTCCAATTCTGGAGACAGCAAAGACATGAGTCACTTCTAAAACCACTACAGAAAAACAGGTTTTTTCTCCACTATTATCATCAAGTTATGCATTAGCAGAGGCTGGGGAATGAACAGTGAGATTTTTCTCTCTGCTCATCCTCTTTCCCCTATATTTTTTGTAAGCCTCCACCACCAGTCACTAGCGAGGGTTGGATATGGACCCAGACTTACCTCATCTGGCTCTCTGTACAGCTCCAGGGAAGGAGACATGAGGCAGCTACTTCCAAACTGTTTTCTTCTTCATGCCAGGAGCATTTCAAAAGCCCACTGCAGCCATACTGCACCTATGAACCTCACCGACTGTGTTAGGTTCAGACTGTAAGATAACGATAGCAAAGTCTGGGTTTAATACAAGAAACATTTCCAGCACGCATAACCATTCACCACCACCTTTATGCTCCAGAACTTTTACTCCTAAATTCCTGAAAATATAGGCTGGGTTCCTTATATTTGCCTTTTGTAAGAGGTGGCATTTTGATCACGAAATAAACAATTAAGGAAGTCATCCCAGATCAAAACCACAGGGAAGGGATTTTCCCACTACACAGTATTAATCCTGCTTAAATAGGGGAGTTCCCTTCTGTTATATAGCTCTGGAGTCACTGCTTGGTTGTGTTGGAAATAGGTGCTATGTAATCTGGTTGGAAGGTTTGGTAATGGTTTTGCCTCCCAGCAGCATAAGAAAAATATTTTTGTCACTGACAGATGGAAACAAATCAGGTTAACCCCAGAGAACTAGCTAGGCTTGCTGCTCTGGGGAAGGGATCTCCTCATCTTGCCGCTCCACATACACTGGTCTCCCATCGGTGGCCTCCAGTGCTTTCTCAAAGCTTTGGCAAAAGCAATGTAAGCTATGAAACCTCTCTGGCCAGGACTGTAGAGTGTTTTCTCTCCCTTTCATCATCAAGGAAGTACCAAGGAATCAGAGGGTTGCGTTCAACTCATGGGAATCCTCCACAGTCAGGAACACATTGTGGGGGTGGGGACCATAAAAACCCTAAGATGCAAAGATGTACTTTGCCTCCAGCCCCTATAGTAAGAAGGGGGGCCAAGGCTGGGAGGTGCCACAGGCATGGTGAGCTGACATCTCAAAACAGGGATGCCTTGCACCTACACCGGGTCCCCAACCTGGTGCCAGTGCCACGGGCTGCCCTGCCAGTGACCGCATGATATTTTTTCCCTGCTCTCTTTGTTCCAGCTGATGCAGCAGCAAGCCGCAATCATGGCGTCGGTGGCGCAGGGTGGCTACCTGAACCCCATGGCAGCCTTTGCCGCAGCCCAGATGCAGCAGATGGCGGCTCTGAACATGAATGGCCTGGCAGCCGCCCCCATGACACCAACCTCAGGTAAGGGGCTGGGGAGGTGGAGAGGGCAAAGGCCAGGAACATCTGACACACCCCAGAGGAGACCTGGCAGGACATGGAAGCTGACAGGTTGTCCCCCAGGGGGTCTTGAAAGAAATCTTGGTCTTGTTGGTGAAGGCCACCAGAAGTGAAGAGTGGAGCTGACCAGATCCTTTTGTGGTCTAAGAGTGGTGGAAAGGGGTGGAGAAAGGCTGTTTGCTACCTATTCCAGGGCTGGGGCCACCTGCAAGTCTGCTTCTGTATCATGAAATAGTTATAAGGACAAAGTCAAAGAGTTTGCTAGAAGCGGGCTGTTGGTCTAGCTGTGCCCTGTGCCAAGTGGCACTCATGGTTGAGGAGACCAAGAGGGCTGAGACTCACCAGAGCCAGGACACAATAGGATTGCTGGGGAGGAGGAAGGGTGCTGGCAGGGAAGGCACTGCAAAGGGCTTTCACCCATGATCCTTCCCTCTCAGCCTTACCCTTTCCTTTAGCTATGAGCACCCTCTAAATCAGGGGTCCTCAAACTACGGCCCGCAGGCCAGATACGGCCCCCCAGGGTCCTCAATCCGGCCCCTGGTATTTACAGATCCCCCCACCGGGGGTTGGCGGGGGGGGTGGGGGGAAACCAAGCAGCCACAGATGACTGCCTGCCACTTCATCCACGCCGGCCCCCTGTTTAAACAGTTTGAGAACCCCTGCTCTAAATGGTACAAAGCATCCCCCAGTAACCTACACTGGTTTATTGGTGGTGCATATAGATGTCCAAAGGGTTAGTGCTGGTGCTGTCACAGCCAGGCTGGTCTAAAGACAAATAAAATAAGGTCTGTGGTGAGATGCAATGTCGTTAACAAGATGAGCTATGTGTTTGGGATATATAAGCCTTTCCCCTACTGTGAAATAAGACAGGGGGTACTCAGGGAAGACCTCTGGTGATACTTGCAGTGGAAGTGTTTGGTGAGAGGGTTTCTGGCTGCTGAAGCAGAGGCAGGTAGTTGGGAAAGGGCTCCCAGGATCTGTCTAGGTGTCACAACAAGCCCGTGCTAGAGCTGCAGTGGGCAGGGAGTCAACCTGAGACAGAAAAAGGACTGGCTTTCCTGGGGCTTAAAGCACAAGGAAATCATTTGTGCAGGAACAGGTCAAGGAACGAGCAGGGCTGATAGCCATGGAGTAGCACGAGGTCTAACAGCAGGGAAGTGGGGCAGCAGAGAAAGTGGAGCTGAACCACAAAAGGAAAGAAGTAAGAATCTGGAGAGCTTTGCAATATACCACTGAGTCTGGTAGGGGAGCAGAGGACTCAAAGGTACATCTTCAGAGGACCATTTCTAAGGGACAGGTTGTGATAAAAGGGTCCCTGGGGCGATGCGAGTTGTTCCTATGAGAGGCACTGGGAATGGGACTTGTTCAGAAAGATGTGGCATATCAGTGCACTTGTGTGAACCATGAAGCATCAAGCTGGTCTGGACGGGATCAGCTGGACAAAGGTTTGGGGTGAGACATGGGAGCAGTGAGCTATGCCTGAGCAAGCTGTGGTGCTGGCCAGCACTGAGCAGAGCAGGAGCTGGGACTGCAGCGCAGAGCAGTGAGAGAAAAGGGGCAGCTTCAGTACCAGAAAAGAAGAGGTCTGTACCAGTCCTGGAGCGGGAAAGGGCCATCTGACAAAGCAGCCAAGAAAGATGCCTCATGGCTGACAAACACTGGATGGCAGGGAGATAAGGCACCGCAACATTGGAGGCTTGGGGGCTGTTCCTAATGAACTGAGTTTAGCTAACTTGTCTGCCAAAGAAAACCTCCTCTTGCGCACAGAGCTAAGCATCTCTTTGCAATCTGTAGCTGGGAACAGTGTCAGCAGCTACTGGATCAGATACCTAACTTTTCCTTTGCTTGTATTAGAATATAAGGGGGAAAGAAGGGAGATACAGAAAGACAGAGCTCTCCACATAAACTTATGGAGACCCAAGGAAAAGCGCTTGACTCAAAAACCTTATGCCACACATTTCAAAATATATGTTTACACAACGGTAAATGTATAAACAAGTCTATGGAGCTACTGCAAATCCAAATAGAAAAGTGGCTTAATTATATGTGCACCCTTTAAACCCACTGCTGGAAAGATTATCATATTTGCATTAGCTAGATTTGTTTTGTGTTGGTGGGAGCAGAGAGAACATCAAACAAAGTCTGCTTGGAATTCAAATGCTCTCAGGGCCTGGAAAGCTAAATCCAGGCAGTGGTTTGTGATGGCCTCACCACAAAAGAGCACAAGGTCTTTTGCATATAAATAAGTCTTGAGAATGAGTGAGTTCTGTGACATAAGTATGTAAATACTGACACAACAGCCAAATTCTGTGCTTACCATGATTTCCAGCACATGAAAAATATCACAGCCTGTCTTCGGCATAAGATCTTCTCTTCTGGTGTGCCTGGTGCCTTTTGGGGAGTGATAAACATTGTCAAAATACAGAGAAGGAAAGCTCATGTTTTTTACATGCTTCCCAGAACACCCATGACTGGTCATTACTGAAAATAAGATGCTGGTTTAGATGACCCCTCGATCTCTTTCATGGTGGCAGAGTCTGCACTCTCCTTATGACATATTTTCAGTCATGAAGCCTATACACTTTGGCATTATTGCAGATTTACCTCAAATGGGTAGCTTCCTTCATGAAAAACCTCTGTAATGGCTTGTGGAAACATCCATTGACAATTATTCCTTGGGTGAAATGTTTAGACTTTGAAATGACTCCTTGTGTTACTACAACACTCACAAAGCTTTTGATAAGATGCATAGAAAATGTTTCACATAGCATCTGAGCAAGCAAGCCTCCAAAATGAAAAGCGATTTCTGAGTAGCCAGGAGATATCTGAAGCCTAATGTGAATTCTCCTGCTGGCTTTTGTTAACATTCAGAAAGCCAAATGGAAAATGATCATTCTGCTTCATAGCAGGATTTCCAGTCATTGAAGTATATCTTTGTTCTGACTTGGAATGAAAATGAAACATTTCAAAGTTCACTAAAAAACAGGCATTAGAAAAAAAAGTGTTTGGAATATTGAAAAAAAAAGTATTTTGATCTTTCCTAAGCAAAAGAAATTGTGCTAGAAAAAGGACACTGGTAACCCAGAGTCCTAGAGGCTTTGGAGGTATTAGCAGAGCACTGTGCCTCTGTGCTGGTATCTTCAGACATCCCAGTGCATCTGCTTCCTGTGCATCCCACCTTTGGGAGAGTGGGTTCCTTGGGACATGGCCATGAGTTCATTCAGGCTCACGAGTTCCCACAGGAGCTAGGAACTTACAAAGTTTTGGTTCTAGGCAAATTTAACAGACTAGAGACTGTGAGATCCATCTCATCTGGCTTTAGCCATACAGAAGTCAGACATCTAGTTCATACTAGTCACCTGGCTTGCCGGGGGTCAATGGAGTGCAGTAGACATTCCAATGGAGGCAGTAGGTAATTCAGACCATAAAACTTTATGCTGTTTGCTGGCGGTTTGATGGTTCTGCATCACGAGTCAGGTTTTTATCTCACACACAGTCCGTAATTGTGAGGCAATTAAACTGACATCTCAGAAAGTCTGGTTCAGTTTTCACATTTGTCCCATCATTAGCATAGTCTGGGTGAAAAGTGGGTCTGACTAAGGGGCTAGAAATGAAATTTCATTTAGGCTTCCTTCCTTCTCTTCTCCCTCCCTCTACATTGTAAATCTGCAGATGGTGTAGCTGCAGCAAGAGATCTCAAACCAGGGATGAAATCCACAACTGGCATGCACCACCACCATTTGCTCTCTGCGGTGGCATTATGCCAGTTTTACTCCAGCTACAGATCTGACCTCTCCAGGGGGATTCTTTATAAGAAGAAAATTAAAGAATTGCAATGAATATGCCTAAACCTCCTTCAACATGCACAAAATAGGAAGCACAAATCCCTTGCTGTAATTTTAGAAAAAATTACTTACACAGTCTATGCAAATAAACGAGAGATCCAGAAAAGCAACTGAAATTTTAAGTAGCCTTTGTGATTTGCAAGGTGATGGCATATGCTAAGAGCATTGCCTTTGGACTACAGTTGCCACTGCTGGCTCCCTGTACCTCCACAGAGGACATTTTTAAAGGCCAACACAATTTAAATAAGAAAAGGGGATGCAGCAGCTTGTCTGTTCAGGGTATAAGAAAAGAGCTGAAATATTGTCTGGTTTTGGGGGCTACTCAAATCAGAACATATTAAAACACCTCATGCACCAGTATTGGCTTTCTTAAAGAACCAACACAGATTTAAGCAGTCATTAAAGTCTGTTATTGGACTAACCTATCATAGAATTCTGCTATGGTGAAGGAAGTTCCTGTAATTGGTTTGAAAAAAGGGTTACAGCAAAAATGGTGTTTTCAATCAGTGGTATACCCTGACACAGAAAGATATTGCTGAAGATAAGATAGTTTAACTTTCCACTCACAGCTAGCAAGGTAAAAATATAAATTTATACTCATTGAAAACTCTTTTTTGGTCCACCAAAACATCCTGAATGTATTAGAAGCACAGAAAGCCCAGTCATTTTAAACACACTTAGGAACAGACAATGATTTAGCAGAGGGATTTAATTCTCCCCTCAGAAATTTAAGAATTCCCTGTCAGTGAGTGACAGGATCCCACCCAAAACATAAAGAGTAAATTGTTCTTCTCAGATTGCAGCATTACAGTCCCCCACATGATGCATCTGGGAGGAAGGGGAGGAATATGATTCTATGAAAGAGAGATGTAGCCTAAAATTTGCCCCTGCTGAATGGGAGTTCTCTGCTAAAACACTATGAAGTCACATTTGGGCCAAAGAGTGACACCCAAAAACCCAGTATCACTGGCTGCCTTTAGGGTACCAATCAACCTGCCAAACCTTTCAAGGATCCCTGGTGCTAGGAAAGTTCAGAATGAGTTTGTACATTAAATATACATGAAACATGTCTTCGTGAGGGAGTACAGACAGAGTAGTCCTGGAAATCAGTATGCCCATGAAGGTGACATCTCCATAGATAAACTGAGAAGAAATGCTGTAGGAAGGTGGGGCTCAGAATTTGCTTCTGGTGTTAGATGCTATCTAGGAAAGAATCATAGAATCATTTAGGTTTGAGAAGACCTTTGTGATCATCAAGCCCAACCATAACGTAGAACTGCCATGCCCACCACGAAACCATGTCCCTAAGCCCTTCATCTATGTAGGTTTTGGTTGGTTTTTTTTTTTTTTCCTCCTTTCTCAGTTTAAACAGGTAATAGCCCTGGGAGAAAGCTTAGGAGGAAGGCTGGTATTTCTCTAGTTTTCTGTTGTTTGATGCTAGTTTGGCGGATCTAGTCTAGAGACTATGATGGCCAAGCAAAAGCTTCACTCTTTTGAAAAAAGTTTCTCAAGCCTTTAAGTGCTTTCCAAAGAGAGGAGCAATGGCAAGAAGTCTTTGCACAACAGCTTGGGAGATTTTTCATTTTTTTGGATTATCAGAAGGTTTCTGTGCGGTGGTCACAGCTGTAGTTTCAACAGTTTTCTCTGTGTAGTTATTGCTTCCAGTACTCACCAGCTCTGATTTTGTGTCTTCCCCACTTGCAGGTGGAAGCACGCCTCCTGGCATAACTGCACCAGCTGTGCCTAGCATCCCATCTCCCATTGGGGTGAATGGTTTCACTGGCCTCCCGCCGCAGGCTAATGGGCAGCCTGCCACAGAAGCCGTGTTTGCTAATGGCATCCACCCTTACCCAGGTAAGCAAGACCAATGTTGTGCCCACAACCTGCTCCTTCAGTCTTAGGGAGATTGTCCATACCCACAGGTTTTGCCTAGCGTGAGTGTCCTCAGCAGGATTATACCCCATGCCACCAGGGCTCACTCTGGCATTGGTGTAGTTAGGGCTTACCCAGCTACCGTGGTTATACATACACTTACACCTGGATGGTAGACACCAAGGGAGTGTCAGAGGTGAAGAATTTCTCTGCTGAAGAATTAAGTGTTCATCTGCTGGATGACTTGTTTGGTGAATGCAATCAGGACACCCAGCATGTTTTGCTTTAGCTAAAACTTGGTCTGAGGCCTAACTAGTTCATGCTGGCAGATGTCCTAGTGGCACTCCCAGGGGTCTGGCTCCTGGCTAGCCTTCAAGGAGCTGTGCTAAGCCTGTTTGCATCTCCTAGCATCCACTTTGGTATCTCTTGCAGCCAGATGGCTCTGGGAGCACAAGTCCAGAGGGTCCACATGGCTGCTTCATGGAGACTCAAACTGCTCCATGCCTCAGACCATGTGTGCAGGCAGTGGGTGTTGGTCTCCAAAATGCTCAATGCATCCAAATCCTGTTGCCTCAACAGCCCTGGAGACTGAATCTCCTTTAATATAGCCACAGAACAGAATCAGCTTCACTTTTGTAGCACACCACCGGAGAACTACTCCTGGGATTCAGACCATGACTAGCTCAAAAGATGCCAGCACTGAAGGAATGATTTTGCAAGCCCTGGCAGTCAGGGATGGATGAGGGAGGTTGAAGTATACACACCTGACTCTATACCTGTACTTACAAATATATGGACACTCTGAGGCTGTAATCACTGAGAACTCAGGAGTTCGAGCCCTTAATATGCACCTACATTCTTTCAGCATCCTCAAGAGTTCAGATAGCCCTCCCCTCCAAGCTATACTTCTGCCAGGAAGACTTTTCTTACCATTTCTGTACACATACTAATCATAACAATAGAAATCTAAGTAAACATTACTAACTGATCCTAGCCACCAGCTGGCAAAGGAGTATTTTACCCTGGGGCACACATTCATTGATCCAGTCTGTTAGGAAATCAAACACCAAGTCAGATGCTTCAGCCAGAAAGACCACAAAACGCCTAAGAAAAAAAATTTATCTCAACCAGTCCCAAAAACTTAGAAGATTCAACATCACAGGGGACTTGATGAGCTACAAGGAAAAATATCACATAATGTAGAAGTACAAAAGTCTTACCTAGTTACAGTTCAGACAATGTCACTGAAAAAGGCACCCTGTGAATGCAGCAAAGGAAAGCCCAGAAATACAGAGAGTATTGAAAATTAATCAACACACACTTTGTAAACGTTTAGCAATGAGTTCTACTTTAAGAATCGAAATCAAGGGGCTTACCATGCTAAGAGCTAGGCATGTATTTACATGTTTGTAGCAGCTTAGAGGTATGTGGAGCTCTTAGAGACTTACAATGGCATCAGGAGATTGCAGGGAGCCCTTAGTACACTCATTGAGCTCAACCACAGTACCAAGAAAGCAGCCTCTCTTTAAGGTCATACAAATACAGCCATCTGTTCAACTATTCTGTTGAAGTATTTTCCTGTTTGCCAGTCTATCACCTCTCTGTTGCATCACCCACTTCTATGTCTGAGTGGCAACAACAGTGATGGCTGTGCCGGGGAACGTTTGAAGTTCTGAGCAGTGGTGGCAGGGCCCAACGTAGCAGAGACAGGTGGGGATAGCCTGCGATCTGAATCACATCGAGATAGGTGGGGAGAACCTGAGGATCCAGATCACAGGCTATTCCCGCCTGTCTCTGCTACGTTGGGCACCACTGTCACCACTCAGAACTGCAAATGTCCCCCAGCACAGCCATTACTGCTGCGGCTGCTCATTACATTCAGTCTCATGAGTTCAAGCCTCACACGGGGCACCAATTGTTGCAGCACTATCCAAACTGGCCAGCTGCAACAAGGCTTTTACCACCCCACACCAGGTTAACTCCAGCAAGTAATTCCCACGCCTTGCCCCGGCACAGCCACCAATCCCCCACAAGGTTTCAACAGTTCATCTACTGTCCCTGCTCTTTCTTCATCCCCTTCAAGCCAGTCAGCCCTGCTTCTTGGCTCTGCTGCATCCAGATTCTTTCTTCTCTGGGCTCCTCTTCCAGCCAGCCTCTACTCATCTGGGCTCCCTGTTTCTCCTGGGGCCTCTCCTTGTCTCTCCTCCCTCTACTACTTCCAGGTCTCTCTTTATCTGGAGCTCCTCTTCATACATTCCTTAGAGCTATTTAACTACTTAGCAGGAACCAGCCACAGCTGCACATTATCCACGTCAGCCAACCCACTGCCCCTGAAGCCAGCCCACAGCTGTATATTATCAATGTTAATTAACCGGCCTTCATTCCTCTACAATTCCTCTACAAATTTTTATATTTTTTTCTGGTTTATCTATCTCCTCTTAGCTAATCTTCCATGATCCATGTCTGCAAGTATCAGAGAAAAGATGATTTTTCTAGACGGATCTTAATGACTTGAGCTTTTGTTAACATTTCCAACTACCCCCATAATTAAAGAAAACTTTCAGTTAGGGATTTCATCCACAATTACATAAAAGTAAATGGCCTTGATCTGATTCCCTCTGAGTTTTGGAAAGACTGGCTCAGCCAACAATTCACAGTAAGTCCCCACACAAACACCAACAGCCTCACACACTGAAAGGTGATAGTCATCCTTGCTTCACTTTGCTGCAGGCAGAGGCTCCTTTCTGCTGGTAAAGCTGACATCCAAATAGTCTGCTTTGTGTAAAGTTTGGATTTATCTCAGTGTCTCTTCAGCAATATATTGGTCTCTCTCAGTGCTCAGCTCCCCCATAACTTAGTGGCATCTTAAGTTATAGCAGAGGTGTAAAGGGAACAGTGGCAGGCCAAACCCTCACCTCTCATTTTACCTCTGCTTGTCCCCAGTAGCAATGAAACCCTGAAAGCAAGCCCCTTTGTAGCTCTTTGGTGTAGCTTACATCAGGTATTTGCTCCGTCTTATTCTCTTCTTTCTCATGACCATTTCTTTACTCCCAAAAACTTTACTCCTTGCCACAGGCTTTATTGAGGCCTGGAGCTTAGCAGCATGAAAAAAAAATAAATAGACATTTATATGGGTAATGAGAACATCCACAGCCATATTAGACTAGATAAAAATGCGGAAAGGACACAAACCTTCATGCTTTATGATATAAGCCAGCCACTAATTGCTTCTGGTTAGAAGGAAATTTTCATCACTGGGCAGCTTATTCCATCATTGTTCATTATGGGATTTTTTGTACTTTCCTCTGTAGCATTTGTTGTTGGCATTGCCCTGTGGTTCTGCATGTCTGTGTTTCTAAATGCAAGGGTAGAAATAAAATATTAAAACTGAGCATGAAATTGCACTACCATTATAGAGAAGAAAAGAACATGCCAGTCTCCATCCAAAGTCAGCATCTTCCAAACAACTTTCTTTTATGGTATATCTCTCATTTGAAAGTGGCCAAGAGTGCCGCAGTATTATGTACATAACCATAGTCTTGCTATGATTATGACTTGCCATATATTGTTTAAAGCCTGAATTTTGCTCTCAGATACTCTTTCATATTCCACAAAAAACTGAAATGTGGGTTCACAGCATTATATCCTGTAGCAGAATACTCTTTGTTGCCTGAAAATAGAAAATCAGGACAATCAAAATCTGTAGAGGCATGACAACCATATCATTCAGACCCAAATAAATCCCTTTAATTGTGCAGTTTGTCTACATGTCCACCTTTGTGTGTACTATAACATTTTTGATGCTGCACCTAAAGGACTCCAGAACTCCAGTCTTTGCACTATAAAAACAGGTGCAGATCATGTAATTGTATTTACTGTGTAGTTTCACTCTTTTTTTTCTGTCTTCCCCTGTGTTCTTCTTTTAAGATTCCTTTATCTAGAGCAATGACGCACAGGGTATCATTTGAGTCAGGTGGCTGAACTATCCATGGCCTTGGGGCAAAGATGAGGGTAGGTCAAATGTCCCTACTCACCAGGTCTCTGGTCACAGCCCCAGTCCCCACAGGAATCAGCTTTTTATGTGGCTCTGGTGAGGCTATGGATCCATGCAGTAGCACTAGTAAACCATTCCTTGTAGGCATACTCTTTGCAAGCCATGCTCTCACCTTCTGCAAGCTCAGCCAGTACATATTGGCTCACAGTGCACTTTCTGGCATGGACAGAATAACAAGCGAGTAAATATTTCCTCTTCCACTAGTCTAAGCCCCTTTGGAGATCTGACCTTTTTGTGTATTAATGCCTGCCCTTTAGTCTTTCAGCTTGCAGAACTACTGAATGTGGCAATGTGTCACAACTTATAGTGGGGACAAAGAGCATAATCTGTTGTGCCATGATCTTGTGAGTCACTTTGCAGCAGTGCAAGAGCATTTGCCATTTCCACATTAGCCGCAGTAACAGAGATTGAGCTCTTCTGCCAAAGCTTCTTAGCCACCCAGAGGCCAGTGCTTCTCTTGTAACAGTGTGTGATGTACAATAACAGTGGAGACCATCTGCACTGGTTTCTGCTGCATCTCACACCGTCAGCACTCTGCTGTCTGGTAACAGGTCCTGCCCTACTGGATTGCATTGTGAGGGACTGGACAAAATGCTTGCTCCAAAAATAAAACTTCCTTGGGAAAAGAAGGGGAGGGAGAGATGAGAAAATGGAGACACCAAAGGGCAGTAAACAAGACAAAGAAGGAATTGACTGTCAAAGGATCAGTGAAATGAAGGAACTGGAAGGAGGCACAGACCAGAAAACAGTGAGGGCTGCTCTATGGTCTTCAGCCCAGTGATATGCCCAGAAAGAAGCAGAAATACACCCCATAGTGTCCAACAGCTCCCAAACAAAAATATTCCTCCTGGACCAAGGGATGTCCAGCTTGACCAGAGCCAAAGATGGGTCCAGTGGTACAGCAGCTTTGTGGAGCCTCAGATGTGGGATGTTTTCAGGATGCTGAGTTCTTCAGTGTGTTTTGTCTGGGCTTAAATTGCTGAGGAAAACAAAAGGAAAGTTCCCTCTGTTGCTTTAAAAACATGTAATTTCTTTTACTGTTCTCGGGCACATGGTGGTTCTGTTTCTGACCACCCACCACCACCAGAGCTAGCTCTCTCTCCTCTCTGCAGACACGGAAGAGGTTCCCCCACGCCCCTTTCGTTGCACTGTGGGTCTGGGCTAGCAAGACAGCAAGCTCCACTTCACACCCTATTTGGGGTCCAGCCCTCTCCAGTGAGAACTAGTTCTCAGTACGAATGGACAGCCAAGCTTCTATGCCCACATGTTTCCAAGCCCCTGCTGAGACTGGCAGTAAAGATGTCCCCCATGGGTGAATTCCTGTGCTGTAGAAACTCATGTCTTAGGAACTGAAGTGAGACCATCAATTCGTTTTCCTTGGCTCAACAAAGAGCTACCAGGCAGTAACCAATTTCACCCATTGCCAGCAGAGATAGGATTCAAACTCCATCTGTAATTATTATCATTACCCAGGCTAATTTCGTAGGGGAAGAGTTGCCGGTGTGCTAATATGACAGCCTTATCTATTAGCTTGTCAATTAGGTAGCGGTGCTGCTGATGGGCAGACTGCTGCTCTGGACCAGTCAGTCCAGGACCAGTCCTGATCACAACAAACGCCATCTGGTGGCACTGGGCAAGATCAGGGCTTCCCTTGTGCAGGCAGAGAAAGGAACCAGCTTCCCCTACCCAGCGCCCATCCTGACATTTCAGTCCTGAAAGATGTCAGACGATAAGAGTTTAGAGGGGAGGTGAATCTTGTGTGACCTCCTGTGTGAAAAAGAGTGACCTTGACCTGCCTGCACCTGTAGAAAGTCAAGGACAAAAAACAAGCCCCACAGAATTTGATGCAGATGTACACCATGCCCTAGAAATGTACCTGGCTCAGCGACCCTGAGGCTAAGTTACTTACTATGGGAAATCTTTGGCTGTGTTGTGTTTGTCCACCCTAAATCTCCAGGCGAGAGCTTTCCTGCTCACATTTTGTATCAGCAGTTCCAAAACTGCAACAGTGAGCACCTGAAACATCATTATGACTAGGAAGCATTAATTTGACCCATTTGTAACAATCTGCCACGTGCCATAAACCACGCTTTACTGGTAAAATAAATAAGTGAAGGAATGCACTCATTAAAAATATAATAACAAGTTGCCATCTTCAATTGTACTCTAAGCTACTTTAATGATGCCATGTACTTCCAGTGATGATGCTGCAGCCATAATGAATGAGGTTTTTTAAGGCAGTTGTGGGAGCCTTTCCAGAGCCAAAGTATTTTCTCCTCTGATCTGGAAGAAGTTGTAAATACAAATCAGGCTCTGAGCTGATGTTTTCAGAGGCACCTGAGTTAAGACCCTGAGCTTTATTTTTAAAGGTGACGTAAACAAAGCTCCCCAAAAATACGGAGTTAGAGCACCTTAATAGCTTTTAAAACCTGACCCTGACTTACACGTTTATGGCCTTAGGCAAAAGGAGGGAAGTCTGGTCCTGACTCTGCTGTTGAACTAGTTTGTCACCTTGGCCAGCCACCTGCACCTGTCCATGTTTCTGAGTCTTCTGTGTCTTTCTTGCTTTGTCCACTGGAAGATCTTCATTGCCAGACATTAATCCTATCATGTTTTTGCACAGCACCTACTGCAGCAGGGGCCTGACTCGGGATGGGGCTTAGAGGTGGGACTATTAAGAAAATAATAATGATGATCCTGAATTCCAGGGATGAAGTACGTTAATTTTATAGTAGACCCATATATTGTTCCAAACAAGCATCTACAATACCTGGAGATGCTACCAAAAGGGCTTTTCCAACTAACAGGATGGAGCAGAGGGCACAAATGCCCTGGATTTCTTGGCTCCTTTGATGTGTAGGGGAAGAGATAGTGGGACAATATGTCTTTGACTGAGCAGTGTCCAGCCCCTAAATGGCAAAATGAGACTATAAAACGCAGGATCAGTCTTTGTTTTCTGCCAGATCAGCACATTCTTTCTGTTATTGCAGTTATTGTTGTGTCTGAATACCTAATTAATTACAACAGTAAATGCTGGCTTCTTTAATCACAGCATCAGCTGTCTTAATCAATCTTAATAATATGGAATCTGTACTATGGCACCCATGAATTTTAATCTACATAAATTTCTTAAGACCTCTCGCAAGCTTGTTGTACAAAATGATATAATTATGGATATAGATTAGGGCTGTAGAGAGTGATTTAAATTGGATTTAAGGAGAAGGTGAATAGAGCCCTCCCACTCATTTATTTATTTATTTAAATCCTGGTCTTCGCATAGATTTTTTGTTTGCTATCACTATTTTATCTGCACTACCCCATCCCCCACCTCCCCTTGACTGAACAGCACTGCCTCCCTTTGATTGCCCTCCTCCCCCATCCACTGCCCCGGAGGTGATAGTGACCAAGCTGCAGCTCCTGAGAGAGGTGCAAAATACCTCCAGGACAGTGAGAAGAATGAATAAATGAGGCAGAGCAGAAAGCTGTGCATCCAGTTGATAACATGCTTCTGCAAACCCATGCAGGGAACAGCACTGCAAAATAGAGTGAAAGAGATGGAATAAAGCATGTTTATCAGGAAACGCATAAGCAATCAGATGCAGGGAGCGACGAGGATATCATACAGGTGTAAGGTTTGCTGAATCCTTCCACCGAAGTGAAATCCCAGGGTGTCTTAGGGATTTGTGCCAGACACTGCTTTTGTCTCTCAGAAGCACTGGGACCCTCTGATTTCAAAGAGCAGATTTCCTTGGCTTTCTCATACCTGGAGCTGGAACAGGGACACTGTCCCATACCCCCCTTTTGGGAGGCTCAGGCAGCAACCATCATCCTGTTTCCTCACCACCCCCGTGGCTTCGGTGCAGATCCTCCTGATTTACTCCCCTGACCATCACAGCAGACTCCAGCCCTCTATGCCCTACAACCATTTTCACCTGGGGCACCCATATAACAGCTCATCTTGGCCAGACACGGTAGCTGGGTTACTGGCATCTCAGGAGGGATTCTTTATAGAACATCACTTAAACCGATTTTATTTATTTTTAACAACGTGCTTCATTCTGCCACCTCCATTCTTTCTTTCTCTGACAAAAGCTAAATGTCAGGCCTAACACTAGCTGAATGCCCCTTTAAAAAGTTGGATTTAAATCTAGAGATATATCAGTAGTAAGAAAGCTTCCTGATGTTAATTTTAAAGCACTGGTATTTTATGCTGACTTGGGAAATCATCCTTGGTTTTTGGCATCAGGCAGAGGGTTTGGAAAGTGACATTAACAGATCTACTTTCTCTGAAGGACTTGGGAGTCCTTTCTTGACTTTTGCCTAATGAATAAGTGCTGCCTTTGTTAAATTTATATTTATGGCCATATAGTAGGTCATTGGCTTGTTTTATGTCTCCAGGTTTATGGAAGGTTATCTGCCATGGTCACCTTGTGGCATCTTGGCCAGGAGAGTCTTGCAAAGAAACAGTTGTATCTGAGCAGGATTTTTCCCATGGAGATATGGAAATGATCAAATTAATATAAAGGTGATGTCCAGGGATAAGGCTCTTGCCCTGAGCTGCCAAATGAAGTTACTATTAGTATCTGTTTCCACAGTACACCTTTGGTTTGCCCTGGCAAGGCCAGATCATCAGCTCCTGCAAAGTCGCGAGGCTACATGGACTTCAGTAGGGCTGACACAATTGATGGTTGTCCTATGGCCTCTCAGGAGCCTCTCTGCTTCTTTCACTTCACCAGCTGATCCTTAGCGTGTACGTTACATCACGTTTAATCCTTCATATGTCTGTATGTTGGACCTAAGATCTCCATGAGTCTGACCACAAGAAAAGCTATTTCAAATGTCATCTATGGGCACATTTGCACAGATAGTCACCAGCACATCCAAGGTCTTTTAATGATGATACAACTTAGAGATATGCTAGTTCTGGTCCAAAAGCCCCTTTGAGACACATTGCGATACCTATGTTCCTCATACAGTGTCTGCTATACCCCTACAGCTCTTACCAGCCCTTACTCAGGTATTTACCTTCTAGGCCACAGTGGGCTTGCACCCTGGCACAGACAGCATGCAGAGGAGCTGAGGTCTGTTCCCAGACCCCCATGCCCATGTTCAACTATTACTTTCAGTAACAGAGAAGACTGGCCAGCTGGATGGCGAGAACGGGTAACAGACAGGGAGCATGGTGTGTGTGAAGGCCACAGAGGTGCACATCCTGTTATGTTACATGTTATCTTGTCGAGGAATAAAGCAAACCTTCCCTCATGGTCTTCTTGTGCTGAGACACAGAAATGATTTATCTTCCCTTTGATGGGAATCACTTTGAATTTTAGCACATGGTGTGCTCAAACCTACAGTCACACATAAGGCCTGGGGCAGGTTGGCTCTGGATTGTGAGCCCCTCGTACATCTCAGCCCTCACTGAACTTCTCATGGTTCGGTAGTGTGTAGGAGGGCTGTCACTTTGTGGAACATAGCATGGCCACAACTTCCTCAAATGCCTAATTTGTGTCTTGAGATTTCTGGATTGATACCAGTCGTTGGCTTCATATGCGCTACAGCTGGGAGCGCAGGCAGTTATGCCCTTCAATAGGTTTAATTCATCTGGCAGAGTGAGCGGAGCATGAAGATATGCTCATGGCTGCCCAAACTGCCTTGGCTTCACGCCGGGGTACCCAGCCAGCCCTGGAGTCTGTGTCCCTGCATCTTCATAGGCCCTGTTGGCCAGCACAGCCACATCCACTGTACTGAAGTCACACCTTCATTAGCTGAGTAAACACACTCTTCGAGCTAAGGAAGATGAGTTTTCAGTGAGCAAAAGTCACCACATCTCTTTTTAAGAGCTACCAAATTAAAAATCCCTGCAGGTGGTGACTTACAACTGCTTTTCCCAAACAGCCAAGGTAGGGTATGAGACTACAGGTAAAACACGGAGCCCCAGGCCAAGGGGTGCTCCCCTCCCCGGCCTCCTGATGTCTGTTCCTGCAGCCCAGGGATGATTTTGACTTGCTCTTTTCAAAAGCATCTGGGGATGGTTTGGTCTGTGTTTGGGTCCTGTACATTAGACCAGCCACCTTGCATCTTCTTTGCTTTTGAGTAAGTGATTCCCAGCTTGGAGCAAAGCTGTCTGAAACCAGGGGAGAGCATTCCCACTGGCTTTCATGTGCTGTGAGCCAAGAGGAGATTCCCTGTGTGATCTGGGGCACAAGGCAGCTTCCTGAGAAAGAAACATCACCTTAGATGTGACCCTTGCTGACAAGTTGTTAAGACTCAGGAAAATAATGAGCTCTAAAAGCTTTGAGTGGGAGGGGGAAAGGCTGCATTTAAAGGCCTGTTGTCCCAAGCACTTTAAATAAAGCATTTTTCCACTTTTAATATTTAATCTTAAAGATGAACCATGATTTTCAATGTATCTTTCCTAAGCATAATAGCTTAGTTATGATGGGCAGTTTATGGCTGCAAAGGCAGGCAACATCTCCACAGATGGGGCAAGGAGAGCAGCTCTGCAGTGAGCCAGGTGGTCCTGTTCAGGCCAGGTGGTCCTGTTCAGGACACAGACTCAGCTATAGCTAGGAGAGCGGGCCGTTCCCACGTTCCCAGCTAAGACAGGGAGTGAAGGAAAGGACCACAGTCAGATCCGTACTGCACAGTGACTTCTCCCGTATCAATGAGGAGACAGACA
The DNA here is from genome assembly GCF_023638135.1 of Falco biarmicus. NCBI lineage: Eukaryota > Metazoa > Chordata > Aves > Falconiformes > Falconidae > Falco > Falco biarmicus. The sequence goes on along the minus strand of NC_079311.1, from coordinate 76,909,180 downwards.
TTGCTAATAGCATGTCAGAGAAAGAACAAGTATATTTTGATCCAGCCCCAGTTGGAAAGGAAGGAAATGCTGTGACTCTATTTCTTGAGCAGCAGAGACAATTTCTTCTTCTAGCTCTACAAACAGATGAGTGCAACCAAGGAAGGGCTTTGGGGCAGACACAGTAGATCATCTCCTTTACCGCAGACTGCAAAACCATGGATGTCTTGTAAAGATTTGTTCCCTTTACCACATGTCCCCTCATCTTCCTCAGGTGATTTCTTCTACCTGACAGTATTTGGTAGTTTTTTGGGGGTCCAAGTTATTATAACCCCTTCTCCCAAAGATACTGGTGTATCACTCAACCTTTCATGGCGAACCTAAGACAGAAATCCCACTTATTTCTTCCTGTGACTACCCCATCCTCAAAGTCCTTGTGATTCAGTAATGCCCATAATGAACAGGAACCTTCAAACCTTTAGCCAGCTAATTGGGTTTGTCCCATCAAAGTTTGGTCTCCTCACCATTCCTCGTATTTTGAGACGAAAGTGCAAGACCTTGCAAGCTTCTATCATGATCAATGGTCATCTTTGAAGTTAAGGTTCAAGGTGCTGTTTGCATCTGTAAGAAAACACTTTGTCCATGTTCCTTCAGTCTGTAACACTCATGTTTGCCAAGCTCCCTCACCTTTTGGCATTCAGTCAGTGACTCTCCTTGGACAGGTCAATGGCACCAGATTTCCCTTCAAGAGGCCCACACGTTTGCATCCTCCAAACCCTTGCCTCCAGCCACACCTCTGTGCTTGTAGGAAGGAGGAAGGTGGGACAGAAGGGGGAAAGTGGCAGCTTCCCAAGGGATCATGCTACAAGAAGTAAGAAGCTGGAGGGACTCTGTAAATGTAGAACTGTGCAGCATCAATAAATACAAATTAAACTCATAACAAGAAATGAAATATTAGGGCCAAGGTGACATTTGGACTGGAGGTTCAGCCAAGCTTTGCTTTAAATTTTTTATTGCTGCAGATAAAGAAAGAGCTTATCCAACACGTTTCTCTCTCTCTCGCTCTCTGCCTATCAACCAAAGGGGAAAAAGAAAATCTTAACTAGCTTTGGTTGCATTTGAGCTAGACTTCAAAGTTTCACAAAAATAAACAGTTTTAGGGGGGAGGAATGTACACTTGTAAAGAGAGAAAATGCACTTTGAAGCCAGCAAGAGACTGCATGCGTTACACAGAGATTCACAGCACCCTCCCTGGAGCAGACAGTGTCCCCCTCCCCTCCAAGCAGCATCTCCTCTCTCACGGGGGCTGCCTGGCAGCAACACAATCCTTCGAAGGGATGTCGGGATGGCAGGAGCCACTGCTTTGTTCTCTTCTCTTTCCTCCTGCTATGCCCCTGTTGTTTTCTGCTCTGATTGAAAGTTTCATGTGACTGTAGCTGTCACTGAGATCTGAGTTTGCACAGCACCTAGCACAGTGTTAGTCCTGGCTTAAGATGAGTGCTTTTGGGAGTTTATTATTGCAATGCCAAAAATCCGCATGATCAGATGTGGGCTCCATAAATTAAGCCTGGGAAAGGAGGGGAAAGTTTTGTATGCCCTCTTCTCCAACGTCTCACAGGGTGACAGCTGGGAGGCAGAGCCCTCCTGGTCATCGCAGGGGACTCTGTGCAGTTCTATCCATAGGGTGAGCCAGCTGCTCCTCTTCTGGGACCTTCAGCCCCTGCGTCTGTCTGTCTCACACCACATATCGATAAGGGAAGAGAAAGGGAGAGTGATTATCATGCTTTAACCCCTTAAATCTTTCTCTCTCTTGTGTCTCCACAGCACAGAGCCCCACTGCAGCAGACCCCTTGCAGCAAGCCTACGCTGGAGTGCAGCAGTACGCAGGTCGTTAGTATTAACACATTCTCCCAATAAACCTTTCTCTTCTCTGAAGTCTTTAATCTCTGAACATGTTTAAGGGGGCTGGGGGAAGGGGTGTGTTTGCTGATATAGGGGTGAGCTGGGGGCCACAGATCCTCAGACTAAATTTGAACTTCTTGTGAAAACAAGCTTAAAGCCCAGGGCCTTCTCTCCCAAAAGGAGGAAACATCCTCCCTGTCCCCAGGGAAAGGCTCCCACTGACCTATGCCTCCATGCATCCTCACTGGCAGGACCAGGTCTGGTCTGCTTAGTGCAGTGCAGAAATGCAAAATCAGGCCACTGATTTGGAGGCCACTTTCTATAACAGGTTTCTTGAGTACCACAATAAGACGGGGAGACGGGCAACCACACCCTGCAGAGCCACTGCTGCTGTGCCTGGGCAGGTCTGCACATACCCATATTTTTGGGTGTATCTGCACTGGCCATACCCCAGCCAGTTAGTTTGAGGCTTGCTTAGAAGCTACACAGACATACTCCTGACTTCAGACATACTCCTGGCTTCCCAGAAGCTTTCTCCACAGCTCCCAACAGGTCAGCCTCCACTCGCATCACACCACATGTATGCCAAGCAGCTCCTTTGCAGTTGATGGACTGACACCAGCCAAAGTGACCTGGTGCAGACCATGACCCCACTGTGTTCAGCCTCCCCTTGCGAGGTGTCCATGGCCAACGTTGCGAGGAAGCTGCCACCCCAAAGTCATTATTTCCTGTGGTAACTGGAGCGATCATGGGCTCCTGCTGAGGAATGGCTATTATCTCATGTCAGCGCTGTATCTGGCAACTTAATTTAATTCTCCATGTAGGGCTTCATTTGCTGGTGTTTTAGTTATTGTCATTTATTGCTTGTGAGGTTTGATAGATGGGAAGCAGCACAACCCTTTGAGCTGTTAATTAACCCCTCTGCACACACATGGCCCCTATCCCACTCTCTCTGGGCTCGCGGGCGACCTGTACTCTGTATTTTTAGCAGCAAGGCACATCATCTGCCATCTGTGGTACTGAATGGCTCCCCTTGTCTGCTTGGTGGGGGAGCTGAGGTGGGGAAAATCATTTAATTGCCGCACACTGTTTCCACTGTGTTTGTGTGCGAGAGAGGAAACCTCCATGGACATGAAAGAAAATGTATACCTGAAGAGTGTATGTGCAACTGTGCCTATACAGTGTGTGGGCATATGAAGGTTAGAGTAAGGGGAGAAACACGCATGTAAACTGTTTTTATAAGCATGTGAATTAATCAGGGTGGAAGAGACACTACACAGGGAAACACATGCAGGCACTCTGCACATGGCTGGCAGCATGGGCATCAATATGCTGAGCTTGTGAATGAACGTGTTTGCAGTACAGCCTGGGGAGGTTATGCACCTCTGCTGGGAGAAGTCCCAACATAAACCCCCACTGACACCACGTGGCTGTCCCCAGTGTCACTGTTGATGAAGATGAAGGGAGGGTGAGTGCTCAGGGCCATGTGGCACCTCCTGAAGCCATCTCAGGCTGCACAAGATGGTCCTTCACAGAGCCAAAATGCAGGGGGAAAGCTCACCTTTAGCTTGGTATGATGGTTTGCAGTGAACACTCCTTGCTTCCCAGCACTGAAACCTGTTCTTCTTCTCTCCTTTTCCCTCCCCTACAGCTGCTTATCCTGCTGCTTATGGCCAGATTAGCCAAGCGTTCCCACAGCCACCTCCCATGATCCCACAGCAACAGAGAGAAGGTGAGTAAATGAGCTGTCCTCCTTTCTGGCATCAGCACACCATCCCCACCACATTGATTCCCCTCCTCATGCACCTAGAGAGTGCCCATTAAACAGACAATTGCTTTGAATCCCTGGTCCACTGAGTCCTTTCTCTATTCCTGTGTGTGGTGTGGCATCACTGGTACTAAGGGTAGTATGCAGAATCATCCTTATGGAGAAACGCTGCTGAGATCTTCTCAGTCCCCAGGGAGGGGAGCATGCTGATGTGCATGAGCCATGGAAAGACCTGTTAGCAGCACAGACAATAATGTCCAGGGCCATCTGTGTTCAGGATGAGCAACATGAATGTAGATAAAAATGCAATTGCGCTGGAATAAAGAATTTAATAGGAAACAAAGCACTGGTGGCCCTTCATTAGAAGCCAGAAACATGATTTCAGATACCTGCTATTTAGAGGAGCTGATCTAGTCCTTTTAGCCTCCTTTGATAGCCTGGAAATGGAAATCAGGCCTTTCAGACTACAGTCTCTATATCAGGACGAGATGACTCATGTAGTAAAAGTACCCATTTCTTTACATTGACTATAAGAGGAGCCTGGGTTTTCTAAGTCTGCAGGACTGGATAGCTTCACTTGAGTAATGAAAAGTAAGAAGAGGTGAATCTCTTACTGTTCATATAAGTGTTTTGGGAGACAACCATGCCATGTAATGTTCCCTTTACAGTCAGCGGGTAGCAGTGGGTTCCTGAGAGGCAACCCCCTCAGGTAGTCCCAATTGTCCTCCAAGGAGTCCACTGATCCCTTTTGACAAGAAGAGGGGACTGCTTGCCAAAGTGAAGCATTTAATTCAGGTGCCTCAGCCTAGTGTAGACACCCTCATTTTAAATAATTACATTTCAACTTTTATCCTCTATTATATCACTAATTCAGATATATTCTATGTTATACATGTTATTATATATCTATAATGACATTTAATATTTTAATATAGTGTAACAGTCAGGATGAAATGAGTCAAGATGACACTATCAAACTGAACTATTCTGATGGCTTAGAACTACATTGGGGGAGAAATCTCATTTTGTAAGAAAATTAAAAATGTTGGCATTTCGATCTAATTTGGAATTAATTTTTTTCTGATGTCAGAATTTCCTGGGGAACACAACTTCAAGCTCCTGATTAGCTCTAGTACATGTTCCTGCTGTGAGAACAGATGCACAGACCTAACGTATCATTACAGAGATGTTTCCCCCATGCTGAAGGACTTTGCTTTTTATTACTTACTGGGGCTAGATTAAGCACAGGACAAAATGGCGAGCAGATCATTGCTCAGCATAGCACGGTGCCGGGAACCATCAGAAGCAAGGGATAGTCATTGTGCACACTTTAAAGACCCGCTGCCCAAAGCTCCCTGTGTTCACAAAGCATGGTGTGTCTCTGTGGGTTGAGGGTGAGTGTCACCCAGTGGACAAGTTATCTCATAACTCCTCACTCCTTTCAATAAGCAGCTGTTATTGAGGATGGTTGGGGGCCAGATACAGAGGATGAACCACCAGCCCAGTACAGGCTGCTGTTCCCAGTGTCCTCCATTTTCCTGCAGTGTTTAGATGCTCTAACTTTCTCTGCTACTTGCTAAAGGAATAATCTCTACTGTATGACATTCCCTTTTAGCAGAGGGTCAAGACCTTTAAGCACCTCTAACCTTTAACAGGAAAACGCAGCAAGGGGGAATTCTAATAGTAACAATAATAACCCTCAGTGCTGAGAAGAGTACGTTACGTTTGTAAGAACGTTCACAAACATCGATTCATTAATGAACCACCCCTACAGCAGCAATAACATGAATGATCACATTGTTAATAACAATGCTAACCCTCCACTCCTGGATCCTGGTTGGACAACAAGCCCAGACCCACTTGGCTGCTGCAACATTCCTGTAGAGATCAGTCATTACTTTCACATGAGTGCTGAGGCTGCTGGCAGCTGACGAGGTGCATGGGGTGGAACAGATCCAAAACAATCAAAGCTAGAGATGAAGTCTGGTTTCAGTCCATGCCAGCCAGGCAAAACTTGGGTGTAATTTTAAGTTTATATGGTGTTACTCATCTTGACATAGTTTCTGAAACCCAGAAGTACACTTAGATATTAAAATAAAGTGATGCAGGCTCATGACTCTCACCTTCCCTGTACTCAAACATGCTGCGGACTGAATAGCCAGCAGGTGCAGAAAAGGCAATGAAGTTCCAGCCTCTGAGTATTTTCTGTAGAGGTGAGGTGTGCAGCTGACCAAAGGGCTGCAGGCTTACATACAGCCTTATGGGACAGCCCATTTTTAATTACTGTTGGAAGACCAGTCTAGTCACAGCCTTTCCTTATGACACTGATCGCCGGTGTTGGGCGTGCAACAATAGATAGATGATGTCATCACAGGTAACATGGGGTTTACTCTTGTTAACAGTGGACGCCCAGAGATAGGTTGGGTCTGCGCCTGTCCTCATGCTAGAAAACTAACAATGAGATGGAGGGTGAAGAGGTGGTCAGAGCAGTGGCTTAGCAGCTCAAGTCCAACAAAGCCAAATCAACACGGACACACCACAGAGTTCTCTATCATGTGCTTTTGTGGCCTCAGTCACAGGTTTCTCTATTACCCAGCATGGTTTGCCTTTAATTTATAGACCACTCATAAACTGTGCATGCCTTAGAACTTTTCTTTCCTTTTGTCTGAATCAAGGCTATCTATGCTTCTTGTGTACAAATGAAGAGAAATATCTACAACTTAAAGCCATAAAACCAAGAGCCACGGTAGGTGTCAGGGTAGAAATGACCCTTGATGCTCTTCTCATAATGTGTCGTGAGGGTTAGAATCTGAGCTGACTTACAGCACTTTTGAAAACCAAAGTGAAGTGTGTGGTAAATAATTTTAGTACTGTATCCAGTCCTGAACTGCCAAGTATACTGATGTCTGATTATCCATTAGCTCAGTCCAAAACAAGACCTTTCGCTCAAGCAAGACAGTTGGAATCTTCACAAAGGTTTTGCCATACCAGCTGTGATCTTCCTCTGGATCCAGTTATCCTGAGTCCTTTAAAACTCATTGCATGTGTGTGCTGAGAAATAACTTAGCTTTTCATAGTATTCTGAGCTGAACAATTCATATTTCTTCATATTTCTTAAAATATGCACACATATACGAAGAAGTGGCATACACATAAACACATAGTCTTTCATGGAGTGTCCAGATTAACTTGACTCAGGCCAAAAAAATCCAACAAGGTAGAAAGGCTGAGGCAGACAGATCTTGTTTTGTGAACTCCTTTACCAAGGAGTCTCACTGTGATAGGTAACCTAGAGATGGATGTATTTAACAAGAAATTGCTTGTTAAATTCTAATGGCAGAGTTTTCACAATTAAGGATAGCAAAAAATACCAAATTACCCCAAGCTGTTTCTCAGGAGCAAGTGGAGTTTTCAGCATTGGAAATTAGCAAAAAGCCTCTGAAGACGTGAACAGAGTATGGCCTTCATTGTCTTAGTCGGTATTGGAAGACGCTGCATGGATCTCTCAGCCACCTTTCAAAGCTGAACTGAGCTTTGGGGATGGTCTCTGCTTTTTCACATCCTTCCTGGTCTCTTCCCCTTGGTCTCTGAGCAGTGTGAGACAAAGCTGATTTCAAGGTGAACTAAGGGTTGTTCTCTTCTTGAGACCAACCTCTAAACCTTGTGTAGATGAAGTTGCATGCCTCCTGTCTGCCTTATGCCTTAGTAGGTGTTTCTCAGCACATGCAGGCAGTATCCCTACTCATGCAGAACACATCCAAGACCCCAGGAAATGCAGCTGGTATTATGAAATGATTTGCCAGTTTTACAGAGCAAACTGCTGGCTCTGGTGATGTCAATGGGAATTTTGCCACTAACTGCAGCAAAGCCAAGATTTTACCCATTCTATTATAATGTGAATCTCAAATCCCACAACAGAAATGCTCTGGGGCATGTTCAGATGAAGGAATGAATTTTTCCCTGCTATTCTGGACCATGGTCTTCTCCTGGGTAGAATTTCCTCAATTCTAACAGACAGCTAAGAGGGTCGGTGTTTGTTTAACACTTTCAGACTGTTTCATGTCTAGTTTATTGTGCCAGTAACTCCACATTGTGTGGAAATGAACTGCAGCAAGGAGTGGAGAAGGGATAGTTGCTCAGTGAGGGGACTAAGGAAGAGGCAGACGGGAGGTGGAGGGAAGATAGAAAAGCTTGGCATGAAATAGGGGAGCATCATTGTGGGCCACTGAGGTTCAAAAGTAATTTAGCTAAGCAGATGACCGGGTGCCTAATTAGCTAATTATCCCACCATACCGCTATCCCCCCCATTTGGAAGAAACCCTGTTACCATCCTCATGACCTCTAGGAAATGCACAAGATGCAAAGGATCAGCTGTTCCTTCATGACAGTCCTTTTAGCAAATTAGTGGGGAAAATTGTGCTTAGCAAATATTCATTAGGGCTTCATTTTCCATTAATCCAAAAGGAAATGTGGAGAGCCTGTGACTTCAATCACGCTGAGGCCCAGGAATTTTAATGAGCTTTAAATGGGCATCTGTCAGAATCCTGACTTCGCCGTACTTCTCCTGCCAGCCAGGGGGATGAGTAATGGCTAATAAAAGGTGGGAGCATCTAGGCGAACTTCTCTCCCTAACAGGAAAGGCAAAGTTGTAATTTGCTGTGTTATGACACCGTAATTATGCCCTGATGAAGAAAATGAGAATATTAAAAACTCTTTCCTTCTCCACACTGTGACCTGGAAGTCAGTTGGGGAAAGCAGGCCAAGTCAGGTCACAGGGTTGTAGGTTGTAGGTACATGGGCTGTAGGGAAAGGGGAAACCCTCCTTCCCTCTGTCCTCTTATCTTTGCTGCAAGAAACACACAGTGTACCCCCTTCACCTCAACCTCCCTGAGCAAAGCAGAGCCGGAGTTACCTGTCAAGATCACCTTTGGAAATAAGACCATGAAAAAACACAGTCCCTGCCTCCTCAGACTATACAGTTCCCTACTAGTGAACCTTGGAAAGGGTTCATATGTCAGAGGGTTTTTTTTCAACAAAACCACTTGGATACACCTGTTCCCTTTTGACATTTGTTCAAGTCTGTACATGATTAAAAATAAAACTCAAATTGAAAAGTTTCATTCTAGGCTATGTGACCAGAGGCAGATTCTCTGCCTTCTGCCCCAAAATGCAATTTCAACAGAACATTTTCTGAGGGTCTCTGCTTTAACAAAACTGCATATTCTAACTAAATATTCCTTTCTAGATATTTTTCCAAGCAGCCTCTGAAATCTGTAAGAGTATATGTTATAACATTGAGGCAAAAAAAGGGCAATTCCTCTTGTCTAGTAATATGGATTGAAATCCATCTGTATTCTTTCTTGCAGAACCCTCTAGAATGGGGGACATAGCCAGACAGTCCAGATGGGGGAGAGTCTTCAGGCTGAGTCAAGCTGTGGGGTTGAATATAAAATGCTACAAAACAAAATAAGCCTGTGGGTTTGTGCATAACTTTCTCTTTGTTATCACAGTCCTCACACAGATACAACAAGCATAACGAAGCTTCTACATGCAGACACTAAGAAGAGGCAAGGGTTAGCATGGGTCACCTAAGACTTTACAGATTAAAGGAGATTATGAGGAGCAAAGAAAAACTATGAACCACATTCTTTCACTCTTTTTGTTCTTTTTCCTCCATTCTGTCTTTCCTTGGCCACATGTGCTGCTGCGTTCCTCTGCCTCCAGATTTTATCCTGGTGTCTGTCCTGGGAAAGTTAATGAAGTTAGTATAGCCTCTAGGTGACTTTCTGAGCTCCTGGTCTTCTGCTTTGTCCATTCCTCTGAGAGTCTACAGACTGCGTCCTCGAGGTGACCCTTCACCAGTCAGACAGAGGGAATGCCAAAGTAAAGCTCCACCATGTGCTTTCTCATATCCTATTTCTCTCCATTCATGGGTCTTCTTTTTCTCTTGATAGGACCAGAGGGCTGTAACCTGTTTATCTACCATCTGCCCCAGGAGTTTGGGGATGCTGAGCTGATGCAGATGTTCCTGCCTTTCGGTAATGTCATCTCCTCGAAAGTGTTTGTGGATCGGGCGACAAACCAAAGTAAATGCTTTGGTGGGTAAAGATAACAAAACAATTAGATTCATCCAGGAAAGGGCTTTCTCTGAATACTTTACCTTTCAAACTGCTTTCTTTCTGCTTAAGCTTTATGATTTCTCTCAATTTACTCCTGTCAATACTTTCCCTCTTTCCTTTTTCTCTCCTAATTGTCTCATGCTCAGAGTTGTGTGTGCTGCTTAGAGGTGAAGGTTTGGCATCTCACCAGCCACCGGGTGCTGCAGCTGCTGGTGGTGGGGTGGACAATATCCCCCCTTTGAAGGGGAGGTGGGAAGGGTGCAGAAAAGACTAAAGCACCTGGAGCAAAATGGAGAAGGTTGGGGGAGTAGGTGAAATGCTGACAGGGTCAGCAGCATGAGCATGTGGCAGAAGGGGAAATTTTGTACCTAAGGAAAAGGAAAAACAGGACATGGGGCTGAAGGGAAGGCAGAGCTGTGGGGGCAGCTTTCCAGCAGCTGTGATGCATTAGACTGTAAGGGGTCAAGGGCTGAACATCAGCTGAAAACCTGCTTTTCTGGGGGGGTGGCTGCTTGGTGGACCGCAGGCAGCCATGCTCTGAGCCCGCTGGACCCAAGCCAGTGCCACAGCAGATGGAGACAGACCAAGCTAACCCTGTGCCTCAGCTGAAAGGCCATGCTCAGAGGCTGGGTTTGAAAGCTGCACCGTGCTCACACAGCTCTGGCCTTGCTGCTGGCTCAACCCCACCAGCTGGAGCATGGAAAGAGCACAGCCTCAGCTGCTTGTGAGCCACCAGCTAGGGACACCCTGAGCTGCACCCACAACGGGAGGGCTCAGCCTGCCGACCACCATGTGGTGAGGCGTGCATGGTGTCTCAGTGGGATCCTGCTGCTTGCAAAGCCGTGCCTGTGAAGGATCCCTCCTGGCAGTGCAGCGGCATGCAGACCCTGCCACATTTGATCCCATCCCAACTGGCCGACAGGGGATCTCCCCCATCCATGTGCCCACAACTGGGATGTGTAATTTCTGGTTCTCCACCATCTTGCACTCTTTGCAGACCTTCCCTGAGAAGTGCAATGGGACAAACTACTGCCTTTCTTTTCCTGTTACTTGCAGCTGATCTGGACTCTGTCTCTCAAGCAAACCTCCAGAGTTAACACTTACTGAAGTTTCATTTGATTTCAAAGCCACTCTCAGTCTCCACACTATGCTTCCCCTCCATGCTGCCTTCCCTTTTCTTCTCCTGGACAGCCACCTCCCAAAACTCTTACTTCATCCCTTCCTAGCTATGGTGCATGTCAGACAGTACTTCCAAGATTTTCATGCTCCTTTTCTTTGCACAGTTCCTCCTGCCCATCCACAGAGGGTCTGAACAGGGTTTTTTTCCACCTTTAATTGAAGGAGCTCTGTCCTCTGATGTGAGAGGGCACAGCATTCTCCTTCACCAGCAGTCACTGGGTTGCTGTACTCTCAAGTACTAGAGGAATGGAGGACAAAGAGTTTGGTGTGAAGAGGCAGTTGGAAATTCAAATGAGAAATGATGAATTAGTCCCATTCCCTCCAGAGAGCACCTGCTTTTTAGAGCTTTAACCATATAAAAGCTCATAACAAGATGAGCAGACCAGCACAGCTGTAGGTGACATTGAAAACTAATGCTTCAATGATATTCACAAGTTAGAAACGGACCTTTGGCAATGAAATTGCCATTACTATCATAAATATTTAGGGAGCTACTGAGCCGGGTTCTCCACATACTGACAGGTGAGAAGACCAAAGGTAAATGGAGAAACGAGCTGAAAATGAAGTCCAATAAGGGAGAGTATCTTCTGGAAGGGTATTCACCTTGTCCCCTCTCAGCTGAAAGGCTTTCTGGCTACAAGGCTACATGGGGATAGCAACACATACCCACTTTGTGGGGCAGGCTTATGGGGCTACCTTTATTGCTGTTTCCAAGGTACTGTGAGATCATGGTTGATAACTGAGCAGGAACTGAGGGATCTGAGCAGAAATTTTTCCTGACATTAAGTCTTACTGGGGGAAACTAAACATCAGCTTGTTTGATGAAGTGAACGCCAAAACCAATGGTGGGATATTCCAGCCTGAAAGCAGGAAGGTGTCCTTTGGATGTGTCAACTCAATCACAGAGGCAAGCAAAGGCAGGTATTAGACATTGCTAGTGGATCTTACTCACCTTGCATTAGCTTCTGAAACACAAATATCCAGTCAGGTTTGGGCCCCAAATGTCAAGCCCCAGTTTTCTCTGGCTTTAACTTACTTTCCCATAGACCTGAGTGCCTGCTGTGACTATTGGTCTCAGACAAACGTGTTAACTATGCTGCCATGTGCACCACCTCCAGAAGGATAGAAATAACAAAAGTCCAGGTAGATAATAATCACAGGTATGTCACGCTGTTCTTCAAAACCTCCCACCCTGGTGACCTTCAACTTTAAAGTGATATAAAAATGTAGAGGGTATGACAGAAAATCAGGCCTTTCATTTGTTTTGCTAAGTCCACTGAAGCTGGCAGTGATTATAATTTTTTGTTCAGAAAGTCAGTTTAAAAAAAAAATAAATAAATTACTTTTTCCTGAAGGAAAAGAACGGATTTTTTTAAACTTTGAAAGTAAGAAAACTTTCCTTTTCTTTTTAAACATTTCCCAAAACTCAACATGTAAAAACATAGCATTTGCATTCTGTTGCGCTGTTTTTTTAACCCAGCTAGAGCTCTCCAACTGATAGCCTGGGGGGACAATTCTGTCTGGCCCCAGAAAGATATTCCACCATTATATGACCTTTTAAAATGTATCTGCTATGCAGATCCCAAGTAAATTGCTGTAACAGAGTCTAGCCCCAGGTTGTCAAGAAATTGTCAAGAAGTCCTGCTTTAGACAAACTTAAAAAATTATATGGAGGAAAACATCACTGTGTTTTTTTCCACAGAAACAGAAAATACTTAATTTGCTCTTCTTGTCTCACTGTTGAACTACCTGCAAGCAGCTGGCACCAAGTGAGCAAGTCAGCATCTCAAAACAGGACTTTTATTCCTTCCCATTTGGCTCTGAATTCTGCCCTACATATTCAGCACACAGTTATCTCCTTTGACTGCCACTGGCAGGTTAGTGTAGAGGCAGTCACAGAGTGTTAGGAAGAAAGAGAGATCAGCCACAAGCCTTTCTACTGGTTTCTGGAGTCCATGACCTGCAGAGAACCACTAGCACCTGCACACGCTGAAGAAACCATGCCGTGGTCATGAAGCCTTTGACTTGCCCAGTTCAGAGACCGCTGGCTCATGGCTGACAAGGATCAGCAAAGAATGCAAGCTACAGCAAACACCAATCTCACGTGTTAAGTGTGACAGCGCTCAAAATACATCTATTTTTTTCCTAGCAGGACTGCTTGATGTAGTGTGTAAGACTGCCTGAGAAACAACCCTGATTTCTCACTGAAAAAAGTGATTTAAATTAGGAGGCTTCTTTGTCTTCGACTTTTCTTCTGCTGCACACATCCAGGCTATACCCAAATGCTTCGTTTTCTCTTCCAACTTTTCAAAACTCTGGCTTTTATTTTCTCCATTGTCCTAATGCAGCTGTAACATGGCCAAATGCAAACCACAATTCTCCTTCCCCCTCACCGACAACCTTTCCATCCCCATGGCCTGAGCTTCCATCACACCAACCATATCAGCATCTCCTTGGGTTTCTCCTCAGGTGTTGCCTTGTCTGCCCTCTTGTATTCAGACTTACTGATTTCACCTTCACAGCTCTTCACCATTCTGCCCTTCTGTCTCCTCTCTCACTTGTCCTTCACTCAGTACCCAGCTGGTATCTGCAGCCTCTTCCCTTGCACTTCTTTTACAGCCAGCATGTTCCTCCTGCCGGACCATGCTGTCTAGTCCCAGTGAAATGGCAGGGCCATGGCAGGAATCATTGTCTCACTCAGGGAAAAACCACATTTAGTTGAGCACTCCTTGAAGACAGTGACTGCCATTCTCACAGCAGGCTGACTTAGGAAGTTTTGCACAGAGGCACAGGGTGCCACAGCCTGAACATCAACTTCTGCAGGACCCTGGAGCTTCTCTCTGTGCAAGGCAGAGACTGCACAAGGTCTTTCACCTTCCCACTGCGTATGTAGAAGTTTCTCTGTGCGTAGGTATGCTAAATGTCAGAGGACATATCTAAGTGCTGATCTCAATGGTTCTGGTGGTAATTCCCCTCTCAGTTATGCAGGCAATTTAAATGTGACCGGTTTGTCTACAAGGCAAAAAGAAAACTCCAATAAAATGACACTATTAAGAGTGCAAAGGCAAGTAGTCAATGTGAGAAGAGCAGTTCTTTACATTGCCCACACATGGCTAACTCTACTAACTCAACCTCTCTTGTAGGGTGACCCTACAATACAGTCCTAATTTCAGGAGCACTCACTGTTGTCACACAAGATACATTTTAAGAAGGTATTTGAAGATGTTAAACAAATGAAATACAGAGACAGACATGTTCTAGGAAAATGTTTTAACCGAGGAAAGAGAGAAAAGGATAGATTTGGGCAATATTAATTAGGAAGACATGACAGAAATTAGAAAAACGAGGATGTAGATGGAGCAGCAGAGGCCAAGTGGTTACTCCAAGGTGTCAAATGAGATGTAGATAAATTAAAGCTAGAGGAATTGCTTTACTGGTGGAGCTGGAAATTCATTACTCCAGTCACATCCTTCTGTGAGCAGTGAGCAACTAGATCTGCTGGCTTTTTGCACACCATTGAACAGCAGGAGCTGTCAGGCCAGTTCTGTTCCATCCTCCCCTCCTTGGCCCCCACATGTGTCTCCTTGGCATGTGCCTGTTCCCCATATCCACTAGCGTGGCAGCTTGAGTTTCTCCACATGGGACAATAACTCCAGGAGACTTTGAAGAACCTCGCTTATGGCCACAGACACCATGGTTTCCCTCCAATTCAAAATGATTTGATACCCCAGGTGTGAGCAACAACAACTGCTGGGTGGTTTTCTCCTTTTCTATGCATTCCAGACAGACTTTCACACTGGCAGGAAGGATGTCCCACTCTTTTTTTGAAATGTCCCACATTAAACATAGCAAGGAGCATTCTAGTTTTAACTACAAACTGCATGGGCTTCTCAGAACCGTAGACATATATGGTGTAAAGGAAACATCTTGTTTGACTCTGGGTACAACATGAACATCGAGTTTCATTCCCACTTCCTGCAAGGGATGCCACTTGAAAGTTACTAGCATGCCACCCTGTTTGGAAAAATATCCAGTCTTCTCTGAAGATGCCAAAAGAGAAAACATAACATCATTTGATGAGGGTCACAGCAGTTAATTACTTTTGCTGTTAAATATTTCTATTCCCTACTAAACTTACTCTGGCTCCTCATTTATGAAAAGAAACAGGGGAGCCAGAGGAGAGATATTAAAGGTGAGAAAAGCAGTGAGGAATGAGGACTGGACACAGGAGGGGGCGAAGCTGAGAAGGGCTGAGGGATGAGTAGAGCTTGTATCATGTTATTAAAAACACATTGTGGCAGTTCAAGACGGCAGTGTGGTGGCAGAAAGGTGGAGTGGGAGATGCAAAGCAGCAGGCAGGTGGTGATGGGCTGCAGAGCTTCAACCTAGAAACTGAAACAGAGAGAAGAGAGAAGCACCAAGAGACTGGCATACTGGCAAAGCTATGCAGAGCCCTGGGACCAGGGGCATTGCAGATCAGGTCTAAAGTGCATTGGCAGTACTCCATAAGACATAGGAGGGAAACAGTGGACCCTGAGGTACATCAGGAAAAATATTGTTCAGCACCTGCTCACAATGTGCCTCCAACACACCCTGCCAAATCTGGCAGTTTCTCATTTAATAAAAAAAAAATTAAAAAAAAACCAAAAACAAACAAACAAACAAAAACCAAACCAACAATTCCTCTTATGTTTATCCAGGGAAATAAGCAGGCCCAGGAGTAAGTTGGTGCTGCAAGGGTAAGAAATTAGTCTCGTGCTCCTGCCCCATATGGGAACCTGGGAACCAGCCTAGCTGTGTACCTTGGGTTCCTCTTCCTGTAGCAGGACACTGGCTCCTTTGCACAGGGATTTAGGATCCATGGATGAGAAGAGTTATTTAACAACTCAAAGTTTTTGGTTTTGGGGTTTTTTTTCTGATTTTTTATTATTATTATTTTGTAAATAAGAAGATTCTTACCCAATAGAGGAATTATTAGAAAGCACTTGGGAGAGAGGTGGAGCTCTGCTTGCTGCTGTTACCAGTCCTATGATTAAATATGATTTTTTTTTTTTTTTTTGCTTTTAACCTGATTTCAAATTTCCTACGAAAATTATCTACATGAGCTTTTCTCCCTGTAGCCCATGGAATTAGGCTATGTCCTTTACTTTGCATGATCTAGTGGCAATACATTTTGTTTTGGGTCCCTGGACAATATCAGGTTGTCATTCCCATATAGCTACAGACCAAAGCTCAGAGTGTAATGGAAGAAGGCCACTAATTTGGGTGCCTGGGTTGAGGTGATATAGGAATGATTTTTGAGCCACATTAAGCATGCCTAACCCCTGGGATGTTTCGTTTCAGATCAGCGCTAGTATGTTGTGGTCCTCTCCACTCTGAAAGACCTGCCACAGGCAGGCAGCCACGGAGAGATTCATGAGGTGTCCAGCTCAGTTGGAAAGTGATCCAAGAGTGGGAGGACACCGTGAGAGGGGTGCTTAGTGCTCCCAGAGAAAAGGGGAAGGAGGCACAAAAGTTTATTATTTGCTAGCTACTCTCTGTTATACTCCAAAGTGGTCAGGCTCTGAGACTTCAGGTCTGCAGAGTAAAGATGAGACTCTTTCCCAGCTGATAAGGAGAGTTGTGTCAGTAAGGAAGAGAAGGAGCTGTTCATCAGACTCACTGCACAACACCTCCAGCCATTGCAGTTGGCTGGGGGAGGCTTTAGGGAGAGGAGGAGGAGCGGGAGAAGTATTAGGGCTGTGAGCCACTATTCATTTACAAACTATAATTAATTTGATGTTTAGATTAATTTCTGATGCACTCTCAAAGGTGCACTGAAAGCATTTTTCCTTTATTATAATGTTGATTGCTTATTGGGGAGATAAATCTAACTGTCAGTTATGCACTGACTTACCAAAACTTTCAGACCAAGCAAGCATGTATGCATAAGGAACAGCTGTTTGCAGC
The DNA here is from genome assembly GCF_023638135.1 of Falco biarmicus. Taxonomy (NCBI): domain Eukaryota; kingdom Metazoa; phylum Chordata; class Aves; order Falconiformes; family Falconidae; genus Falco; species Falco biarmicus. The sequence goes on along the minus strand of NC_079311.1, from coordinate 76,892,284 downwards.
TCTCCAGTTAAAGGGACAGCTCTGTCTTTTCCCAATAACTCACATTAAAGAAAATCTATACTTTGTACACAGGGATTTCTGCTTTCTTTTGTAGCTTAACAATTTATTAGACAAGACTGTGTTAGCAGAATCTATCTTCTATTTATCTGTCTGTCCATGTGTCTGTTACTGTTCCATCCATCTTTCCACACAAGTAATAGACAGGATCCATCCAGAATATTTTAAAGTTATGGGTATCTTTGTATATACCTACTCATATGCAGACTTACACAATCATTTTAAATGCCTTTACTCATGGGGTAATTAGATGGAGGAACTCATTGCTACAGGGTCTTTGTGGCTACTCATTTAATGACCTTCAAAGGGGGAATAGCTATTTATGTGACTAATAGAAATGACCAATGTTAAGAATTAATGCCAGAAGAAAGAAAAGACGGGGGGGGGGGGGGGGGGGAAAGGCTTTTAAAAGATATTAAAAAACTTAATGCTCTAGGCTTCAAATCAGTCCACCAGGACTGGGACCTAAGAAAAGAGCCTGAGGGGGCTCTCGTGGGCCTGCACAGCATGCTATCTGCTGCCACCTCTTCTAAAAATCCTTTGACATTAGATAGAGTAGATGAACCTGAGTCGTGTATGGCTGGTCCTACATGTGCTGTAAGGATGTTATAGTCTCAAATGCAAATGCATCCATGTGTAGAAATGCCAGAGGGCGGTCTCCAGTGCTACTTTCATGCAGGCCAGAAATTTCTGTTCTGAAGTCAGAAATAATGACACCTCCAATGGGCAATCCCATTTCTGAATTCAAGGTGATTGATCTGCAGAGTGCAGACTTACCACATCCCGCTTTCGTGAGACTGCAAACCCACCACAGCATTTTGGTTACCCATTACCATTACTATATTTATTTTTGTTTTCCCAAGAATTCTCTGATGTAAGGCAAATTCAAGCTGCAGAATGGACGAGTCTCTATCAGTCCATCCAACCATGCATCCAATCCCCATATATCTATCTTCAACTTCTTTATATCCATCTATCCTGCCTCATTCACTGCACAGGACTGCTTTTCAGCATTCTGAAGTCTGTCAGCTAGCTAGTTACCAAGCAGCAGCTGTTCAATAGTTCCTCACAGCTCTGAGCTTGGCCTTAGGCCCTCCTTCCCACAAAATATTCAAATCTACTACGAATATGAATTTACTATTATTTCCTTTTTTTTTTTTTTTTTTTTCCTAAGGCACTTCCCAGCAGAGCATCTGGGATGTCCACAGAGCTAAGTAACATCATTTTCACAGTGGTCAGGGTGTCTTCATTTCACCAAGGGGATGATGAGGCATAGAAAGATTTTCAAAATTATTTATTATTCCGAATCTGAGATGCCATGAGCCTGATTAGTCTGTTTGCTTGTTTTCCAAAGTATTTAGCACAATGCAGGGCATGCCATGTTTATGTTTACTTCAGACACAGGTAGAGACAGAAGCCTTTCTGCCAGTGAAATCTCAGGTCATGCACTGAGTATCAAGAAAAGAGGAACCCCCAGTAAAGCTTCATTTTCACTGACAAACCAAAGAGTCCTCACATATCTGCTCAAGCACTATGCCATAACTATCCATATAAGGTTTCTTTAATGCTTGTGTACCATTGGCTCTGTTTGGGCCATGATAATTCACTCAAGGCTGGAGGTTGCTCAGCAGTAACAAGGGCCAGGGAGCATCCCTAGACAGCAGTCAAGACAAGGCCACCCTCTTTCAAGGGATAAGAGAGTTTAGTCATGTAGATTTAAGCCATAATGTACCATTTTCAGTCAGAACCTGCCCTATTTTATTTACTAGCAAAAAAGTAGCCTAGGAGATCTTATTAAAGAAATTTTATGATATATGATATACCAGAATAACTGGGATGTCATGGCAGAAATAGGGATCAATTCCAGTTCTCCAAGGCAGCATTTGGTTGTACAACTACAAAACCATCCTTTCCCTGCCTTATTTACTTTCTACATTCCAACACTTGCAATAATGAGTCTGATACATTGCCATTTTCCTCACCCTGTTATGTTATTCATTCTCTACAGTAATTAAAACAAGGATGTCATGAAAAAGAAAAATACAGAAATGTGTGCTTAGAAGCAATGCTTTAATGCATATACAAAACAATACAGAATTAAAATTTTATAGGTAACATCATTTCTTGCATTTCTAACTCAAGTGCTTAATTTTGCAACCTTATCATTGTTTGAATGTATTAGTGCATGTGCTATCCTCCCTTTTCAAGTAAGCAAATCAAAATAAAAATATCTCCAGATGAGATTAACATCTTCAAACAGCATATATTGACATCTTCAAAGGTTGTCACCAGGGTAACAACTTGCAGATGCCCAGAAAAATAGGTATACCTTTCTTAACCATTCCCAAGTCCATCTACCTAAAACTCTCAACCAAATACAATATCGTCTCCACTCTCCCCAGTCAATATCTGTAAAATATTGCATATGCTTAGGTATGTACATTATCTATTTTTTATATATATATATTTCTGCAATAACAAATATGTCTGCAAGTTATTAAAAACAATGAAAAGCACTGAAAAAGTGGCTTGATTTTGGGCAACCTGCTCCAATGCTTGCTGAACTTCAAGATGAAAAAGCTTTACCAATATATCCAGTCTGGACCTCTCTTGTTTCTGTTAATGTCCCTTGTCTCTCATTCTCCCACCATACACCACTGTGAACCATAGAATCATAGAATATCTCAAGTTCGAAGGACCCGTAAGGATCATCCAGTCCAACTCCCTGCTCCTTGCAGGACTACCTAAAACTAATTCATATGACTAAGAGCATTGTGCAGATGCTCCTTGAGCTCTGATATGCTTGGTGCCATGATCACTTCCCTGGGGAGTCTGTTTGATGGACCAAGCACCCTTTCAGTGAAGAACCTTTTCCTTATGTCCTATCTGAACTTCTCCTGACGCAAGGAGACTACCTCTGTATTCTTGCTCTCACAGGGCATGTGCTCCAGCCCTTGCCTGTCACAATGGCCCTGTGATGAACTCACTCCACTTTGTCACTGTCTCTCCTAGGCTGAGGGAAAGGGTTGCCCAAAACTCTAAGTCCAGATGTGATCTAATGAGTGCTGATTAGGGAATAGTAATCGCTTCACTAATTGACTGGCTGTGCTTTTGTTAATAGAGCTTGCAGGCCAGGGAACATGTCTAATGAGATCCTCAGTGATGGAAGCCACAAAAAATCTAGAGACAGTAGGACTATGCCCCTTTCATTAGCTGAGCTTTAGTGCCCCTGATATTTAGCCAGGTATGTTTATTGTTATAAAAGGGAAGAGGTGTATCTAAACATCTAAGAGCAGCTGCTGTCTTCAGCTGCTTCACAAGCAACAGGTTTTATCCCTCTCTGGCAACATGACCTACTAATCTGATTGTGTTCTGACCATTTCAAGGTGAAATTATATGATTGTTCTAAAGATAAGTCTCTAATGACCCTTTAAAGTCCTTCTCTAGAAGGGTTTCCAGAAATTGCAAAGTATTTACTCTGGTCATTGTGCATCTCCCGACATGTTGAACAGGCTCCAGAAGGATTATTGTGTTATTGAGGGTTTAAAAATGGTTATGAGAGAAGAATTTTTGCTACTTGATTTTAGGAGTCAATGCAAGGGCCAGTTTTTTTTAGGGGCAATTTATATTTTTACCCCATCCCTTCAAAATAAGATCCCTGTCCAAATTATCAATAGACATCCTGCCTTTCTCAGATCTTCACTTTTTCTAGTCAAAGGGATTTTTGTAAATGTGTTTTCCAGCAATATTTCACTCCCCATATTTCATTTGAAGCATAAGCTTATTTTCCCATCTCCCACCGAAGGGCGGATCAAGAATTCAGACAGGTTATTGGGCACAAGCCCCAGGAAGCCAGAATTAGAACAGGCTTTAGTCAATCTATGATATGATTCAAGTCCTACAGACTGAATAATTCTTCTGAGAGACTGAAGAAAGCTCTTCACAGAGATGTCCAGGATTCAGGATACTTCAGGATTTTGAAGGCCATTAATGGTGAATACTCTGATGGAAAACCCACAGGAATTTATGATCCTCTACACTATAATATGAAGTTGTTTCATTCCCATTAACGTTGATGACAGAAGAGGCCAGGTGATCATTTCCCCGTTCGTTGCGGGTAGTTGAAAACACAGACATCTTACTTTGACACTGAAAGGACCAGAGATGGAACAGATGGTTGGACCTGGAACAGTACATTATTCTCCAGCTTAAAATATACTTGTGTAACTCCTTCCTTTCACCTCTTGGTGCCCAGCATAGTTCAGTGTCAGCTCACAACCTCCTGGTCTAGATATTAAGGGATTTTCTCTTTTCCTTTTCTTTCCCAATGAGTCGCCAGGTAACAGCAGGGTTTTTTTCCTTTTGATTTCAATTTTAGTTTTGTTAGCTGGTTTTCACCCACTGGCCTCCATAGAAAGCAAAGTATTGGTTTGAAAAGCATGGCCAAAAACTGTTCATCACTACTTCAGGTTTCAGAACAGAAACTTCCAGACTGTCCCACAAAAGAAGCTTCAAATCTTTCTGTATCTGTTGGATTTCTCCAGCCTGCCCATAATGAGGTACCAGGTGTGGAATGACATAAAGGAGAGAGGCTGTTAGTTGCCTATCCAAGTAATGATCAACAGGAGCAAGGTGGGGAGATTCCATACATTACTACACCAGAAATGTATCTATCTCAAAGACTCCCTGGGACATAAAAGAACTGATAAAAAGGAGTCGCTAGTACAATTCACAGTGCACCTTCCTGATTCGTTTTCCTATTTTGAGAGGTTTTTTCTTCATTACCCAGGAAGGAATTTACTTCCCTACTATGAAATACTATCAAAAAGAAGATCACCTTCTATGATGCTTGTCTCTTATAGATCAAGAAGGATGATTGGTGATTTCAGTAGCTGCAGTGTTCATATACATGGCTTTTTTTAATTAAGAACCCACAAACTGATCCAGGAGACTGCCTGGGAGCAAAGAAATTAAAATTAAGATAAGAAACAGATTGTGACATGGCTGGTGGGAGCTTCAGTAGTTATGTTCATCTTGTTTATGTTGTACAACTCCAACAAAACAAATGTAAAAATATCTTTTGTCTGGATTCAACAACATTCTCAGTGCATCCTTAACTGAGCACCTACTTAGGTCCCACTCATAACTTGTGTAAAACCTACACTAAGCTTGTTCTTTGCTTTTGGCTTTACACTGGCAGAAGGATTTGTCTCCTAAAAAGTTCATCCCTTTTCCAACCCTGTACTTTCCCCTTAAACCTTATATGACAGATCATGAAACCAAACATTTACAAGGAAGGCTCAGAAACCAAGTCAAGAGGAGTTCCTTCCATTTCTGAAGGCAGTTAGGAAATTGCTTCAATTCTAATCATCATTTAAAAAGACCAAATACCATTCACCTGTCTGTGATTCCTCACTGGCAAGTTTGTTCCTTGTTAAGAAGATCATCCTCATCATTATCATCCGAGTTGGAACATTATGCTTCTTTTAGAAGAAACACAATGATTCTTGTCCACAGCAGACATGTTTGTATGCTGGTCTAGTATTTGATTCATGGGGTCTCCAGAGAATGGCTGAAGCCTGAATCCTTCACTTCTTCCATCCATTCATTGGGTAACTTCAACTCCTACTTAGCAGAATGGGTAGAACCACAGTATATAGCATCAGATGAATAGTTGCTCAACCTTCAGACTGTCCACATTCTAGTCTAATCTCAAATCTTAACCTTGCGGTTTCAATGTGAGTCACAACAGTAATTTCTGTATGAAAATAACTATAAAAACAAAACAAAACAAAAAAACCAAACCACAAACAAAACACAACCAAAAAACCACACCACAAAAACAAAAGCCACCAACCAAACCCAAAAACAGATTGTGAAAGAGAAGACCCATAGGAAGAAAATTCCTTCTTGGTTTGAACCAGAATATTCAGGGTCAGTATCTACAGCCTTCAACCTTCTTCAAAGAAGGTACTGCTTCTCTGAGACACTATCTGGAGAGCATCCAACTGACAATGCGCAATAACAGGGACCACTATTCTGTACATTCCAGCTCACACTGCCTCAATGTATAGAAGTAGTTTCATTCACGGGAAGATGGGAAGGTGACATAAGGAAGATGCTTGTGTATTTCAAGCTACCTTCTGCACTGGGTGTTCTGACCTTTAGAGAAAGTTAATCATGCCATCTACTTTCACTCTTCATTTAATCTCCCCTTCCCATCTGTTCAGTTTCTCTCAGCTGGAAGCAAGATGAAGAACGAGTACCAGTCAGCTGTCTCAGTGGTCCGCAGCCCACACTTTGGGGCCATTTATTATAAGGCATTAACATCAATTGTCACCTCTATCATGACTGTTACCGCAGTCCATGCCAGATGAGTAGGCAAGAACTGATTTTCTAAATATCTGAAATGTGAAATAAGCAATAGACAGACAGACAGACAGATATGCAGTATCAGAAGGGACTGTTCTGATCCTTTGGACAGAACTCTGAAATATCATATGCCAGATACCTTAGCTCATTCGACAGGTTCAAACCTTCTGCTTGAGTCATAGCATCCCTTTTAGACAATCTCTTAATCAAGATTTCACTTGATAGGTGCTCCACCCCTATTGCTAAACAAGATGTTCCAAAATAGTTATTTATCTTCACTATTTAAAAAATGCAGACTCAGTGCCTTATTTCCATTTTAGATTTGTCAAATGTCTGCTTCCATCCCGAAGAAATCATCAAGCTCTTTTTTTTTTTCCTGTATTAAACTAAACACATTATATTAGAAATTATTTTTAGACTATGGTCAGAAGACTGTATAACCTTATTTTTCACGAATTGTGACAACTTCTATCACTTTTTCAGACCTAGAATTATTCCTGTAGTTTTGAATAATTCTTAAAACCGATTTTTTGTAGAGAAATCACCAGAACTAAATGCAGGATTCCAATAAAGTTCTTTCCCGAGCCATAGTCAGAGGTAATATCACCTTGCTACTTCTGGAAAGTATTCCCCAGAGACTGTACTGAGTCTTCAGACTTTGAGTATTTCAGCATAATCCTGAGAGCTCATGTATTTGGCTATTACCATGACACCCATATTTTTCTTAGGAGAACTGATTTCCAGTGAATATTTTCCCTTTTTATGAGTGACCCACTTGCTTTTTCTTGTGGGTAATTAGTTTTGCAACTGGTTAGATTAAAGTGAACACTCTTTGAGTCCAGTCTATGCAGTGACAGGTCGGCATAACTGACTTCTGTCATTATTTACCACTTCACCGTTCTTGTATGATTGGAAATTTTTACTAGTAATTACTTTAGACGTCTTCCAGGTAACATTAGAGAAACTGAATAGCACAGAGCTTTCAGCCCGCTCCTGGAGGAGTCTACTAGAAACTCCTCAAGATTGTAAGTCACAATTTACAATGTTTCTGGTGGTCTATCGTCCCATTTTTAAGAAGTTTGATATGGGCTGCTTTCATTTTCTGTCAAGCACGGCTCTCTGAAATACTCTAGAAAAGTTTAGGCATACTTTATGAAAACTTACTTTATTAATCAAACTTGCAACTTCATGTAATCAGGTTATTTGATAGATAATATTTTCCATGAAACCATGATGATTGGTACTAATTGTACGCTTTTTAATTCATTGCCCTATCTTCTCCTATCAAAGTTTTCATAATTTTACTTTTACTTATGGATGAAAGATTAAGTTTACCAGGCCATCTAGTTTACATCCTTAAAAAATAATAATAGATTTAGTTATTTTTATCCCCTGGAACAATTTGAAGATTTTCTAATATTCCATAAATTTCTAATATTAACATTAATGCTTCAGCAAATTTCTGAGCCAATTCTTCAAATATTCTGAGGTTCCAATTATCTCATCCCACCGATGTGAAATACTTAATAGTCGCTGTTTAGCATAGTCGTCAGCTACTAGCTGTCCATACATTAAAAAAAATTAGTTGGTGGGTGGATGGATGGATGGATGGGATGGATAACAGGAGAGACAGATCTCACTTGGACATGATTAAACATCAGTGGAAGGTTAAATATTCCAAAAAGTCATCCAAACCTATTAGATGCTGGAAAACAGCTGAAGTGCTATGCCCTTGGTCTGCAGACGTACTCCTTTATTGAGTATTCCAGTACCCATAAATCACCTTACAATACAATACCTTCCAATGCACACATATATTATAGAGCTACTTACATACAGATGGTATCCTGAAATTCTTTACAACACTAAAAAATTGCAAGACAGCAGCTAGTACATCGTGTAAAGAACATAGCAAGGTAAAGACCTTGCAAGGCAATTAAAGGAAAACCTCCATTCTCTGATAAGACTAATAAACATGGAGAAAGAGAAACCGGGCAGTCTCAGGAATTAAATGTACCTAAATAGCAGGGAAGTGCTCAGGGGTAGGTGGCCAGGTCCCAGTGGGGTAAGAAAAAAGGGAGCTCATCCCCAGCAGAGAAGACTCCTGTAATTTGAACACCCTATCATTGCCTTCCCAGAAGAAAATGACTCTCTGATGTTCCTAGATCTCACCCTTCACTGGTTAGTAACAAAAGTAAGGAATCTTGTGCTAAGAGAACATTTACATTAATAACCAATTATGTTAATAATTAATTCCTTAATTACTAACTCAAATGCCTGGGGGAAGGCAAGAAGCAGGACCTCTGGTCTAACCAATCGCCAGTGCTTTCTGCAGCTTCCTACGCCTTAGTAGTCTGACTATGAGGCCCCCTCTGACATCCTGGGTAGCAGCACTTTGGATGCAAGGGAAGCAAGGGGCATGGACTTCTCCTGCACTAGTACCCAGCCCATGTGCATGCTGTTTCTTCTTTTTCGCCACATGGGAATTTGCCTTCAACAGGCTGAGGCAGATCCTTGCTCTTCTGTTATTCTCATTTCCCTCTAATAAGATGAACATGGGTCAAATTACAAGAGGGAAAACTTCGGAAGAATGAGATTCTCTCCTTAACTAGTGACTTTCACACTGGAGGAACAAGAAGTGCCAGGAAAGATTCCTTGTGGCAACCAGAAAAACACACTGATAGCCAGAACCAGAAAAATGTATCTCTGGCCTAAAAAAGCTAATAAGCACCAATGTCTATTTGTTTCTGTTGAGGTCTCTTGCAAAGTGCATCCCTGAGATGGTAGTTTTGTGCAGCAAGCATCTGGAACATAGATCAGATAACGCTTCTTAGTTTTAAGAGAAGTTAAGTATTTGTTTCTTTGAGGTTACTCTTTTTCTTTCCATCACCTGAGAACAGCCTGATTACACAAATGGACCTGCTGTAGGACCATCTGCCCCCAGTTCAGAGTCTAGATCAAAAGCTTGCATCTGGACCTGTCATTCACTGCAGTCTTGACTTCTGATTTAGGGGATGCTCAGTGTAGCTACCAAGCATGGGGCTCCATCCAAAGGAAGGCTTCTACTGGAGAGGCAATATGATATTCCAACCCAGTAGCAGATCATCAAAGGGCTATTCTACACATCAACCGCCAATTCTCCTTGCAGCGTGCAAAGAGGAACAGAAAACTCAGAAAGGCCAGTTAGGGATCCATGGGAACATAATGATGTGCTCATTCAGGACTCCACTTGGTGTACAAACTAATTCATGGCCATGCAGAGACACTACTCACTGTGAATAAAAAGTGTACAGTTGCAAAACAGTTTTCAAATGCACTCTGAGATAGATTGCTAATTCCCTTCTTTATCATGTCAGCTAATTAAAACAGAAAAACAGCCCTTGAGTAATATCAGTTACATAAAGCCATTGGCGATCATGCTGGCATCATGAAAAGGGCATGAAGCTCCTTCAGTGTGCCCCACTACCAAGACTTTCTGTGGAAGAAACAGGGAGAAACCAAAGCACCCTCCAAGATGCTACCTAGTTTCTACCTGCTAGTCATTTACACAGTCATGAAGGAAAAGGGCAGGCCAAGAGAAGTCATGGACTCCAGCGTCACAACCTTCCTGGAAGATGCTATGCAGTATCAGGAAGATTAGATGCCCTGAGCTGCAGTCCTAGCAGATTTCTTCATTCTTTGCTGCTTTGATATATCATTTACTAGAAGAGCCTTTTTACATAATCCCTTGGGCAAAAATAAAAATAAAATTAAAAAAAAAAAACAAACCACAACAAAAAACAACATCCCCTCTATAAAATAGATTTATCACAGAATCCTGTCCTCCTACCAACCATCTTCAGACCAGAACATATATTTCTCTGATTATTAATTAACTGATGCACAGAAACAGCTTCAAGCTTTTTAACCTCTCCCTTTCTCTTTTGTCCTTCAAGAATGTAGATGACAATGCAGGGGTAGTGTTCAAAACACAGACAGCTTCTTGGACAACTGTAGTACTATCGTCGTGCTTTGAGCCCTATAGTCATGGGCTCAAACATTAAAGGCATTCAGAAAGAACTGTTTGAGCCATTTTCCCAGTATATAAATTCTCTTCCTAGTCATGCATGTTTAAATATGGCATAGCACCTTTAACAGTACTGACACTGACGTGGAGAAACAAAGATGGTTCACTGCCAATAGCGCACATAACAACAACAACAACGTCATATGATCTACCAGGACATATTTGACCTAAAAAGGCAAAGGAGTATGATATTGTTAGCACAGCTTGTCTGTCTGTCTATCTGCCTATCCTTTATCACTATGATATCTCAGCCCTCAGGATAACACATAGCTTTTCTTCCTTTTGGAGTCCGTCCAAAAACCTTCAACAATATGAAATACAACTCCACATAAATAACAGAAAGGGGGACAGCTGAATGCACCAACAACTTCTGAGCGCATCAAGTCCCCTGAAACTATAATGCAAAATGAAGCTAGAGGAATTAGCTGCTATGTCCCTAGGACGTGCTCACAAGAAAAATGCACTAACTATTGGCATTTTCCCTCCTCATTCTCTCTCCCCAGCCCTTGCACCCTAGATCCCACCCTCAGCAGCCTGCCAGTGGAGATTTTTATATTACAGCAGTGGCTATCAGGATAAGGAAGGAGGAAAATCAAAATAATAAGCCAAACCTGGTCCAAACCTGTGGGCAACTAATACCAATAGCACCAGAGTATACAACTCCCGGCTTCATTTTCTGGTCTAAACAAAACATAGTGAGCAAAAAAAAAAAAATAGTACCATTTGTTAAAATGCTATATTATTTACAGCTTTCCACAGAATGGGGAAAAGGTCTTAGAATTCCATCTCTAAAGCAAAGTGATGATAAAAACTAGTGTAGCTTTGTGAGCTTATCTAAAGGCAAGGTTCCTGCAGAGGCAGAAATATGTCAGCATCCCGGCACCAGGGCTTATCGCCCAACTAAAGGTCTAGTCTTGGCAGAAGTAGATAAATAGTAGACTTCCATCATACTTGGCAGCATTTCTGGTAGGGTTTACATGCTTTAGAAGTTTGATTCAGCAACCAGCACCATTTTGAGGAGTGTCTCACCCAGGCACTAGCCAGGTAACATCTTACCTTGAGATATCAGTCCCACCTACAGATCCAGGTAAATCTCACAACAGAAGTACCTTGACTTAAGCTAGATGCCTGCCTTCATTCCTGTCAGTGCTGGTCCCTGCTAAACAGCCAGTGGGACTTGGCTGATTTAGGCACAGCTAAGAGTGTCCTGAAAAAGGAGAGAGATCATATCCATTGACTGTATTTGTTAGACCTCCACTGATTATTTTGGATCCCAAGGTGATTTGCTCCCAAGTGGATGCCTGTGTAGACGCACTCTAGATGTGCACGTTTAGTCAGTAGGAGGTACACTGCAACAGAACCACTTACAAGAGTAGAAATCAAAGTTTTCAGGCCAGCTAGATTCTGTAAAGACATCATATAAACAATTACCCAGCTGCAGCCAACTCAGCTTTGATATTTGGTAGCTGTGTATATATTAGTAAAGCAAACATACCTGGCACTTTACCCTAGCACTGGGGCCAGCTGGCAGAGAATAGCCCACACCCAAACTATTAAATTATCTTACCTTCCAGAATATAATGGCCACATCCAAGGTAACTATTGAAAACAGCCTCTGTTCTGTGCTAATACTCAGGTTCTGTCTAGGAATTGTTTGGTTAGGCATAAGCCAAAACTATATCAAGGACGTTTCTAAAAATTCAGTGGTACAGATGACTGGGCTCCAGCTTGTCTGAACTTCCCTGGCACAGTTTTAGTTTACTGTTTTAGATGTAGCTGATGGGTCTTACACAGGATTATTAGCAAGCCAGAGGTGATTTTAAAAATAATTGCCTTTTACTACATCCTATATTCAAAGATGTGAGGTAGCTAGACAGCAAATTTCAAGTTGATGCTCAAGTAAAGCATTTCCAAGGGAGCTTTCAGAAGTATTTAAAGACTGAATCAACTCAGGTGAAATCATGAGGTGTTTAGTTTGTTCCTTTGCTGATATCAGATCATAGGACCTTGTTGATTGATAGGTGATTCAACTAGTCAGATTTAAACTGGGGACATTACCAGGTGCTTACTGGCTAATAAGTGATCACAAAAGCAGATCCATTGCCAATGAACCCCAGTTCATTACCATAATTCTCCAGTTTTCTGTCTAGAGATTGATCACTGTCGTGAGGCTGGAGCAGCACCTTTGCGCACATGTTCAGAGCTGCAGTGTTGGTACATCTTCATCCAGGCGGCTGGCAGGAAAACTGCATGGAGAGCCTGTTACTTGGAGCCTTGGCTTCAAGAAGGGAAGATGAAGAGGGATGCCTGTTTATTCCATGGACCTCCCTCTTAAATCCCTATCTGCCATACTCAGTAAACCTGTTATCTTACTTTGAGGCTAAGACATAGGTTTAATGATCTCTTATAAACTTTTGCTATTAGCCTAAGGCAGCTCTAATTCAAGAATGAGGAGCTGACCTTGCATGCAGGTGTATGCGTGCCTTTTTTAAATGCAAGCCACCCTATGTCATGTGTGAGACTTACTTTCAAGGAGGAACCAGACCAGGGAGGAGGTGCTGCTGAATGCAATCACAGTACAGCCCAAGGCTGTAAGCCATGCCTGGTGCTGCTGTCAGGAGCAGGTGTATACCTGGCAGCAAATGCTCAGCATTAGCTTTTTGAGGGGCTTTCAAACTGTCTCTTCATTTCAGCCTGTCTGTTGAGAGACACTAGGTTCCTAGGGTTGAGTTGTGCTGCCAGAGCTTCACAGGGATGGGAAAACAGATGGCTTTGTCTGGAGTGCAGGCTAGTCTAGACTAGTCTTACCCAGGGTTTGTGCTCTGAAGTGTTGTTGGCACAACGGGACATTTCTGGCAAAGGTAGCAGAGGCAATTCTTATACAATGTGATGGCCCCCTGCCTCACTAATATCTCAGACCCATGGTCACTCCAACTGAAGTTGTATACAATCTGGGCAAATGAGGCCCTTTCCTGGACCTAACATATAAAACAAAAAGAAGGAAAAAAAACCCACCACAAACTTCACACCAAAACCCATCTCCAAAGATGAATGCATTAGATGCATTGCATCCTGTGTGGTTCCGACCTACCTTGGCTATTTTGATCCCCAGAGAGCAAGTCTTCCATTGAGACAAAGAATGTAATTTCAGGTGGCCTGTAGATACAATATTCAGTCACTATAAGTGTTTCTACTGCTGGATGTGCTCCATGGCTGATTGGATGATTTGCTGGCAAGGTATGAAACTACTTATGAAAACAATGTTAGGGAAGCACTAGTGTTAATCTTTCTCAACTGCAGAGTCAACATAAAGTCTGCAGAAATTGCCAGTTAATAAAGCTTCTCATATTGCTTAAGTGGCCAACAATCAAACTATTCATGCCAATGAATACCATAATGAAGAACTTATTAAATTCACATTTTACTTATATTGCCATAATAAGGAAGTAGCAGTAGGTATATCAGATTCCCTTCATTGTGAACATTGGAAGAGAAAGGACAGGTTATGCTGGCGAGTGAAGGAGGGTCCAGAGATTTACTGCAGGTGTGGTGGAGAGAAAAAGAGCAAGACAGAGTGCCTTGAGACCATGCATCACATCTGCTGACACCCAGCTCAAAGGTGACCCAAATCTTGTGTGTGCTGGTACTGTGGCACCAACATTTGGATCCCCATGCTTCACACAATCTTGTGTCCAAACTGGCACTCAGACCAGGCACTGCATCCAGGGACACTGTTCTGTAACAACCCCTCCTACCCTCCATCCACCATTGGCAACCATCCTCTCCTCACTCTCCTGCCCACCTACCCACTCTCCTACCTGCTCACTCACTCCTTCCCGCTGCCCTCTCCCTGTGTTCATTCTCAGTGGTCGGTGCATGTACGTGCCTTGGCCCCCTTCAGCTCATTAAGCCCCCTGCCTTGCCTCATGTTTTGACAGGTTTTGTGAGTTTTGACAATCCTGCCAGTGCCCAAGCTGCTATCCAGGCTATGAATGGCTTCCAGATTGGCATGAAGAGGCTGAAGGTGCAGCTCAAGAGGCCAAAGGATGCTAATCGTCCCTACTAAGGAGTTATGGGAACCACTGGATACAAAGCACTAGCACAGGTAACTGCATGGGGAAGGGGGTGTCAGCTATGGTTGTAGCCTCTCTTTGTGTTGTAGACCCTCAAAAAGATTCAGCTCTGCGGCTCTCTAGCTTCTGCCTTTTTCACTTAGGCCTCTGGCTAGAGCCACCCTGCACAGATATGCACCCACACATAAACCAGGAACCATTTGTGTGTGCGTCTCTTTAGAAAAAGAGGTGGAAGGATGCTTAACGAGGGATGAGCCAAGTCCCCCACCCCAGGGGCATCCTGCATCTCTAAGAAGTCTTCCTGGTCCCTAGAGGAGAGCCAGCAGCTGTCCTGATTCCCCTTGCTCAGCCAAAGAGAACGTTTCTGGTGGCTGAAGAAAATCTGCAATTAAGAGATGGGACTGGGCTGCAGGTTAATCCCAGGTGACTGGACTGGGACAGTGTTTGTCTCAATAGCTTTGTGTTGCAAATGTTTCAAAGCATTCTTCATTCTTCATGCGGTATGGTCTGTATCCAATTTCATCCCAGCATAATAACTCTATGTAAATATGTCTCCCTGACAACTAAATAACCCCTAATTTCTTTCTTTCCAAGCCCAGGAAGTTAATAGAAGGATCCATGCTCACTTCTTGCTCAGTTAGCGTTAGATCCTGTGTGTAGATAAAATCCAACCAAAGCCAAGGAAACTTTGCCTGAGTGAGGACCTAGACAAATGTGAACAAGGGTCTCGTTGTTAGACTCATGTACTTTGTGTTGTTGGAAAGGAGCCAGCTTGGTGCTCCAAGGGAACTTCAATACATGTAACAGTGTCAAAAACATCAGAAGCAGCAGCTTGTATTGTTGGAACCCCAGCCTATCACCAATAACAGAAATGGAGATGTTTCCAAAAACTGAAGTATTTTCTACCACTGGCTGGCTTTCCCATTAGATAACACAAATATAAAACCGTATGTATTTGTTACAGATGCAGAGGTGTCCCTGTTGTTAAAACTGTTTCACACCGGAGACTTCCCAATAAACCCAGCACCTAGGGTGGCCCTAAGCTGCAACAAGCAGTTGCACTCCTGAATTAGAGACAGAGAGGTGGGTTAGGTGACCTTTCTAGGCCATTATAGCTGTAATGTTTAAGATCCAGTGATTTCAATTCAGGCTTTTTCTAACCATCTAAGGTATAGGCAGGAAATCCCTACCTTCAACCTTCCCAAAGAACTACAAAGTGTTCTAATTTTTCATTGGTATCTCTAATACCTTTGAAAAATGTATTGTTCTGGTCTTCAGAGCAGTATCTTTTCTACCTGGAATTAAGGACTGGGATCAAAAGGTCTTAGAAAGAGGTGCTGCACTGAAGACAACATGAAGCAGATTAAGAAATCTTTCAAGTAAACCTATTAGGTGCATGTGCAAGATACAGCCTCCATAGTTTAGACCCTCCTTTATATGTGACTATATGAAGATAATTGTCGATGCATTTTCCCTCTTCAAATACCTCTTTTCTTTTCCTTGCTTATGACAAGGCCTCTTGGAAGCTTGAAACCAAAATATGTTTCCATATCCAAACGCTTTTTGCTTCATCACACTGGCTTTTTACTGCAGGTTTTTGTGGGGGGGAGTGGGAGATGCATGCATGCAATATTTTTAAGCAGGAACTGCCTTTGTTGGGGAGATTTTCAGTAATATCTGCAAAGGGATCGAGGAACACAGGTGTCTCCCTAGTCTGGCACTAAGCAATAGCTTTATATCATAGCATAGCTGTGATCACTGAGGATATGCTTCTTTCTTACGGACATGTAAGAAAGTGCAGGGCTGTAGACACTTGTGTTGTTAAAGAATCACTGCATAAGCCTACAGTGTTTTCATTATCATGAATCATTATGAAGTGCTCTGCCTCTACCCTTTCACTGTCAGGCTGATGTTGAGGTCTCAGCTTGTTTCCTACAAAAAGATTACTCAGTCAGTAGGACTGTTTTGTTGTTTGGGTTTTTGGGGTTTTTTTTCCTCAATGAATTATATAAAAAGGAATCAGTTGGTAAGATGGCAACAAAATTCTATATCTCTCTCTCAGAGCATTTTTTTTCTTTACTTTGCTTCTGAAAAGCAAGAGAACAGTCTTGAATTGTTGCCTCTATAATAGGAAGTCCTTTTGCCTTCCTGGCTTTTACTTCGATTTTAATGATCAGCTGTCCAGCAAAATCATTTCAGTTGTTACTACCAGCTCACTTCCATCCTCTGTTTATAGGAGCCTTTATCAGAGGTACAGACAGTCTTTATCAAAATGAAGCAAATACAGCTCAGAGGCCCTTGCTCTCTTGCAGACTCCCATCTTGGTGAGCTCACTGCAGAAGCTGAAGAGGACCTGTCTTTTAGCAGGAGAGGATTATTCAGGGAAAAAAAGAAAAAAAAAAAAAAAAAAAAAAAAAAAAAGTTGTGTCTGTGTCTTTTTGCACCTAACAAAAAGAACTGACAAAGTACATGTGGCCCCAGGAGGACACTGAAGGAGTATGTCCCAGGGAAGAATCTGACTTAGCACAAGGAGTACCATGCTAGCTTAGTCTGGTGAGGAGACTTGGTGACAGCAAGGATACACAGAAGCTCATCAGGGCTTAGATCCAGCTCTTTCTTCAGCTCATCTGCCTTCCAATGCTTAGAAAAATCCATACTAGCACCCTAGAAGCAGATAGCAGGTTTTTAGTCATGACGGCCACAAGTCAGCTTCCCACCAGGGCTGTGAGTAGGAGTTAGTACAGGGCTAAGCCCTCAGTAATAAGCCTTCGAGACTGGTCAGTTGTTGTTGGCTCAGTGTGGTGTTATTGTACCCCCATGTCTGGTTTGATGTGCAGTTTCCAGTCAGCCTCCAAAATACCACTGGGAATCTCTGACTTTCCCACTCAGTAGACAACATCATTGCTGCAACTAGAAGTTTCCTTAAAACACTAGGGTGCAAACAAGCTAGACACATGGGTATGGCACAGATAGCTATTGCAAAGCTGAAGAGCAGGCAGATCATGTTGACTGTCGGAAACTTAGTAACTCCTGTGTGGTTTTTATCTGGGTTTGCTTTGGTTGCAATTCTTCAGGTTCCTTATTCCAATATGAAGCATGCTCATAACCGTATTGACATCAGGGCAATTACTCATGTGCTTCAAGACAATGCTCAAGAAACCTTTTAACTGGAATTTTGTTAAGGAAAAGATTTGTTTTATTGAACTTCTTTCCAAAAACAAGAAGCTGCCAACAAAAAACAAACAAGTAGCACCCAGTTTGATGTAGTCCACTAGTCTGTTTTTTCCTAACCAAGAAAGAAAGATCTTCACTCAGTTTTAATTCTGGCTGCACAGGGCAGGGTTTAACTTCTAAATCTCTTTTTTTGGGACACAAGAAATCTAGGCCACAGTGATTTTAAGTCCTTTGTTTTCCTTGCAAGTGCTCTAAAGTTGCTGTCAAACACTGAAAGGGTCTCTGTGATATGACAGATAAGCCCACAAGCTGCAGCAAGCAAAGCCATGAAGAATTTGGATGGCAAAATGTTTCCAAAATGGCTGTCTTTGCTATCTTCCCCCCCCCCCCCCCCCCCCCCGCTTTGTAATTAAACTAGTGGTTTTAGCAAAAAAAGAAACAGGCAGGTGCAGGGAGGAAACAAAAGTAAGAGAGGAGGATCATTTGAGGCAACTCTGCCAAAATCACTATAATCAGTATATTACAAATCCCCCCTCTGGACTAGAAAGCAAGGATTTGGAGCCACTTCTTGTATCTTTCAAGATAGTAAATGTACAAAATAATCAAGCAAAAAAGACGCTGAAATCCACAGCTCCCTTGGGTAACCATTCCTAGGAGCCCTTGGGTACGCTGTGATATGGCAAAGTTGCAGGTAGACCCTGCAGTGCCTGGGGGTGCATGTGAGCTGGCTGCATGGCCAGCACCATGGAGGAATGCTAGACAGGCAGAAAGGTGACCTCCTCTGATCCTCCCCATGGAGGCAGAAGTAATCAGCATGATTCCAGCCCTCCACACTGGGTGTTGAAGTGAGTTCCCCATTGCTCTGTCCATGCTAAGTCAGTAGTAGTCATGATAGGACAATATTGCCTAGAAAACCCCATAATTCACAGCTCTTCCAGTTTTAGGGACTTAACAGAGCAGCACAGAAGTGTCTAGCTGGTAGATCAATAGAAGACATTGCACAGAAGAGCAGTGAAAACCCTGTCAGTTCGCCCTTTGGGGCTTCATTGCAGTGACTGATCATTACCAGTGTCTTATTTACCCCTTGCTGAAATTTTATTTAAAGCTAAAGGTAGAGAGACATTTTAGTGGGACTAACCTGGAGCACTAACTGGCATGAAACTGAGTGAGACAAACTGAGTGAGGCAAAAGTATAGAGTAGCTCCTAAGAGTAGTGGCAAAACATTAAAAGAATGCATTGTCCAGGCAATCTGCTTCTCCAAAATGCTGGGGGAAATAACATAAGCCAAAGCATGAATATGAAAAAAAAAAGATGTTCAGGTCCTCCTTCACAGCTTCTTGAACATGTGCAATGTGTTGTTTATTGTAGAAGGTGTGAGATGCTTGTTTTTGCAGCAGGCTGGAGTAGGTGATAATGTTTCCCAGAGGAAATGTCTTTTGGAAAACTAAATTTTCCTTTTTTCTGTGCTCTGATAAGAGAAAAAAAAAAACAAACCACCTAATTTTAAAGTAAGCAGACATTATCATCCAAAAATAAAACAAACAAGCAAAATTCTAAATGCCCATAAACAAAAAGAAGTGAATGGAAAATTTCTGGCTGTCTTATCATTTCAGATCACTTCAATACAAAGTCTAATGAAAGTGTATTTTTCACTGAATTTTTGGTTACTTATGCCTCTCAGGCTTGTATTACCTTCAATGAGAGGATATTCTGCAGTTGCATTTATCTCACTGTTGTCTATTAGGATGCTCATCTTGAGATTCGGAATAAATATCCTTTATCAGAATCTAATCCCATTTCTTGCAGTTATGCCTCCTGCAATCATGCTAACCAATTCCTCTTACTCCTGCACAGATTAGTGTTGTTTCCCTCCTTTAGTCATCACTTAGATCATGTAGGACTTGCTTACATTATGGAAATTTGCACTAGTATAATTACATCAAAACAGTACTCCAGTGCAAGTTTTAATGTGAGTGAATAAAGCGAGAACAGAATCAGCACAGCTTCATTTGGGAAAGTCTGTTTAGGTGCTGGAAAAACATCGGCTCAGCCAATATTTTTTTCTTTTCTTCAGATTAATTTTGCCTTTAATTTCCACTGATGACTGTGATTAAAGATCGCTCTCTGTGTTTTTAACCCAAACTTTGCGCTCCTGTGCTCATACATGAGAATGGAAGTGAGTGTTACTGGGGGCGGGTCAAACAGAAAGAGTGAAGGGGTTTGCAAAACTGACAAGGAAACCCATTTCTTTTCTGGCTGATAATTTTTAACCTGCCTGCCAATTTAAATTACTACTAACTTTATTATGGTAAAATTCTCATGCCTGTTCTATAAAGTTTTGATACGAAAGCATGCAAAATCCCATTTGCTAATTATTGTGGTTATTCTAAGATTGGCACACAATATAATGCACTGATGGAAAACGACAATAATTAATTACTGCATTTACTGCAAAATTACAATCAGTAATTACTGCTCTGAGACTGAATTCCATTCAGCAATATTTGGAACTTGTTCTTCCTCAAAGCAGGGCAGCTTTTTAGTATTGCTGTGTTTGCATCTAAATGAGTCCATGTAGGTCACTAACAGATCCGTGCTATTTGTCATGGGAGTGAGAAAGCAGCACAATGCAATACCATAAAGCTTTCCTTCTTTTCAGAGCATGAATTCTTCATTAAAAGCCATGTTCCCATTTTTTTTAAATGTTAGATAATGCAATTATTTCAGAGTTAAATAATAGATATGAAAGCAGCCTCCCATTTCTCATCCCACTGTGATGCTGTTGGTCCTGATGCTCTAAAGTAAACTTTTGAAGGCTTGTGAGAACTTCTGCCAATGACTCAGCCAGCAAAGATCCTGCTGAGTTGTCCCTACTATGAAAAGACCAGGAGCTTAGTATGGTTGTGCCACCTTCAAAGGTTTCCAACAGCAAAAGCCCCAGAGCCCCAGAGCTGACTGGAGGTGGTAGTGTTATATTCATCCACTTAACCAACAAGATTATTGTGGGATCACATATGGACCATGCCATGCAAAGTACCTGAGTAAGTTAGATTTAGAGCCCTTCTGAGGTAAATGGTGCGAGCTCTCACTGAGTCAGTTAATGGGCAGCTGCAGTAGCCCGAAAACAGTAGCCTCTGAAGGAACCTTTTTATGAGGTTCATCCAGCACAGAGGCTTGCTGGGCCAGTGTACAAGGGACTGCCACTTGAAGAAAAGCTGGGAAATGTTAAGAAAAGGAATGGGTAGATGTTTCAAGCAGCAGTGAGTTGAAATGAGAGCCAAAGACATGGAAAAACACAGGAGACACCCTTAGCCAAAATGTTTGTTCCAGCAGCAGCAAACACTGGCAGAATCAATCCTTTACTAAACAAAATAGGCACAAAGAGGATGAGAGAGGGGAAAGACCCACAATAAAAGAGGCTTGTGAAAATCCAGGATGAGGTTTAAAAATAAGTGTGGTCATTTTCCTACAGGACCTTCAAATAAGTGACAAATCAGCAAAACCTTTTGATACTGGGGAGAGCAGCACCCACTAATGAGTAGATGGGAAAGAAGCACGTTATCAATTTGCACATGCAAGTACTTGGGGAGAGAGCAAAGGACAAGTGGTGTATGAGACCATAAAGGTCTAGGACTTCAGACAAGAGAAGTTTTTCTTAGACAGCCCTGTGCTTCATATGCTTGAAGGCTGATAGGTCTGTCTCTGGTGTGTTTAGAAAAAGAAAACATCAGCATTGTGAACGCGCTTTTTTTTGTCCAGATAAAGATGATACAGACAGTGTAGGCCAAAGGCAGAGCACAGCCCTCTGGCCCTAAGGAAAAGTGAATTAGCAGAGAAAGTTAATGTAGGAAATGGAAACACTCAGTAAAGTCAAAGTTACAAGTCAGCTCCAACACATAGTTCACAGGACTCAGGTCACTTGTGTAGCATTGATCAGTAAGCTGAAAATGATCTGATCTTTTTGCCACTGACCTTTGAGAGCTACTTCAGAACCATGAATTGAAGCTGTATGGGGTAGTGTTTGGCAGTTACACTGTAGGTATAAAGAAAAGGGAGGCTAAAAAACTCCATGAAATTTACTCTGCAGGGGAAAACTGCTATATGAGTTGGCAAGAATCTTAATAAGGGGTTGCACAGCGCTCCATCAATGTGAGCACCTTAAATTGATGTTCTTATGGTTTGGAAGGCATATACAATCAGCTGCACTAGAACACAGTTTCTCATTCCCACAGTTATACCCAGTGATATATCAAATGCAATTATTGCATATTTGAATAATTCATGGGTACAGTAACTTTGGCCAGATACAAGTGAATATCAAAACTCTGGTCCCTGAAGTGTTTGATTCAGCTGTAGCAGTGAATTGAAGTTTTACAGGGCAAACACTGTTTCTTAGGTGTCTTTCGTCCTGCCTGTGACTGCAGTTAGAGAAAAGACAGTTTTTATTTCAAATTGTTCATTTTTCCACTTAGCTGAGCTTCATCCAGCCTTTTTGAAATATTGGGTAGAAGGCTGAGCTGGAGGGGAAAGGAGAACAGCAGTCAAGTCATTTCCCAAGCAAGAAGCACAGTAAATGAAAACTCAGTGCTGTGCCTGGAAAGGTGCTAACCACAGCCATGATCAGGCAACATTCTCTGGTGGCGTCAATCACCAGCTCCTCTGAAGTCAGTGAAGAGACACTGATTTATGACAGCCAAGGATTCAGGCCCACTGTTACTTATTTAACACTAAATGTTCTCCTAGCAGAGATGTTTCAGTTACTCGCAATTCTAGAGGGAGATGCAATGCCACTGTTCTGGCCGCTCTGGTCTCTTTAGAGCAGAGAAACTAGGGAATGAACATGTCTATCTCCAAACACAACCCTATGGCTTATTCTTAAAACTCCTTTTGTACAACAATGACTTACAAATAGAAGAAATCCTCTTGCATCCCTGGAAAGCTGTAGTTGCACACTCTTTAGAAAGCAGACTCCTCCCGTTAGTGGGAGATATATTCTCCCTCCCTGCCTCTTCAGGTTTTCCCTTTTCCTGTGTAGGACTGATCCAGCAGCTGGTCCATCTGAAGCACCCATTCCATGCAAAGCAGGATAGCTCTTTAAGATCCCCACAGCAACAAGATGCCTACCTTTGTGATTCCTGGCTATATGAGGCCCTTGAAACCAACAGACGTCCTTTGGTTGGTTTGGGTGTGCTGTGGACCAGGGCCCTGGTTGTCATGGTAGAGTGCGGTAATACAATATCTATCTTAAAAAGCAGATTGTTCCAAAAGAAAATAGGTTTTCATTATCTTTATTTCTAAGGATTTGGAAATTAATTAGGCCATGAAATCCGTGGGCCATGCAGTCAGCCACAAATTTGTCTTTGCTGGATAAGATTCTTTTTTTCTCTTTTGAAGCATCTCCACTCATCAGCAGAGGTTGCATCCCATCTCCTGTGACACATGACAAATGAATGCTTTCCATGCTCTTTATTTTCCTCTGTGCATTCTCCTTGCATGACATATTGCTCCACCATAGTAGGCTGGGCACTGGGAAAGGGAGCCAGGCAGCAGCCAAACTGCTTTAGGAAACTGGGCTCTTACATATCAATTCTTAAGAGATTTGGTGCTTTCAGAGGGGTTGTATTTAAAGGTTTTCTGTCTTCTGCTTTTAGCTTACCAGGGCATTATTTGGTACGGAGAGTCCAGACCTTATTAGACAAAATCCCATCAGGAATCTGATAGGTCTTTTTCCTTTTCCTCATGAAGACCAATGTAATGGAATTTAGAGAAAGGTGTACATATCCTGATCAGAAGCAAAGGATTACCTCGCTCCTGGAGAAGTGTTCCTGAACTTAAACCTGAACGTAGGAATTAACTTCTCATTAGACAGCTTTGTTGAGGAGCGTGCTGAAGGGCTATTAGCAGAGGCACACGGGCTGGCACCATGGTTGGCTTTGGGGTCTTTTCTCTTTCAGCACAGCCCCGCTTCCTGACAGTCTTGTCTCCTGGTACTTACCAGTGATTCCTGGAAGTAACTCCAGGGTGCTGCTTAGGATTATAATGAAAACCATTTCTTCCTGCAGAAATTGTCTAGAAAGAGTTGTTCTGAGGATCACAGATAGCTGGAGAAGCGCTGTGCCTGCCTTTCACCTGGGGAAAAAAAAAAGGCTTTAACGGAGCGATGATGATTTCTGCCAGCTAAAGACTTGTTGTGGGATTTGGTCACTTGCACTTAGGGAGCAGAAATCTTCTGCCTTTTCTCTTCTGATCTTTCAAATTGCCTCTGTAATTTTTCCCCAAGTTATGTGTGCTCAGTGTGTTCTGTCGATGTGAGAAGTGGTAATGTCACTTTGCTAGGAGTTTTATGGTTCACAGAAGGTAGGATTTGTATTGAGATAGACAGATAGATGGATGTCTGGTGCCTGAACACAACATATTACAGAGATTGACCCAAAATTTTCAACACTAAAATCCCAAACGATAGACTGAGGGGGATCTCTGTCTGGGAGATTTCAAATGGATTTTATCTCTTTTCTCTGATTAATACTAGCCTTTAAAAGCATATCATCCCTGTCCCTTTGCCCAAATAATTGGAGAAGATCAGAGTAAAGAAGGATCAATAGCACATAAGTAGTCTACATTTTCTCAGGTGTCAGTGTAAAGGAGGTCAGACATGGCACATTGGGAAGGGAAGAATACAGTTAGGGGGGTCTGTTCCACATTCAGATAAGGACTGTTCGTTGTGACAAAGAAGGTGAATCCTGTTGCCCATGCAGCTGATAAACACAGGGAAGGTAGCAGTGATGCTCACATCCCGCTGACAAGCCAGTCCCAGAGCTGCACTGAGATCTGGGCTCTCTCTGTATGTGAGGGGGCAATGGGAAGGAGCAGAAGTGCCAGGTGATGGGAGCGGCAGGGACACCACCCTGCCTGCGGAGCCCAGAGCTGCCTCCTAATGAACGCGAGCGGCTGGTCGCAACTGGAGGCAAGCTGTACCCATTTGTTGGTGCTCCTTGGAGTGGCGGGGATCCACTCTCCATCAGAATAATCCAATTGAACAAAATGATTCATATTAGCAGGCACATCTGTCTGAGGCCAGAGCAGAACCCTGGTGTTAGTTTAATAAATGGCGTTCATTAAACTCAGCTGAAAATATAATCTGGAGAGACTGATGGGGTGAACAGAGCAAAGAATAAGCAAAAGGAGCTGGCAATTATCAGATGTCATTTGTTCTTCTGGTACCATGGAATTGGAGCTTGTTTGCTGAAATCTTAATTTCATTTTGCTGAGGCAGAATCCATCAGAGAAGCTTATGCCGCAGCTATGATTCCTGTTTGTCAGACTTTAGCAGGGAATGGGGCATTTTTCTTTTCCCCTTTTCTACTAGAGCACTGAAGGAGCACAGAGCCCAGCAGAAAGCCCATGGACAGCAATGATGGAGGGAGCAGCCTTGCCTTTGCCATGAAAAGACTGCTGGGTAAAGGTCCCTGTGCTACAGTGCAGAGAGCATGGGCAGCGCCTTAGGGCAGGGACCCTTAATATTTCCAATACAGCAGTTGTAGATATTCCTAGATCCTCTGCCACTTTTCCTGCATAGCAAGGGGGTTTATAAAGACTCCTCATTTGGCTTCAGGATCATTTTACACTCTATAGGTGCCAGTGGAAAAGACTACAAGGGCTGGAATCTTCTTGACGGCCAGCTCAGGGAAACTCCTAGCAGCTGTGCACGGATGGCCACCCAAGGCAGCTCAGCAGCATTTTGTGGTGCATAGGCACTAAGATGCTCTAAGCAACTCACAAGTTCATAGCTTGGCTCTGATGGTCCCTGGGTCCATCCTTCGGGCACAGCTTACACCCCGTTCCCAGCTTGGCCAGTTGCTTGCCATTAGCATTCCTGTCCATAAGGCTTCACACAAAACACTGAATCCAGGGGGCTTGCTCTGAGGAGGAGACCTGCCTTTCCCATTCCCTGCTGAGCAGAGACAAGCTTCTTGGGCCTGACTTAACAGCAATTTATAGTCAGCACTTGAAGATTGGCTGGAATACCTGTTTTTTGTGAGTTGCTTTGGTTTTGTTTAGTTTTAACTTATCCCCACAGGTATTCAAATGGTCTTTGGTGTGTTCCAGAGGAAGGCAAGAAAGGCTTTTATATTTATAGACTTGCCAGGGCAGCGCTTAAGTCCCAACCAGTCAGAAAAAGTCAAAAGAATAATGGAGGAGAAAGGAAACCTTGACCTCATAAGCTTTCAGTGTTGATTAGTTTGTTGGTGTCAGGAACCTTTTCTTGTTAAGGGCAGACTAGCTGTGAAATTATTTTTTTCCCCTTCTCTTTAATCTGTCTCCTGTACTCCCATGGGGAAGGAGGAGCCAGTACCTGCCTTCCTGGAGTTCTGCTGCAGAGGAAGCAAGTGAATGGACTTGCACACAAGAAGGAAGGGGTTGGGTTTTTCCTTTCAGAGACTCGTCTTCTTGATGTGCCCTTTGGCAAGAGGCTGAGCACCTTCAATTTCCCTTGAAATCATGTAAGCAGCAGTTGCAGACATGAGCTGCTCTGGAGATCGTCGAGGTTGTTCTTGCCCTAGAGGGTGCAGGAGAGGGAGAGTTGCAGAGCTGGGCAGTGTATCTTTGATATTTGCCATGGACTCCACCATCACTAGCAGGCTTCATTCACAGCCATGGAAGTGGGTGAGACATACACTCAATTCCACCACCATTCCTTACTCAGGTAAATCACTAGCCCTTAGGTACAGGGAGGAGCATAAAAAGCTTAGCATGAGCCTGTCATTTGTACAAGACTGGTGGGAAACTTGCTGAACTCACTGCAGAGCAGAAAGCCTCATCTGACACCTTACTGATGGCCCATGTGAAATGAGTTTTCACATCGCACCTCAATTCCTCCCAAACACATCTCGATAACACACAAGCCCTGATTGCTACCCAGGTTGGCAAGTGCATTTGAGAGCTGAGGACTAGAAGAGCGAAGAGAGGTGAGAAGCTATTGAACCCTTGGGAATAGCCTCTCTAGGCACACTGGCCAGTGAAAGTTCTCACTGCCAAATCCTGTTCATGGTCACTTTACACAATGCCTTTGTCATGTTGATACTAAAAGTGTATAAAAAACAAATTTAAACCAATCAGCTTTTGTTATATAGATTACAGTCTTAGAAATAATGAGTATAGGTCTTAATCCTTTCTGAAGTTCTTTGAGGTCCTTTGATAAAATTTCAGAACCTCAGATGACTGCAGTGCTTTTCTACAATCTCAAACCAATGACACCACAAATATTAGCATTAGGGAATGAAATTATGGGGCTAGGATATGAGGCTGGAGCATCAGACAGCCCTCTACAGTTTGTAGTTGTAGCCACACCAACTTTTAGCTGCAGCAAGATCAGCTGGCAGGGTTTCCTTTTCCAGATGCTCGGTGTCTCCCCCACCACCTCACTTCTGCCAGTTGAATGGCTCATATGATAGCTTGCTGCCATGTTTAAAGTCAGCTAGACCAGCAATGACCTGCTGTCTCGGTCATATAAGGTGAACAGGTTGATTTAGAATAAAATGGGTTACAAAGCCAAGTTCAGCAGCAGAGCTGAAGGGGTCCAGCCTTGGGGTTCAGCTCTGGGGCATCAGGATATAGTAGCGCTCCCAGGCAGCACAGCTGCAGGCACAAGGGGACAGACTTCATAAGCACAGGCTCTCTGAGGTGACAGTGAGCCAGAAACCCAAAGGACTCAGACTGATCAGACTCCACTGGATGCAAATGGAATTTGGGGTTTACTTTCAATACTTTTTCCAAAGTACATTGAAGTAATCTTATGAACCAGTCATCATGGGAATGAAGAAATCAACATACTGGGTTTTAGTGCTTTCAAAAAAAAAAAAAAAAAAAGTTTTGTTTTGGATATCTTTTTAAATTCTCAGACAATAAGATTTGATTATTTTTTAAGCCACCATGTTTGACTGATCACCTGCATTTTCTACCAAGAAAGGCTTTGAACAAAAATGTAATCCAGCTCTAAATTAGAACCATATAAATACCTCAGCTATAGCAGTGAAATGAGTCACTTATGTAAGTCACATACATCAGTGTTTTCAGAATCAAATTCTGAGATGCTAAAATTTGCCAAGAGCTGTGAATTCTTCAGATGGAAACTGCTCCAGCTCTGTGGAGGAATTCTTGTCTTAATCTGTCTCAAACTCAGAAAGAGTTATCATCTTCTTAGCAAGAGTATCTTCTTTCAGAAACATCATACAGAACGTGGCTTCAGGAAGGTGGGGGTTTTAACAAAAAAAATAATAACATTTAATAATTAATAGAACTGTGTAAGCTTATTGAGTCATCCCAGGCTTTAATCAATTTGAAATATTTGGGGCACCAATTTCCACCTTACTGCTCCTCACTGGAGGTACATTAGAGTTTTAGTGCAATTAAAACGAAGCAGGAAATATTTTTAGCTAATTGCACTGTGCACCTTGAAGGTAATTTGAAGCTGCAGGCAAAAAAATAAAATATCAGAAGGAGTAATTGAGTGTTGCAAGCTGGGAATATGTGTTCCTGGCTGCATTCTGATTTAGAGGGGTATGGAATGTAGGTGAGGTTGAACAGGCTTGGCAGAAGAAGGGTGAAGTCTCACCCCTGGGGAACGGTCTGGTTATGTATCACAGGCAAGCAGACCCACAAGTGCAAGGCTTCGCATGGGAGATACTGCAAGGTCTGACATGCAGGGTGATAATGAGTGTGGATGAATGCTTGGTGCACATGAGAAGTCTTGCATGATCGTGGGGCACAGGGTGTCCCTGCCACCCCATCTACAGCCAGGCCTGGTGGCTCCCAAGTCCAGCCCTGCCTCCTGCCACTGGCACCAGAGCAGTCCTGGGGGAGTTGCTGTGGACCCGTGGCCGGGATTTTATCTGGGAGGAAAGCTGGGGTCTCTTCCTTTCCTGGACACAGCCTCACACAAGCAGCACCCCAACAACTTCTTCCTGCTCCCATTGAGCAATTACAGACCAAACTCCTCAAGCCCGGCCTGGCAGAGAGCTGTGGGCTGTCATGTCTCATGGCAGAGGCTTGAGCCTCAGGTAGGGTGTACCAGGCAACCTGCTTGGAGGTCACAGGCAGCATAACCCTCCTTGCTGAGACCCATGAGCTGGGCTTTGGGCTTCATCAGGGGTCCTGAGATCATCCTAGTCTGGTGAGGAAAAGGAAAGGGGTAATGAGCATAGCATCCCTATCTAACCCTCAGCAACAAGAACAGGAGAGTGAAGCATCATGTTCATCAGCATTTTGATAAGCTCTAGTCAACCTACGAAGGGAAAAAAGCAGAACCAGCAGAGACTGGGCACAGAGGCTCACTTACATCTTCCCAATTAGACTTGGTTCTCAACCATGTACATTTTTTTAATTAAACTGTTGGTACAGTGCTCAGGAGACAGCAGACTCCTTGAGGCCCCCTTGTAATAAAGAACCTTTCATTATGTGCAGAAAGGTAGCTACCACACAGCTTAATTTCCTCTCCCGCCTAATGTTCACCAGCAGCAAAAGCAGGAGTGAGCACTCTGTATGAGGCAGAACAGAAGTTCCTTCGGGCACAGGACTCACTGAGCTGGCCATTGGGAGCAGAAGAGGCTACAGGCTTTGATGGAAAAGTAGCCCAACAATATAATTTGACCTTTACCATCACTGCTCCCTGCTTCCCAAAAAGACCTGAATTTATGGCTCTGACCTTTGCCTGCAAAGCCCTTGCTTAGTAAAAGCAAGCTGAGAGAGGAATAGAGAGCCATGGCTATGTTTGCATGAGCAAGTAAATTCTGGATGCTGCTGAGGAGGGCAACCAGGGCTGTGACCGCTCGGCCCTTGCCCACTGTTCCCTGCTGCAGCCCCTGTGCCAGGCAGACCGGAGCTCCCTCTCAACCAGCCCACCCTGCATCCCTGCCCTGTCCCACCCCAGCCCAGCTCTTCCGTGTGCTGCACACCTCCACATCTCTTCCAGGGTGCCTCCACCACCCTGCGATCCCCATCATGCTATGACCACCTCTCCTGCCCCCGCCTGGGGACAGCATAAGAAAAGGCAAAGCCACACAGGGGAACCAGTGACATTTTTTGACCATCCAGGCTGGCTTCTCCAGGAGCAGGCTGCTCCAGTGTGGTGCTTTTTCATCTGCTGCTTGAGACTAATGACTCTAGAAAAATAGATAAATCAGAGGTGACATAGCTATTGCTGCTTGACATTTTTTCATCACACCAGCTGGGGGAGGAGGGGGTGACCAAAAGGTGACATTTTGACCAAACTGGATGTTTCCACAGTAAATTTTCTTTCTAGTAGATTAAAAAAGAAATGCCAACAGCACAAAAACCAAAACTGTCTTGATTAAAAATGTTGGCCTTCAAAACACTAAATTCCTGTTAAAAATGGACTGGTTTTCAGATTGATTAAAAAAAAGGCAAAAATTAATTCCTCTGGCCACCTCCCCCACCCCAGATTTGTTTTGGTTTTTTAACCAAAGTATTCACAGGAAAGAAAGCCAAAATAATGACAATTTCCCCCCTGGAAAATAATTGTCATTTTTCAACTAGCTCTTAACGCAACGTAGTTAAATGAGAGCAATCCTACTAAGAACACTGCACAGCAAGTAAGTCATATGGTTATTTGAAAGAAGGGCATTACAATTTAAGAGCTAAATTTTATTGTCACCTTTAATTTATGGATGGGAAAAATGAGGCAGGGTCATCAAGCATCTTAAAAACAAAAGAAACCACAGAAAACATGAGCATTTGAAATGCTGGACTCCCATCTCCCTGTTAGATCACATCAGCTTCTCTGTCTGTATATGTGTAATTGTCTCTGTTGATATGTATGTATATATAGTACCTCTGTACGTATACATATGTATGATACGTATGTGTGCATATTCATGTATATAAAGATTCATATATACAATCTGTCTCCTTTTTAACCTTCAGATGTTCAAACTGAAACATCTGACAAAAACATTCTCTTTTTTTTTTCTTTTCTTTTCTTTTCTTTTTTTTTTTTTCTTCTTCCTAAAAATAGCACCCCAAGAGTCCAGGTAAACACATTGATTTCTAGTGTAAATGATCAGGCTTCATTTAATCCCAGCATGGATGCAAAGTCCCCTTCACTGCACTGCCTTTCCCTCTCTAAGACATTTGGGCTCCTAATCTTGGACGCTCCATCACAGTCTTAGCAGTGGTTGTTGCAGGGATGGAGCCTGCTCTGTCGAGCCTTGCCTCCTTCCTCCACCTCTGCCAGGCAGTCCAGGCAGAAGCCAGGGAAGGGGAGATCTGTGTGGGCTGGTATCAAGGAACAGGGAAGATGAGGACTGAGGCAAAGAGAAGCCATCCAGCACTGGAAGAAAGTTGGTGCAAAGGCATAAAACAGAGAGAGAAATTGCTATAGAAATAAGAAGACAGACAAGGGAAAAAAACCACAAGTTGGAATTGTAATAATATTGATCAGCCTCAGAGGTAATAGCTGTAAAGAGAAATATCTCCACTGCCCCATTACAGGTGTGCTTGGACAGCAGGCCCTATCAAATGGAAGGACAGGATCCTGACCACAGTTTTGGATGGGCTTGCAAACACACACATATATTTGTGTGTGTAAACAGAGACTAAAGTGTATTGCTTAAAGGTAAAGAAGTCTACATATGTAGTGGGCACATGAGCAATATTCAGCCATGATCAGAGCTTCGGTGTGAGCATGGGAGGTTGCCACTTCAGTGCTGGAAGAAGTGATGGCCTTTGAGTTTCTTCAGGGAGAGGTTTCTTGCCTCCAACAGAGCACAGAAAAAGAGGTAGAGAAGATGATCCATGGAGACTTTGCTAGGAAGAACTAGGGAGAAAGACACAGTAGAATAACAAGAAATAGCAGGCAGTAGATTATGTAATGGAAGAAGAACTTCAACGTGGTAGCCCGTCCTGACAGGAGCAGTGTTGGGCTAATTCTGTTGTCCTGCAAAGACACAGAGCAGTCTTGCATCTGTAGCTGGTTACATTTGCAAGCTTAGCAGATACATTCATACCCTGACAGCAGGTAGATGACCTGAAAGGTGTGTGCAAGATGCTGCGCAAACCTAGCAGTCCCTGGACTATACTGTGAATGTCACAGAGCACAGGAGCTGTGTATTTTTAAAGATCATATGCACTTTCTTAGTTCATAAAGTCTTTGGGAAACGCTTGTCCTTCTCTTGCTTTTAAAAGTTTGTTGTACAGATGAACACAAATCTTACTCCACTTAACAGCTTGACTTTGTCATGCCAGCAATGGGATCCTTCTCCCATTGAAGCCAGGGCAGTTTGCCATTAGCACCAAGCAAGGGACAGGGCAGCATCCTTCCTGCTGTGCACAGACCTGGACTCTGGCCATAACTACCCACCAGGCTGGTGATGTATATGGGACTAAAGCTGTCTCAGCATCCTCTTCTTGGTCCTCCAGTAAATCCATCCTTGGAAAATGATCCTGGAATCTTGGGGGTACAGCCTCATAGCCTCATCTATCTCCAGAGCCCCACTTATATGGCTGCAAGGTCTCAGCAATGACTCAGCCCTATGTGGAGCAAAAGAAATACAGATGAAGAGCTGAAAAATTAGAATCAGTTCCAAAGGACATCATTGCTTTTTTAGCAAGGCCATGTGCATGAACAGTAGGGATAGAAGGTATGAACAGATTGCCATTAAATGTCTCTTCTGGGGTAACCACACATGCAGTTACTCATGTGGAAACAGGGAAAGAAAGCGGCCACAGAGAAGGTTTCCATGGGTTTCTCATTTGGCCTCAATGACTTGCTGAGTGGACTTACATTTCCATTCTAGTCTTTGAGGAGTGAGACACCTTCAAGTCCCATTCATATCTTAGCTAAGCAACATCATTGCTCCTCTTCACCTCCATGGACTTTGCAGAGTTTGGGGTAAATGGACTCCTGAGCTGAGTGCTTATATCTGGATTGGATAAGTCTAAGCCAAAGACTTCTGGGGGAAGTAAATATTGCTCTGGCTTAAACATGGTCAATGAATGTCTGCAACAATGCAGAGCTGATCCTTACAGTCTGATCAGAATCTGCCATTAAAAGCTTTCCTGTGACAGAGGTGTTCATAGCATTAGAACTACCATGCTGACAGCACAGGTTACAAGGACATGACTAAAGTTATGTACACTCTAACCAAGGCTTTGACTGAGATTCATTTCCCCTGATGTGATAGAACTACTCTGTAACTGTCTCCTTCACGGCTAGTTATTCAAGGTCCTCATTATAACCTCAGGAGAGATATAGGCTTTTTTTGGCCATGGTTCTCAGTCTCATCTGAAAGGATCACTTCAGGCAGGTGAATTGGAACCTACCAACCCTGTCTGTCTACTAAAACCAGCCCAGAGTGATTTGCTCAGATGGAGATATCTGTGTCTTGAATCCCATCATTAGGACTTTAAGTCATTATCTCTAGACAATGTTCAAGGAGAACAGTCTCAGGCTCCACTTAGACATTTTAAAGAAGCAGCTGGGTTGGAGGAATATTGTCATTTACCCGCTGTGTTTGGCTATGGTTTCCTCAGTAGAGCAAGTTTCTGGTCAGTGTTATCTGCAGCAAAGATACTTAGCATTATCTGTCCTTGCGCACAGGTCCTAAATGCTCAGGAAGTATGTTCCTTCTTTATCTCCAAGGCACCACTTCTGAACTAGGGTGTATATATTTGTTTTCATAACCTTAACACTTTTACTCACAAATTTACTTCAGCAATACCCAAAGTTCATACCCATTCCCAGCAAAGTGAATTGCTTTTCTTAAACAGGTTAGTTTGGCTGGTGTCCAGTCTAACACAGATGCCTAACTTACCTCTCAATTTCAGGCTGCTGATGAAGCAGTCCTCATGAGATAGGTGCCTAACTCCTCCGACTAGTCAATAGAGAATGGCATTTGCTTCTGTAGCCCTCCAGAAGGAAAGTCTGTCAGACCAAGTTTAAGACCTGAAAAAGGGATAGTGCACTTGAAAGCCTGTGTCATTCAACTCAACCAATCGACCTACGTGTACTCCTGTTTATTACAATCTTTGCCTAAAGTCCAGTACTTTGCGGTGTGGGCAGGAAATGTCCCTAAAGACCATCAAAGGGTCTTCTCACCACCGTTGACTAGGTAGGTGCTGTAGAACTCTGCTTTAGGACAGCTTCTTTTGGAGCTTGAAATAGAGACCCAAGCTGGGCAAGCAAGATGACCACATGGACTCTCATGTGAAAGTACATTTTCTGGGTTTTTGTTTTGTTCTTTTAGCCTTAGTAAGTCCTAATCCTTCACCTGTACATAAATATATGTGTGTGTGTGTGTGTGTGTGTGTGTGTCACATCCACAGTGTCTGAGGGTGTGTTTAGAGGACAGGCAGAGGGATAGTAGTACCCACTCCAAAACCAGTGGTCACTGGCAGACCACCCTGGTCCCTCCTGCTTCACCCATAAGGGAAAATGTTTTCCCCAATCAAGGTAATGTCAAAGAACCTCTCCTCAACTTGAGTGTTGACTGGGGCTAGCATCCACAAGTATACATTGCCTTTCCCATAGTGCTGCCACCCCTGAAGCTGCAGCTCGTGCCATCCCATACTCCAACCTCAGACAGGTGTGTGCTGCTGCCACTTTCCAGCGTTATAGTGAGATAGTATCTGCTCCACCAGATCTCTCCCATTCCCACTGCCTCCCTGCCCCGTTCAGGGGAGCAAAGCCTGTTAGCCCTTATCCTCATAAAGCCTAACTCATGCTGCTGGCATGACTGAGGCAAGGAAAGAGCCAGGTCTTGCTATGATGGTACTACCATCTGTTGTTCCTTCCCACCTGCTCTTTTTCTTGTGGCACAGCATAGCCAGAAAGCCCTAAGAGGTAGAAGGGATGCTAGAGGCCTTTCCCTCTTCCTCATGCACAACCTGGACCTCTACAGCTGACGGTACTTGTCCTTAGGTGCCCAAGGACACAAGCAACAGCAGCTCTACCCTGAGACATCTTCAAAAAGATAGTCTTCTCCCTCTTGGCTTGTGAAATAACTGTAGACCTAGATCTTGCATCTCTCTTAGGGGTACCAGTCTACTGCCTTCACTCAGACTCTAGGAAGATCACGCTGGCACTTCCAGCTCATCAAAGGGCAGGGCTTGGGGCCAGGCCATCAAGAAGGAGTCAGTTCCAAACAAGACACCAGCCAACTGTGGGAAAAGTGTGGAGCCGAAGCCAGTGCTCAGATCAGGAGCTTAGTTCTGCATCGTCTCTTGTCAGCTGATCATAACTGCTTTAGCCAGAAAGCATGTTTCAGCTCAGAAAAACTACGGGGGGGGGGGGGGGCGGGAAAAGCCAGCAATAGAATTTTCTCTAGCCAGCATGCATGACTTCAGGATGAGAACTGCCAACAGTATTCTTGTGACACCCAGATTGAAGGTGAAATTTCAGTCGTGTGCAGTGACTTTTCAGAAATAAGCTGGGAGGAGAGATATGAGCCCTGCCAAGAGGATAGAAAGGCAATACCTGAATAACAGAGTGCAGAGCTGCTGACTGAGACAAGTGTATCGTTGTGTGCAGTGATTTTTGGTGTTTACTGAGGCAAAACTCCCTGGGCCAATAAAGGGACATTTTCCTTTGTAGGAAAGGAACAGGGTGCTTCTGGAGATTGTAGCAACCAGCTCCTGGCAGTTTCTTTTTTATTTTTTCTTTTCCTTCTCCTTTTGCTCTTCTTTCTTCTCCTTTTCCATTTTCTTCTTCTTTCCCTTTCTCCTTCTCTTCTCTTCTCTTCTCTTCTCTTCTCTTCTCTTCTCTTCCCTTTTCTCTCCTCTCCTCTCTTCTCCCCTCCCCTCCCCTCCCCTCCCCTCTCCTCTCCTCTCCTCTCCTCTCCTCTCCTCTCCTCTCCTCTCCTCTCCTCTCCCTCTCCTCTTCCTCTCCTCTCTTCTTCCTCTTCCTCTTCCTCTTCCTCTTCCTCTTCCTCTTCCTCTTCCTCTTCCTCTTCCTCTTCCTCTTCCTCTTCCTCTTCCTCTTCCTCTTCCTCTTCCTCGTCCACTTCCTCTCCCTCATCTGCTTCCTCTTTCCTGTCTCTCTTTTTTTATTTTTTAAATTCACACCAGACCCAAATGCCAAAGGAGTAAATATCTGTCTTTTAGTGATGCTGATTCAGGAACCATTATACCATCTGAGTCCTCCTACAAGTCTGCTTCCCACACCATACCAGCATTGCTGTGTTTCCAAACCTGCTGTCCTGTGAACCACTAAATGGACATGCAGCAAGAAGTAGTAGTTGCTTTTTGGTTTTGTTTTCATTTTATTTTTCATTTTTTGGGGTGGTGGGTTGTTTGGGTTTTTTTTTTCTTCCTTTTATTCTCAGTAGCCAAAGCAGCTCTTGGTCTGTATTCCCCCCTGATTTTAAACTGGGA
Source organism: Falco biarmicus (assembly GCF_023638135.1). NCBI lineage: Eukaryota > Metazoa > Chordata > Aves > Falconiformes > Falconidae > Falco > Falco biarmicus. The sequence goes on along the minus strand of NC_079311.1, from coordinate 76,856,157 downwards.
TGTAATCAAATTAAAATGGTACCTGCTCTGAAGTCCATCCAAGGAAATGGAAAGACTGCCAGAGGACTTTGCCTAGCGGTCCAGTGAAGCCCAGGATGCTGGGGGTGGTGTGGGAAAGGCCGGTGCTAACAAAAGCATTCTGGTTGGCAGCAAATGTATTTATTTTCCAGACTTTGCAAACTGATCTGTGTCTGCGCTCATTCATTCAGTGCATGCTCTCCTCAACAGCCGCTGCACAGCGTTCTGTTACTGTTCACTGTTGACCGTGTGTCTACATTTAAGTGTGTGTTTTACGTCTGTGTCTCTAGCTAGGCCTCCTCCATCCTTTTTTTTTCTTCCTTTCTTTCTTTTCTTCTTCCTTTCTTTCTTTTCTTTCCGTTCAGTTAGTTTGGTTTGCTCTCCTGCTTGTTTCATTTTCTATAGTTTAATGGCAAGTATTTCCATTAGATCTTTTTGACTGATGCTGTGTTTGTAACTTTTTTTTTATTATTATTTTTATATATATCTTCTTTCCCCACCTTTCCCTTTTTCCACACTATATATAAATATATATATATAAAAAAAATCTTTTCTTCTTTTGTCATTCAATCAAATTCCAACAAAACCAACCAAGAGCCAGTCAAATCCACCACAGTCTCGCGCTGAGCTAGGAAAAAAGTTCACGTAATGACATGAAAGTGGAGAATACAGTCCCCCAGGCCGTAAGTTCAAATCAACTCGAAGTTGAAAGTGTGACATGATGGCGTCATGTAACAAGCTAAGAATTGGTTGCATGACATGCCGTCAAGTTTCGTGCAGGTGCCGTGATTGAAGCATTTTTCTTGGATGTTGTATCAGTTGATGATTGGCCAGTCATGATCACATGTGCCTTTTTTGACTTTGTGCTGCCACAATTTTTTGCTGTGCTCATTTTCGTTTCGTTTTTGGTGCTTGCAGTGGTTTCTTTATTTGTTGTTTGATTTCTCGTCAGCGTTTTATGCTTCTTTAGATGTCACATAGAAGGAAAAAAAAAAGATGGATTCCTAATTCTTTAGAAAAAAATGGGATTATTATAACTACAGATAAATTGGAAAAAAAAAAAAAAGAGAGAGAAAAAAATGCGTGATTAATTTTTTTGCACTGAAAATCTTGTGATTTTATTTTTTTTCCGGAGAATTGGGGGCCTTTTTCAATTGACACCTTTTTTTCCCCCTTAGGATATTTCAAATCACTCTCTAAAAATTTAAAAAAAAAAAAAAAAAAAGAAAAAAAAAAAGAAAAAAAAGAAAAAATGAAAAAAAACAAAACAAAACAAAAAAAAACAAAAAAGAGTAATGATAGTAACAGTAGTTTGAAAACTATAGCAATCCAAAAAAAGAAACCCCAAGAAAAGCCTCATTGTATGTCTTTTCAAGAATTCCTAATTCTAAGGTTCCATATTACAGCAACTCCAGCCAAAATTAATTGCTCGGGGGAGGGAGGGATTGTTTTGAGTGGGAAAAAAAAACCCATACAGATCAAAAAGCAAAATGCATCTTTTTGTTTACAACTGAAAAAGGGTCCTTGACGAGTGTTTTTTATTTTTTTATTCTATTATTATTTTTGGTGTTGTAATTGTTTAGACTGCTGTGTACGGTTTGCTGTTTGTTGAACCAACAGTGTGAAAACCTGCCAGCATGGATTGATATTCCGCATGACACTTTTCCACCAGAGTGGACCTTTTGCAGTTTCTAAGTTTCTTGATGTAATAAATCACCAAGTGTATAAGAAGAACCTGCTTGCTAGAAAGAGATAAGAGCTAATCCTTAATGATTAAGCATCCTACTTAAATGTCAAGCCTAGTCGGATCATGATTACATTTTTTTAAATAACTTTTTATTTAAGAAATGTTAGCTTTACATTTTTTTTTGCAAAAAAAAAAAAAGTTTATTCCAACAGCCTTTTTTTAATTTAACATCCTATAAATTGCCTTTTCAAAGTCCTACTTTCTGACAGTCACAAAGGAGTAGATGTTATTGGCAGCTGTTTCTCCACAGAAAGCTCATACACTGTCATAGATGGCACCCCATTAAAATGTAGAACAATTCTTTCTTGATGTCTTTCACACTACAAAAGCCCGCCAAGCAAGATTTTGATCTGGCATTGTAAAGTGGCACTCAAAAATAATTAAAATGCAGCTATCTGCACATACATAGTGATACAGATCTACATAGACATGCCCTACTATTATTTTGATTTATTATTATTATTACTATTAGGAACAATTGTATTTTTTCTATCATGATCGTGACTACCTTGCTCACTTTGGGTTTGATCCGGTTCTCACTGAAGTCAAGGGGAATCTTTCTGTTGACATTGAGTGGGAGCAGAATCAGAGCCAATGTCTCCAAAAGCAAAACATCAAACCAGAAGCCCCATCCTGTCCCAATTGAAGGGAGAAGAAAACATCCATTACTTTCAACAGGAGCAGGATTGGGCCCAAAAGAACAGGCTTGTTTTTAATTTAATTTTCATTTTTTAGGTCTTTTCCCCCCTGTCCCAAGTACCCTCCCCCCCCTTCCCTACTTCCCCCTCCCCTTTTTGATTTAATTTGCAATGATCTTCTTCATTTTTTTAGGGCAGCAGCTGAATGGGCCACAATTAGAAAAAAAAAAAAAAAAAGTATATATATATTAAAAAAACGGGAACTGTTGGATTACACCTTTGACATATCAGCAAATATCAATCAAGCTGAAGACTTCAGACTTATTCTCTCTTTGATTGTTTAGACTGTAACATTTCTTCAAGAAAAGTATCACATCTGCTGACTTCGAAGGACATGCGCTTGAAACAAAACAAACAAACACATAAGTAAAATCAGAACAGGAACAAGATCAACCAGGATTTCTGAAGAGACACTGATATCACCACAGCGGCTTTTCTTCAAACAGGAGATGCAAACCTGGATACTGGCAAAGGAGTGCCTGTTTGCCACCAAGGATGCGGTTACCATGCGTGACCCATGGTAACAGTCACTAAGCATCTTTATCTGTCATTCCTTAGCTATATAGGGACCAAAGGACAAAACTTTTTACCGCAGACTTGTAGCTGTATGTAAAATATGGAAGTTCTTTCCTTTTCTCTGAGCTGTTCCTAAAACAGTTTTTGAGAGCGATTATATGAAATATGTAAAATTAAAAAAAAAAAAAAAAAAAATGCTTAAATGCTTTTAAAACAGCAAGATAATAGTTCTTTCATACTTTGGGAGGTTCTTTGGTTATACATTAATTAGAGTCTATGAAGCTTTCATATGGTTTTCTGTATAATACGTAAGGATCGCACTGTTAAAGGCAGGTAAGATGGATATCTATGAAAAGCAAAAAAGTAAATAAATAAATACATAAATAAATACATAAAAAGGCATAGAGAAGAGAAAGGAAAGATGGTTGATATTGAATGGAAAACAAAAAAGGTTTGTAAATGCTTCTAACTCTCCCCATTTAAAATCCTAATAGTTGTACAGAATTTAAAAAAAAAGAAAGTTTAAAATACCTATATAATAGAAAAAATTAGACAACATAAAAAAAAAAAAAGGCAAAAAAAATACTACATAGAAGTTAGCGTTAATGCTAAAATCAAAGATGTTGTAGAACTGTAATTTTTGTAGAGTTTAGATTGAGCATAAATTCCTACTCTGCCAATTGCTGTTGGATGCTGTTATATATCAAGGAGAAAAAGGAGATAAATGGCTATTATGGCAGCTTTTTTAACTGCAAGCATTCCAGCTATTAAAAAATAAACAAAACAAAACTCGATTCTGTAGACAATGCAAATGGGAAACAAAACAGCTGTCTTTTTATCAGACGTTAGTTCTAACTTGAACAACAAAACACAGCTAAGTGCTTCATGTCTTCATGATCTGCTGTCCGCAAGATTCCCATCATCCTATGCTTCAGTAGCTTCCATATTTGCTCTAGAAACCTTCAGGGCAAGGATTAGCCTAGAACCTTAATCTTAAAAAATAAAAAATAAAAAATAAAAAATAAAAAAAAATTAAAAAAATAAAAAAATAAAAAAAAATAAAAGCAAAAAGTAACATAAAACAATCTCTTTGAAGAATTTCTGAAACTGTTTACAAGGAATTTTGAAAAACAGGGGGATGTTTAAAAAAAAAAAAAAGATGCTGGCTCTGTTTCTGTAAATAAATTTGCATATTTTGTAGGACTTTTAATTGTAATGATAGAGAAAAAACAAGGAAAACTATTTAATGAAAGCACGATATTTATCTTTGGTAAATGACTTTAGAGCAGTTAAAAAATAAGACATTGCTTTAAAAAATCTGACTCAGAAAAAACAATGAATTATTTAAGAACACATATATTTTAAAGTATATCATATTTATTAAAATTTATTTTCACAGTCTTATAACTTGATTTACATCATTCTCACACTTGTTTGCATCGATTGAGCAGTGTGATAATTGTTTCTGATTCTTTGTTTGGTTTTACTCTGTTTTAATGTTCTTGTTTGCTTTTCTTACTGTTTTTTATGTCGATCTCAAACTTTCTTCCTTTCTCTTTTAATTTAATTTTAAGTCTAATTCCCTATTGGGCCAGATCTTACGGCCCTTACTCAGGCAGAACTCCCACGGGGATATAGAGGGTATTTTGCCTGAGTAAGGGCAGCCAGACTGAGCCCACAGCTAGAAAGTACAGATGTGTAACGCAGCTGCAGTTCCATACAACTGCTCTTTCACTCTCAATTCCCTAAAACTCCTTGTAATCTTCTGTAATTATTGAATGACGCTTTCCAGCTTAGCCCTAAATAAAGCACAGTTTAAAAAAAATAATGCCATGTTCTTTACTTCTTGATGGCTTTCCTTAATGTGTTTGCTTTGAGAACAAAATGAATCTATTTCGACTTTTTCATTAATATACATTGTTTGAGTATCAGAACAAATCCCTTTGTTATATAAAACGTATCTCATTGGATTGAATTAATGACACTGTTTCATTTAATGTCTGCTTGCTATTCCACTGTGGTTTACCTTAAACCTAGTAGGTTAGAAGATCAAATAACAGTACATACAAATTAGAGTCATTGTAGCTCCCATTTGAAGACCGTTGTTTGATTTCACGCTCATGGTTTTTTCATGCTGATAAGGATAGAGGCCAAAGCTTGGGACATTGCTCCTTTTGCTGCTTTGGGACAACTTTGTGAAATTCTGCAGTCTCTAGAGAGGAGGCTCAATTTCTTCCTGAGCATCCCTCACATCTCATCTTTTGAATGATTAATTTTTTTTTTCCCTTGAAATGGCTGTACCAGATCAGCTGAGCTAAGGCTGGGTCTGAAACCAGGAGCTTTTGCATATTTTTTTTTTCTGATTCTCAGAGCTGCATCTGCATTTGGACAAGTTGCACCAGCTAAATCGATCTCTAAATGGGACTAATGGTGCTTGTCCATAATTTGAACTCCACAGATGGAAGGAGTTCTATTAGTAGAAACTCCTATTATTACTATTATGAGTTACTAATGTCTGTTCAGGGCTATAGAAATAAATGAAATGTAAATCAGGTGATGAATACAAGGAGGGAATATGGTCAGTATTTTCTTTTCATCTAAAGGTAAAGGCAAATACAGAAGAGCACATACACCAACCCCATCTCTGTCTTTTTGCAGAGAAGTTACTCTGTAGAGGGCTGAGTAGGCTAAAGACGTGGGAATTGGCTTCAGATGTCACTGAGCTAGAACATGAGGGCTAGGTCTCTGGTAAGAAGAAGTTTCTTCACCAAAGGCCAGTCAGTGTCCCGCCCTGAGTTGCAGGGGTGAAAAGGACAGAGACATATCCTCTGACCTGGGCCAATCTGAGAATCAAGGGGGCACTTGTGAAACTTACCCTTTGAAGAAGGAAAACCCACAACAAATAGGGAAGACTCAATTTCCCACAGTGGCACAGCAAAGGTACCCCTAGAAGGTGTTGCCTGATTCCCTCCCTGTTTCTCTGGCTGCCTTCCCCACTCCCCCTCGTGACCCTCAAGCTCCCCAGAGCCCTTCCTTACCTGCCTTGAGGAAGATGCTATGTCTCTGCAGTGGATACGGGACTGTGAGGTACATCCTCACGTATCTGCAAGGCCATGGCCATGTGGTCTGAGTAGGATGGGCGGCATCCCTGGGGCATACAGCTGGGGACACCCTTGGCCACTGAGACACAGCTGAGGGCTGTCAGTGAATGATTGTGAGACAAGATTCCAGAGGTACCCTGTAATACACAAAAGATAAAATATCCAGTGTTGGGGAGCAGCCAGCTCCCATGGGGAGGCCTGAAAACACTATTAAAGCTGCCTTTGTGGCCCAGGCCAGTACCTCTAAAAATATTTGACTTTGCAGAGACACCATCGGGATTACTGAACTGGGGAATCTGGCTATGAGTGACACAGAGGGGACCACGCATGGTCCTTGCGTTTCTCCCAGCACTTCCCCATGCATTATGCGGCAAGCTCAAAAACTAGGCAAATCTCCAAGCCCAGTCTGCAAAAAGGAGGGAGGCACCGCAATGTTTTCAGCCAGCTGGAGGTTCATTTACATTGGTGTGCTGAGGAGTAAAGCACTGCTGTGACCACACTGCTGCCTGAACTAAGTGATGTTTACTTGCCATACTCAACTCTGGTTACGTTAGAGACACAGACTAAAACAGGATGGGCTGAAGCACACATGTAGATATGGCCTTATGGTTGATATAAACACTCTTCTCCGGGCTGTACAAATACACCTGTCCTGTTTTAAGATTTAAGTGCCTATCATATGGAGACTCCATGCTTCTTTCCACGGGTTTACACTGTAGGTGCTGTAAAGCAAAACAATTAAAGCTTTGCAGCGTGGGCCTGTTCCTGCATGGGACCGTCTTGCTGGGTCTGGCAAGCAGCCAAAGAGAAGACTCAATCTGAAGCAACGAACATGAAGAAAGAGGCCAAGCCAACCTGAAAGCCTGCAGCTGCCTACCCACGTGCATCAGGGTACAGCAGATAGGGAGTGCTCTATCACAGAGGTTCAAAAGCCACTGGCTGCTCCTTTTTCTGATTTGTAGATGCTACATCACATTACATGAAACTAAAGGCTTATTGAAGGTCAAACATCTATCCTTCACCAAGGTGCTCCTTGGCACCAGTGTGATTATAGTAAACTGCAATTCCATCCCCATGAATAGCCAGGATGGCTATTCACGTACCTTCGGTAAATGGTTTGCATGTCATTCTTTCTGGACCATCATGGAGACACCTCAACCACTAATCACATTTCTGCGTCTCTAAGAAAGCAGTAAATCCTTTCCTGCAGGGTGTCACTTTTCCATATCAACTTTTCCTGACATAGCTGCAGAGCCACCTTTCCTTTGCACACACAGGAGGAAATGGTTCCTCTCCTCACTTCCACCTCATCCCCACTCCAGGCAGATGTCCATTAGACAGCTTTCTTTTATTAAAGGTGAACTGGGCTTTGAATGAGGCTACAGAGCTCTTCCCATTTTCCTTTCACATAACTAAAATTGTGATACCATTTGGAAAGGACTTTGTGAAGCAGGATGAGGAGTTTTCCACTTTGATTATTCCAGTTTCTAAAAGCATGTTTAGCCCAGTACCAATGTGCCAGGGCAGTGTCAGCCCCATGGGTCTAGAAACATGTCAGGTGTTCACATTTGTGGTCCCAGAAAGAGCTCACACATCGCAGGGGTTTAGCAAATGGGGAAATACATATCACTGGGTGCTTTAGTGCGACATGCAAATGCTGCCCAAGCAGCTTGCACAAGCTTATGCACAGCATCATTGGAGAAGGAAGATGTTCATACTGTTGCCTAGGAAGGTCCCTTAGCAAAATTCTTTTGAAACTACCTGGCTTGTCCTACCTTTCCAGAGCTGATGAAATGGGAATAGGCCACAGTCTCAAGTTAGCCAGCAGGCGGTCTGAAAATCCCTTCTGGAACGGCACTGCTGTCCTACTTGTGGAGCAAATCAGCCCTTGGAACAGGTTTCAGTCCCACAGCTTCCCTCTCACTACACTAAGCACTCACAATAGACCAAACACATCCCAAAAAAGTGTTTGGAAGGTACCAAATCAGAGCCCTTGTGCTCCATTTATTAAGGGATTGAGGTCACTCTGGTGTCTCATAGACTCATAGAATGGTCTGGGTTGGAAGGGACCTTTAAAGGCCATCTAGTCCAACCCCTCCGCAGTGAGCAGGAACATCTTCAACTAGATCAGGTTGCTCAAAGCCCCATCTCTGCACACTTGCATTCACCACTGATATTGTACAAGCTTTCGTTAATGCCCACTCAACCTCAAACGTTCCCACATTTCTGCTAAGGAACCTGTATAGCACTACTACTGGTAAACACACAACGTGTTCTGGTGGCAAGAAACACCTTGGTAGCAAACATCCACCCACCACGACATTCATAAACCATCCTGAATTCTGCGCCTTGATCTGCTAAGTTCTGAACTTGGCATGGACTACCTTAAGTGAGCACAGACTGGGGAAGGAGGTTTCTTGCATACATACAGGTAAGCATGCCCTTTTCCTGCAAGCTGCAGCCTCACGGGGTACAGTGCATTCATGAGAGATACAACAAGTTCAGATTCTTCCTCTGTCCAGGGGAAGAGGAAAAAATAATTTTTTCTAATTATTTAAAAAATAACTTAAATCCTGCTTTAGAAACTACTGTTTTCAGATATGACGTTCCTATTGTGTCACAGGGTGACACCCCCCCCCCCCCAAAAGGGGGGGTGGGCAGTGGGGTGGTTGTCAACCTAACGAAAAACCGTAAATACACAGGGAGGAGGGTAAAAAAAAAAAAATCCCCAAAATTGGGAGTTCTGTCTCAAAAGCACAGCAATGTTTTGGACTTGTCCCCCTGAGGCTCCCATGAAGCAGAAGATGCCCTGATCATACAACTATAAAGCAGCCTAGGGAGGTATTCAGAACCCCTCCCACTGATTTGCCTCATTTTGTTTGAAAAGGTGGAAATACAAATGGAAACAGGAAGTGAGTGACTCCATAACTTCTCCTTGGAGACCCAGGCTCCTAACACTGCTTCTATAAAAGTGATGCACATTGTACAGCACAGGATACCTCGCCAGGAGCAAGGGACACAGAATTCCCCCTTGGTACACCTTAGTCTGCTATTGATGTCAGTCTCCTGCGGCATACGCGTTGCTGGATTGCAGCTATTGCTTTCAGCTCTTAAAAAGAAGAGACACAAGCATGCAAGTTTGCAGGCATCTGGTGAGTGGGTGGGTTAACTGTCTCAGGGAGCCACAGCATGACATCCCAAAAATGGGTGCTTCTCCTCCTTGGAGAGACAGAGACCCTAAACTTCTCCTCACCCTTTGAACAGATCACATGTTTTACTTTTTCCATACATGGCACAGAGAATGTATTTGCTGAATTCAGTGTTATGAGTCCTACGAGATAGAAAAGCACCCACAAATTAGGCATCGTGCCTGTGATTCCTCCTTTGTGAGCCCCTCCTCCCAGGGCGTAAGGGAGACGATTCCACTTCAGTGAGCTACAGAACAGACTCCAAAACTGGAACAGTTGTCAGAAGGCACTCCATACACAGATCCTCCTACCAACCCCTACAAGAAAAGATTACCTTCTTTCAGCTAGAGCAAAGAGCTATTAAGTGAGACAATGGGCCTAGCAGTATTGGTGAACCATCTGTCATCAAGTGTTAGACATTAGCAATACCTTTTTTAAGCCAAGCCAATAGAACCCCCCAGCCACGGCTACAATGGTGTGTAAGCACAGATGAAAAGTGTCAGCTCAATTTTTCCTTGTTCTAACTCCTTCCACTCAGTCTGTTCTGCTGTTGCTCCTTTCTGTAGCGACCCCAGAGCATGCCAGAGCACATGAATTTCACACAACAATCTTCAAACTAAGGCTTGGCATCACCTTTCACACAAGTGCCCTGAAGCTGGCTCCAGGGAGCAGCCTGGTGTGGTTTAAGGGCTGACAGCCAGGAGACTGATTACAAGAAGATACTTGGCCCTCTGGACCCAGCCCTCCCAACCCCAAGGGACAGCTATCCAGAACACCTGTATTAGCATTCCACAGCCCAAAAGCCAAAGACAAAAGCGGTCTGAGTCCCTGTGCATACCTCTGCTAGCTGATAATCAGCAAGCAGATGAGTTCAGGAAACAAGAAGAAACGTGAGATTAGACTGAGACACACAGCAAGCTGAGAAGAGCAGGCTGGCCCTGTGTGCGGGACAAAGCTATTAGCCTCCTCTGCCCACTCTGAGCATCCCACTCAGGAGATCGTTTGGTCAAAACTCCCAGTTCTGATGACTGGGTCGCACAGAGCAGTCCAGGCTGTAACAGGATAAAGAGCTAGAGATACCTGGCTTTGCAGATTAAGCTCTGCAGTTTAAGCAGGAGTTGTCCTATATCTGGCTTATTTATACCTTCCAGTTTCCAGCCCAAAAGCCTGATCTTAAAGCTTTACTAAGTAAATATTTTCTCTCCATGACTACCAAGCTTTTGCAGTGCTGGGAGAAAGCTGAATTTGGGTGAAATACTGGACATTTACAGTGCTTTATTTTCCTAGAGGTAGGGAATCCATGTAAACCAACACACTTGCCTGAGAGACTTACAGTCCAGATCCAGTTTAATCAGAAACTGGGGGATTTTTCCTTCCATGAAGGGGCTGATACCACCAAATGCCAAATTTTAGGAAGGGTTCTCATTCATTAGATTTAAAGCAGCACTCCCTCCCCACTAACTGCAAATGTTAAAGAAAGGTCGGCAGAGGTCTGTGCAGCTGAGGTGAGGGTAGACTTGGCCTAACTGGACCTTTCTTTGACTCCGTACCAGGTCATTGGTGATAACTACTTGCCATCCAGCTGGTCAGTAAGCCTTCCTATGTGAAATCTTTGGATGGTGTTAGATCAGAGAGGCCTATATCACTGCTTATGAGCCCAGCTGGTGCCTTTATTGCACTTTTAGCAGAGGAGCCAAGAAATGAGTGAGATGTCAGTTCTCAGGGATCAGTCCTTCAGTGCTTGAGCTCGTGGATTCGCCTTGTCTGTCGCACAGGTGATGGGCGGATGGTCACAGCCAAGTATTATACATGGCTGACTTAGGAAACACTTTCAGCGCAGATGGAAACCACTAAATCTGAGCTGGAAAGTAGTAACTGAAAGAAGCCAAGTGCAGCAGGAAGTAAAAGAGATCAGCCATGGTTTGCACTTACCATTTGAAATAGCCTCAGAGTGCACACATGGCTGGGTGCTGCATACTGAAGAGAAGTGCTGGAGTTTCTACACACCTCTTCCCTGAGCTGAGCAGCAGTGACTTCCAGCCAACATGCTTGAGGTGTGTTGAAGCAAAGAGACCACAGGTTCACTGAAAGCAGGTTTCAAGGCTGTCAGTCCAGCTTCTCTCACTGTCTGGAAATGTGAAGTCAAAGGCAAAGAAAAAGATAAGTCAGTTTAGTAAAACAAAACTAGAATACAAACTAGACGGGTAGTTATTGGTTGTTGTCAGCTGGCAGGAACAGAAATTATATAGAAGAGGGACTTTGAGAACTTCAGCCACTTGACTGCATGACTAGACTGTGCAAAGTGACTGATGTGGAGACTCAGCACGTGTGATGATGGCACGGATTGTTGTGTGTGCAAAATAGATAACAAAGCCTTTATATGACCTGCCCTAGTCACTGTGAAGTTGCACAATTTTCATGGTAACTAGAAATGCAAATGAAGAAGGCACTCTGCCTCTCAAATTTTTCCAGTGGCTGGTCCTTTGTAAGGCTCCTCCAGGTTTTTGCAAGTGGGGTTTTCAAAAGCATTCAGCAATGGGCTCTTTCTGCAGAAAAAAGAAAAAAGTTAATAGGAACATTTACAATTGCTTTCAGTGAACACCTTACAAAAGTCAACAAGAAACTGCAATTTCTTTCCAATGAAAAGGTCATTTAGCATTGGATGCAGGAATTTTAGTGTGTCAGAGAAGCCAGAATATGCTGTCCCAACATGCCCATCTTTTACCCAATAAAAACCGTGACTGGTGTGACAAGTTGTAACAGACAAACAGCTATGCTCTGCCATTCTTCTGTGTGAAAACCCCTTTAGCCCCTTACTTTATCAGGCCTAAAGTCATTCCTTTGGCAATAAGAACAACAGAAACCTCTGCATTTTTCTTCCAACAGTTAAATTATTTATGAGCTTTGAAAATAATCCCACTTTGTCTTCTAACCCTAGTTTTGCATATATAAGTCTTTTTCCATGTCGGCCCTTGTGAATTCTTCAGCTAAAATATGCAGTCATTAGAAAAACATTTCAAGGTATTTTTTTCTCTCCTCTTTATCTACTAGTTTGAATATGTTGTAAACTTGATTAATGTTGCCTTCTAATCTCTTTTTTTCTAGAGAGAACACCTGGAGCTCTTTTAACCTGCCTCAAATAAAAAATAAAACCCAAAAGCCAAACAATCCAAGTTGCAATGTCACGCCTTCAAAACCCTTTCCTTTCTCTGGCCCTCCATTGCTGCTCTTCTAAGAGGTGGACACGCAGGCAAAATTTGTGTCAATGAACCCACAGAGCCACAAGTTTCTTCTAAAGCCCCCTTTCCTTATGCTCACAGTAACTTGCTTAGTTTTTAGCCTCGCTCTGACTAGAATAGTTTGGGGAGATTTATGACAGCAATTCTTCTGGTTCCTTTCACAATGTGTTTTCCGCTATTCTCATCTATCGCTCTGCCAACATGCATCATTTATTTAATACCAGTCAGTAGCCACATTAAACCCTTTATTTTTTGAGGACATTTCCTCCTGTACCTGCAGAAATTGTGCAGGTAAATAAAGTCTGAGCCAACAGTCTTGGACCTGTCTTTTCTGCCTCCATCCAAAGCTTTTCATGGGCATCAATCATCCTTGAACTAGGATTCTTCTCATTTTAATTATGCTAATATTGCCATAATTTCATTCTCGTTAACAGCAATTGAGTTTCAGTCTCTGCAGATGGTGGAGCTGGACAGTTACCAAGCCACATGCCATCTTGAGAGGAGTGTATGGACCACTGCTCAGCCTATGGCAGTGTTGCTCATCACTGTTTCTGGGTTGCATCACTTCAGTTTATCCATTTGTGAAATGGCATATGCCTTTGCCTCATCTTGGTTTCGAGGTTTACAAAGGAGGTTTTTAAAAATACAAAGAGATTCCATTTCCCAGCTAGCTTATTCTTGTTAATATACAACCTTGTCTGCTTTGATACCTTAGGTGAAGGATATAGAGGAAATATGTTGTCAATTTAAAGTACAGCTACAAGAAAGAGGACAGACGCTCCTCACAAGAGGCCTCATGGAGAAGACAAGGGACAATGCATACAAGTTGCACCAGGAGAGTTTTCATCCCAATACAAGAAAGAAATTTTTTACAGGGGGAACAGTCAATCTCTAGAACAAATTCCCCAGGGATGTGGTAGAGTCTCTGTTTCTGGAGGTTTTCAAGATATGATTGGACAGGGTGCTAGATAATTTCACCTAGGTTCCCTTTCCCATGAGTGCTTGGATCAGGTGATCTCTAAGAAACCTTCCAGTGTGGGATGTTCCACATTTCTATGGTTCCATGATTGCTGTAGATGTGTGTAGATCTATGGGTATGTTACTACTATAGACATCACTGCTCTGAACTTCCCCAACAGAGCAAGGTATAGAACCCAAATACCAGCAGCCCATCCCTGCTGATGGGCAGGAACCTCTGTGGCTTTCTTGTCCAGTTTCCTACTCAAAGCAGGTCTGCCTTCTCGCCATGTCCCTTGTTATTCTCATGAAATAAAAACTTCAAAGACTCTACAGGTAGATTTGCATGATCACAATTATACCTACATTGTGGGACAGACACTCAGTACAGCCCTCTTCTCACCATTGTCCGACCTGGTAGATCCACCAGGGTTCACTGCATCTCCACTCTGGACTAGGTTTCTTTTCAAGGAAAACCAATGTGGGTAGGGAGGGTGGTGAAAACAAAAACATTTGACCCAAAGAAATACTGAGGTGTACAGGAGGACAAGGACTTCAGTGTACGTTGTGGGGAACTACTGTGCCACACACAGTAGTTCCAGTGCCACATGGTGGAGAATAGGTGGTCTCCCACATGTGCACCGGATAGCTATCACTGGAGGCCCTCCTCAGGCCAAGTCCAGCCCTACTACCTCTGAGCCGAAGCCAGGACACATTGTACGCACAGCCCCAACACCAGAACTCGTCTCTAAGCTGAAAGAAGGGTAGCTTCAGGAACTGTCGCTGCTCCTTTGCTGGTACACAAAGGAAGCTTCAACTTAGACCTGGCTACAGCTCAAAAATCAATACAGCATAAACCAAACTGCACCAGTCCTGCTGGAGGGGCCCAACATTGTGACTGCAAGCGTGAAGAATGATATTACATTAATATGATGGGGCTTTTTATGCTGAGTACAAAGTCTGATACAGCTGCTAGAAATTATGATGGACTACTGCAGCCTCCTGGGCTGAAGAACACATTAAAATCTCCTCAGGAGATGACATCTGACCAGCTTCTGATGCAACTGTTGCCGCCTCCTACTCCATTTGACAGCTGACCTCTGTGATAATCCAGCAAAACACAGATGGTGGCTGCACAGCTGGGGTAAACATGAAATGGTCTCTGTGACAGAAGAGTCACTGTTTTCCCATCCCTCCATGCTTAGAACTCCCTAAATCAGACGGCAGTCTAGGATCCCAGCCATACCTATCTTCCCCAAGCATTTAAAGCACACAAGAAACAAAGAGGCACCATAGCTGGAAGGGTGAGAAACAGTTTCAGTCAGATTTTGTGTTGCAGCAGGTCTTCTGCAAACACCTTTAGTATATATTTTTAATCCAGGGAAAGGACTTTGATTTTCTCTAATAATTTCATTAGATCTTTAAATTTTAAATTTAAATTTTAAATTAAAAAAAAACTAATTCAGGTACAACCATAGGCAGTAACAGTGACTAAATGATCCAGTGCTCAAAAGCTCAGAGAGGTGCAGCGTGAAGAGCAGCACAAAACCAATCGTCTTGATGTCAGGTATAAACCAGGGGAATGCGTGCCTGCACTTTGGGGTAGCTAATTTGGTGGGAAGTGAATTAAAACATGAGAGAGAGTCACCTTTTTAGGGGCAAAAGGTCCTGAATTCTGCTTGCCGATGAGGATGACATCAGTATTTATGCTGGTGGCCAATAAGGGCATTTCTGTCTACAATTCCATTTCCAGAAAACATTAACGTTGCCTCACGGTGCATTGTTTGAATCAGCACACGTCGCCAGAGGTTGAATAAGACTGTTTCTCCACACTCTGCAGTGGAGTACCGACACTTACTAAATTATGCTGTTAAATACTGTAGTATGGCTATAAAATACAATGAAGGCCCATGGAAAGATGCCAGCCCTTTTCTGTGAAAGAGAGAGCACTTTTTGGAACCCTGCCTGTGGCCCGTAATTTTCACTTCCTCCCACTACAGTGTGAAGTGACATGAAAGGACTTGTAAAGTCAAGTCCAGGAGACTGGTGGGGATTTGAAGGAGTAAAGCTAAAGTTAGATCATCAGTGGTAGCGTTTGACCTACTTGAACTTTGTGGGGAAAGAAGGAGGCCAAATCTCCCACAAGTCTCCCTAGCAGACCTCAATGGAAAAAAAAAAATTGAATCCCAGACTGCAAAACATACATTTTTCAGCCCAGAGGGGCCAAAAAGCTCAAAATATAGACATTCTTAATGAAAAAAAAAAATTGATTTGCAAGCAGTAAAACTTTCCAGAAAAGTTGCCAGCTAGTTATTTTAGTATTTCATGGGAAATAGCATTCAGTGAAGAAGGACCAGTGGAAGAAGATGGAAGGATCGTTTACACACTTAGTCTCCTGTCAGGTGCTGCAGCAATGCATATGGACTGACACTTGCATCCAATAATGAAGTCCTTTAAGTTCAGCAGGCTCAAAATCAATTTTTTTTTCATATTAGTAACTACAAAGGAGATGAAGGATGGAGGAGAATTCAAGATTGACCTTTCTTTGTGGAAAATATTTCAGCAGGAAAGATTTTCCTTCTTCAGTCACCATAATCTGACTTGCCACACGGTGCCTAAAATCTTCACTGTAGGAACAGAGGCCAAATGATAGTGCCTTACCCACAAAGCTTAAAATCTAACTGAGGAACAATAAGAAGAAAGAAACAGTAGATGTCAACTATTCAGGTCAACAGAGAAAACCCCCTATGACAGTGCCTGACAAACACCAGATAAAATACACTGCCTAAGTGTTTGCTACCACATTTCTACAGACGATGGTTAGTGTACTGGAGGAAGGATTAATCAGAGGAACAGAACTATGAGGTGGAGATTGGTGAGCAAAATTCCATGGTTCTTGTCTTCCTAGGTCCATACACTATCTTCATGTATTTCTTATATCCTGCACCTATAAATGTATACACAAATCCGGCATCCAGTCAGTCTCTGGAAAGAGAACAACTCACCTTAAAATGTGTGCCCTTAATTGTCTTGGCTGTAGGCTTCCTGCAGATGGTTGAAACTGGAGAGCAGCAGAATTGTGTTAGTGACAATGTCTGAACCAAGGAGAACTTGGACTTACCCAAATACCCTATATTCATTTGCTGGACCTGATATTAGCTGGAGTTGACTCCTCATTGAACACTGCCTCTATAGCAGACCACACTTGAGGCATGATTTTCAAATTCATTACAAATTCAGAGCAGCTCTGGTGGCTGCAGAAACTCTTCACAGAGTTCCTAAGGATAACTGTCAGCAAAGCTCACAGCCACCTTATTCCAGCCAACCTACTTCTTAAAACTCTGTCCAGTCCAGGCACATGTGGACAGTGATTGTCAGAAGTACTTCTTAGGAGAAGGATTTGAAAGGAGTTATTAAGGTTACTGATACAGGGCAGCCTGGAGAGCTTATGCCCAGCCCCTCCTGCCACTACGATGGAGGAAAATAGCACTAGAGTGTGCTTTGCCTTAGCACCAAGATCTCTGACACATTCACAAAATGTGCACGTACCACGCAGGGAAACACCACCGGCTTCCAGAGAGTGCAGGCTTTGATGGGTGGACCTGAAATGTGGGAAGTGGCATTAAGGAAGATGTTAAGCCATGTCACCTGAAATAAAGGTTATGTCAAACAAAATCCCCCATGCTAGTAGCGTAGGAGTCACATTCCTCCCCTCTTTTTAGCTTTTTCCTCATCTCCACTGCACTTGTGGAACAAAATTCTCAGTGCAATTGGTCACAGCAGTTCAGCTGGGGACAGAGACGAGTACCAGGAGAGGAATAAAGAATGCAGGAGGGTCTCATTTTCAGAGGCACAGACTGTGTTTTCCCCTTTCCCTCAGAATCTGTCACTTCACTCCCATCTCCTACAAGTAGCACTTGGAGAGCAAAGAAAGTGGGGGAGAGGTGTGAGAAAGCTGAGCCGTATGCCTGGAGGAGAACAGGGATTTGGGGCATTGGCAGATGAGCTCTGCAAATATTGCCATGGTATCCTCAGGTCCTGCCACGTGATCCTGTGTCCTCAGCCCCCACCATGGGCTCGCTTACACATCAAGGGTGGTGGAGGAGAGTCCTGGAGCACTGTCCAAGGCAAATCGATAAGATGCCAGGCTGCCAGAAACAGGCAGAGGTTTCCCCTCGCTGCTGCAGGAATGTAGGTTTGGTAATAAACTGCAGGCAATAAATGGCAGCACCTTCCATCAGCACTGCTGTCTACTCCATGAGCAGCTGTTGGACCGTGACAGCGAGGGCAGAGAGAGGGATTTAGTGAACAGCTATGGCCTTTCTGACAGCATGCATCAAAAGCACTCCTCCAAAAGTCTCCAAACAGGACTGGTCTCGGTCTGTAGTTTGGCTGTAGGATGTCATTTATTTCTCTACCTTACACTTCCCAACTCGACAATTTCCTTTTAGCACGAATTTCTTTCCTCCACCTCCTTCTTCCCATTATAAATGTATGAGTATGTGTGTTTCTTATTTTTTATGTGATCTCTCATAACTGCCAAAAAAAAAAATAAAAATCTCTTGACATAAATCCTTTTGGCTCGGGTTTCTTGACAAATATGTGCTAGTTTTTCTTCAACCCTCACAACTCACTCCTCTCCACCAACTCTCAGCATGAGTTTTTGCAAACTCTCAGCTCTCAAGTCCTCATCATGAAGCACCTCAGGGTAAGTCACTGTGCTGAATCTAGGGCAGGGGAACACCTCCTCTGCCAGTGGAGAGTGCACAGGACAGGGAATGGGCATCTGCCCAGGACACTGCTGCGTAGTCTGTCTCTGTAGATACTCTGGTTTCCTCCATGGCATGCATCCATCCAAGCATAGTTATAGTGGAAATGGTCCCATCTAGTTTCTAATGCCTGCATCTGAGTCTGAGGTCTATACCAGTATTCTGGGACCTAAATGCCTCATCCGATGGCATGCACAGAACCTGTGGCAAAGAGCAGAACTGAGCTCCAAACCCCAAATCTTTTCATCTTCCTCGAGTGGTGCAGCCATGAGTCTTCTCCTTTTTGCTCTTGGCTCCAGGATGAGATGCAATGTTGAATTGTTCACCTGAAAAGAACTCACCCTTTCTTGGAGGAAAGGCCAGGCTGGTCCATGCAGTGTGAGTATGCATCCAAGCACTTCCCTCTACATGCTAGTGTTGGTAGTAAAGTAGAGAGGAGGGAGAAGAAGCATGGCATATAGAGAGAGAAAAGGAGGTCCTTGCCCCTGGCACTGAGAGCTTAACAGAATTGCTCGTGATCCAAGTGGTTCTAGTCCACAGTTCTAAATACCCTACTGAAAGCCAGACTGAACTGGTAGACCTTACTGGCACAGAGGAAGGAAGAAGAGGAAGGGTTTTGCTCGGAGTCACCTGTACCTAAGTTCTGAGCAGTGAACGAGGGAAATGCCTCTATTTCCTGTCTAGTCAATGGGGAGGGACAGGTGTTGTTCAAGGCTTCAAAGAGACTTACGTTGCTTGAGCTGCCAGACAGCAACTTGAAAAAACACCCTCTCAGATGGCTGGCTAGCAAATGTCATTGCCTTCACAAGGGCAATGGCTTCACTAGCTACCTAAAATACAAATGCAAGTCTGGTGCCTAAGCCAGGCAGACCTGTTAATTCTCGGGTTTTGTATTTTAACCTCACCAGAAGCTCCTGTTGCAGTGAAATATATGGGGCAGCAGAGCAAGGCAGCAGAGCCCATAGATCATGGAGTTAAATATCCTACCGTGGGCTAAAAGTGAGTGCGCACGGTTTCAACCCACGTGTTGGCTGAAGTTATGAGCATGCGAGGAAAGGGGATTTATAATGAGAATGGCAATTCAACCTCAATTATAGCGTGCGACTGTCTGCACACTATAAACTGAAGGTTTAATAATGAGGCAAGTAGGCTGAAGCAGAGAATTTCATTGTGTCTGTTTCACAGCCTGGAATTCTTACTAAATTCATCAGATCACTTGAGTTCCTCTGACAACTGTAGCAGTATAACTGATTTTTAAAGGAGTTTATTGTACATTAAGACTGCAACAAAAGACACAGGCAGAGAAAACCTCATAGCAAAAGAGAACTCCAGATTGAGGACTATAATGTATATGAGATTTGAAAGAAGTAAGTGCTAAAAGATGTAGACAGCAGTTTTTCAGGGTCCTTAACCTTGATGAATAAATGAATAAAATCCCTTAAAAAATTGCAGTGTTTCTTTCAAGTGATTTCCAGCATGTTAATGATCAGAGAAGCTGAGAAAATTGCTGGGAAAGGAGATGACTTTCCTCAATATGCTCTTACCACAGAGACTATGAGACAGACCTGAATTGTAAGCAAATAATATGCATTGCAAAATACAACAGAGGAAGAGAAGAAGAGAGGCTCTTTAGCTGTCCATAATGCATTTGCATACAGGTGTGTTGACTGCAGGACTTTGTGATGTTGCCAAATCAAAGCTTTAATGGAGACTTGGAGCCTTCAAGTTCTTCCATATCCAGGTACTTAGACAGGGCTCTCCGGCATTGTATTTGCTCACCTTACTATGCCAAAAGGAAGAGAAAAACCTAGACTGAAAAAGGGCACAGAGAATACACAGGAGCCTTTATCTACCACCATAAGCATCCCACCCACCATATACAACCCCCCACCAGCTAATACTAAATACCAAAGAGGCCTGAGTTGCCCACCTCCTTCATTTCTATCAGCAAAGTCTCCTAGGTATTGCTGCAAAAGGTGAAGAAACACCAGAAGAAAACACAGCAGCAGCTCACCCTCCAATGCAGTCCACAAAAGAGTCATCTCCCCACCTTCTACAAGACAGGAAAGGAATGTCTTGTTGGTGTTCTGGCACGGCCTTGCCCCAGGAGGTGCTGAGGACTGCAGAAGGTGCAGCTGAGACAAGGAGCATCAGGTACTAACAGGCAACGTGGCTGCTGAAAATGTGGGTGCTCCCAGCATTAACAAGCTGTCAAAGGAAATGGCAAACGAGAAAGGGGTGCTGAAGACTGCATTTTTAAAGGCATCATCTCCAGCATCATTTTCACCTCTCAGTTTTACTGTCCGACAGCATTACAGAGAATGCTCTTGTTTCTCCCTGTCTTTTAACCCTCCCCAGCACCCACATCACACCCACACCTCTTTTCTCTCCTGGCCACACTAACCTCTAGCTAATGATGTAGCTGATTAGATCTTTCATCATTTTTATTGTTATCCACCCGCAGATTAATAAAACAGTCCTCTGGCTGTTTCTGGCTTACCACATTCCCAAATTTATCATAAAGGTTTTGCCTGAAATGTTTCCATGTGACATGAGGGGAGAGTTGCAGTCCCTCCCAGCCAAGCATCCCTGCGAGAAAGCACATCACAACAGCCCGCAGTGATACTGGCTGTATTCTCACCACACAGAGCAGAAGTTAACGCTCCGCAACCAAGCTGCTAAAGCAAAATTACCAGAGATTGGTACCAGAGTCACAGAGGTGGAAAAATGGGGAGTTAACTCCAGCTCACTGGAGCACACTGCTTCATACCTGTACTGTCTCTTAATAGAAGGGAATCTGCTTTTAAAGCACTCCAAATTTTCTTCTTAAAGACAGTAATTACAAGGGTGACTTAACATGGCCTCAGGGACTATCCTGTAAGAATTGGAAGACTTGATTCCTTAAAAGTCAAGAAGATGGAGGAATCATGAAACTAGCAATGGGGTTTTTTTTCCCCACCTCCTTCTTCTTTTTCCTCTTCTTCTCCTTCTTCTCCTTTCCCCTCCCCTCCTCTGCCCTTCTCCTTCCCCTTCTCTGCCCTTCCCCCTCCCCTACACATTCCTTCCCTTCCCCTTGTTCAAGGTACTGATTTAAACTCAGAAGAAATGCAAAGCTCAAATGTCTTGCATTCCAAGACAGGATTTGAACCCACAAATTCAAAAGCAATCCCCTCAAAATCACACACAACGTTATTGAACTAATGGTTTCATCCATTTAGTTTGAGCACATGACACTCACTAGATGAAGACGAGTTCATTGTGTGACCAGTGTTATACTGGGAGCAAGTGAGACCTATTCACTACTTTCCAACCCAAAGTAAGAAAAAAGTGAAAAACTTCTGTTAAGCTAGACACTTTTGCAGGAATTTTCCTGTTTTAAACTGGACAACATGAACAATTTTCAAAATACTGAGGAAAAAAAAAAAAGCTAAACAACTTTTTATTAAATAAAAAGTGGAAAAATTCTGTAGAACCAATAATGTTATATAGAAAGATTCCATTTAATGAAAAAGTCCATTTTCTGGTGAGAAATATTTTCAGGCAATACATTTCAGCCAGGACTGTCAGCTGTTACTTGCCTTTCAATCACCATCTGATGCCCTAGCTCACATCCCCTGTGCTGGATGCAGTGCAAAGACACAATAAGCAATCTTTGGCTTACAGAGCTGGGGTCTCATTTTGGGAATAACTGAGTGTAACAAGTAATGGGGTGGAGGTGCAATAACAACATCTCATGGACAGAGCAGCCAACACGGGAGAACAGCCCAAGGGTAGAGCACTGTTTGAAAACAAATAGCTGCCTCCCAGCTGGCTGACTCATGCAGGTAACTCAAAGATGGCTGGCACAGCCTTCAATGGCATCTTAAGAAAAGACTGAAGAGATAAAGTGTCTGTGACCTTTTAATGCAGTGCACTGCCAGTGGCTGGTGTTGTAGATAAGGATGTAGCAGGAAATAGCCAGATAGGGGAGATGTGAGCAGCCTCCTCCTTTCAGACTTACATCCAGGTGACTTGCACTGCTCCATGGTAAACCCCAGCATCCTTGTCCCCTGTAATGTGAGGCCATGGAGAACTGCCATGGTTGCTGGTCTCATTAGGAAAAGGTATCTCTGTGTGAGCTGAGAACAAGCAGGAAAAGCCCAGAGCTGTCAGCCCCTTCCAAGGGAAAGCATTTTTCCTACTCTGACATCCAAAATATTCTTCTCACTCAGATCAGTTTCTGGTGCAGTTATACATTCCTTCCTCCTTTCTCTCATTTCTCCCTATTCCTGTGTGTAGCCTCCTCATTTTCATCTGAACCAGGCAAAATAAGGTCTTCTGTGAACTAAAGAACCAACACTGTCAGCATCAGTAGCAGTAGCAGTTCAGAGGACACCTTTCGCCCATGAAGATGCCTATCTTCATAAAACATACAAGCGCTTAATAACTTTGAGATTTCCTTCTCCTCTACCTCAGACTTCGTTAAGGGGGTTAAAAGTAAACATGAAAGGGGCATTCAAGCAACAGATCAGCACATGCAGTACAATTGTATTAACCCTTCCAACTTTAAGAAGCCACAACTTGGTGACACACATCCCTTTCTTCATCTGCCTGTCAGTATATGCATCCTTATCTTATACCTTCCATCAGCCTCACCTCTTCCTCCCTTCCCTTTTATACCTCCAAAAGCCACCTGAGAGAGAAAACAGCAACTAGAAAGATTATCAGGAGAAGGTTTCTGGAATAGAGAGCTAAGCAACAAGTCCCTCATGAACTTACAGTACTCTGCCCAACCAAGATGAAAGGGCAAAGTCAGCCTAAAATGGAGAAGAATGCAGCTTTGCTTAGCTTCTCTAGGCCAGGGAGGACATGGGTCTAATTTGCAGCTCACAGCCCAGCTCTGCAGAGACAGATGTTGCCTGGAACTGAAGGAAAAATGATGATGCAGGGCCGTTTCCTTCAAGACGCCATTCTGTCCCCATGGAGGCAGACAGAGCGCTCTCAACAAGTTTATCTGCAAAGTAACATGAAAATTCCTCACAGCGGGAGAGATGTGATGGGACGTGCCTAGCACAGCTTTATAAAAAGGTTTCTTCAAATGCTTCCAAATCCCATGAATCTTTTTCTTGCTTTATCATCCTTTTCAACATCCTTCTTTCTCTCATTTTTCCTTTTTTCTAACGCCTCCACAAGGCACGTTTATCAACATCAAAGCACATTCTCTTACAGCTCAGTTTTTTCCTCTGAATCCACTCTTGCAAAGTCTAAACTACTAGTACTCGCCACGTCTCCACACCCAGTGACTTCACCAGGAGCAAAACTTGCATTGATGCATGAAACCTTCTTTGAAGTCCGGGCAGTATCGACATCCTAATATAGGGACCGAGATCCTTTACACTTAGGTGAGCTCCTCTGAGATAGAACATTTTTATATATATATTCCTGCAGGGTCTGCCATGCCTGGGCTAAATTCTGATGACTGTTCCATCCATGATTTTTTCCACCCTCCCCAACCAAACTAGAGTTGCACACCAAAATATATTGAACGCTGCATTCAGGATGCTCAGCCCTGACAAATGACAAACAAATATGCTAACTCCATGCTGTCAAGCACCAGAGAAATGCCTAAGGTTTGGTGCTATGGCCACCACACTGCTCTAGAGGCAACCTGAGCTCACATAACCTTCAGGTCCCCTGTGCCATTATAGCAAGCAGTGGTGAAGTCCTTCCAGACCAGTTTCATGACTGAGCTCAGCACACCCAGCCTACCCACATGCCAGGGCACAGGCGAGTGCATGCTAAAGGTGTTGTGATCATGTGCTTCCTTCCCATGTGGTCCTATGGTCCCCTTGGGAAACAGTTACTCTAGGAACATGTGTCTACAGTGGATGTCAAGGCAAACTTGGACCTGAAGACAGGTCTAAGCCTCTAGTCCCATGCCCTCAAAGCTAAGTGTCTGCTGTTAAAATGCTTCCTCTCCCCCATTTCCTCTATTCTAAGGAAGAGCTCAGCCATGCTCCATCAAGCTCGAAAAGCACGAGTGTGTTTGCATAGCATAGGTAGGCAGATTTTTGAAGCCCAGCACTGGTCTGCAGCTGTATTCCAGACAAAGCTGCTTCATACTGGTCTGCTTTCCTAGTGTGCCGTTACCATTAAAAACATCAAGGCAAGACCTACAGGATCTTTTCACTGTTTTTCTTTAAGATCCAAACCTTGATCCCAACTGGATGATAAGAGACCCTTCATCCCCAAACCCTTCTCCTCTGTCCTGTTTACAACATGGCTTTGTCAATTCTAGTGTCTTCATCCCAGGAAAACAGGTTTCTCTTCCTGCCATCCACTCCTGAGCAGAGCTTTACATCTCCTCTCCTTGGCACTGGCACTGCCGTAGGGACAGGCTGGGCACAGGAACAGCCTTTGATGCAGCTTTCTCCACCTTTTGGCAAATTCCACTTGGCAATTGGCCATGGGAAAGATGGAAAAGGAACTAAAAGCTGTATATTCACTTCCCTCAGTGTGTAAAGGGCTGTGTGTCTTGGGGTGGCGATGGGAGGGGAGAAGGTGAAAGGGGAGTTGGAACTGTGAAGTTTGAAGGTGAAAAAAGTCCTTATATCTGGATTAGTGGAGTCCTGGGGCCTTCAAAAATAGTTAAAATTCCCTTTTTTGAGTAATGGAGAAGTAGTTTGCATTGATCTTAAGAATTTGCTTATAGTTTTCCCTGGAGTTCAATGTACTGGGGAGTGCAAAGCTGACACAGCTCAAAAGTTTTATGAACCTCAGGTAAGAGCGTGAAAGGAAATTTTAATAAATATTACATTTATTTAAATTTAATTTTTTTCCTTGTTAATAATAAAAGCCAACCTTGGTCTTCTGGGCTTTTCTCATATGCCTGCTTAATACAGCAGCCGAATTGTGGAATTATTTATATTTTAACTTCGTTTTTAGTAAATCGTCAATCATTCACCTTTCAGAAGCATTAAATTCAGAGACGAGCAGCAGGGGAGAGGGAGGCTGAAAAATAAATATTGACTTTCAGGGGTTTGTTTTGGTTTTTTGGGTGTTTTTTTTTTAACACAGGGTTAGAAATAAAAGCTGTTGTGGGTGATGAGTAAAAGCACAGAAAAACGAAAAGACATTTGTGCCTATAGATTTCTTCCCATCATAGACCTGCAGCTCTATTTCTGCTCCATATGCAGGAAGCCACAGCAGCAGCAATGGGTAGCGGCCTTGATGGCTTACAGAGGCACTTGGCTGAAAATCTGGGGTCTGGTCATCATTGGGTGAATGGCCTTCCTTACAGAGGACACATGCTACTAGCCATGGATGCCGGTATTGTGAGTAATAGCTGAGATCCCAAGGAAAACCCAAGCGAAAAGACATGATACAGTTGAGAAAGGGGGACAGAAGGTCTACATCCGGCTAGCTGTCCCTTTGGGTGCTCTAGAAGCCTCCTGTAGGGTTCTCGCCTTCCTGTGAATGAAGGCACCTCTTCAATCCCCAAGAAATATCTGTGACATCCACCCTTCACACCAATCTCCTCTGTTGCTCCACCTTCTGACCTACCTGAAATCCTAGCCTATGCAAGGTAAAATGCAGCAAGAGGTGTTAAACCACAGCCTGTCAGCTAAGCGGAGAGTGGGCAGATGCCATATGTCATGTGTTGGGCTCATGACCACTTCAGGGACAGCTCTAGTCAGAGCTAAAGACAACAACAAGAAGAGCCCAGCCTGCAATCTCGGACACCACAAGTCACAGCACCACAGTGAGTCACTTGACAAGTTGGGTTCAACTACAGTTGCACAGTCTTGATTCAAAGACGTCAGGAGATGAAATCTCTACCAAGATCTTTGGCAATGTATTCCCAGAGATAACGACCAACAAAACAGGCACCTGGATTCCTGATTACGTCTATTTGTGTTCAGCTTGCAGGCATGGGTTTGTCTTGTGCCTTTCTTTCTCTTTCAGATTTAAGAGTCCTTTCATAACCGACGCATACACACAGCAAGCCACCACTTGAGCTTGTTGATGAGCTGAACAAATTGCTCTCTTGGAAACATTTTCTCCAGCCCAGATTGTGTGGGCTTCTGCATCCTCTCCAATTTCTCATTGTCCCTGACAAAGCACATGTCCCTGAACTGGGGAAGGGTTTCTTTCATCTGTCCACTTGTGACTTACACTAAGCTAAAATTAATCCTGTCCTTCCACCTGTGTCCTTCAAGGTGTTATTAGCTGGTCCCACCACCATACTGAGAACACAGGTCTGGATGAAGAACCTTCCCTTAGGACCTCTCAATCCTTTTCAGAGTCATTGCTTTCCAGAGGGACTCCCAGACACCACTGCACACTGAGGGATGGCCAGATGGAAAGCAGCTCTACAAAGGACCTGAGGGTCCTGGTGGGAACCAAGTTTACCACGAGCCAGCAGTGTGCACAAACAAGGCCAACAGTCTCCTGGGTTGCAATAGGCAGATCTTTGCCAGCATGTGGAGGGAGATGATCCTTCCCCTCTCCTCAGCACTGGTGAGACACATTTGGAGTGTTGTGTCCAGTTCTGGGCTCCTCAATACAAGACAGCACAAGACATACTGGAGCAAGTCCAGCAAAAGGCCACAAAGATGTTGAATGAACCAGAGCATCCGACATGTGAGGATAGACTGAGAGCTGTGACTGGCCAGCGTGCTGAAGGGAAGGCTCAAGGGGATCTTATCAATACATGTAAATATCTAATGGGAGCAAGTAAAGAAGACATATCCAGACTCTCCTCAGTGGTGCCAGCCAAAGGACAAAAGGCACAAACTGAAATACAGGAAATTCCTTTTAAATGTAAGACAAAGCTTTTTTTTTTTTTTCTTTTTTTTACTATGAAGGTGCTAAAACACTGCAACAAGTTGGACAGAGAGGTTGCGGAGTCTCTGTCCTTGGAAATATTCAGGACACAACCAGACATGATCCTGAGCTACCTGCTCTGGTTGGCCCTATTCTGAGCAGAAGGGGGTGGAGCAGATGATCTCCAGAGCTGCCTTCCAGCTTCAGCTGTTCTGTGATTCTGCTGTTCACCACTCCACAGCTTCAGCCTGTCCTCCTGGTTCCTATTCTGTCTCCCAGTTTGGTGCTGTGAAAATGTATGCTCTGCATGCCTGGACTACTTATGGACCCAGAGCCCTTTCCACACATTCTGAAGCCATATTAAGTACTCCTCCAAACTTTAGGTAATCTGTACGTTTTAGCCAGCAGTGCTGTTTTTATTTATTTCCAGACAATTGATGGAAACATTAAATTACATCTAAGCTGTGACTGCCTTCTCAGGAACACCATAGAAAAGTGCCCATTAAACAGATTTCCTGCTCATAATTTCTCTCCAAGATCTGTCAACTACCCATTGCTTAATCTATTGAATAGTAGCACATAAAACCCCCACAGATTTCCAGTCCATATAGTCTCTAAGTCCTTTTTCTATCCATTAACAGCAACAGATGCCTAGGAAATGACTGCAGGAACAGTGGCACATACACAGACACACCTCCCACATATTCTCCCAGCTTCTGACAGCTGGAAGTTTAGAAGTTCTTCTAGCAGTACTAGCAACCGAACTATTGTGTTCTACAGCCAGCAGTGGACCTGAATTAATCTGCTTCTTTTTAACCTGTTCGCACTTTAGTTGTTCACTGTCATGATGAATTCTCTAACAGGATTTTAAGCCCCCAGGAAAACTACTTCCCATCTTTTGTTTTAAACTTGTGTGATATTTTCACTGGATGTCACCTCCTCTCTGCAGTATGGGAAGCAGTGAGACATCTTGCCGCCTCCATGTAATCTCTAGCACCGGAGATTTCATAAACTTCCATTCAGGCCACCTTGCTGAGACTTGTCAATCACCTCACTGTCTTCCCTGGGAACCAGTCTATCCTTCCCACTGCTTCCTCAGAGATGATGTTAGACCACTGCAGGTAGACAAACAGGGCTTTGCCCCTTGCAGACAGGGCTGCCACTCCACCTCACTGCCTTTCCCGCTCCAGCTGGCCTCAAAACCACCTCTCCCTGTGTTGCATCCCTGTGTGGGACGACACATTTCCTTTGGAAGTGGGATAACGAACCTCTCTGATTCACAAGGAAATGGAGGCTGGAGCCCTTACAAGCTTCTGCCCTTTGCAAAAAAAGTATTCTTCTTCCCTGCTGCCCTCCCCAGGCAGGCAGGCAGCAGCTCACCATGTAAGCAAGCAAGCAAAAGGGGAAACAAAAGTTAAACAGAGGTTAAAGGAATAGGAAAAGAAAAACAGATGACCCCCCGGAGTCTGGGACTGAGGGGCATGAACAGTAGGAGCCCCTGGAAGCCAGCTCATCCATGTGCACTGCCCTTGCTGCCTTCCAGTTCCCAGGAGGGGGCCTAATAAATTTTACAAAAGAGCAAACAGCTGAAAAATGCTCGTATTTAAAAATATATTGAGAGAATTTGCATGTTGTTCCCTTTTATGTGGGGATGGCATTTATACACCCAGCGTTTCAGCAGCACCGCATCTCAGAGCACTTTACATAGCAATTAATTACACACTGGTAGCGGAGTGACTGTCTACAGGCAACCTCATCAGCCATTATCCACTCAGCAACATCCAGCATACAGCTGTGAACATTTGCATTAGCAGAAAGTCATGTTGGCTGCCATTAGCAGGGTGCGGGAATGTCAGGAAGGATGCTAAGGGTTGGGTCACCCCCCTGCTCCTTCCCGAAAAGCCTTTAACAGCTACCGTCACCGCTTTCACAGTCAGGCTTGTGACCCTTCCCTCATTTCACCCCAGCTTCAGACCAGGGAGATGTCATCAGTTTACAGCACATTGCAGTCCAGATCCTGCACCATAATGCCATCTTCTCCTATAATACGGGGAATACTCTTGAATGGGAGACTTCAGAGCACATAAAAATGCAAACGCCAAATCTGTTCAAGGGATAGCTTTGTGGTATGAATTTTGTCCATAGCCTGTGCAAGTGTCTGTTTCATCTTCTTGGTGCAGCCCCCATGCTCCAGGGTTACCTTCAGCACTCCCCAGGTCTCTCCATAAATCATCCTGGAAAGACACTGCAGACCTGAATGACCAACTTCTGAGAACTTCCATGACCTCAACGCTATGGTGAAGTACTTGGCAATGCCAGATTCTCTCCTGAGTCCCTTTTGCCACTGCTTTGCCCACACCGTGGCAAAACCACACATGTGACTGCCACCAAGAGATCAGAGGAAGCCTGTTGGTGATGGGTAATGGGAAGAATCCCAATGGTGCACTGACCTTCAGAGGGGACCTGAGGGCAAGAGACCAATCAGCAGGACTCACCAAGAACCTGGAGGTATTCTAGCCAGAGCTAGAACATAAACCCCCAGGCTACATCTTTACCATTAGAATTAACACTTGCAAAAATGTCCCTGGACATTAGAACTTGATCTTCCGTATTGAAAGTTTTTCAAACACTACCTGGCATGTTTTTGGCACAGTCTAACTAGCATTTTCCCAAATGATACATAGACACAGACTGGGAATTAGCACAGACTACTGCCTGTTCTCAGTAGGCAATCTGGATGCAACCCCCCTTTTTTGGAGGGTGAGAGAATTTAATAGTACAGATGCAGGATATCCTGTGCCAGCTGGCCTCTGCGCAAGAGAGCAGACCTAGCTACAGTTAATTTACAGGTATAGACGCAGCCTCAGAGTCCTGGACAACATCCAACTGATGATTGCATCCTCCTCCTTTCAATTCCACCGACCTGAAATGCAAAACAAAGCCACAATGCTTCTAATCTTTAATTGCTGCTGTGTACCATTGAAATGTTTCTGTCTTTTGATCCTGGCTAAGGTGATCTTTGAATTTCTGCAAGTTAAGGAGTGTAGCAAGGCTTCGGGGTTCCTTTGAAGGGCCACAGGAGATATGACTACAGCACAAACCACATGGGTCTCTTTTCTTTCTATCTTGTTTTTGTTTCTTGTGTACTAAAATATTCAAAACAATACTTCATTTTGCAAGACTGGTATGTCTTTCTTGCTAGGTCCACCAAGATAGCTCTAGCTACCAGAAGACCACGGAAAACAAACAATGAGAATCATTATTGTCATTTGGCAGATAACAAATCTCATCTGAGCTGGAGATATAAGAACAACCTACAAACCTGTGCCATGGTAGCACAGATGTCATTCCAGTTTATGATTTATTAGAACACAAGTTGGATGGATGGCAAAACGACTAAGGGACTTGTGAGGATAAATATGGTCTTCTTGCAAGTTCTGTCTTTGGTGTGCAAACGCAGCTCTCCAGGTGGTGGTATCCCAGGTGCTGGCAGTGTGGGACCATCGCCTGAATGCAGAACAGTTCTCCCTGCTCAGCCCTCCCTCCACCCACCTCACAGCACACATTTGCTGGCTGGGACTGCAGGACCTGTAACACTAAAGGTGAGCAGACACAAACTCACGCCAGACCCTTTTGCAAAGTGGAAAAGGGAGTCAATGAGTCAGTGACTAGAGAGGGGGGAAATTTTTTCAAGTAGCTGGTTTACAGCAAAAGCACAGTCTTTGGAAACAGAATGAGATTATCTCTCTGGGGTTTCCTTTATCTCGTCTTTGCTGCCAGAGGTAATTTCCTGATTTCTAACCTCTCCTTGAGATATGCGCAGACACATTTTAATGAGCTTTTGGGAGATAGGGTGCTTATCCCACTCTTTAGGGCAGGCTGGATCCGATTCTGTGCTTGTCTCCAATTAAGTTCATTTGCCTTTAATTATTCACTGGTTTCCTGTGTGACTTCCCAACTTCTTTTCCAAACAACCCCAAACCCTAAACTCCTTCAGAACCCTGGCAACCCACGTAAATTGCTAGCTGCTCTTTGAGGTTTCAGTGGTGTGTCACTCAGCAACTTGAATACAGGCAGTGAAACAAGTCAGGAAAATGAAAAGGGTTTTCCTGAAGAGATGGAGGAAATGGAGTAAAGCCCACAGTTATCTGTCCTCAAACCAGATGTTCATCAGACTTTCTCTGAACAACCAGACATCAAGCTTGTCTTGGCAGGACTCACCTTGGCTTGGGGGCTTCACTTCCCATGGGCTCCTGGAACAGTTCCTACAGCTAAAGCACTTTTTTCAAATTAGCACTACAGGAGCTTATATTAAACTCCTGTATTTTCATGCCAAAGTATTTACATGAGAACAAGCCTGGATCCTACAGCTGTAAGGAAGGGTGGCTGATTCCCTGGCCTTTACCTGTTGGTAGTAGCCCTCTCCATCCACAGCTCTCTTCCAGACAGGAGATAGCTGAAGCTGCATTTTCTGTGATGCACAGCCACAAAGCCACAGAGCTGCAAACCACATGGCAATTTCACAGATTCCACTAGAGACCATTTCAGACAAGTCACTGGGCTTGATAACCCTGATTTACATAGTGGTGAAGCTTCCCCCCACCACAGAATTGCCGAGTGGT
Organism: Falco biarmicus; assembly: GCF_023638135.1. Classification (NCBI taxonomy): domain Eukaryota; kingdom Metazoa; phylum Chordata; class Aves; order Falconiformes; family Falconidae; genus Falco; species Falco biarmicus. The sequence continues at coordinate 76,824,497 of NC_079311.1, read as the reverse complement.
GTTCTCTGGGCTGCGCAATGCTGGAGGTCAGGCTGCTGATCAGAATGGTCCCATCTGGCCTGAAAATCTATAAATTCAGATCTGGATGAAATTGGGCAATGTTGGATTTGGATAAACACTCATGAATTTAAATGAATAAATAATAATATAATAATAAATCATTCATCTTACTGTCTAGCATGTGAGTCCCCTCGAAGACCTGCAGTTCTGATTCAGCCAAAGTTTGACTACCTCTGCAATTAGAGACATTTAATTTCAAATAAAGGGGAGGGAGGGGTAAAAAAAACCAGGAGAAATGACATGTTTTGGGGGGAATATTTATCCAAAACTACTTCCCCCTCCCTGGAGGCCATACAAGGACAGACTGCTAACACATCCCACTGCTGGCTGTGGGCAGTGGCACTAGTGAAAGCTTCCATTTCCTACTACGTACACCAAGATGAGCAGGACTCATAAATGCAGCTAGTCCCACACCTGCCATGTCCATAGCAAGCTTGCTGTCCTCACAGCTAGCTTCACTGGCTAGACTCAAGAGCCCTTGTTTCAACCCCAGGCAACGATGTTGGGCGAGTACCTTCCCATTCGGTTAGTTATTGTCAAAAAGAGCTTTGGGCAGTGATTTGTGCTGCTGCAGAGGCTATAACAAAAGCCTCTCCTAACCAGGCTAGAGCAATGCTATGTGCTGCTCAGGTTCAGGCTCTCTCCCATGAGCCAGAGGTAAATTTATGGGCAGTCACCACAATGGAGAGGAGACAGCAGGCTGGGCTACGCTTATCATGAGCAACCTCCACACCTGATCTCTCTAGAGCTGTCTCTTCATTCCTGCTGATGGGCCTCGGCCAGCTGCTCGCTGCAGCTCGAGTGCCTCTGGCACTGTTTTATCCTCCTTCTCCTCATACCCCCCGATCCCTCACTATATCCCCTCGAACCATCCCCAGACAAACTCCATCTTGAATCTTGATTCTCCCCAGTGTGTTTCTGCCCTCCCCAAACCTTTGTCTTTTATTTTCTCTCTAACCCAGCTCTGGCAGTTTTCCCCAGTTTAGCCTCCTCCACTCATTTCATTAACACGCTGTTTACTTCTGCTTGTAGATCATTAGCAACAATATTAAACAACTGGCAGTTTGCCCAGGAGGCTGCTGTCTCTGGGGTTGATGACTTGTTTTATTTTCCCTCCCTGAGAAAACAGCAGAAGTGGCAGAGGTGGGTGGACATGGGAAGGCCTGAGACACGAGCAGAGATGAGAGGGGCAGCTTGCTTGCCTTGACTAGTAAAACTCACACTCTGCTTTGTCTTTAAACTCCTCACTCAGATCCTCTGCTAGTGGACATGCTTCTGATATCTTTATGTGGACCTTTCACATGAAATAAGGCCTTGCCATCCCTTCAGCCCCTCAAAATCCCTTGGTTTGGAGTCAATGAACCCATATCTAGGACTGAATTTTAGGGCAATCTCTTTCCCGGCTCCTCATATTACAAATCCATCCTGCTTTCCAGCTGAGAGTTGAGCCAACAAATTTACTCACTGATTTACACCCATCATCTAACCTGCTCCAGCTCAAGGATTTAATTCCTTGCAGGAACCCCCACCTCCACAGCACAGACTCTTGAGGTTTTTATATCCTTCCCTCAGGCAAATTCCTCCAAGGAACTTTGCAGAGATGCAGGAAAAGTTTAGGTTCAACTCAGAAACTAAGAAAATCTTCTCAGTAACCCAGACTAAGTATGAAATGATCCAAACCAATCTGTGGAGCAAAGATGAAGCTCAGACAAAGGCAAGGAGGCTTGGTGCCCTGCAATTGCTCTTCTGTTGTGAACAAAGCAGAGAACTGGCTGCAAATTTTCATTAAATATTCATCCCTTTTCATTCCAATATGATTATTTCCTCCCCCCCTCAGGAAAAGCTTTGACACCATCTCCCCCAGCACTCTGCTGGAGAAACTCAGGCTGCTCATGGCTTGGACGGGTGCATCTTTGCTGGGTAACCAGCTGGCTGGGTCAGCCCAGAGAGTGGTGGGGAATGGAGCTACATCCAGCTGGTGGCCGGTCACAGGTGGTGTTCCCCAGGGCTCGGTGCTGGGGCCAGTCCTGTTCCGTATCTTTATCAGTGATCTGGACGAGGGGATCTAGCGCACCCTCACCAAGTTCACAGGTGACCCCCAGCTGGGGGGAGCGTTGATCTGCGGGAGGGCAGGAGGCTCTGCAGGGGGGTCTGGGCAGGCTGGAGCGATGGGCCCAGGCCAGTTGTGTGAGGGTCAACCAGGCTCAGTGCCGGGTCCTGCCCGTGGGTCACACCAGCCCCCGCAGCGCTGCGGGCTGGGGGCAGGGGGCTGGGAACTGCCTGGGGGGAAAGGGCCTGGGGGGGCTGGTCGGCAGCCGGCTGGGCATGAGCCCCCCGTGTGCCCAGGTGGCCAAGGAGGCCAGCAGCACCCTGGCTGGTGCCGGGAACGGCGTGGCCAGCAGGGCCAGGGCAGTGCTGTCCCCCTGCACTGGGCACTGGCGAGGCCGCCCCTCGACTCCTGTGTTCAGGTTGGGCCCCTCACTGCCAGGGGGACGCAGAGGGGCTGCAGCGTGTCCAGAGACGGGCAGGGGGCTGGTGCCGGGGCTGGGGCACAGGGCTGGTGGGGAGCGGCTGGGGGAACTGGGGGGGTCAGCCTGGAGAAAAGGAGGCTGAGGGGCAGACCTTATTGCTTAAGGGGAGACCTTACTGGAGGTTGCAGGCAGCAGGGGATAGGTCTCTTCTCCCAAATAACAAATGATAGGACAAGAGGAAGCGTTCTCAACTTGTGCCAGGGGAGGTTTAGATTGGGTATTAGGAAAAACTTCTTCACTGAAAGGGTGGTCAAGCATTGGAACGGGCTCCCCAGGGTGGTGTTGGACTCATCATCCCTGGAGGTGTATAAAAAACACATAGATGTGGTGCTTAGGGATGTGGTTTAGTGGTGGATTTGGCAGTCCTGGGCTTGATGATATTAAGGGTCTTTTCCAACCTAGATGATTCCATGAAGGAGAGTGAAGGAAAATGGACACATTCAAAAGCTTCCAGTATCTGGCAAAATTATCAACAGGATATCACTGGAAAATTCTAATTCAGATGCTTTTGACCATCTCTGATCATGGTATTTCCAGTGCTGCCACAGTGGCCTTTTGGGCAGTTGGCCATCTTCTCTTTGCACATGTAGATTAAAAGTACTATCCACATAGGATTTTCAGGGACCTTCTGTTGAACCCATTCAGCCCTTGTAATTATCACTGTAATAATTTCCAATACTAATTATGAGCCATCTTCAAATTATCACTGTAATAATTTCCAATACTAATTATGAGGCATCTTCAGAACATGCTCCTTACTGACTCCTTCTCTTTTCAAGATGAGGCTGTTGCCAGCCATTACCACAAAAGGGTTGGAATGCAACATCTAGGTTCCTCACTCTACTCGAGACAAATTTACACCCGTTTGTTTCTGCTCTAACATTGTCATAAACCTTTTCTCCTCCCCTCTGCCCACAAGGGTACTTATGGAAAACCACTGGATCCCCTCTTGGCACCCAGTTAGCTAGGTTAACCAAGCCAGACTCTTTAGACCCTCTCTACCTGAAGCACTGCGACTTTCCTAATAGCACACCATTCAGCAGATCCTGCCATTAGGAATTGACATGGCGCCTTCAAGTGAAATGCCTCCTTTCTCAGTTTTGTGCAGCTGCTTCTAAACATCTGTTTTCTGTTCAAGAAACTGTTCCAGTAGCTCTCACACTGATGTGCTGCAATTTCAAACATGCCTTGCATCAAAGGCCACTCATGGGGCAAAGGGGTACAGACCTTTTTTGCAGGGGTTTTGTGTTGCCTTCGCAGGCGCGCGGTGACCTGGTTCAGGAACGGCACGGCGGCCAACCCCTGGCCGCACGGTCCATCAGCTCACAGACACCAATGTGGTGGATGGCAAATGGCGTTTATTGCTGAGCGGCGCGACACTATATAGCCTAGGTTTACAATGTCACTTCCGTCTGCTTACATCATAAGCTAAAAGCTGTTGGCTACCTGGAGGGGGGCCCTATGTTTCCGTACAGCGCGAGATCTTCCGGCCGCCAGGCCCTACCTAGCAACAGTTTTGGCATTACTTATGATTTTTCTTCTCCTCCACCTGGCTACCAGACTTCCCAACACCTTCCTGGCCAAAGGCATCATGCATTATTCCAGATGTGTGCTCCCATGTCCACCACCCTATGAACACAGACTGCTGTGTCCCTACTTTCAGCAGTTTACAGCTGAGAGGTATGACAGATAGAAGCTGAATTCGCTCTTCACATCCACCTGCAGCCACCTTATGTCCTAACATGGCCTTTTATCTCTGCTCTCCTGCCCACTGGTATTCCTTCAAATTAATCCAAAGCCAAACATCAAGCTGCAATTTCCCGGTTATCTTTTCAGCCTCCCAAAATCCTTTTGGTTTTTTTTTTCCTCTGTGCAAACCATCCCCTCTAGCTCCTCCCAGTTTAGCTTCACCCACACATTTCATTAACATGCTGTTTACTTCCACTTCTAGATGATTAGTGAAGATATTAAATGACTGGCAACCTGCCCAGAGAGGCCATTACCTTTGGGGTTGATGACTTGTTTTATGCTTCTCTCAGAGTAGTGAAAGCAGCAGAGATGGGCAGGTCTGGAAGGTCCTGAGTCACGGGGTGAAGATCCAGAGGAAGCTCCACATCTCTACATGTTCACATTTTCAGTGCACTGGTGCATAGGTACTTTCACCCCACCATCATGCAGAGCCACCATGTGCCCTGGGAAAGCCCCAAGCAGTGGCCTTTTAAGTGGGGCAAGTGGACATGAAGAAGAGAGCTGGGACAGAGTGCTACTTGTCATCAGGAATTTCTCTGCTCCCCAAAACCTGGGGGAAAGGAAGGTGGCAACTAAACAAAAGCATGCAGGACACCCTCTGGCAATGGCACGCAGTGCTGTTGTCACCTGTTAAATGTGGGGAGCGATGCAACAGCATGATGTTTGTAAAACCAACAAAACTTCATGTTTCCTTCTGTATGCACATAGAGGTGGCAGGTTCCTGCAGGCTGTGAGCAAGGCGCATGTTTTATCTGACTGAGCTGAAATCAGTTCTTTTGACAAAATGCCAACAGGGCACCAATGTCTACCCAAGAACTGGGGTTTTGAGTAAAATCCCTTCACAGAGCCTCTCGGCATTCACAAATCCAAGTTTCATCAGGACCAAGAGCTGTCACGTACATACTGTGGAGGGGGTGGTTTTACCAAGCACCCTGGTGGGTCCTAGAAGAAACATGGGAGCTGACACCTCAACCCCTGCCAAGCTGCAACCTGGGATCTCTGCTTCCAGGCCACTTCTCCAGAGGGGAAGTACACTTTCTCCTGGAAGAGATTACCTTGCCAAAGCACCGCCCAGCTCAGAAAACCCTCCAGAAGGCAACTTAGATCTGGGCAACCTGTTCCCTGACGGTAACCTCACTTGATTCAGTGGTCTTTGGAGCCTCTCAGCCTGCAAGATTACTCTGGATTGTCACCAGAGTGCCTTAGAGCAACAATTTTGATGAGCAGCTCTGAGTACAACGCTGGTTCCAGGCCAGAGCCATTCCACACATGAGGAGCCACATTTCCACTGGCCACACTGCTTCAGGGCATGGAAGATGCGGGTCACCCTTCCAGGAAAACACTTTCTGGGGGCTTTTAGAAATAAAGATTTTACCTGCCTTTTACACTCCTTTAAAGAATGAGATGCAAAGCGATCTCTTCCCCAATGAATAAAATCACTCAGTTGAGAAAGGAAATGTACCAGGTGGCTCCCGCTATTTCTCACCTTAAAAAAAAAAAAAAAAAAAGGAAAAAAAGAAAGAAAAAAGGCTTTGAGCTGTTCTTCAAAGACTGTCTGATTTGCTTTGAATAATATAAAATGATGATGGAAGGAAAAAAGAGAATATTAAACTCAAGGCTGTAAAAGCTCTGCGCTCTGCACTCAGCTTCAGCCACTGAAAAAGATCCACGTACACTTTTCATAAAATAACCACAATGATCCCTTCTTGTCTCTGCAACAGCTGGGGGATCAGCAGCAATGTAGAGCTGGGTCCAAACACGGCATGAATAACAAAAACCAGGGTGCTTCTTCCCAGGAGATGTTTCCTCATCCATGAGCCCCACACCTTGCTGTGGGGTTCTCCACCAGCCTCCCCAGTGCAGACCCTTCTGGGGCAGAGCTCCCAGAGACGAGAGGCCAGATGCAGAGAAAACGGAGAGGAGAGACCCACAGAAAGAAGGGGAAAATGAACAAAAAATGTATTTTCTTTCGAGCTCCTGTGAGCAAATCAGTGCAAAGCAGGAAGGAGCTGATTGCTTTGGCCTGCCAGAGCCCAGATAGCCGGCTGCAGTCCCCAGGCACAAATGTGATAATAGCCAACAAGCTAAAATCATTACCAGTAACGATTGCCTCTGAAAAGACCCCAACACCTAGGAGGAAAAAACAGTGACAGGAGAAGAAAGAATAATAAATTAAAAAAAAGTAAAAGGAGAAGGGAACAATTCTAATCTCCTTTTAGCATTTCTTCACTCTGTTTTCCATAACCCTCTGATCCCAATAAATAACTGTCTCACCCAGTTATGGCTCAGTCCAGTTTTGCCCAGCTGGAGTCTGAAGAGCATTCTTTCTCCTTTTATTGGGGACAACACGGAAGAGCAGAGGGAAATATTTATTGGAGATATCCATCACCTTTAGCTGGCTTTTAAGGATGCTAACAGATTAAAAAAAAGGGATCTTCTAGTTCTTGGCTGGATGACCCCAGCCCACATAATAAACATCAGAGCTGTCCCCACAGCACATGGCATGTGGCACAGAGGGAGACAAAAATCTAGTTTCTCCAGCAGATCTCTAGAACTGCTTTGGAGGCCTTGTAGGCGGTCCTGCACAAGCCTGGATCTGCCCACCTGGAGAGCAGATGAGCTCAAGGCTCAGCGTATCTCCCCTTCTCAACACTGATCTCCACCAGCCAAAGAGCAGTAGATGCCATTTATGTTAATGTTCTTGGGTGGGTACACAACTAGACAGGTAAAAAGATAGTCAGATGGCTGGTCTAAGAGTGTCACAGTGAATGGGTCATGGTCTACATGGAACCTAGTGGTAAATGGATTATTGCCGTTGTCTGTTCTGAGACCCATCCTTTTTCGCTTCAGCAATGACTTGGAGGAGGCAACAGACTTTGCAGATGGCATGAGATTAACGGGAACAGTCTGAGGTAAGCTGAGAAAAGAGAAGTTCAGGCTGGATAAAAGGAAAAACTTATACCTCATGAAGACAGTCAAGCATAGGAGAAGGCTGCCCAGACAGCCTAGCCATCCCAGAGCCTATGTCATCTCCATCCCTGGAGGCTTACAAGAGACAGCTGGATAAAGCCCTGAGCAACTGGTCCAATCTCATAGTTGATCCTGCTTTTAGCAGGAAGGTGGACTAGACATCTCCAGAGGTGCCTCCCAACCTGAATTATCCTGTGATGCTGATGTCTCTTCTCTAGGGTAGCTTCCCAGGTCACACAGCAAGCTTCACCACCCTTGTTCAGCCAGGGCATCTCTGTCCACTCCAACATCCCGATGTTCCTGGTAATGGCTCTTTCCTACCAAGGAATTACTCTGTGACAACCAAAATTGGGAAGGAAGCCATAATTACTCTGTATGTTCCTCCTGTTCTCTGTCAAAATCAAACACCCTCAGATTAGCTCCTTCCTTGCATAATCCCCTTAAATCTTCAGCAATTCATGTACCAACCTGCAAAAGCTCAAAAAATTTCCTCTTGCTTCTCAACTCCTTGCCCTGTCCAGTCCTCTTTTTTCATTCTTCTCTCAAAGCAAACTCCATGTGAGCAGCCTTTGGTCAACCAACTGCTTCTACAAGCAAAAGAAAATAACATTTGCTTTAAAAGTGAAAACAACAGATAATGGCTCCAGTTTAATTTGTGAGAACATTTATCTGGCACCGAGGTGTGTATGGGATTTCATGCTTTATCTTGGTACAGTCCCACGTACCAAGTGGCTGTATCCCATCCAGGGGTAGATGTGCCTCGTGATGGGAATACAGAAAATTATGAGGCTGCTTCTAAAGTATATGGCCGAGAGCACGCTCTGCACAAGACAGTGCAAGTATTAGGGGGAGAGGATTACGTTCACCCTAAATTCCCCAGTCTAATGCAAGACTACATTTACCATACTCTCCTTGGACTCATTTGACTTTTTGCAAACAATTTGCTGCAAAGCCATGGCCAACGTTCAGGAAAGAGCAATGAAGTGGAGCACCAGGAGCTTTTTGCACCAGCCAGTGAGTCCATTGCTAAGCTGCTTTGTGCAGAAGTTGTAGAAATCGCATCACACACTGACGCTCATCTTTCTGGGGAGCTGGTGAGGAGGACTGGGTTCCTTTCCAAAGATTGTCAGGGCTCAAAAGCATTTAGCAAAGCCACACTGAGCCTGTCTGGATGCAGCTGGAGTTTGTAAAATGGGGAACCCTTCTTCCAAAATTAATTCCTGGCTTTTGATTCACCTGATGTAAAGAGTTTAATTTTCTAGCTCAGAAAACTCTGTGCAGTTCCTTTAGTGAACAGATGGGAAACGTCCCCAGCCTCCCTGCCCAGGACCCACAAAAACACCAGTTCCCAGGCTGTTCTTGGGAGGCTTCCTCCTGCAGCTCATCTGCCCCATAGAACATCTCCAAGTGTCCTTTAGTCCCAAGCTCAGTCTTGCTAGTAGAGAACATTATACTAGCAGCAACAGGAATGACCGAGTGAGAGGCTGCATGATCTGCTAACAGGGAAAACAGGTCTAGCTCCTCCATGACCTGCTAAATGACCTTTAGCATATCACACTGGGTGACCTCTGTCCTCTGCACCCCCAGCCCCTCACAGAACTTGCCGGTGCAGCACACCCTGTCAGGGCTTCCAATCACCACAATCCACACAGCCCCCAGTGCCCCCAGTGCAGGCCACCTCAGGTGCCCTGGCTTTCCAAAGGAAGACAAAAGTTAATCTACACCTGTTCTTGGCATTTTCTGGGGGCTCCACAAGGGGCTTTGGCCGCTCTTCTGCAAAGCACCCCATTTGGTGTCTTACACCGGCTTCTGGATTAATGATCAGGAGATATGTGAGTGGGTTTTGCTGTGGTATGATATTTTGTGGAATCTGTTCCTCCCCAGCTGGGCTTTACTTTGAGATCCTGAAGGCACACCAGCAGATTCGTGGCATAGGTGGCACCTGACCTCCAAGCCACAGAATGTTCCTCAGATGCTCACATACACTTGAACTGATGAACTTAACAGTTTTGTCTGGTTATTAGGAAAATCCTACATGAATATGCACTGGCACAACGCTTGAAAGAACAACCTCATGAGCTTACTCTACTCTCACTATGCTCCGAACCCCTCTGCCCCAGGAAAGCAAGTTGACCAGTTCTCTTGTAAAGAACTGTCCATGGATATTTTACAGATAGTCTCCAAGATGCTGAGAGTCAGTCATGTGTCAGATCCCCAGTCTGAAGAAAACAGAAAGGGGGAAAGAAAAAGACATAAGCAAACAGAAAACTTCTTGTATCTTGAAATGGGAACCGAAAGGAGGAGGAATCCCACACCAACAACTCCATTCAGAAATCCCGGCAGCGTTTCAAACATCAGACTTCACAGCTGAGTAACTGATGGTAGAGATAAGAATAAGAAACTGTCAGAAGTGTATATAGTGCACACATCACCTTGATATCTAATTAGCTAAATAACTCTGAGCCTTCATTCAAAAGTACATTTTTCCCAATGTTCAAAACAGCTGATTAAACTTAAAAAAAACCCCAAACAAAATACAAAAAAACAAAAAAAAAAAAAAAAACAAAAAAGCCAAACCAACAAAAAAAACCAAAGAAGTGACCCCAATCAAAGTGACATGGGAGAAAACCTGGTCAGAACAGGAAACATTTTGGAACTATTATCGCCAGTTTACCTTCTCTATTGACATTTCCCATCCTTGATGAAAGACCTGAGATTCCGATTTTTTTAAGAGTATGTTGGGCATTTGCTCAAGCTGTGAAAGCTGCACGGCATCACTGCCGTTCTGTACAGACCAAAATTGATTGTTTCATTTTATAGAGCATCTTGCTCCTTACGCACCTTCTATCCTCTTACAAAACAACTGGGAAGACAGATATTCCCAGTATGATCACACCCAGTCTCCACATCTCAGGGCTTGCCTATACTAGGTCATTCAGTTTGAATTAAATAAGGTATAATGTAAAACAGATTAGTCAAACCACACCAGCAGCTCCTCAGACACCTCCATATGATGTCAAAGAGGTCTCTCATCTTTTTCAGTTAATTAAAGGGGTCTTACTTCAACTTATCTTAATTCTGAGTGTTAAAACAGGGTCCTGATGCAGTTTAATTAATCCCCTTTAAAAGTGAATTTGAGTTAATTCTCCCATGGGTCTCAACATAGACAAGTGCCCAGACATCACTACATGGCTTAATGTTTAGTATGAGATGAAATTCTTTCAAGATGAGCTACTAAACCCTACCTGAAGATTTCATTTTCCTTATTGCTGGATACTGGAGGAAATGTTTTAATTCAGAAAGCAATTACAGGCAGTACTGTCATCCTCATGGTTTGATTGTAAGCTTGATGATGAAGTCGAAAGGTCACAGCTTTTGGTGTCAAGTGGTAGGATAAGATTCCCACCTGCCTCATAAGTTTACAGCTGTAACAGACATTGAAAAAAGCTTTGAAGTGTGATCATAAAAGCAAAAACAAGACCTCAAATGTATTAGTATTTTTCTAAATCACACATTTTTTTCATACTTGTAGTTGGCACCATAACATACAATAGCATCTGCAAAACATTAAGCACTAGTTAAATAGAACAAATGCTTAGGAAGGGAGCCAGAAAAATGTTCATAGCAAAATTTACCAGCCCTTAAATTTAATTACAAATTCAGAATTAAAGCTGTGTTCAATGAAAATTTCACTGTGGTGGGTATAGGAGAGATGGGGCTGAGCCAAAATGTAGCAAAGAAGCAAATCCAGACCTCAGGAGCCTGGACGTTGCTCTGAACTTCACAACTGCGTAACAAGACTGAAAAACCTGGACCTGAGCACCGCACATTTTGGAGAACTCAGAATCTTCCAGTCCTGAAGCTCCTTGGTTGCATAAACTGAATGTGCTTTCACATGAAGTAGAGCCACAGTATGAGAAAGTCAGATGTGACTCATCGGCTTTGGCTGCATTTCACACCATGTCTCTGCTTTCCAGGAGAATCTGTTAAACAGCAAAAACTATTCCCTCACCCAAACTCATGATACACCACATCCATTAGTCATGCCGACTGACATGGGTCCGTACCATAATGTATCAATTCACCTCTCAACTTTGATGCAAAAAATGTTATTTTTTTGTATGCCTGATGGAAGCAAACAGGTGTCCCAGCTTTGCCTGTGTTTGGTCACCAAGGGTGGCCAAAGAGCATTTGCAGAGCCAAGGGACCCACTGCAAACCCAGGCACACGGCCTGCACCACCCCACCTTCACACAGATGCCACCACCAGCTGCCAGGGTCACTGCAAATTTGAAATCCAGCAGTGCCACACGCACAGAGTAGGCAGATAGTGAGATCTGGCATGTACCAACAAATCCACACTGACAAACATTTTTGAACCAGTCTTTGCTAACAAAAATCTGGATTTTCCTGGCTCTTTCTTTTTCCATGTCTCCAATACCTGCCCACCTCCCATCCAGCAGCCAAATCCACAATGCCTTAGGTGACTTTTAGTGAAGACTTTTATTTATTTGTTTGTTTGTTTATTATTTCTCCCTCTACCAGATCTCATGGGGGTTTGGCTGTCCAGTATCTCTGTTCAGGGAAATTAGAACAAGAAAATGAAAAATCAGAGGCAGTCCTTTCCACCCACGGCAGCTGGTGAGCCTCAGCTGTAGACACCACCAGGCTCTGGGTCACGTGCAGTCCTGGTGCGCAGAAATTGTCTAGCAGAATAGATGGTCCTGTAGCTCCGCAAGACTGTCTACATTTATTAAGCGAAATCACTTCCTGTTTTCTGCAGCATTGAAAGTGAGCCGGAGTACAATGTATTTATTGATGGCTACGAAACATACCCTGGACCTTCCTCCAGCTCCCCCTCTCCTGGTTATGCACACAGAGCCCCACACAGACACCTGCATCCCCAGGATGGGCTGTCTCCTGCCCATGGAGCAGGAGGCCCAAAGCTGCTGCCCAAACCTCCGTGGTTCATTCCTCAGCAGCGGTGGACTTCCACAGGCAGGGACTAGGAAATGGCATCACAAGGCAGGACAGGGAGAGAGGAGCTGGTGATGAGACCACTGGGCAAGCAGGAACTGGAACTGGGCAGGAGGAGGCAATGCAGCCCCTCCTTAATTCAAAGAAGAAGCACAAGTGAGGAAGAACCAGTGGAAAGGCTGGTGGAGGTATCTCCACAGCTTGTCCTGGGCTGGGTGTCAGGAGCAAGAACAGGGCTGGACTAAGCCAGCAGCTGAAACAGATGCCAGAAAGGATACCCAGCATTGCACAGGGTGGAGGGGACAAAGCCCAGAAGCCCAGGTCCGGGCACACCTTGTAATGCAGTGACTCGCGCTTTGTAACTGCTCCCTGACACCCTGGGGACCCACAGCAGAGAAACGAGCCCCTGGATTTATCCCCCTTTTCCAATTAGCCTTGTTCCCCCTCCTCCTCTCCCGCCACCCTGCTGGAATCAATCCTTGTCCTGGCATTTTAAAGGGCAATGTGCACGTTTTATGGCTGTCCCCTATAAAACCATTCTACATGATAACACATCCAGCCCTTTATTAGGGACGTTTGGCAAGTTTATTGGCCAGACATTTTTCTGCGTTGACAGATGAGGTCCTGCCATCACTTCTGCGAGCACACGGGGCCCTCTCCCGTCCCCTCCTCCCCTCTCCTGAGCCATCCAGCCCTGTGGTGCAGGCAGCCCCATCCCTGGGCAGCTAAGTCCTCGGGTGTCCTACAGCTCACCTGCAGCCAGGTGAGGGGCAGCAGCAGAGACACACACACACACAGAACCAGCAGCATTTAACCACCCCCTGCTACATCCACATCCACCAAGGATTCATTAACTCTTTAAAGCCAGGCACGTGCTCCAGTCTGTGCGCGGGCATCCTGGGGGGCTGATTTTCACATCACAGCAGGATGGCTCTGCACAGCTCCTCATTTCTCTACAGCAAGGCTGTGCACTGGGGAGCTGGAAGGCTATGTGGTATCTCGGGGTGGTAATCACACTCACTAGGTACTGGGGAACCAACTGGCCTTTGCCATTTTGGGTACTGTGGTGCGTTGCCCCCCTCAACCCTGATCCCAATATCACCACAAACATGAGACCCATTCCTGCAGCATTCCATGACAAGCCGAAGCAGGCTGGGACACAAGACCAAGCAGATGTTTACATGGGGCAGAGGGGATCCGCCTTCCAGGAAAGCCACAACCACGCTGCCAAAGCGGATTTGTCTCAGACCTTGGGCGCTGGCATCACTAAGGCTTTCGCTGTGCCCAGCTCCTCCTCCTCTCGCCCATAAGGACCCCTGTGAAGCCAGAAGGACTTGACGTAAAGCCAGCCATGGGTTTTATCATCTTGCTTTCACAGCCATCCATGTGTGTAACAGCGAGCGGCAGGGCCAGCAGAGGTTTAATGAGGGGTCAAGGATTAACAACAGAGACAGAAATTTATTTAAGTGCTTACCTGGCGCCTGCTTGCCACACTTCGCAGGCACTGGTGGCCACTGCGGGATCTGCACCCTGTGCACCATCGTGGCCAGGGTGGCTGGGGTCCCTAGGAGCAGAAGGCTGTGGTGGGTGTCCGAGGTCAGGAAGGGGAGGGTGCCCTCGGGCTGGGAAGCCAACCTCTGGCTCAGGTCCTGCTCCAGTGAGGCAGAGGTTCAGCAGCTGCCCTCCCAGGTCACAGCAGACAGTCCATGTCACCTTTCAGGTGTTTTGCATTGCACAGCAAATGGGAGGTGAATACAAGGCTGCATTGTGATTCCCACCCTGCAGGGAGCTTTTCACCCAGCTACCAGTTTCACTCGCTGACCTTGACCTGTTGTCGCTTGTTTAACTCTCGGCCACGCTGCCGGGAGCAGTGGTGGGCTCCCCGCAGTTTCCAGCCCCCTGCCTGGTGTTGGTTCACATGTCACATTCCCAGGCTGTGTTATTCTTAAGTACTGTAAATCTCTCACTATTATTCTCCCACTTGATATAGTGAGCTGTGTCATTTTGAAAGGAAATACATAACAGTATATTAAAGAAATCATGGATCTCCTCATTCATGTTTAAAACAAATTTATTACAATGTAAGAAACCCTGAATAGCATGAATTTATTATAATGATTTAAGGCTCCTGGCACTTGAGTTAAAAATGTCTCTCAATAAATAACTTTCCCTTGAAAACACAGCAAATTAATATAGTTTACCATTTCCAAAGTTATATAAAACCAAGAGGCTTAAATCAACAGTATGCTGGATAAGATTACTGTTGCTCAGCCAGAGCCTGGTATCATGGTCCAGGAGGATGGAAAAAGTAGCAAAAAATGTGGGGTTTTTTTTTTTTGGTCACCTTTCTTTCCCTTCCACCACCCTAGGCTATGTCTGTTCTGTGAAAGTCAGACTAATGTGAAATGGATGAAAGCAGCTGTGGCCTTTGCACACAGGTATCATTAAAACAGAGCCACTACTCCACCACCAGACTCAACAAATGCCGCTCTACAAGTTCCCCAAAGTGTCTCTAACATGCGCGGCCCTGTTGCTTTTTCAGTAGCGGCATTTTAATTTGACTGCAAACCCAGGAACCGAGGTGTCTCCAGTTTGGCTGTGTTCAACTCTGCTGTGGTCTCACAAGTCCAAAACGAACCCAGAGCTCTCTCCTTTGCAGCACTGAGGAGCATGCCAGACAGCCGTGGTCTCAGTCAAGGTTTTAAATAACCTTCACTGTAAGGGTGCTGTGTAATTATCCAGGTGGGCCAGCATGCCACTTTCCCTCTTCTCAGGGGTCTCCAACTCAGGAAAACAGAATGCAATGGCTGCTTGTGTTTGATAGGATTTGTGTAAAAATATATAATTTAGTGGGTTTGTGCAAAACTATGGGGGAATATTCATGAGCACCCACCCACACCCCGGTGCAGGAACCCCCACAGGTGAGGCAGCGAGTTGGGCCACGTCAAGAGGAGAGCCCGCCTGTCCCCCAGGCTGGATCCCACTGTGCAGGGGGCGTAGGAAGGGAAGTGAAACCCCACACCTAGCCATAGCTGTCAGGAGGACCAGCAGGGTTTTGGCTGACACCGAGCTTGCCCCAGGAGCTGGCCCTGGAGCTCAGCAGCTCTCGGGGACAACAGCCTGTGCACATCAGTGCACACTGAAGAGCAGTAGTTTTGCTGAGCTGCATGCCCCAGCACCTGCCTTGCAGAGAAAAGGCTCACACCGGCTCCCTCCAGTATGGCATGGACCTTCCCACTCCACAGGCCACATGTGCAGGCAGCAAGAAGGGCTCAGCATCACCGAACAACCTGGGAGCCCTTCCCAATCGACCCTGCTCTCAGCAAGGTCTTCTACAGCCGTTTATTTTATGAAGGTCTAATTATTTTCTCTTTACTGTCAGCGTGTTATTTTTTTTCCACAACATGGCTGATGACTATTTTTTTTTTAAACAGTACCAGTGACATTCTGACAGTGTCAATCCAGACAGAGCACACCCACCTGAGCTTCTCAACATGGGAAGTGAGGGCTGTTGAGAGTCAGATTGATAGACCTGGTACATTCAAGTCCTCTGTACAGCAGACAACAAGAAGTTATTAGAAATAGATCAAGGCTTTCAGGTCACCCAGTCCATCTCCTACCCCACCTTTTAATTGTCTCTCTCACCCCAGCTATAAATATCTGACTCTTCCCATCTTGTTTCCTCATTATGTCAATTCTAGCAGTCCCTGATCATTTTTATTACTGCTCGGTGAAATTCTTCCAATCTGCCAGTAAACTCTCTGGTAATGAGATCCCTGTGCTGAAGGCACTAGTGCAAATAGAGGGGGACCAGGCCCACTGACAAGGAGCCATTTCCTCTGCAATTTGGAGATGTCATCGCCTCCTCACCTGCAGCTCAAAAGTCTGTTTTTGTTGCTAATGGGTATCATCACCTCATGCTTTGTTCACTCGTCCCTTCTGAGGGTTTCTGCTGTATGGGTCTCCCCCATCCTGGCAAGCCTGTGTCTTTCAGATTGTTTTCAAGGTGGCTGAGTTCACAGATGCTGCACCCCCAGATTCATGCTCCATCCCAAATTGAATCCTGAGATATTTTTTTTTTTTTTCTTCCCTGCTTGGTATTTCTACTTCACATGATTTCTTCCTCCACAACTCTTCAAAATTTTGTAGGGTTTCCTCGTTTCTCTCACAGACTTTCTGCTTCCAAGAAACAAAGCCATGATCTGAAGTGCAATGAGAGCAGGTATCCAGCCCAACACCTCCAAAGAATGTTCCTGAAAGTGTCAAAAGAGAAACACTGTGCAGAATGAAGCCAGGCTGCTAGCATTCACAGCAACAGCACCTAGAACTGGGCATTCTGCTCTACTGTAAACCCTTCAAGACACATAAATACCAGAGAAAATTCAGACACAGACATCCTAAATCATCCAGGGGCTGGAAAACAGACAGTAGGACACAAGGCATAAAGGAACCCATCTCATCAAAGAGAAGGCTGAACGGGGAGTTTGTCAGTGTGTTTGGGATACTTACTGTCTGACGACAGGGGAACTTTGCAATCCTGCTTCTGAAGGCACAACCAAGTCCAGCAGCTGGAAAATAAGGTTAGACAAACTCAACCTCAAAATAAGGCAGTTTTGTAGCAGCAAGGATAATAAAACACTGGAAGATTTTGACAAGGTGCTTTTAAAATTTCAATGCAACTTCTGCACAGTCAACTCCAGCTTAAGAAACAACCAGCTTTTGTGTCTGAATTCATCTTGTTCTTCCCTTCCTTACCAGGCCTAGCAGAGCAGAGGGGTTCCTACATTGTCCTTAAGGCTCATGACATCCGACACTTTGTGTTTGGACAATGGCTTTAATCAAAGGCACATTTCAAGGTCTTAAAGTAGTTGCTAGTAAGCAATCAGGAAAGATAACTTTTTCCAATTTTTCATTTTCCTCCTTTCTGCTGAGAGGAGACCAGAAAGAACGAACATACGCTCTCAAGACTGGTTATGGAATCCTATGAGTAAGTAATTTTTTTCGCATACTCAGAATGACTCCTGAATTAAGGAAAATAGGAACTCATGGCTCTCGCTGCAGCTTGTGGATTGGTTTGTCTGCTGGGACTGTCTGGGCATCTCTCACCTCACATATGCCAGGGCCTCACCTCTCAGTGACATCTGAGTTTCTCCCACTTAGTTCCTCCATGCCTGAAACGACCCCTTCGAGCCTCAAAATATATGAAGTCTGAAAGCTTCAGTTTCTGTTAGATGGGAATGACTGGCTGATATGTTTCTGCTCTTAGAGCTTACAGTTCACAGACAAATTATTGGTGGGTACGTCCAGCGCCTTCTGCTGCAGGCACTAACATAAGTCACAGTCCCTCTGAGATGTGGTAGTAAACACATGTCACCAGCAGAACCCAAGCCGTGGCGCGGAGGGAGGCAAAGTGGCTTCCCCAGAGCTGGGAATCAAATCCTGTTCCCCCACATCCCCCTCCTCTTGCTGCAGCTGGGATGCAGTAGCATCCCCCGTGAACAGCTGTGGGAGTCACTAAGCACTAACACTGACCAGATCCAGTTTCTTGCTCTTTTTTAGCTGTCTTCTGCTTCAAAACGCTCTCCTGAAGGATCACAGGAAAGCTCTGCTACACAACCATGCCAAAGTTGCTCAAGGTAGCCTGTACTCTCACAGCGACATGGAGCCACAATATTGTAAAATGTTTATTGCCCTTCTGAGCAGAAACGCCATCAAGTAGGCAGGGAGCAGGTATGGATTGCGAGAGACATTTTCCAGATGAAAGCCACCCAGTCAGAGCAGCCTTCTCTGCTTCTGCCAGTTGAAATCACCTCATTCAATATTCTGTGTTGTCTTATGTAGCATGCAGTTATGTAAATTTATAAATCATACACTAATTAGCACACAATTTCATATATTTAGTGACAGTGAAAAAGGAGGTTTCTAACTAACCAGGCTGTGCTCTCTCCCCCCTCAGATGGTACAAATTCAAACACCGCCTGGAGGTTGTATTTCAGAAAATCTCTGCTGCAACTTTTAGAGTTTAACCCCAGGCTCATGTGTGCTTTCAAGGGATATCTTTTAGATATCTCAGGATCAATCTTTCCCAAGCATAGCTAAGCCCTTTCCTTCCTTAACACCAAACCTCAACAGCTCATTGGATCACTGCAAATTTTGTTTTGCTTGTTTCTCCCTTGTCCAGATTCTTGCTATATCCAGTCTCACATTCTTGTCATCTATGTCTGCAACGTCATCCCTTGCCAGCAATTAAATCCAGCCCATGCCGGGGTTATACCGGGTTCTACCCTATCACCCTCCTTGTGCTCTGGCCTCCCTGCCTAGCTGCTCTAAAGGGGAGCAGCTAAAGTTAGGCCGTTTCCTTCTTTCCCTTATTTGTCAGGTATCTGTTGCTGCCCAAATGCAGGCACACTCTGCGATTTGGACACGGAGTGGGGACTCACATGCCTCTTACAGGAACCAGCACATGAAGACATTTTTACTCCAGGATATAAGCACAAACTTCTCCTTCATCAGCTTACTATATTTTAACAACTCGTCTCTACCATCTGGCTCAGCTCCACTCAACCTATACTTTCTGTCATCCCTTGGTACAGTTCTGTACCTTGGGTCCTTTCTTGCCTTCACCTCCATCCTTTGTTCTTTACTCTTTAATTCCACCTTTTAGTCCCAAAGCATGGTGCAGGCTCTTCCCTTCTCTTCTCTTTTGTACTCTGAGACTTCTCCCCCATTTCATGGTCCAAAAGAGGTCTCACTCCTTCTCAAGCAAAACCCTGGCGAAGAAAAGAAGGTTTAAACCAGTATCTCATATATCTTAGCAAACTGGGGATTCACAATACGTGTGACATGATGATATGGAACATATTGTCAGTGGCAGAACAGACATCTGAGCTGGACAAAACAAACCAGAAGCTAAGTCAAATAACAGTCCGGAAGAATAAATGAAACCCCCATATAATGTATTCGATTAAGACCTCACATACATATATAAAGGTATGTTCAAGACAGGATTCAACAGCGTGACTGGAGAGGCTAGGGGTGGAAAGCGTGTGATTGCTACAGGTCCACTGCGTGCAAGGTGCACAAACGCAAGACCACCCAAGCACTCATCAAGCGTGTGTGTACGAGCCACTCGGAAAGAGCACAAGGTGAAGGCATAGGTGGGAGCCTCAGCTCCACAAAGCCTCGTGTAAAACACAGCCCGATGTGTAGCTGAAGCATATTGACGGGAACACTGGACAAACAGTCTATGGCTTGACGAACTCCCCAACCGCAGCTTCCTAATATAGGAGCTTAAAAGGACACTGTCAAGTGATTGCTTTTGCTAGTTTAATTTTTGCATTTCCTCTACTGTTTTAGCAGATGGAAAACATTCCCCTCCCAGTCCCAGCTACTGATTTTGTCCCTTCTTGTTTGACAATCATTGATTTTTTTTCTTCTAAGGCTATAAATGTTTTAATAACTTCAACTTTGTAGTGCCTCATGGCAAAATATCTTCGCTTGCACTGACTGCTAAACACTATTCCTAATGTACTGCTGATAATTAGAGTAACAGCCAGCATTACAAAAAATTACTTTTCACAGGGTCCACCAAATTAATAGCTTTTGTTTCTTCATCCACATCTCACAGTTAAAACATGTAGGTCTTCACCCATCAGATGTTCCAACCACCTTAATTCTAGAAATCTTTGCTGCATAAAGGTATGCCTCCCATGTAGCTGACGGGCAGCACCTTAAGCACAGAGCCCACAAACCTGACAATGTTCTTTTAAAAAGAGCTACTACCAAAACCAGATTAAAGTCAAAAGTCACCCTCAGAATTACAATTGTTAATGGGCAAAATGCATCCTAAGGAATCCTAAAGCAGTGAAATATTAGCACCCACAAAGAAACCAAAGAATAGAATGCTCCCACACAATGTTCTCAACTGGGTACACAAAGGAACCTTTCAAGAGATATACATACACATATTTTTTTGTTCTTTCAAAAGGTCAGTTAGCATTTATTAGAAAAGGCAATTAAAGTTTCAGTCAAACTGGAAAAAAAAAGAGAAGCAATTGGACTGAAATCAGAGAAATGTTTCTTTATAAATACCAAACTTTAACAAAAACAAACAAAACCCTAAAAAACCACCATAAACTAGTTCCAAACCCTGAGACCTATGTGCTGGTCATTTCTTCATGGTTATCCACAGATTTCCTACTGCTCCTTGTACATTTTTCTCTTCTGTCCCCTCCCTTTCTCTGCCCTCTTAAAGAAACAGACTATTCAGCAGAATGAAAAAAACTATATCCCCATCTGCTATACTTGGGTCAGGGCACCGAATGTATCTTTGGGGCTTTAAGCAGAAATGTGTGCCTTTGCAGGCTCAGGGAGAAGAACAACAGGGACATTCAACAGCAAATAGACATATTCAAAAGAACTACAACACTTCACTAACAACAGGAGAGACCAAGCAGGGCCTTTCCACAGTAGTCATTTCCTAGTCCAGCAGTGCTGCTGCCCTCCTTTAAACTTCTCCAAGCTGCTGTTGAATTTCAGCTAGGGAGTACAGAAAGGGTGTCACCTAATTTGTGATCAAGACTGGGCCTGAATGAAGCAGCTCAGAGTAACCTGAGGTTCATCTTCCCCTTCATTCTCCTTTTGTTTCCCTGCTGTAAGAACGTGGTGCTGCCCGGGGCACATGCTTGATATCCTGCACTGATGCTCTCATCAGAGATGCACCGCGGGCCTCACTGCGAAGCCTGGCTAGCTCCTCGCAGAGCAGCAAACGTTGCAGAGGAGTGAACACGTGAAAGGCAGGCAGCAGCGATACCCCAGGGATCAGTACAGCAACTCGCTGCCATTAAGATAACCAGGGTTGCCTAAAGAGACTGTCAGAAAAGCTGTACTGGCCCACAAAGTGTTGTTTGGGAGCAAATGGCCTAGAACTTGCCCATGCTGGCTCAATTCTACCTTTCCCTTGCTGCAATTTTACTGTGCAAAATGAGTATTTTAGCCTTATATTTCTAGGAACATATGCCGGTGGCTACTGTTACAATAAAATATGAACACTGCATTGTGGAGAAAATGACCATTAATCCTGTAATCTGCAGTCATTTTTACCAATTCGGCATATTTCTTTAAATAACCAAGTACATGCAGTAGATGGAAGTGCATTTAAATAAACTGAAATAGATATAGCATGAATAATTAAAGCCAGCAGGGAAATGTGCATTGTGAGCTGCTCGTGGAAATAATTACTGATTTGTCTTATTTACAGTGGAGTCTGGATACAGGATCAAAATAGTGCAAGTTACTGAAAATGTCTTAAGATCATTCTTATACTACCACTACAATATATTTCATCTTGAAAAGTACATCAAACAGGTTTTGGACCATTACAATGTCTGACTGTGTTCTGCTATTTCAGGGTTAGGTTACCCAGCACATAAACTCTGTCAAATAGCACTGATTTAAAGAGGAAAATATTTCAGACAGATGCCTAGTACATCAACCTGCAGCATTGTCTATTAATGTTATTAGACACTGTATATTTGAGCTTACAATATACCCCTTAAAACCCCAGCATGTTAAATATTGGAATGTTGATCATAAAGTCACTGAAAAAAATACTAAAGTGCTTGTACCTTTATAACATGACAGGTTTTAAACAGGCTTGTTTAATTAGAAAATAATCTATTTTGAATGTGGTGGCTCTTGAATGTCAGGCAGCTCTTGTAACTGCTTTAGAGCTAAAAATCAATAATGAGATATACTTCTGATAAAAGGCTGGAAAAACTGACTTCAATCTATTAGAAAATGTTGTAGATTTTAGAAATTCTATTTTAGAATGATTACTTGGCACATGAAAGGATTAGAAAAAAAGTTAACGATGTCTGATTGGTCAACCCCACCAATGTTCTTGCACCATGATTACTAAACCCAAAATGAAACTGGATGCTAATCAGTTATGTGTTAGAAGAAGGAAGACAGGTAGTTGCCACTCAAATATAAGACAAACAAATCAGCAATGAAAAGGTCCTAAAAATTCTGCAGAAGGGCTGTAGAACAATGAGGTGAATCAAATGAAGAAAATATCCTCGAGGAGCTGGCTCTCCTCTAGCTCATCTGCTCTGCTTCTGGAGCTTTGTGGGGTCTGGCTCCAAGACGATGGCCTGTAGCTCCCACGACGAGGCATGTGCATTTTGTTCCTGTCGTAAGATTCTCTGCAGAGGTGTCCTGGGGCAGATATTGGACTCATAGCTTCAACCAGGTCAAGAAGACAGGCTTTGTACCTGCAGAAACACACCAAGAAAATGGAGCTCCATTAACCGTCAGAACATCACACAGGAATTTAATCCAGTCATAATTCAGACTAGACCCAGATTTGTCTGATGGGGGCTACCACCACAGAACAAATTCTGCTGTATTGTTCCTATGAGGAATACCAACACAGAGGTAGTGAAGAAGAGGTGAGCAAAGCATGGGTGCTCAGGTTACTTCAAGCTGTTCTGTCAGCTTTTCCATTTCAGGTGTGTAATGTCTTAGTTGTACTCTGGAGACTGAGAACAGACTTCAGATATGACAGTCAAATACACTTAACAGGTACAAGGCAGACCCACACAGGTTATGGTAAAGTGACTTATTATACACATGCTGCACTTTTTTGAATAGGCCTCTACACTTGATTTAGTTTCCCAGGGATTCGAAAACAGCAGGAGACTTTATTATTATTGCCAGAAACTACACATGCTTCCTGTAAATCTCTGTGCACTATATAGAATCTGTCTGGTGGAAGCACTGAAGGAATATAATCTAAGCAAGGCAATACAAAAATCAACACTTGAGGCACCAAGAGAAAAGGCAAAGGTGCTAAACATTACTCAGGCTGTCCTTTAAGTGTAAGTACGGATGTGGGGGGAGGTTGCGAGCCCATGCTAGCTAGTAACGCACACTGAATAATGGCAGTTACTTCAGACAGAGACTTCCTATTAATATTCACACAAGACAAGACCTGATCTAAATACCAGTACAGGATTGATCATTACAATATATTTTCTCCTGTCCAATTTTAAATGTCTTAACTAATACCATTTCCACTGCTTCCCCAGGGAGGCTGTTCTCCAGTCTAGGAGATATCACTCAAGAGTTTTACCCAGAAGTCCCCTTTGTTCCATCCTGTTGTTAGCACCAACCTGCCTGATGAAATAATTCACATGTTCAATGACTTACACGCACGGAACATTATTTACTGCACCCAACCCAAGGTATCAGCATAACTGGTCCGTTTCCATAGGGGCCGCCTCTTGCAAGCAGAAGGGGTTCATGCATAGTGTGAGGAAACATCTCAAGCTGTTTCCTGCTGTAAGAAGACCCCCTGTTTTTCCTTTCAGGACAGTGGGAGTCTAGGAAGACTAAGCAACTAGGTCAGTCAGACAGCTAGGGTAGGTTCCTGAACTCAGATGGGATGAAAAATTCTTACATACGAATATCCACAACGGTTTATTGGTGGAAAGATTCACAGCAGCTAATGTATCTCCCAGAGGTAGACTACGTCTTGTGCTGTCCAATAGCATCATGCAGCAGCAACATCAGCTAAAAAACCCTCCTTCCCTAAACTAGTGACAATATGCAAAATCTCCTCCATTAGCTCCAGCAGTGAGTGCTATGAACCGACCGTCATCAGAAACCTGACCACAACCAGGTTAAGTCTGAGACACAGAAATACTTCCTCCGCGCAAAAGAGTTAACTGAGGTACTGATGGGTTAATACTGATGTTAATGCCAGCCACGGGAGTTATGCTATGACTACGTGGAACAGTCAGCACTTTCGTTTCCTTCATTTTATATTGTTTCTTCCAATTGGATAGTCACCATCATTTATAACACAGTCTGACTTGACATTACTGCCTCGCAGGGCTCTCTCCTATATTTGACTACCTACAGATTTTTTTTTTACTTTCCTTTGGATGTATTAGCTTGCCTTTCACCCAATCAGAAACACATTCTGCAAATTTATTTTTCACATTTTTAGCTTGCCTACATGTCTTTCTATTATCTGTCTGATTAAATCACCCCTAACAGCAAAAATAAGTAACAAAGCCACAACGATAAAAAATAATACAGCTTTGTTTCAACTAGACCATGTAAGTGGCTAACCCTATGCAAATGTCATGCCTTACAGTTAGCCTAATTAAAACTTTTGGAAGAACATAGGGGGTTTGGGCAGCCAAGCAAGACCATTTTAGAGGGGTCTGTTGTTTGTATTAGCATTGAGAAAGTACCCTCTAAAAACTGAGGCTCCTTAAAGACATCTTTAACCTATGATAGAATAAGCCGCACTGATAGTGAGAACTAGCACACAGCTATATTAGACTTTTCACATAGAGAAAGTTTTGGACTAGACTCTATATAGATATACACAGATGCTTTGAACCCCAAAGAAACCCAGTTAACACATATACTGGTTTCATTAGCCACACCTAAAACTTCTTTTTTAGATTAATCTAGTCTAGCATACAAATGCTTATCTCCTCTGACTGTAGTGCTATCACAAAATTTCAATTTCTCCAGCAGCCACATTCAATCACAGATTAGGTAGGGGGAAACCAAACCAGCCAGTGCATTTATAGCAAATGTGCAGGCCCTAGATTTCAGCAGTACCTTCGAGTTCATTTCTTCTGCAAGTTTATCTAAGTTTTACAGCATTTCTGCTATCAGGAAGGCTAAATGATTTGGCAGATTACAAGCACAGCAAATAGCAAAGATTATGTAAAAGACCAGGTGTTGTAAATCAGTCTATTTGACACCGCAGTTATATATGCAATAAAGTGAATGAACTCTGCTAACAGAGCACCATCTGATAAAAAGAATGCTCCTTGCAGGTATTTAGTGTTTAATCCCATGATAATGGTTTGCCCTGGTTTGTCTAGGCAACATAGACAGCATCTGGCTGGAGGCAACAGAGTAGACCTAGAATGGTTTGAAGCTCACAAAGACAATTTTCTCACCATTTATTTGTATCTGAATATTTAAAGAGACACAATCAAAATTCTCAAATCCTGAAATGCAACTTTCTGTAAAACCAGGATGTGTATCCCTTGCATGATTTTAATAAGTGCGTAAGTAAAAAACAGGCTTTATTACTATGACACTTAATGGCTTCAATAAAGTCAAAGCTGTGCTGCAGGATCAGGCACCCAAGTCAGGAGATTTCATACAGGAAAACTGATCAGGCAAACTTGCCTGGTGAATACTGAATGCTCTTTTAATACAAATTAACAATTAAGGGTGCCCTCATATTGTCCATGCTTCCCAAGGAGAAAAATTCCCAAACATTCTGCGGAAGTACCACACTGTACATTAAGCCACATAGAGAAATTCCTCACGTATAGATGTTCAACCAAGCAATCAAATGTCCCATCATTGCTAGATGCTTACACACATTTTCGTTGATGGGTTTTGCCTTTTCAACAGAAGGAAAAGGAGGTGGGCAACTATCCCTTTAAGGATAGTGACGATTCAGTCTGTCTTCACCTTTTTGATACACTTGCCAGTGTGCTGGGAAGTCAAGATCACTGCTGCAACAGACTGGAAAACAATCTCTTTTCTAAGCCTAGTTTTGACACTTTTCCCATGTACATTTTCTCATCTAACTTCCACGAGCTTGAGAGTCTGCATGTTTCATAATGGGAAAAGAAAATCTGTAAAGTCAAAAACCTTGGATTAGAAGTCTAACTATTTAGACAGCTAAAGCTTGGTGAAAGTAATCTTATCATAAAGTCTACCAAAATTGCATCAGGAAAGGGAACACAAAGAATTAGTGTATAAAGCATGAGGAAGGCAGGGCCACGTGCAAGAGGACAGAGATGCGAGTAGAGAGAACAGACAAAGGTAAGCTTTGAAGTTCTTCTTTCAATGAAGTAGTTTAAACTTTGCTTTTAATGTAGTAGAACTCCAAATACGGCTCAGAGAGCAGCATGGAGATGTCCAAACTGTCTGAGAGGTAGGTACCACCAGGATCAAGCCAGTACAACTGGATCAGCGCAGAACTGTGACCTGGGTGGCTAAATACACCCTGATCATCCACTACAGAGTGCTGTAACAGTATTCCCTTAATCTCTTCTGTACAATTAACATGGGTTACGGGAAATTTGGCTCCTCAGCCACTAAAGTGCTTTTGGAAATTTTATTGGAAACTTTCAGCATTGGCTCCTAATTAGATAAGTATCTAGTAGAGTTTATAAACTCTTCATGTAAAATAATTTTGTAGTCCATCACTAAGGTAACAGGAAACACCATAAAGGATTGCAATTCAGAACAGCTAGTTAAAAGTTCACATTTAAAAGAGGGAAACTATAAAAATAAACACAAGCTGGCACCAAGCCAAATCCTTCCTTCTGTGGTGTTTCTGTTTCACTGCCTGCACAGTAGGAATACAACTCTCTATAAACATCTACAGGTGCATCTTACTTTGTACCATGTTTCACACTGAATGGGAAGGAAGGTTCTCTCATTTTTATGACAAACACACAAATGTGGCTTTTGCTCTGGGAAACAGAGAATAAGACCACTTATTCCCAGGATGGTTGCTGAGAAATCACCTGAAAAACACTTGGTATTCTGTCTAATAAAACTTGCTAGGCAATCAAAAGTTCAGACAGTCCCACAATGTACAGTACCTAAAAAATGGTCAGATTATGCAAAAGTAATGTACAGAGCTCATTACAGCACAAGATATAAGAGAGAATGGTGTTCCTGAAGGTAACCACAGAGCATCCTTGCATCAACAGGCTGAACAGTGATGTTTGTTTATCTATTTAGACATTTGGGATATGTCATTGAATTTTTAATGTTTGTGTATTTCCCATTGCTAGTAAAATACATTTCTTACATGCTGCTCGATTTTTAGACTACACTATTGTATTTTCATACTGTGCAGCCCCCTTTAACTAATAATATCATTTGTTCCTTCCTGAAAAATCGCAGAACCCCAAACAAGTTTGATACTTGGAGAAGCAGGAATTTTCCCATGAGGCAAAATAACTAAACTTATTAGAGTCATAAATACTCTGGCAGTGAGATATATGTATATTTCTTTAAACAAGCAGTGTCAGATATTATTTGATCACTATGTTCAGTGATATCTTTTCATTTACAGTCTCTGAAAATTTATTCTTCAACCATAAATGTGTACAAAACACACAGAATGTCTCTTCTGCAAGGTGATGGCATTTCAACAAAGCATACTGGCAATACGGTTTTGGAGATTAGTAGCCGTACAGGCTTACTTTATTTAACTGTATATACCAGAGGAAATAAAAAGGTTTATTTTTATACTCCTGCTTATATTTTCAACATAAAGTTCAAAGTGATTTACTAATGTTACATGAATTGCCTTTGAATTACAGTACAGTATTGTACCTAAGTACAAAGCCTAACACTATTTTGTATTCATAAAACACCACCTGCCTCCGAGCAGTTTACAAATGCTAAACACAGCGAAAAACACATTCAAGGGGTAGCGAACAGACCCATTTTACAGAAAATGAAACTGAGATTATTGTGACTATAAAGCAAATATCAAATCCTTATTTGATTGGATCAAATAACAAATAAAAGCAGAGAAAAAACAGATGCAGATAAGAAGTGGCCTCAGCAGCTGAACAACCCCAAACCTGAAGACACCACACCAGTGATACAACCTGAGGTTATCTGGAAAAACAGCTGTGATGACTGATCACCCACCCCCAAGTTAACCCTGGCTCTATGGACAAAGGGCAGAACTCTACCCCAGTTAAAGAGTCTTTATTCCTGCACCCGTAATTGTTGCATTAGGGAAGCTAGAGAACATCCTTTCAACATCCCTATACCAACCTGTTGTCCATAAATTTGCTTGATTCTTTATTAACCCACTGCTTATACAATGTCCTGTGACAGCAGGCTCAGGAAGTTCACTGTTACTGAAGGACATACTTTTGTTTTCTGTTCTAATCTGTTATCCTGCTAGTGCCATCAAGTGCTTTTTATGGATTGACTGCAGTTAGTCTCTCTCACATGGTGGGATATGATGAAAAACTGTTCCACATTCAGCTTATACACCACTTTCTCAATTTTGCAAAACCTGGTCATTTTCTTATTCAGTCTTTTCCTATCCGAAGTCATAGCTTCTTGGTCTCTCCTTTTATGGTAGCTGCTTCATCCCTTGATCAAATTAATTGCCCTCTACACCTTTTCTAGCTTCCACTACGTCATCTGGAGAGGCAAAGACCAAAAGCACACATCAGAATCAAAACGCAGCATGCATCCACAATCTTTTGTGAAGCTCTAGGAAGCTTCGAATTTCATAAATCCTCATCAACTGCTCAGAGATCAGTATCATGTAGGCATGGTGTTGATGACTTCCGTAGGTAAATCACATTTTCATCCACTCAATTTTGATCCCTTTTTGGAGTTTGTTGCTACTGACATGGCATTTGACTATCTGAAAGGACTTAGTATCATACACAAACTTATCAGGTCACCCAGGAGATTTTTGCTTTTCACTTCTTACTCCAGGTCACTGATGAAGAACCAGTCCAGTGGGTTCCTGGGGGACCCCACTGCTTACTCTTCTGCACCACGAAAAAATGAACATTGAATCCCTTTGCCTGCTATCATTTAATCAGCAGTAAATCCATAGAAGGATTTTCCTGCAATCCTGCAGAAACTTGATTCCTTTAACAACCTTTGGTGTGCAACCTTGACAAAGGTCCTCTGAAAATCCAAATGCATTATGTCCACTGGTTCTTCTTTGTGTCCCTAGACTTCTGGGTTCAGGATCCACAGGTCTGAGCTGATGTCTCAGATTCTTTCTTCTCTCCCTCCCTTCTGTGTAAGTATAATCCAGGTTTTAACCAGCATGCTATTTGGTCAAGCAAGCTTCAGATGAACATGCCAGTGAACATGAGAGACTGGTTAGACAGAAAATGAAGGCTGAGAAAGACACACTGACTTTGCAGTCACTCCCTGGAAGGCCACAAGTCAGGACAGGGGACCTTGCCTGTCATGTGTGAACTGCATCTTCAGTGACCAAAACACACCCATGGGAATATTCCCATGTACTGACTCTCAAGATAACAAAATCAGAAAAAGAACACAGAGAAGTGCAATTCTTGAGGCTGAAACATCAAGAGAATGTGCAAGATTAAATGAAGAATCAGACTAACTGAGCCAGTTAGTCTGAGATGCCCATTTTACTTTCACGCAGGTTGGGACTCAGAGCACACACTTCACTGTGGGATACAGGAGGAGGCAAATTTAACAGTGCTATGTATGTATTTAAAGCAACTCCAGGTTAGGATGTATTTCTTGCCTGGAATGGGTGTCTATTTTCCAAAGGCATCTCAAAGTTTCTTAATTCTTAAAGAAAAAGATCAGACTGCAGAATACTTCAAACCAATTAAAAAAAGACCTGGGCCTTTTATTTAAAATGCATCACACAATGTAAAACAGAATATATTTACACAGTGTCCTCAGCAAGAGCCTCCTGGAGTGCTGTAAAACCCACACCCACGTAATAGAGAGCTTACAGTATCAGAGACTTTTAGAGAAGTCTCTGAGGTGGTATTCACAGAATCATAACCTAGAGAAGGAAAAGACTTATTAGATCATCCAGCCATCTCCCTGCTGATTGAGAACTGTTCCCTACAGTGTGCTTCCTACATCCATTGCTAACAATCAGCCTCTCGCTATTCTCCTTGGGAAGCCATTCCACAGCCAAATAGATCTCACGCTATCATTACCATTATTACTTATTTATAGGCTACAGTATAACCTAAATGGCCTCCATCTGGATCAAGGGGATCAACTCTACTACCACTTGTAAGAGTGATCCTTTCTCCAAAAGAACACACAGTTTAAATAGATAAGTCAAAGTCCAGTGGGAATTATATAACGTACAATGAAGAAGAACAGGACAACATGGCAAGTGACACAAACGTTCCATGCATTCTTGCTTCAGAGTTTGGTAGGAGAAAAAGGTATGTGCTGCAAAAAGAATATGTTTCTGATAGTCAGCTAGAGGTAAACAAAGAGGATTTTCTTCCTCCCAGCTCCACGCTGCTAGTTGTAGCTAAAGATCTGGCACTGTACTGAGAAGTAAGCGTCCTTCTTTGGTGCAAATACTCCTCAAGTATTTGAACAGTATTACATTTCTCCCTTCTGCTTCAGTATCAGTCAACATTTATCTTGGCCACATATATGTTAATCTTCTCTCATAAATCAATACCTCTAGCATAGCAACAGAATTTGCCACCGTCCTCTGGTCTTTGACAATATCTTTCCAGTAAGCAATCACCCAGAAATGAGCACCATATTCCCTCAGTGCGGTTACACAAAACCAGAGAGAAGATCAGCTCCCTCCAGCACTCATACAACGCTTGTCTGTGCAGATTCAGATGACAACAGCCTTTTTGCTGCCACTGCATTGCTCCACAGGTCCTTCTCTCACATGTACATAGTGATACACTGCACTGCAACACATCACTGTCTGCTGCAAGATCTACATCACCGACGAACTCAATGACTTGTTTTGTGGGGTTACTGACAATTTATCACTAAATCTTGTGGAAAGTGGCATCAAAGATTACAGCCTTTGCGCAGGAGCATTTGGAGAGCAGCAGCAGAAATGAGTAACAACATCACACCTTTGCTAACCAACATAAGCTATGTTTGGCAGCGTTACAGGACAACCCTCCCTCCCCAGTGTGATAAACAGGAGCAAAGAGCTACAGAGACCTTTGGCTCTTGAAAGGGCCTGAGCACTGCTGGTTTGCCCCTGGCCTTTCGCATACCAAGCAGAGCCAGTGCACTAAAGGACACCGGATCCAGCAACAGCATCTGAAAAAACTTATGCCTCGTATAAGGCAGGGCTGGCCAGAGATTTTTCTTCCTCACTTTTTACCCTGGGTCCACCTATGATAGCATACAACCATCTGTCATTACTTAAGTAAGAGTTGCTGCTGGTCTCATTCCTCCTTGCTAAACAAGCTATCTTACCTGATAGTCAGAGACCAAGACCTGCTTTCCTCACCCTTCCACACTCCCACCTCAACGCTCTCAATCCTCAGTTATCCTACCTCTTTGCTCCTGGTAACTCAGCCTTTTCTATTATTTCCTCAGAGGACTTTCGCTCAGACCCTGCTGCCATGTTACCAACACATCAAATACAACTGAAAGGGCTTTTTCATTGTTTTTGTCTCTGTGTGCTTTAGTAGCTAAAAAACAACAAACCCTCCAGATAATTTCTTTTAAGGTATGGCTGCAGGCAGCTGAATTGGCATAACTGAGCTTGTAATAATTTTGTGTGAAGGCTGAACAAAGATATGAGTGCTAGGAAGTAAAAAAGCCTTTTAAATCAGATGTGCCAGCGACAGAAGAATAATTTAGAATGAAGTTTTAGTATAAAAGAAAGAAATTACAGAACCATGGAACTACCATGGCATTTAACAACCACGTCTGTAATCACTGTTTGTATTGTCCCTCTCCCCTCCCACATATCTGTTTCTGTCTCATCAAGTCTGAAAGCTCTTCAGATCAGAAAATGAACCTCAGTATATGTACGGCACCTGCGGCCCTGATTCTGCTCTGATATTACATAATAACTTTGCACTTCAGAGCATGCTTAGCTTTTATTCCCTTTAAGCACTCTGTCATCACGCATTATCTTCAGCAAGATCTTCACCCTTTATTGTTCTGGGCCAAAATTAAACTGTCATCATCTTTTCTGCCATACCTCATACCCCTACTTCTCTTGCCTTAACAGTCTTTCTCCTCAGTTTTTTGCTCTTCCAAGCTTTCCCCAAGCATCTTTCTTTCCCCTCAAAACAAACATTAATTCAATGAAACACCTTTAAAACTGTGCTCTTTCTTTTATAATTTACTAAACCTCTCATAAAGGGTTGCATATTTAAGTCACAGTGCAATTCCGCATCTCCTTTCTGCCAGTCTTAGTGTTGCCCCTTAGTTTTCATTTCTTTTCGCACCACATACAGTTTGCAAAGTCCATCACTTTTATATGGATTAGCAATCTGACTATTTTCACAAGCTCATTCCAAATTCCCAGCCTGCCAGATAATACATCAACTTTTTTCTTCAATTGTAGAATCACTGGGAGATCTGCATAGTTTTAGGTTAAGCAGTTATAACCATTTTATGATTCCAAAGTTTCTTACCTTGTCATTTAGTTACTGAACTGTGAGCTTTCATTGACTTTCTAACCATTGTGGCAAGAACTGCTACTAGCTGTGCAAGATTTAAAACCTCATTGAGCAGAGGAGCAAAATCAGACTGCGGTAGTTTTAAGTACATATTGGAGTGGAATTGTGACCCTATGGAAGCCAATGGAAATTCTGCCACTGGTTCACTGGGGCTGGGTTTCTTCCCTGCCTGCTGCCATTTGTTGTGTCAGGGTGAGTAAGTACTGCAAGCTCTCTATTTTACACCCTGGAAATGAGATGCCTCAGTGAATGCTTGGAAATTATTTATTTTACCTTTTCCTTTTCTTTTTTTTTTTTCCTATCCTGGTGAAATATTTTACATACAGTCAATTGCTGTAGCTAAACATCAGCTCTTCCTGTGGATCTGCACAATCCTTCCTCTCCTGCTTATCAGCTTAGTTTTTTCTGTTGTGGCAAGGTGTGTTTAATAGCAAAATCTAGCACTCAGATTCTTCTGTTTCTTAATTATCTCTGCCCTGTCAGCTGTATCAGTGAAAATAAGTTTTCATTAGACAGCTCAGATACCAGTAAACAGTAAGTTGTGATAACACAGAGTCCTGTATTACTGTCATTATGGAAAAAGCTGTTTCGGGGAGGTTTAAAAAAATTAAATAAGCCCAGCACTTCTAAATGGACAAAAAACTAAAGATATCTTAATTATTCTTCAATATCTTAATCATTCTGCAGAATCATGATCTTACATAATGGCCATTTTAAATGAAAGGTTTGCTGCTCTGCACAGTTGCCACTTCCTTCTAATTGTGAGTTAAAGCATAATTTAGTGTGGCTCTATGCCAGCATGACTAGAAAAATTTACAGACACCAACTCTAGTTGAAATAGGGGTGAAAAAGCAGTTAGATTTCTTTAAGTAATAGAAAATCACTCACCAAGTTGTACTTTAAAACAAAACACTAGAGCTTTAAGTTGACAAACTGACTTGAATTAAACCACATAAAAAAGTGCTTGCACTGTAAATCTTACAGGGCAAAAGTGATGGTAGGTTATCATTCTGTTTATTAGCATGTACTTTGGAGAGTTCAGGGCAAGTATGGATACGCATTCATTCCATTTTATGCCGCACATTACTGAAAACACATTCACCATAAATAATTCATAAATGCATTGTCTGAAATTTCAGATTCCAAAAATACAAGACAGTTTTCAACTTTATGGTTGCTTGGTCTTCAGAACAGAAATAGACAATTGGATGGATGGACTTGGCAAACCTGATAAGAACCCATCAGTCAGAATTACACTCCAGAGGCAAATGCAAACACCTACCAGCTCCTGTTCCCTGGAGCAGCAAGGCCATGACAATAGCCCCTATGCTTCTGCTAGCAGTGCCTTGGCAGGGAACAGGGAAAAAAGGAGAAAAGGAAGAAGGAACCAAGTAGTGAGAAGAAACTGTCCAGTCAGATGCTTGACATTAAAAAGAACATTTAGGAGGAAAAAAACAATGCCTTGCTGTTCTCTGTTCATGAGCTGGGTGGGTAGCAAGAGAGTTAGGAAAGGACATTTTACAGGATGGTGTTGTGGGCAGCTAATAATAGGTTGAAACTGCCTAGAAATTGAAAGGAGTTTAAATTTAAGGTATAGTAACAGTCAAAATACAGCGAATGGACATACTCTGCAAAATAGCCCATTTTTCTGGCTGGACTGCACAACAAACCTGAGCAACCTGCTTGTTGCTCTCAGCTTTTAATTGGCATCACTTTGTTAATCCTAATGACACAGTAAATGGCATCATCTTTTATGCCAGCTATGCTAGCATAAGCAAGGTGAATAGGATCTTTCAGCTCACCTAAAGCCAAGTTTCTGCAGGGAGCACAGTGACCACAACCACCACTGAAGAAACTGAAGAATGCTTCATAGGCTAGAGTGCTTAAGCTTTATATGCATTGTGATTCTGTATCTTGCTGAGATTATACGTGTAGTTTATGCTCAGTTGCTTCTTCTTCCTTCCTAATGTACTCTGAAGCCTCACATCAGACAGCAACTGCTTTTCAGCCAAACTTGCATTCACTTGCTCTGTTCTACTCACCTCCCACTGAGAGGCACATACAATTTCGGGTATCTTATCTAGTGAAACCCTTGGTGCCTAGCCCTAACAGAACAGCCCATGATCTCCCTGCTTTCCAGCTCTTTATTTGAACTCATTTGCTTGAGAACAAATGTTGCAGCTGAGCTCAAATACTTGGCATCCCAACACATTGACTGCTTGGGTGCAGACCATATGTGAAGAAACAACACTTGTAAGAATTGTATTCCAGTACCCAACTGCTGCAAAAGTTCCCACTTGGCACTCTAGTGTGGAAGGGTTGGGACTATCTGTTGCTCCATTCATTTCCAGATGTGCTCAGCCCTCTCGGGTAATCTTTAAATCAGCTGAGATTTCATACATCAAAGATGAGGATACATAATTCAAGAGAAGCCGCTGAGATAAAACAGTAGCTGTAAAAAATATAGTATGTTGGTGATGCCTGGTTTAGCATGTCAAGAGAGGCGACTGCTGGCAAGGAGTTGCACGCAGTTGGCACAAGAGCATGCCGTGTGGCAAAGCAGGTAGAGTTGTTGTAAGCTTCATAGGGACAAAGGCACTGAATAGGCTTGACACTGTGCAAGTACCAACTTAGAAGGCACCCAACAGAAAAAACCAGCAGTAAAGCACAGAGTACAAGGCGCTCAGGCCTGGTGTCCCTTGGCTGTAGTCATTGCACGCTAACAACCTCTTTCAAAAAATTTACACAGGTGGTAGGTATCCCACTGAGATAAATTACCTACTTTCAGTTGCTGAACAGATGGGCAGGGAAGTGAAATTTTAGTTTGTTCATTCCCAGCAGTAACTAGCAAAGATGATCTCGGGCTCTGCAGGGTAACTTTTTGATAACCATACATCTGCGGACAGTCCATGTTTCTGTTAGAAACTACATAAGGCCATTAATAGGCTACAAAATAAGGCAGGGCATTTAACAGCTCAAGAGACTGATGCTAAGTTACTCATTCCCATATTCTTCTGAATATATTTTAACTGAGAGGGGCCAGAAGGTGTACAGAGAGGGACCTGAACAGGCAAGAGAAATGGGCCCACAAGAATCTATCAACATTCAACAACGGAAAACATGAAGTCCTGCACCCGGGGAGGAATAACGCCAGGCACCAGCACAGGGCAGTTTTGACTGGGTGGAAAGCAGCTTTGCTGAGAAGGACCTGGACATTCGTTGTCCTGGTAGACAAAGAACTGAACATAAGCCAGCAAAGGCCAGCACTGCCAGCTGGCCAAGGGAGGTGATCTTTCCTCTCAGCTCAGCCCTGGTGGGACACAGCTGGAGCGCTATGTCCAGTGCTGGACTCTCCTGTGCAACAGA
Source organism: Falco biarmicus (assembly GCF_023638135.1). Lineage (NCBI taxonomy): Eukaryota > Metazoa > Chordata > Aves > Falconiformes > Falconidae > Falco > Falco biarmicus. Next base: position 76,788,608 of record NC_079311.1, on the reverse strand, counting down.
GACATAGGCACACTCAAATAAGTCCAGTGAAGGGCAACAAAGATGATTAAAGAACTGAAGTATCTGATACAAAAGGAAAATCTGAGAGAGCTGGGGTTGTTTGACCTGCAGCAAGGGAGTTCAGCCTTACAGCATGTCTAGAGACAGGCAGGGGCTGGTGCCGGGGCTGGGGCACAGGGCTGGTGGGGAGCGGCTGGGGGAATTGGGGGGGGTCAGCCTGGAGAGGAGGAGGCTCCGGGGCACCTTGTGGCTCCCTGCAGCTGCCTGACAGGAGGGTGTAGGCAGGGGGGTCGGTCTCTTCTCCCAGGTGACAAGTGACAGGGCAAGAGGAGACGGCCTCAAGTTACGCCAGGGGAGGTTTAGATTGGATATTAGGAAAAATTTCTTCCCCAAAAGGGTGGTCAAGCATTGGAACAGGCTGCCCAGGGAGGTGGTGGAATCACCGTCCCTTGGAGGTGTTTAAAAAACATGCAGATGCGGTGCTCAGGGACATGGTTTAGTGGTGGACTTGGCTCATGCTTGGACTGGGTTAACGGCTGGACTTGATAACCTCAAAAGGGCTTTTCCGACCTAAATGATTGTATGATAGGCAGCTCAGAGTCATCTTATCAATATACAAAAATACTTGATTAGGAGAGGAAAGAAAATTGAGTCAGTTTCTCGGTGACACCCAAAGACATGAGGTAATGGGCACAAACTGAAATACAAGAAATTCCATTCGAATGGAAGTAAAAAAGCTTTCTTGCTATGTAGGTGGTTAAACATTGGCACAGGTTGCCCATAGAGGTTGTGGAGTCTCCATCCTTGGAGGTATTTGAAACCTGACCCAACACAGTCCTGAGCAGCTTGCTCTAGCTGACCCTGCTCCAAGCAGAGGTTTGTGCTAGATGATCTCCAGAGGCTCCTTCCAACCTCAGCTATTCTTTGACTTCATAGTAGCATATTTCTTTCCATTAACACATTAAACTTCGCAGACATTACATAAGAAAAAATCAAGGACTGACTAGCAAGGACCAGACTCTGCCTTACCCACACGGTACAGGCACGGTACAACCAGGGAAGCTTAAAATGACAATGTCTGCAAATCAGGAAGCTCCATAAACCAACTCAAGTATTAACCAAGAGCTTAGCTCTGGGTAAACCCAGAAATGTTTGCAACTCATTAAACCCAGGATGTATGGAAGACATGACAACACATTTAAGCAAGGGTTTTCCCTTCCTTCCCCACATACTTTAACAAATGACTTGCACCTATTCATATACAAATGTATCATAGTGTAGCACATAACCCCATACACATTTTTTTTTCTTTCTGAATATGATGATCATAGCCACATTGTAAGAAATTTAGTAAAAATATTTTTACTATCTTGACTTTAAGCTTGCAAATATTTTTCTGGCAGAAATTCCCAGCTAGCTTTACAGCAAGATCTCTCAAAGGAAACAGAACTCTTACTTTAAAAAAAAACAAAACAAACACACTGCAAAATGAATGTGACCCAGGGACTTACCCTTCTATGCAACAACATGAGCAGCATGCACAGAGACAGTGAAGTCCACAGGGCGTGAAATTAAAATTTTCACACAGATACGATGAAGTAACAATACAATATTACAACCTTGGCACAAAAATCTCCTGGTTTGAGTAAAGTCAAAGCCACGCCGTGTTATGGTTTGTGCACTGGTAGAAATGGTCTGCCACTAAAAAGTTCATAACAAAACAAAATAAGTGAAAGCAAGAAAATCGTACGGATAATTACAATAGACCTATACATTCTAGTGATCTAGACACTCCTTAAGACATTCATCACAGTAGTATCGAGCTGTCACTGCAGGTTGAGTCAAAAAACCACACTTTTCTTTCACACCTAGAAATCTAGATGCTGAGGTCATTAGGAGATAGGACAAAGCAGCTTGAAAGAGATTTGAACTTGGCAAGGAAGAGGGAGGGAGAGGACATCTCTCTTACTAGGTTCGTTTGTTGCCTACGAACAAGTTGGATATGCAGGTTCCAAATTCCAAGCATATGGATAAGAACAGGGATGCACAGAGCAATTAACAGAGTCAAGCAGAAGCTGGGATGAGCAGCAGCTGGAACACTGTTAAAGTCCTTCTAGGAATTGCTTCACCTGTTACAGTAAAAAAACACAGGCAGTGCTGCAAGAACATAGGCTAGTCAGCAAGAACAAGGTCAATGGAACAAGAGCGGAGTTTGAAAAATTCTGGGCAGAAACACATACAGGGGCACAGACATGGTGACAAGAACACGCCAGGTCAGACTATGCTTGCAAAGGAAGTTACAAACAGCACACTTTATATTACAAATATACCTACACAGTGCAACACTGAATTATCAGATAATCTGCATGGAGCAGAGAACATTTTATTTCTGAGAGTATGAAAACATCTGCGAACTCATAAATCATAAAGCTATAAAGCTACCTGTACATTATGATGTTCCACAGATACCTGATAGACTGACAGACGTGTATTCTACAAAATATATTTATAGGTCTCAACTACCTATAAAGGAGGGGGGGAATCTGAATTCAGTACTACTGCTCTTCTCAAACCACAATTTTGTGATCACGGGCACAGAACTTAATGCACACACAAACTATCAGTAATGTGTTTCCAGTAACGCTTCTGGAAAAAGAAAAAGTCAGCCTAACAGTGCAAAGGTCATTCCTTAGAAGGCATGTTTCTTACCCTACTGATCCAAGATGGTACACACAGAGAAACGTACAGGCAAATGTGACTTAATAAAATCTTCAAGTCTTCAGCTTATTAATTTTTTTAAATTTTTTTCTCATTTCATTCCAGTGATTTCATTAGGTTAGCCTTCTTCATCTTTATTAAAAAATAATCAGAACTGAAATGTTTCAATAAACTCAATTTCTGTTTTAAGTAGTGAAAGTTGATTTAATGCAGATGAAGCAAAAATGAAAGTTAAAAGTACAATGGCATTAGAGGCTTTGAGGATCTCCTTTAAAAGATTTTAAATGCATAAATTATATATTAGTACTCTAGAATGTCTTTGGTTGTTTTTTACAGAAAAAAAACCCCAACCCTTAAAAGCAATTTTTTCATAGAACCATAGAAGAGTTTGTGTTGGAAGGGATCTTTAAAGGTCATCTAGTCCACACTCCTGCAATGAACTGGGACATCTTCAACTAGATCATTCACACAAAGTCTTCCCACTGTAAGTTGCAAAACTAAATCCTTTAAAACTTATGGGTGGGAAGATCCAAAGTAGAAAAATAACACTTAAAGCACCACTGTTAAAACAGACAGAGTTAACTTTGTACAGGGCAGAAAACAAAGATAACAGCATTATTTTCAGTAAAACGTTTAGTTTTTCATCATGTTTTCCATTTATTTCCCTCCCATATTCAAACATCCACACTAAAGGAAATATAACTTCCCCCCCCCCCCATAGGACCATAAATGAAATACCACCTCATAAACAACATAGAATGGATCAAAATTATTATACGTAACCCCAAATTACCTGTGACCTAGAAGCACACGGCACTGTGAAATGTAAATGCTAAACACAACCTGTATCTACAATTAAATAAATGCTGAAAAAACCCACCCAGATACTGTTTTCCTTTAAGATTATCTAAATGTTGAAGAGATAACTTTAGTCACAGCCCCTCACAAAGCCAAACTTAATGATGTTTAATAGCATGTGATTTTGGAAAGAAAACCTGGTCAAGGAAGAGAAAAAAATCACACCTACAGTACAAATTGGTGCCCTCAGCTTGAACGAAGATCTGTGACTAGGAATTACACCATCGACTCTTTGTTTCCTTCAAATCTGTGTCAGAAAACTAGAAGGTATGTTAAATAAACCAAGGTTCCCAAAAGCAATGCTGGAAAGCCCACAAAACAAAAACGTATTTTACAGTGGATATTCTTTACACTGAAATACTGCCATGACTTTCCCTACCCAAATGTAAAAGACACCTTGGTTATTTCATTACCTTACTCAGGAAAAATCAGGGCCTGAATCTTCCGTTATTGCATCCTATTGAACTAATTCCAGACACATAGCATTATGAGATTCAGACTTAAATCCAGATATTGGGTTTTTCCACATCAGAAATGTCTTAACAAGGACATTAAAAGATGAACACGTAGTTATGTAAAAATCATTATTATAATCCATATATTATGGATGACTTTATTTAAAAACCTCTAAGTCAGAGAAAACTACAATGACAATCTTGGAGTATGTGGAGTTAAGAACATAAAAGTAAGTCAGGATACGAGCAAATTGGTCTCCGGTGTCTATCTAAATGTTGCATGCTCTGAATGCACCAACCCACAATTCTGCCTGATGGCCATCAGTTTCTCCAGCAGACAAGACAATATTGTTCCCTACTCATTTTCTGCATATCACTTTTGATTTTAAGAACTTTTAATAGTACTCTAAACTTAGCCACGCCTTTCCCAGCTGAATCCTAGACTGTTGTGCTGTTCATTCCACAAAAACTGTCTCACACCTGTGAAGAGTCCACTCCACTGCTCAGATGCTACAACCAAAGAGTAACGATACACATTACACACATAGGTTCAACATGTCAAATTGACTACAGCAGTCTTTCATTTCAGATACGGAAACAATATAAAAGTGAGAAAGTCCGTTAAAAAGAAATCAAAAGGGGTAGCTAAAAAGGTAAAAATATTTTCAGACAGCACACATTTGTCCAATAGTCATACTAGGGCTCCACAAAAGCGGAGTAAGACTTCAGAAGGATGAAATGGAGTTATACCAGTTAAGTGGAATAGTACAGGAGACAGTTATGTCCAGTCAGGCCCAAATAAATAAAATAGCAAAGAACAAATGGATCGATCAAGAGGAACGGGAATAAAATAATAACAATAATAATAATAATAAAAAAGCACAACATGACCAAGAAACCCCCACATAATCAAAGTCCACAACAAATTTCAGCCAGTCACTAATGGTTAAAAGCATAAGGTCTAATAACAAATCCCCATTAAATATATGAAAAATCAGAAGTCTGAGTTTTGTTAAAGCCAAGAGGAGATAAAGTTGTAAAGGATAATAATGCCATAGCAGAAAAGATCAATGAGCTGACATATATTCACCATGCACAAACTTGGGAAGTTTCTGAAGCCACAGAGGGCATGGTGGAAGACCTGCCTCAGGTTGAAGTGTCGTATAAATACATTACGGAACAAATCAACATAAATGAACAATAATAAATTGCTGGGATCAGCTGCTACTCACTCAAACTTCTGAAGGAGCTCAGGTATGAAATAGCTGAACTATCAACTGTAGCACATAATATTGCCTAAAACTGCCTCAGTTCTGGCAGAAATGCAGGGTTTTTTTAAAGTGATCTGGAATGATGCAAAAATCCACAAATAAAGAGGTCTTATGTTTAGAACAAGCAGATTGATAGAAATTATAATAAAGAATCAATAAACTTGACATATTGACAGGGTCTTTATATGAAGTCTTAATTCACTGGGGACCTCTACTAGATTTGTAAAATTATTATGCCTTTGAAAAAGGAAAATACAGTTTAAAATGTCTGTCCGGAGTTTCAAAAGCTTTCCAGCGCTCTACCACTGAAGACCTAAAAGTTGCCATAAACTAAGAGGAAAACCCATTAATGGATAGATAACTGGTTAAAAGGCAGGAAATAAAGAGAAAACAACAAATTGGTCTGCTAGAAGGTGGCCAGGGAGGTCACCAGTGTAGCGTCACAGAAATCTGTTAGGCCCTGAACTCTTTAATGTATTCATAAGTGGCCTAGAGGAAGGACAGATAATGAGACACTGCTGATACTATGCTATTCATGGTAGTAAAAACAAAAGCTGGAGGTCTTTATTGAGGCAGAGAATTAGAATATCGTGAAGGGAAGAAAAAGTACATTAAAAACTGGAAATAGGGCAAATCAAACAGTGTAAAGGGCTGTTTAACGTCCTTAAGTGACAGAGAAACAATGATTTCTTTCCTAAGTAGGCAACCCATCCGCTGGAATTAATTGAGAAGACAGAGCTGCATCTGTCTGCCGAGACCATCTCTGGTCACACACAATGTTTGACTAGCAGAGATGAGACATGGCTGGTGCAAGGTCCTGCTTAGACCTCAGAAACACTGCAGTGTACTGGTCACTGATGTTCAAGTTACAGGGCATCACCACTTCACGCCACTTCTAAGAATTCTCCGAAGCAGTCAAACTTCCATCACCACATTTTTTATTAAACATGTCACCACATCACAAGTTCATGTTCTACTGAGGAAGATGCTGTGTGTTCACAACCATACGTACCCACTCCCTCTCCCACAGTGTTCAGTACCTAAGCCCTTTGATTTATGAGACCATTAAAACTGCGTCCATAATCAAGGCACCGACCATGCAGTACATAGGTTAACCCTGCATTTGCCTCCAATCCATAAGCAAAATATCAATGAAAACTTATTTTTAGTTCCACATATTCAGCTAGAAGAAGGATAAGGTGTCAGTGTGTGTTACTCCGGACTTACTTTACAGCCCACAGGACAACAGGTATCACCAAAAGGTGATTTAGCTGATCCTAAAATAACTCATCGACCATGAAAGAAGCTGAGGGTAACTAGCTCCGTTGTCTCAAGATAAGCAAGATGAATTTCACCCTAACTATACTAGCATCACAGTTAATCATCGTTACTACACAGACCAACCAAGCACGGAGATGTACTGTGATATGATCCTGCCCTGAAGAGTTTACAGCCTAAAGAGTCCAGGCAGGTGAAGGAGAGAGAAAAAGGGGAATATATTATCATATAAGCAATGTGGTGGGAGTATGACAGAGCCATCTTTTGGAAGAATGTCTTCTTAAAGTAAGATGCAGTTATTCTGTATATCTTAATCAATTCCTCAAAAATAACCAAACAAAAAAACCCAAGAGGAAACTCCTCTGAAAGAGAAGGAACAGATAAGTGACTACAGTGCTAGGAAGAGAACTATGCAGAACTGTTCCTTGGAGAACCATGAAGACAGGAACCAAGACTGGTCTTAATTTGCTAAGCTATGTAGAAATTGCCATTACAGTAATACCAAGAAAACATTACATTTAAAAGCTAGAACACAGAGCACTCAGAGTATCAGTGGAGGAAGAGAAGACAGTCAAATCAGGCTTTTTAACAATGGAGTAAAGCAAAGCACAGAAGGAACCTGAAATATTTTTTTTTTTTAATTAAAAACAATATTTTGAGATTAAGTTTTCATTGCTGTGATTACAAGTGCAAACAGGAATCACATCCAATCAGCCAATATTCACTTAAGATTTAACATGGTATTTGAGAATCTGCAAAAACACAGGGTGGGGGGCTGTAAAAAAGTAATTAAGATAACAATGAAAATTACAAAAAGAGTTAAGTCAGCTTCATAATAAGATTTGTACTCTATTTTCTTTTGCTTTATTATTACTTTCGAACTATAATCAAGTTATTGTCAGACCACTGAATGATGGAAACCTTGCCAACTACTTCAAAATTTGACACGTTTTCTGTTACACTGAATATTCCCAAAACACGTTTTCCCTCATTTTAATACAAAATCCTGTCAGATCTACAGAGCTCCAAAAAAAAAAAAAAAAAAAAAAAAAAAAAAGAAGAAGAATGTGTGAAGGATATGTAGCTGGAATAGACCTCCCCCAACTAGTCAAGTCTGGAATAAAAGACGATCAAAAAGGACTCAAAGATCCAGTGCTAGATTAATGCAAATACCTGCCTGTTTGCAAGTGTACTTTTTGATTAAACTGGCATACATCAAGTACAATTAGAAAGGTTATTTATAACTAAGAAATACATAATTCTGCATTTTAATGAGGGTGACAATTACAGCCAACAGTTGCTAATTAACATTAATCCTTTTGCACTGCAAGTCAGAATTCCCCAATATGATTTTCATTGTCAGCAACGGACACACCAAAACTGTTATTGCAAAGCAGCTATTAGGTAGACTGCTCTGACACAAATAGGCGTTCCTGTTACATACAGTAAAGAAAAAGAAGCTGATGATGTGTTAAATTTTATAACCTCAGACATAAATACAGAATGTCACTTCAAAATTTACTTGACGTCTACAACGTGAAATATAATCAAGGCTTATCATTTTCATGGCTGAACCCGATTCCAAGTTTCCCCAAGAGCCAGGCTTCACAGGTGAAATCTGATTTCAGCATAAGCTTGAACTCTCCCACTATTACATTTGGGGTTGATCCCAGACCTGGGTTCACATCTGCATTTCACCCCTGAGACTTCAAAGCTTTTACTGGTCATAACCTAATAGCGTAGATAAGGAGTAGTGTTTGCCCAGCCTGTACCAGTTGCTGAAGCAAAACTCTCGAGCAAGTTTTCAAGCAAATTCCTATCTGAAGATAGGAATGATTACTACTGATTGATCTGTTACTGTAGTATAGCTTTATTGTAAATTCTTTTCTTACGCAGATTATCAAGAAATTTTTGGTTTTTTAAACTACTGAATTTTGAATCCTAATCTTCCAAAAATGCTGTGATGTATTCTTATTCATTGATTAAAAATCTCTTTGTAAATAAATGCCTATAATAACAACTGTTGACCTAATTAAACTGTTACTTCTGATACCTGTGATTCTAAAGAAAGAGGACTTAGACTTGCTAAGCATGTCTTTCCAAAAGAGAAGTTCTCTCTGCTTTAGCATCTCAGCCATTGTAGTTTCAGGCAGAAGCACTAGAAAACTGTCTAAGCCTCTTTTCATACTGGTCTTTAACAGCAAGAGAGACCTGGTCCAAACACCACCAGAGGCACAAGATCATCATGCAGCCAGTAAATAAAGCCTGTAGGAGAGTACTGAGGTGCTTACCATCTGGGTCAGGCAATTGGAGTGGGATCAATGTCAGATACAAGTAAATGAGAAGGCAGAAAAGGAGAATTGTGAACACTAAGCAAAGAAACTTACAATGCACTTCTCACAAAGCGCTGTAAAATTCACATTTATTTTGTAAGTATGAGATAAATGGGTTATTTCTACATACAGAGCTGCCCAACTAAAATCAAGATAAGTGATATTAATGTCCTATGGTCAGTATTATTGAACCTCGAAAGCAATAAACCATGAGTCGATAAATATTACATTTGCAACATAGTTAACATTCTTCTACTGTCTCTGGCACTTATTACACATTGTAACCGCAAGTCTACAATACATTATTCATATTTGGGGTGTCACTGAGTGATGGATTGCTGTAAGAGAGGCTGTCCTTTAAATAAATCAACAAATAAAAATGCAAATGTTAACATTTTCAGCCACAACTTTTTCCATCTTGAATGGGGAATGAAAATTTCACATTGTATCGACAGCCAGCAGAGAGAACAATTAACAACCTACACTGTGAATAAGAGAGATTAATTTGCCAACGTCTGGTTTTATCACTTGCATATGGAACTACATGGGACTTTTTGTGCTGCTGGCTTTCTCGGGGAGTAGGCAAAACTTGTGTCTCCTACCACATACGGTACCTAACTCACCACCCAACTCCAAACAGACTTCTAATCGTTTTCTCCTTGTCCTCCTTTGGAATCCTGAATGATGCCTAATCCTAAGAAAAAAAACCAAAAAAACAAAACAAAACAAAAAACCCACACACTATTTCTTTGGCAGTCCTCGCTTATGCTCTACAGTAGAAGAAACTTCATAGTGTCCTCTTAAGAGCAGAACCGTATTTAAGCATCCAGCATGAACAGATCTGAAAGGCAACTACTGCATAAGTAAGGCAAAAGCTAAAATCTCATCACTGTCATATTTCCTAACACTCAGCATAACAGATCTACTCTAGACTATTCCAGTGTGCATTATTAAGTATACAACTCTGCACATTATATTTTACATCAGATATTAATTTGCTTAAAAGTCCCTGAATACACATTCACCTGAGATGTGCTGGGCAATTGGGTAAACAGTTTTGTTTTTAAAATGTCCCTAAACACAAATTTACACAATACAATCTGTTTATAAGAACTTCAACAGGCCACTGCAGTCTAACAGATAGCAATATAGCTCAAATATAGCATTCATATTGCAGGAACTTCTAAATCACTTATTTTAATGGCTCTAAGAAACTTCACTCCAAGACAATGCATTCAGCTAGCATTAAAACTCTGATTTAAAACTGCAACAAGAAAACATAAGCTTAATGCTGAAATCCCAGGCTATCACTCAATCCCTTAATTTACCTAACTGTTCTTAAATTCACTTCTTAGATGCCCAAAGTGAAAAATATTACAGGAGAATTATCTGTTTCCATGGTGAACAGAACAACCTTTGCCTGTGTCTTTTTAAGTGCTTGATTATCTGCAGTGTTATAGGTCTTACTGTGCCAAACTCGACACTACAACTGTTTCTGCGTGGGGAGAGCCTGACAATTGCACCAGGGCTGCAATCAAATTAAACGGTCTTTCACAAAGCACAATTTACCACACTTTTATTTTTTTTAAACGAATAGCTTAATACGTTAATTTAGAGCAGTTTCACTTCCGTTTTCCAATCCAAACCCAACACTTGTTTTGCTGAGATGAGTACCTGATTATACCTAAGGTAAGATCTAGTTTTTGTAAAAACTTCATCACTAAATGAAAGCATAGAAATGCCACTACCCGCCTTTAAAGCTCCTTTCCAGCTCACAGCCGAAACCAGGAGTCCTTCTTTTAGGGAAACAACAGTTATAAAAACCAGAAGATTTCCTTGGCCATTGAAAAGGTAATGTTTAAGGCAGTCACAGGAACTATGCTTTAGGGGAAAGGGATAAACTTCCTCTTCCAAACTTGCCCAGCCCCAACCTTGTCTGTGCATTTTTCCAAATATACTGGCTTTAGTCTAGGTAAATAAGCACATGGAGTAGAAAAGCTTTCCAGACCTGCAGCGAACATAATTTCAAGGGGCTTACGCAGGTGTAGACACTTGGCTAAAGAATACTGGTTAACTAAACACGCAATGCTTGGCTGTAGCATGAAAAGCAGCGACAGGCATGAATACAAGCATGATGGGCAAGCAAATCCACTATTAGTCCAACTCAGGACGCCAGATAAAGGAATGCTATTTTTCTGTCAGAGATATCACTGAAACCACCTTGTGCACATTCACTCTGCAAGTCTGATCCTTCCACAGATCTATCACTAAGGCTGTCAAAGCACACACCTTTACCTTCTTGGGACATTTATGTCTTGTCCCAGACATGATTCATTCCAACAGAGAGAAGGAAGTAGCACTGCAGCGATTCTTCCTCAAGCAGGAGGCAGCCGTAACACACCGAGGCCTCCAGCTGAGCCCTGCCAAGACAGGCTATCAAGCCAACGCATCTTCTACCTGCCATGCCTGCTTATCCAGCCAGCCCTCCCCAGAAGCTGCGCTAGCACCCTCATGCCTCGTGCTGGCAGGGAGCTTCTGTCGCTTTCCAACACCTTCTCCCTGGCAGGCTTTCCATTGCTGTTACTGCCGGATGCCAGGGTTTGTGCTAGTTAAAGCTGGCAAAAACATGAGTTGAATCTAGTCCTATAAATTTAAATAGTCAAAAGTAATTAGGTTTACACGTACTGCCGAATAAATAAATTTCCTCTTAGGCTAGGGCTTTGTGCTGGAAGTTTCAGGCCCGTGCCAACTGTTGTGGTTAAGCTGTTAACCCCCCCAAATCACAGATTATAACAAACATGCTGACAAACCCTAACTTTAGTGGCACAAAAGCAGCAATAATTCTCTATATTGATTAATTTAGTTAGTTAAACCTGCAGTCTAAGCTTATAACCATTCAGTGATAAATTGAGACTGACCTGCTACCCAAGCAAGTTTTTTGATGAAGGATAGGATCAGCTCTAGGTCTCCACAGAAATACTTGTCCATTTACCATTTTCAATTAGTAGAAGGCCATGAGTAAGGGAAAGCACAACATGGCCGCTTAAACTGGACAATTATACTTACAGCACCAACAGAGAGAAAGCAAGCGAGGAAGTATGGGAAAGTGCACCCCAGAAATACAGGATTTTTCAAAATCTGTCAACAACTGGTAAAATAAACCTCAAAGGATGACAGCTAATCAGACTCCTTTTACTGATCACTTTATCTGATATGATTTCTAACAGCGTATTTCAACAAATATTTACTCCCCTCTTTAGAAAAGAATGGACCGTCAATCCTCTTGAATAAAATTCCTTTTTCTGAGCAGTTGTTGTATGATGTGAATAATTATACCTACTCCTCAGTGCTTGAATGGAATCTCAACTTATCACTATTAGATGGTATCAAGCAGTATCTTTATGTACGCTTTATCTGATGATATTACCAGCTTGCAAAAGTAACCCTTGCTTCTAAGAGAAATGCTTGGATAGTCTTGTGGTTTCTCTTTGTTTAAACATACAGTTACTTGTGGGAAATAGAGCCCAATCTATCTCAGTTCTCAAATCCTCCCAGAATTATCATCCCTTCCTTCAGAAGAAAAAAAAAGTGTTACCATAGCAAGTAAGTACAAATTTGTCAATATCGATAGTGGTTTTTCACCTATTATATATCACAAGTTCTCTCAGAAGATAGAAATAAACTGCCAGCTGCTGCCAAGAATACAGGGATGATATCAAGCATACATTTTCCTAGTCCACTGGGCCAAAAGAAGATTAAATCTGATTCAAGCCCTCTCATTCTCTGAGAAACCTTTAACTCTTCTTATGAACAGTTGTATGTTCTTGTCATCCTGGTGCACAAACTCATCTAACTAGTGGTGTAAAATACAGCAAATTCACATTTTCATCTGCATTTTTTTTGTTGCTTAAAGATTATATGATGAGAAAATGTGGGTTATGATAAAGAAAAGCAAGGATTGTATGCTGTTTTTCTAGGCACCTACCACTAGAATTGTAATCCTGCCTAAAGAAGGAAAGTTGCTTTTAGACTCGTTAGTGTAACAACAATGCTGTCTTCTGTTTCTTCACTGAAGCAGCAGTGATAATGCTGTTTTTTCAGTGCGTTTGGTGCAGATATACAGTATAATCAGGAATTGCCGATTTCATGTGTTGTTTGTCATTAAACATAAAATAACTCTGATACAAAACATTTTAAAAGAAATGCCATTTGACAAAATATGGGAGTGGAGGCAAATACAAGGGGATTAAAATTTTCAAGTGGATTTAAAACCTAACAGAGGTTAACACCTGAATAAAAAATTCAAATTATTTATAAACATATTTAATGTGTCAGGACACGGAACATAAAATACTTAGTTTCAAAACCTAAGTAAAATTAAAATGTTAGAACTTGGCATATTCCTGCTTTTCTTATTCTAGCAAGCAATGTAAGACTTACTATAAATGTCAAAAGGATATGGCAATTTTTAGTTTATATTATCCAGCTCGTGCTAACATGAAATATCATAGAAGTTCAGCCACTTCCCTGCATCTAGGAGAATTTGATGGTTGTGTCTGCAGAATCTTAAATCAGAGATTACCTAGTGGCTTACCATGAAGTATTATGCTGAGTTGGTGATGTGGCTGTGGTTGCAAGCTCTTTGCTGCTGCCTATCAGCCCAGGAGATGTGGCTGCATCCTTCCTAGGTCCTGAAGTCATCCCTGTGGAATGAACACAAGCCAGACATCAGAGAGTAGTAAGTTTTGGACAGATGTTTTGTGATACTGCATTAGTACAGAATGCTGGGACTAAAAGTTGCAACAGTTCTGGAGTTCCATATATACAAACAGTGATCAAGTAACTCATCAGCTGGCAGTACCGTGCATGGCATGCATTTCAGGATCACACAGAATCAAATCTGTAGAGTAAGTCACACTCTACAGCCTCCATCCTACTGCCCAAAGTTTGACAGACTTGCACCATTACCAATTCTTATAGTGGTCCACAGGAATCAGCTCTCATGACATGCTACAAGATGTTAGCTTTCCAAGTGTAAATACCCACATAACAGTATTTTAGTTTCAATAAAATAGAACTCTTAGTCCATTCCTTCTCCACTCCCCGCCCCCCGTAACTCTTGAAATACAAAATAATCTAGGTGGAAAGGTGAAGTCTGGAGGTCATGTAGTCCAATCCTCCATTCAAAGCAGGGACAACAGGATCAGGTTTAAGGCACTTTTCCAGTTAGGTTTTGAACGTCTCCACTGATAGTGAAACAAGCTCTCCGGGCAACTACACTGATTACAGTGTTTGACTACCTCCACAGTGAAAAATGTTTTCTTTATAGTTAATCAGAATTCCCTGAGTTGTAACTTCTTCCCACGGTCTCTTGCTCTGGTGCTGATGACTTCCAAGAATAGTCTCCTTCCCTCTTCTCTACAGCCTCTCCCTTAGGTAGCTGAAGCAAGCACAAAGATCCGTGCTAAATCGTACCTTCTTAAGGCTGAACACACTCATCTTTCTCAGCCTCCCCCAGTAGGTCATATGCACCAGCTGCCTGACTGCCCTGGTTGATCTCTGCTGGACTTCCTATGGTTTGTCAGCGTTCCTCTTCCCCTGTGAAGCCCCAGACCAGACACAGCACTCTACAGATACAGTCTCACCATAGCTGATCAGAGGGAAAGTGTCACTTCATCAGCCTGATGACCACACTTTTGCTATTATAGCGCAGCATGAGGTTTAGTTACCCTATCACACAGGCACATTGCTGACTCGTATTCAGCCTGCTGTTCAGCAGAACACTCAGTTCTTTTCTGGTGAAACTGTTTTCAAGGTTGTCCTATTGGTTCTGTTAACCAAGGTTAATGAGGTTAACCAAGCCAGGTAAAGGAACTGCCATTGCCCTTTGTTGAACCTAAAGAGGCTTCTGTCAAACCTTTTTCCCAACCTGTTAGGGTCCCTTGACTCCAGCATGCTGACTGCTTCCCCAGCTGGTGTTGTCTGCAAACGTGTTGAAGGTGCATCCTGTCCTGCTGTCCAGGCTGTTAATGTTAAGCAGTTAACAGCTAGCAACTGGCTGCTAGCTGGACAGATGACAACGCTTTGAGGCTGGTGGTCCAGCCAATTTTCCACCTGTCTTCCACTTTTCACCCACCCACCTGAGAACTGGATTTTACAGATAGGATTTAGTTAGACAACTTGCATACAGGTAGTCTGAGCTAAGTGGAATATGCAAATTAGGAGTAATCTCATCTACAACACAAAAGTCTGTGGATCTGGACTTTTTTAACCTTGACCAATCAGTTCTGTCCAACCAGCATCACTTAACTAAACAGTAAGTACAGGGAAAACTACAGGTCTCAGCAAAGCCAAATCAGTGTTAGCTCTTTAAGTAATTCTGTCATGCCTAAATATTTCTAGCTCTGTGAACAGCAACATTACCTACCATCCATGCTGAAACATGAAGAAACACAAGAAGGCTGTAATTCCACCTTCAGTGCAAAATTTACAGGTGTTCAAGGTATTAAGACTATTTAAAATACTGCACTGATTTAAGATGTAAACAAGTATATACAATATAATAAACCCACATGTTTTAAGGCATATTCTACGGAGGCAAAAAAAAACCCCAAACATAAAAACAAACAACCAGGGTTCTTATCACCCTGCTATAATGCATTGTGCTTCACTACCATGCAATGAAAAAAATCTCACCTGACAAAGAGTTAATTACCAGTGAAGGAACTCTTAGAAATATCACAGGGATATATGTTGACTGTGTGACCCTGGTAACTTGATAATGTGCCAATCCATGATCAGAAGAGTGGGTATGCATATAAAGACTGGAAGCCTCTTGCTTAGATTTTTGGCTTTATGATTAAGAGATATTTAGAAATCATTTCACGTGACAGTGGAATGAGGCAGCTGGATTTTAAGAAACTAATACCAAAGTAATAAAAACCTGGTGAGCACGGGAGAATATTTTCAATTCCTAATACCAGAAAAGGCTGGCACACTGTCAACATACTACATTCATAGCAAAGTAGATGTATTTCTTTGAAAAAGAAAATGTATGGACTCTGAAGTGGCCAATACAGCCTCAAGGGGACTGTTCAAAGACCCAAGTTTGAAAATATTACCAAGGCTAAAAATGGAAAACAAGAAATAGAACTAAGTAGGAATATACTGAGGCTGTTACGCTGCACAGACATAAAACAGGGCTAGCAAGAAATCCTCAATAAGCGCGTATCTAAATGAAATAATATTTAAAAATGCATCTTGAAAAAGGCATGCAGGTTGATGGACAGAAAAGAAACACCAAAGAGCAAGCAGGTCTATGAACAAATGAAGACAACTAAATCAATAACTATCTTAAAATGGCCAAGCTACTAATAATTTTAAAACATACTATGCAAAAAAATAAAGAAAAGGAATATTGGCAAGCAGGAGATAATGAAGAACAGGTTGATGTATAATACCTGCCTATATAAAGCTGATGAAAAGAAATTATCAGGGGGATAAAAAAAAAAAGATACAAATTCTTTAGTCTGAAGGATATATATTTCAGGGCTAAAGGGAATTAGTTAATGAATTTATGAAGTGACTGGTAATTATTTATGAAAAGTCATAGAGAACTGGGGTGATACAAATGACAGCAAATTAATTAGATTTGCAGGTGTTGGAAGACAGTATGAGACTGGAGACCTTGCAGATGATCTACAGAAGCAAGAAACAAGGAAAAAGAATAGACACATTCACCTTTGGAAAAAAAAAACAAAACCCAAAAACGACAACAAACAACAAACGCTCATATATAGTGGGATAATATACATCCTGACACCAATGCAGAGAACCTGTAGTAGCGAAGAACAGCAAAGAACAAACTAGATGCAAGCTTTCAAGGCAAGCTACCCTCAAAGCAATTATAGATGTCCTCTAAATGGTAATGTTGAGAATACTATTTTCAATTTAGTTAACTCGGTATAAGAATGATGTAAAGCAGATTAAGGACTCATTTGAGAAAATTCAAATAGCTGTATATTTCTGTTTGAGAAACAGACAACTAAAACATGAAGAAAGTGGGGAAATACAGCAGTCTACATTTTGAAAGTGTAAACACTAAGGATGAACAAATACAGCTGATGCTGGTTCAAGCAGTAATGGGATGAAAGCACGCAAAGGGAAATCTAGGTTGATAATCATGAAAGAAACCTTTATGAATTGAATAATACTAATATTCATAATACTTAACATTTATATAGTACTTCACATCTTCAAAGTGCTTCACTAATATTAACTAATTGCTCTATTCGATTGTAGGGAAGAGTCTGCCCTCAAGGGAAGAAGTTCCAGATCCTGAATCCCTAAGAAGCTACATTAGAAAACCAAACACTATACAGAAAAATCTGCCCGTAGAAAAGTACAGATTCTATGAGCTAAAATAATTTGCCTTCTCTGCCTTTTTCTGTTACATATGGAAATGAAAGCTATGTGTGCTATACAATATTATGCAGATGCTATGGCCCCCGAAGAGATACAAAAGGGAAAAACTGTTATTTCTTTGCTTCAATGCAGAGATGTTTCAGGAAGGGTGGGAATAGGAGGACTTTAAACAGAAACGTAGAGAAGTAAAGTGCCCAATATTGCAGAATGCAGTGGATAAAATCTAGTTTAGTTTCCCAGCCCCAAAGCAAAATTTTCCAAGGCAGAAAGGAAGAGAAACACATTTCTGTACTCCAGTGCTTTTTAACTAGACAAGTTGTTAGATTTTAGTACAAATTGACATAGCTGCTGGTGACACCCAATAAAAACAATTTACTGCTGAAAAGATCAAAGCATTGAGGATTGCTTCGTCTGCTTAAAGTTTTGCTGGTAAAACTAAAAAAGTTTGTCTACAAGACACAAACACCTGCTAAAGCACAGGAATAAAAATTAAGGAGCCAACAGAAGTGGGAGACAAAAAGCAACAGTGACAGAGTAAAAGCTGATTGCCTAAGCTGTTCCAGTAAGCTTCTACCCTGAAAAGAGAGCAGAGGAGCCCCTTTCACTCCACAAGCTGTTGGGACCAGGTTAACAATGCTCTTCTCCCCATTAATAAACACATGCGAGGAGAAATGAAAAGTGGGTTTATTAGGAAACTACCCTTTCCAAATACACTGCACTCACAGTAAGTGAGCAGCCCTGTGGGCAGTAAAGCCTTCCACCATTCCAGCGTGGGAATGTTTTCCTGATTCATCACTTTATCTTCCCAAACAAAACAAAACAAAACAAATCTAAGATGACAAAGGCTGTTGAACAGGGCACCACCAAAATCTGGTAAAACTGCCTATGTTTCTGTGGAGAGATACTGTCATGAGTTGAACCATCCTGCAGATACACCCATATAATACCAGAGATAATACTGTGACCCCAGAGACTCACATCAGCACTGGCACTGCTAGGTGTGCTTGGAGAGAATCCCCATCCTGAACATACTATTTAAATAGACAACACAGATCAAGGCATGAGAAAAATAGACCTCTGTAGAAACAGGTTAACATCTGACTGTCAAGAAGTTTTCAGTGGACATGTTTCCATACACAGTTTTCAGCACTGCAGTTTTCTGACCAAAAGGCCACATTAAGGTTCGCAGCTATATGACATAGTTTCACACTTCAGGATGTCATCTCGTGCACTGCAGCAGAGTTCACTACATACTGACACAACAGATACTGACCACTGTCCAAGACAGACCACCAGGCTTGCTAGCTCAGCACTCTGACGCAGTAAGGCAAGTACTGTATTTTCACAAATTTTACCACAGAAAACAATGTTAGCATCCCTCATTTTATTTTTGTGAGATGTTACATAATTGCCTCCTAATAAACTAAATCCTGAAGCAGAAATCCCAGGTCAGCAACAGACAGAAAGATCCAGCAGAAGCAAGGACAGAGATGACTAAGTCCGGAGCTAACTAGAAATAAGAAACTTGACATTGTGGCCTGGTGATCCCCAAAGATGGAAAAAATGCTTTACAAGTATGTATGTATGCTTGTTAAAGGAGTCCAAACATATAACAGAGGGCAGCCAATTAAAAAGGTACTAAATAAAGAAGACTTCAGCTTCAGTGATTAGTGCTAGGTAATTTGCCTTGCGATAAACAAGTCATTCAAATTAGTAATAGACCTGAGGTTGTTCCACAGCTTGAAAGCATTTCTCTGAATTTTATCTGGTACCACAGCAAGTACCAATGTTTATAAGTTAAATTTTGCCATGCAGCTCTACATTTTCAAAGCTAGCAATCCCAGTAAGTGTTTGCAAAAGATACCCCATCTTCAGACATTATGCTGACCACTACAATCACTAAATCAGCATAGGTTGCAGCTTCTTTGCTATGTGCAATAGCCAAGCACAGCTTGTAACATCTCTTAAGTACTACAAAATAAAATGAATGAAGGAAGAAGAGGGCAGGTTGGATTTTTTCCCCTGAATCTATGGAAAATAAATTACTTTTTGGGGACTATCCCTACACAAGGCACAAAACCCATCATCCAACTGCGAAAAATCTCAATTTCATCACTACAGTATATGGCAGGAGGGGGGAGAAGGAAGAAGGAAAGAGAAGAAAAAAATAATGATAGCTGAAAAAAAGGTAAAAGAAAACCATCAGTGAAAATTGCCCCTGAAACTTTGCAGAATTGTAACGGCTTTCTCTTGCTTAAATTGATTGGTGTAGCAATGTTATAAAATGACTATTAGGATTCATTGTGCACAACAGAAAGTGTGAAATGTCAGCAGACTATACAGCAAAAGTAATGGGTCCTGAACCCCTGTTAGTCAAAAATGATTTTGTTTCAAATTAGAAATTGATTTTTTTGGACACAAGCCCTTTACAGGCTTCCAACTTTTGTAGCTGTGCCTTGGAAAAGATTAACCTCAGCCACTCTTTGGGTCCAGGCTGATGATACCCTTTTGAAAGTTTCTGCACAGGGACTGCTTTTTAATGTTGGTACAGTCTTAACCAATAACACAAGTTATTTGTTCCTTTGAAAACTGCACCACATTTCTTCTCGTTTTGCCATTTTCTTTATTTTTATGCTGACATATAAGGCAAACTGGCTGACAAGTTAAAACAAAAAAAAAAAGCTAGCTCATAATTGAACCAAGGATTATGTTCAAGGTTCAGCAGTGAAACATCCAAGCTGCTTTTGTTCCCAACCCTTTCTCTTCCTAAGAAAGACTGCTTCTCTGCTCCTTAAGTGGAGCTACTCAGCTAGTAGATTCTAGCCATACAGACATCCCTGTGTGGCAAAATAGCAGGTTGTGATGGTGGAGCCATTACCTGGGGAGGAGAAGAATGTGAAGAAGATTACATTTCAAAAGCAAGCCCCACTGCACTTATTCTCTCTGCTTGCTGGGAAAGGAAAAAGAATTGTTGAAGTAGCTTTTTGAGATTAAAGGGCTATTTTTTCCCTTCCATCAGGAACACCAGCCAAGAAGATCACTTGTTATTTACAAGGTTTTCTATGCTTTCTATTATTTTAAACGTAGCTACCTTCCCTTGGGTTGCTTTAAGCAACTGCAGTCCTCTCCCTCTAATACTGCATTTTACTGATACGCTCTTGAACACACATACAATTTCTAAATGCCATTAGCACACTCATGGCCCTGCAATGTAGTATGCTTCCCCTTACCTTTCCTTGACTTGGTGCCTTCCCTCTTGGTTTGCATCAGAAGGGTTTGCCCATCTTCCACGTCTCCACCAAAACCAACTATTTTCTTCCCAGAACTGCTTCCACCACTGTTCCCTGGTGTTCTGGAGGTTTTGCTCACTGGAGATGTCCTTGGAAAATAATCTTTATGTTTCAACAGCGGTACACTGGGAGGAAAGAAAGATTGTGCTATTACGTGATGCATTCAGCCCTTTCAACACTGCACCCAGCCCTCTTCCCCACTTTCACTCTCCAAAGCATAACTGCCAGGCTGTCGGTTGAGCTTTTGTTGAATCCATTTTCAATGTCTGAAAGCAGGATGCCTAAGGATTGAAGAGTTACCAACCTACTTTATCACAAGTCTTTGGTTATCAGCAGCTGGCAGCACTCTGACAATTATATTTGGAGTTGTCTGGCATTTGGCACATTCCCTAAAGCATTAGGTCCTGAATTTCCTGAGTGGTTAGGTAGGACAGGATAAGTGGAATGAAGATACACAAAGTACTTTGTCCAGCACAGTGGAACAAAGAGTAATGTAAAAAATTCTCACTTTGCTAGGACAGGGGAAACAGAGAAGATTATGTGAAGAGAAAATGGGAGTCGTGGTTTGCAGAAGGAAAGCAGACCATAGAATCATAGAATTGTTTAGTTTGGGAAGGACCTTTAAGATCATCAATGCCAACTGTTAACCTAACGCTGCCAAGCCCACCACTAAACCATGTCCCTAAGCACCACATCTGCACAACTTTTAAATACCTGCAGGGGTGGTGATACATTGATTCGAGAAGAAAAGGGATAAGAGGAGCTGAGACAAAAGAGGCGAGATGAATGAACAGAGGTACTTGTAAGCAGAATAAAGAATGTATGAGCAAACTGGTGGGAGAGTATCTGGTGCAGCAAATGCAGCAGTTTGAGTAGATCAAGAAAAGAGAAAGCTAACCAGAACCATTTTAGTTCAAGATGCACTTCAGCATAAGATCATAAACACTGCAGAGATACAGCCAGGATGCAAATCTGGTGACATCGAACAAGCATGGCTTCAGTCTCTGCAGACACAGGCAATCACAATACATTTTGGAAAGAAAGGAGGCTATGGAGAACCATCTTTCTCTCAGTAAAGACAACCTATCACTTTCAGATTCTGCTGTCTGGAAACAACTAGTGCTGTACATGAGATTCCCCACATGTATACGTCATTAGTCTCATCACTGTTCTAAAAAGCAATTAAAACCATTTAAAAAATCTTTGGTTTATCCACATGAAGGAATACAATTCATACCAAGATTATATGGCTACATTTTCAATCCTGAGAGTGAATATAGCTTTCCTAAGTTAACAGAAGATTAAACACATCTTTCTCCTGTTTAAACACCAACTTTACAAGGGCTACCACTGAGTTTCTGTTATTTGAAATACAGCTTTATGGAGGCTGACTCACAAGAATTGCTCATTTGAAAGCTTACACTACGGAAGCTACTGCAATTTGAGAAAAAAGCAGCTACCTGACATTCCCATCAGAAAATGATAGCTAAATTAAAAGTTCTACATCAATGTGCTGCATAAGCCATTGTTTAATAGGGCCCACTGTGCCTGTTGGACAATTAGTATGACTCTTGTATTATTAATACAGAACACTATATAATGGCTTATGACCTGTAATAACTGGCTGAAGTGCTGGATAGCACTTCTTTGAATAACATCCGTTTACTTCAGACTTTGTGGTCACTAATAATATTGCAAAGTGTTATTAAAATTTATGGTGGACTAAATTAGTATCTTATTTGAATTATATGAAATTATTAGCCTACTAATTCCTGCAACCCAGAGTACAGCAAGAGGTGGGATCGGATCCTAATAACTGTTTAAAGAGGCTTGAAGGTGTACCACTTGACCAGATTCCTCTGATAATACAGGACTTGAGATTCCATTTGCCTGTACTTGCATGATTAACAGCACTGAAAAACACTGAGGCTGTCATTATTGGGATGCTTTCAGAGTTTGTAAAGTACATTTAATTACAACCTTCATTTCTTCTGTGAGGACAGTTACCTTTGGCTTGCAGATGAAGAGGCGATTACTTGACTAGTTCACTGCAGTACCTTTTACATTGTTGGTTACCTCTAGAATACCGAGTTTTGGTTTAAGTAATGCTATGGTAAAGGTAATTCTAACAGAAAGAGACACCAATAAGAAGTTAAAGAAGCTAATTTATGGGGAAATAAGAATAGCAAGTGTATTTGTATTTAGAGCTCACTAAACAATTAATTAGAGCCAGGTTCTTTAGTATTTAATAAAAGAAAGCTCACACTAAATTTTTGCTTAAGTAAGGATGGAGTCCAATGTTAAAATGACAAACACTTAATCTGAGAGGTGTGCACACCAAAGAGGGAAAGGAATTATGCAGAGAGATACAAAAATTCAATAATTAACAATGTATGAAAATTAAACAAATAAAACATAAGGGGAGGTGGTGGTGGGGGATATCTATTTCAGAACATAGGTATTCATTCACCTGTGGAATAATTAGTAAAATCAATTATGTCACTATTGCAACCTGGAAAATTTAGAAGTAACATATGGTCCAAAGGGATCAGTTACATATGCCTAGAGAGATTAAGTGACAAAACAGGTCCTTCCCTATTTTCAAATCCAGCAATCCATCGTATCACTCAAATGCAGCGTAGTTAGTAGGACTTCCTGCAGGGCACCACAATATCCAATGAATTTCTTGTGCTATTCCCTGAAACTACACAACAAAGACAACTAAAGGTCTAAATAAAGACCTTAATAACTTACCTAACCTACATACTAAGGCAGGAGTTGTAGAGTAGCATCACCACAAAACGAAGTGATTCTCAGCACTGCTGCCTCCTTATCAATATCAAAGTACATTACCAACAAAGGAAAATACACCTTGAATGTTTTTTCCATTTCGCCTGAGCCTCGTATCGCGATATCCCTGCTGAGTGTGAATGGCAAATTTTAAATGTCATAAAGGACCCATTGAATACTGCTAGTATTTGCATTCCTTAAAAAGTAGAAAAACATTAACCTTTTGTTTTATTGAATTAAAATGCCATGGAAATGCTGATGTAGTCTTCAGAGACTGAAATACTTTTACAAAGAAGAATAGCTGTCATTTATTAGACACAAAGAACAATTACTTGATAGGATGCTTTCTGACAAAAAGCAGATTGGTATTCTCATCATAGAAAAGGCGTTGTAAAAAAACCCAGCACAGACCTCTGAGACTTGAATAATTTAAAGCTGCATTTGGTGCAATTTGAATTTTTCTTTAGGGAGGCAAAGTTAAATACCTTTAATTTGTTCTAATTATTTCAAATTTGCAAGTTAATTATGGCTGATCATTAAATAACAAAAAGGACTATCGTCTCCATAGAGTTTTACCTCCTACCCTCTGCATTACTTAAGCTAGATTTTAGTATGCATGAATTAACTTTCTAAATAATCACACGGTTTGACTAAATGGCTCAGTAAAATGAGCTCTGATCCTCAGAATAAGCATTAATGGACATTAGAAAGGCTATTGGGACCCATGTTACTTACATTATAAGTATTTTTAATGGGGTCTTATTTACTAATCTTTATGTACTGTTCAAGTTAGGGCACCATATAGATACATTATTCTGCTTTAATAGAGGAAAGTCAGTTCTTCAAGATACTAAAACAAATGTCCATTTAGAGGCAACTAAATTCATTTTTAAATTAAAGCAAGAAAACTCTGATAGAATTTAACTTCTTTTAGCTGCGCATCCTGACGAATCAATCCAACATAATGGTAGCCTTGGTCTGCAAATGGAGTTTTACAGATCTACTGAATCACTAAGCAATTCAAGCAGTTTGCCACAGAGTAGCATTTACTATCAACATGTGTACATCCATGAGGTTTCATATCTTCTGTGCTCCATACCTAGCACTCACCTGACGGGTTCCCAGTCATCGGTCCCAAATTTGGATGCTCACCTTTCACCAAACTCTGATCTTTCCATGCGTTTTTCACTGCAGATCAGTGGCATCCAGAGAACCTGACTACATTATAACCAGTCAGAAACCAAAAATGTGAGGCAATTCATGCCTCCAGTATATATGTTCAACAGATGGCTGCCTTAATGGTACCGTACTGCACCCTGTTGAGGCAAGGGCTTGGGAATTTAACTATTATCAAACTAACAGATTGCCATGGTAGGTTAGCTCTGAAAGCAAACATGTTGGAATGTTATTTTCCTGTTCCACAATTTCTGTTTTAAAAATAAAATAATTAACAGTTCATGTGTGCAATCTGCTGCAACTATATCAGGCCAAGAATGCATAACACTTAATGATGCAAAACTGGTGATAAGTAGACAACCCAAGCAATACGTTTTTGTAGCTGGAACCTCTATTGCCATTTCAGATGCAGTTTGACAAACAGGCTGAAAATTGCTTCCCCTCCGCCACTTTGGCTGGGAGCTTTCAGCCAGATCAGCTTCCAGAGACAGCTCGGTACAAAGCAGCAGTATCACATGTGCTGGGACAAAGAAGGTGGTGTCAATGTATCATGAGATCTTCCTTTCAGCAGGGGTCTAAATTTATATCACTTTAAAACAAGTTATCAAACCACACTTTTGAAAAGCATCAGTTCCAAAGTGAGACTGCCTGGGAAGTCAGTTGTCTGCAGAGAAAATAAAAAATATTTAGGGGGAGAAAAGAAGGACTGTAGAGCTGGAACAAGTGGACCTAGGAAGCAACAATAGTGGTCTCCTGAAAAACCACAGATTTTTCAGTCCTCTGAAGTGTACCATGTTACTGTTTGTAAACCCCGACTTCCACAACTATCAAGTGCCTCAGACTTTCCAAGATTTTTTTTCCAACAACGTGTCAAGTGTGTGTGAATACCCTAATCTGGAAGGCAAAGATAAGAAACTAACAGACTAAAGCTGAGGCCCTGGACAGCAAACTGGTAGGCAGAGGTGTAAGAGAACTGGAACCGACTCCCAAATACTTGACTGAGAAAAGGAGACACCTGAAGTTAGTGCATACACCGTGTGCGTGTGCTCAGAGCTAATCATGAGGAAAACCCTGACAAGAGGTCGAACTTACGGCCCCTTCTTAGCACAATTCCATCCACAACCTGGAGTCCTCTTCTGAGGGGACAAGTTCTGCCCCTTCTTTGCAGTGGAGCTAGGGGGAAACATGTCAAGATGTACAAGCCAGCACAGCAGCACATGGAAAAGACAAAGGAGATGGGTGCACTCACTACTGCTTTGCGTAGGGTGTGCAACTCTACAGCATAGCTGCGTAGACCTGGAAGGGAGGTAAGAGTGTTGCAGGCAAGGAGGAGAACCACAGCACAAATTTCAGGGCAATCTCTTATCCCTGAATGCCACCACCCTTCCATTCCTTGGAACAAAAGCAACCTGCTCACGTCAGCAGATCAGCAACCTTAAAAACACGCTGTTAAAAATCTAAAGCCTATCATATTGAAACACAAAGTGCTTGGAAAAAATCAGCATAATTTTAAGCTAACATTTGTAAAACTAAGCTTAACATTTTTCCCCTCCTTCAAAAAGCAAGAAAAATATCCTATTCTAATACAGACCTTGAAAGCCATATTCAAGCCTAGAGTGAGATTTCATGGCCCAATTATGAAATCTGGCATTTTGAGGCTTATGTTAGATGCATCAGCATGTTAATGACACCGCTGGGATCCAGCGCATGTTAATAAGAAACAGCTGCTTTCCTTTCCAGAAAGCATATTCATTTATAGTTTTGAGATCACAGAATCATCGAATGGGTCGGGTTGGGCTGGGAGGGACCCTCAGAGGTCGCCGGGCCCAACCCGCCAGCAAGGGGCAGGGCCGTCTCAAGTAGAGGAGGTTCTGAGAGCCCCGTCCAGGCTGACCTGGGAGGTTTCCAGGGACGGGGCGCGCCCCACCTCTGTGGGCAACGTGTTGCAGCGTTTTGCCTCCCGGTTGGTCGCAGCGTGTTGCCTTCCTTGTAGGGAGCGTGAGCCGCCCCTCGTTTGGTTTGAAGCCAGTCCCCGCTGTGGTGTGGCTGCAGGCCCTTTGACCGAGTCGTCGGCCATCTTTCTTGTGAGCCCCCTGGAAGTGCCGAAAGGCCGCAGTAAGGTCTCCGCGGGGCCTTCCCTGCTGCAGGCTGAAGAAGCCCGTCTCTCTGAGCCTTTCCTCGCAGGAGAGGCGTTGCAAGGCTCTGACGGTGTCTGTGGCCCTCCCCTGGACCCACCTGAACAGGTCCATGATCTTTGGGACCAAGTGCATTTCCTTGCTCACAAGTTTTTCTAGGAAAAAGGCAGGCAGGCACAGACAGGCAGGAGAACACCTCAGCAGCCAACAAGAGCCCTGGAACTGAAATACAAATATTACCAGATCTACTTGTAATGAAAGATTTTTTCATCACAGAAAATAGACAGTGATTTCCTACAATCTACATGTTATTGTGCACACAATATATTGCTGGGGAGCGATGCAAGAGCTTTCATCTCTTAGTCCTCTTCAGGTTCGGTGCCCTCAAATCCAGTAATGTCTGTGGCTGTATCAGGTTTCTCTGTTCAGTTTTTTGCTGGTTTGGGGTTTTTTTCGCATCTTTTTTTGTCCTGTTGAACTGTCTCTCTTGGGCTCACTACATTTGGTTTACTTTTATCTTGTAGGAGTTATACTGGCCACTATGCTAAAAACTTTTCCATACATCAAGCTGTACCAGGGTATAGTAATCCACAGCACAGCTTCTCCAGACCACTCTTTCAGAGACCACTTCCTTCCCCATTCCCACAGTGACTGGGGCTCAGTTACTTAATTCCACAAACAAGAATTGAAGCCACATATGCTCTTAATTAGCAATGACCTATTAGATCATACCAGCCATAGGTGAAACCCTGGCCTCATTGAATCAATCAGAATACTGCCTTTATCTTCAACGAAGTCAGGACTTCACTTAGTACACACGGTTAGAGGTCCATTTGTAGCAAGTACTAAGCTAAATTTCACCTAAAATTATATTCATGCCTTCCCTTTGAAGCCCTGTCCTCATTCTGCTTTAAGTTAGCTATATTTCAGCTCCCTACCAGCACCTTTCCCATACATCTTAGTTTTCCTAACAAACAGCAAAATGAGCTCTGATTACTTTTCTTTCTTTTTTTCTTAATCCAAAGAAAATTCCAGCATAAAGGTTTTCAGATGGTCATAGAGAAATGGCTGGCAAAGCTTTAGCAGGACAAAATGCTGTGATTGTGTGTTTGGCCTTTCTTATAGGCCAGAGCAGAGCAGCTGTCGTTCCAGCAAGCAGTGCTGTCAGCCTTCACAAAAGAAAGTCATGTAAATGTCAAGTCACAGGTATAAAAACAATCCTTCACAACAGCATCTGTATATCTGAAAAGCCTGCCTAGCTGTCAACCGTGAAAGTACCATAAGGAATGATGCAAAAGCCTGTTTAGTACAAAGTTTTTGAACTAAATCCAAACTGCTCCAGTAGATCAAGCCATGTCAGACTCTCCTTCAGAAGGAGAATCACATGCTCCTCAGCAGAGTGAATGCCTATCTTAGTGCCTTACCCAGCTTCACTATTGTCTGTCTGAAAGCCAGTCCCATTCACAAGGTGTCCGTTAAAATGCCATATGTAAGCTATCTCCTGAACAAACATCCCCCAAATTAGATTGCAATTTGCTTGTGATAAAGGCATAGAACAACAATGCATCATCCCTTCTCAACTTGGCTCACCTAGGACAAAAGACTTTACAGTAGATGGGCTGCACTGCAAAACAGGCTGTGGCTGAGCTGTTGCTGCAGAGATCAGTCTGTGTGTGCAGGTGAACACGTGCTTGGTGCAAAAGTCCTTACGTTTTCCTTCACTATCAGTACATAAGCAGTCTCTCCTCCGTAGGAGTTTCCAGACAGACTGATAGGTGTTGGCAACAGGAGCCTTCAGTAAATGAAAAGCAATTGCAAAAGCCCTTTTTCTGACCATAGATCACATCTGGGAGCAATTGTTTGCTAAGCGTAAGTGACACAACAAGAGTTGGAAAGTAGGTACTCAGGGGGTTTCCAATGTGTCCTACTAACAAGATCTTTTGAAAAGATGCCTAATTAGAGCACCAGATATTTAAGATTGCACTCTTGTGTGCAAGTATTATGAACAGTACCCATGCACAGAAAATCAGAGTTTTGGAGGATCCTGTAGTGCCTATATGAGAACAGAAGAGTTATAAAAGACATAACATCTAGAGCTGCTTCCGTTCATTGCCAAAGTTGCATGTGATAGGTGCTGACTTTCAATACTCAGGATACAGGCATGATGAATTATCATCCTGGGTTTATAAGTGAGGGAATAAAGGAACATATAGTTACAAACTTCTCACACTGACAGCAATGAAAATTAATAACCACTAACCTGGGCAAATACATACACACCTAAGGATCCTGAGATGACCTTTCAAGTCACTGACAGCTCCCCTGATATCAGCCTTTCATAAATCCATCAAATTCCATATAAACAGAATTAGAGGTTTTCTCTTTCCTGGTCTTCTGAAGGCTGCTGTCTTGAAACTGATTTCTCTAGTGATTAGGAAGCATTACCACTGAAACCAACATGGAAGCACCCTTACAGGACCCATCTTTTTCCATGAAAGTTCTGTCCTCTTATTCTAAAAATTTTTGTCTCTACCACATGACGGTTGAATCTAGGTTACTGTTGGTTTTTACAGTTATACAGGTCTGTTAGTGTTGAAGTCTTACAATTCCTGGGAACAGTGAGTCTGGAGACACTAATCCTTTTCTTATTCCAAAAAGCAATCAAAGGCTCAGTGTGTTGGCACAGGCTCAGTTCAGGTACAAGGCATAGCTCTAACATGATGCCAGTGTGTTTCCTTGCATCACACTGGCTCCTCAGCCAAATATAAACATGATGTGGTTTTTTATTCTTGTTTTATAGTGATCAAAACCAATGACATGTTAGAATATAGCCACAACTGCAACTATAAATGTACATGGCATCCTAAATGCTTTCATACTCTGGTCTTTTAAAATGGTGTCATATACTATCCCATTTCTGTTGGAAACACCCCTCCTGATGCATCTTTACACTTCATCAGCCTTTTTTCCATTAAATCACATCTGTAGGACATGGTCACTATGATTAAGGATTATATTAATGATTTACTACTACACTAATACTCATTTATATTATATTGCTTAGTAAAATGAAAACACTGAGATTGTTTATTGATCTGCTTTTAAAAAAATCTTATAACCCAAAAAGAAGTAAATAGAGAAGTTAGACTTTGGACTTTACTCAGATTAGTGGATTACCATACCCAACAGGTGTAGATTTGACAAGGTAGCTACTATGGTTTAACCCTGGCCAGCAACCAAGCCCCAGGCAGCTGCTCAGTCACTTCCCACTCAGTGGGATGGAGGAGAGGATTGGAAGAGTAAAAGTGAAAAAACTTGTGGGTTGAGATAAAGATAGCTTAACAGGTAAAGGAAAAGCTGTGCACGCAAACAGAGCAACACAAGGAATTCATTCACCACTTCCCATTGCAGGCAGGTGTCCAGCCATCTCCAGGACAGCCGGGCTCCATCACACGTAATGGTTACTTGAGAAAACAAATGACATAATGCCAGATGTTCCCCCCCTTCCTTCTTCTTCTCCCAGTTTATATACTCTGCATGACATCATATAGTATGGGACACCCCTTTGGCTGGTTCAGGTCAGCTGTCCTGGCTGTGTCCCCTCCCAGTCTCTTGTGCCCCTCCAGCCCTGTATAAACATTACCCAGCAACAACCACAAACATCAGTGTTTATCAACACTGTTCTCACATCAGAGCCAAAACACAGCACTGCACCAGCCACTAAGGAGAAAGTTAACTTCATCCCAGCTGAAACCAGGACAGTAGTACTTGGGAAAGATTTCAAATATCACTGTTGGCCACTGCCGTTGCCTTGAATCTACTTTAAGTTATGTATTTCATAAAGCATGTTTGATGACTAGTGACTGAAAAATCAGGTCTTTATTGCAAGTGCAATACAGAGTTAAGGCACCTAACTGATGGCACACACCTCTCAAAACCATGGCCTGGGCCCCACAAAGAACACCATACTGATGACCTCTGGTGCACGGAATTTATATGGATGTCACAGTACCACTGCACATTGACCCAACCAGGGTGCTTACAGAACAGATCCAACATGTTTTTGTACTCTCATATTCAGAAAATAAAGAGACAATGGAAATGAAGCCATCCAGGAACCACTGCCTTCTAGGAGGTACGTATCAGCAAGACACCTATTGGCATGCTCTGATGTCCAATACCAAGGGAAGCAATGGAAAGAAGAGATCCTGGCATAAGGCTGTGTGCAGTAAAGCTGTGTGCTCTGCCTAGGCTCTTGGCTGCTAGTTCCCTTCCCCTAGAAAACTGAACATGAAAAATATACCATGGATTTTTGTAGTCCAGCAAAAAAGTGATTCTTACCATACTACAGCTGCCGCTATTGATCTTAGGTCGTGGAAGTCTACCTTTGCACATGTCTGTTATAACCAGACTGGAAATGTCTGCCCAGATCCGTTGCCACCAGTGCTACTCTGAGAATGTGATGTGGGTTTAGAGGCTTGCATTATTTGTGTTGCCGAACCGCCCCAGCCCTATGGAGTCTACCGCCGGTATATAAATTTAGCCCATCTCTGAGAGACATGATTTTCTCAAAAAGGATGCAAGATGTAGACAGAGATTGAAGGAGCACAAAATTAAAAAGGAAAAAAAAGATTGATCACACATGGATCAGACAGAAGGGCACGTAGTTACACAAAGAGGTAAAGCGTGGTGCTATTGGCCAAAGTCTGAAGATACTTGCATATTTTTAAGTTTCATCTTGTACGTGCTAGAAAACATAAGCAAACTCTTCTACACAGGACAGTGAATTTGTCACTGCAGTTGAGTTGTAAGACTTCTGTCCCTAGGTCACCAATGAAATCTTTTGAGTATGATTTAGATTCCAGGTGGACTTACCAGGCAGAGACCATCCTTGTGGTCAGTGGAAAGAGATGCATTAGTTTGAAACTCACCAAATTAGGACTGAGGGTGGGGAGGAAAAAAAACCCACCAATTAAACTCTGAAAAAAACTTTGAAAAAGCTCGGGGAAAAAAAAAGTGCTCAAAGAGGTAGGATCTGAAACAAGAAAGACATAGAACAGACACAGGCAGAAGTCAGCATGACAAGACTGAGTGGTTCCAAAAGCCACAAAAAATTAGAGAATGCGATAGGAGCACACGGCTGAAAGTCCATGCAACACACAACAAAGCACTAAGTCTCATGTAACTGAAAGAGTAAAGAAAAGAAGGTGGCAGAGAAAATAAGCAGCTTTGTGAGCTTCTGCACAGCCCCACAGACTGATCCTGTAGACATCCCGCTTTCAAAGGAGGGTTTCAGAGAAGCAACGGTGACAAGATCTGAGTAAGTAGCCAATATACACATTTGGAAAACTTATTTTAAAGGAGAGGAATGAATAATGAGCAACACAAGATGATTTTATGGTAGTAAAGGTGCAAGATGAAAGACTAGAGCAAGAGGTGATGTTTTAACTGTTGCCACACTGAAAGCATGTTTTTTTGCTGCAAAGGAAAAGGAAGCTGCAGTAGCTGTCAGCAGCCCAGATGCACATGGAGGAGAGTGACCCCAAGGTTACAAGTCTGAGCAACAGGGAGGATGTGGCATTATCAAAATCAGAAGTGAAGGCAGATTCAGGAGAAAAAGTAAATTCTGTTTTGGCCAGATTAGGATTGATATCAAGGCAAAACAAGCAGGATTATGTGTCAGGGAGGCAGTCATATACGCAAGAGTAGATGAAACAGAGCAGAGAGTTTAAGAATTATTGGCAGAGAGTCGACAGCTGAATCTGTATACTGGATGTTGTCATCCAGGAACATGGGTACAGAAATCTCCAGGCAAGTCAAGGAGTGACTAAATCCCTTCCCTGCCACCTCACAGAGGTTCCTACTTAGTTCCCAAAGAAATAATCTAAAATAGTGCTGCAAAAACATGCATTAAAAAAACTGTCTCTCCATAAAATCTAAAGATCATACTGTTTCTAAAACTAGGGCAACCACAAAATGAAAGTTAACCTGAACAATAACTTTAGCTAAACTTCAGGTCACATGCATTTAATATAATGAGATGAAGAATATGAAAAGGCCATTCATAATGGAATTCATCGAGTTAGGAATGCCATGCTTAGCTGCCTTATAACATATAATTAATGATCCTATAAAAATCCAGCAGTACGAACTCTCCCGGCTGCCCGCAGAACTGTTCTTTATGCTGGATAGGGCAAGCAAGCATCTGCTTCCACAAATACTGCCCTTTGAGAAGCTGAAAAGCTTTTTTTGCCCCGCTCCATCAGGGACCACGCTGCCATTTCCATGACATACTGAGCTTTGAACCATTACCCAAAGTCAGACTATAGCATTTGGCGACCCAGTACACATCTGTCATGATAGATTGGTTATTGGTGAAATGTTAAAGAAAAAGTCATTAACCCTTTTCTATTGCTCCTAATACTCCACCTTCCTCCAGATTATTTATAATCCCCACTAAACCCACCCTCTTTTTATAGTCTTTTAAGACAACAGAGAAATACGTACTGTCTGGAGAGATGTCTTGCCTTATACCACTCCCAACCATTTGGTACAACAAAAGATGTTCTCTCTCTATCAAAAGGCCTGATCCCTCCTGAAGCCTTGATGCTCAGATTCAAGGTTAAAGGATTAGGGCCTGAAGCACTGAGTACCAGAGGAAAGGAAGCCAAATATCAAAAGAAACACAAAAATCAATCCTCTTCACCACAGGAGCAGTGTGAAGAACAAATCAGCTGGGCTGAATGTAAAATTTTCTCTGCGTGGCTCTCAAAAATTAGCACTGTTATAGATGTAATGGGCAGTTCTGCAAAGCCTCAGCACCCATGCAAAGCCACAGAGTTCAGCTCAATGCATGAGTACAGTCTGGAAAGTTTTATGTCAGTGGCAAATACACAGAGTCCACTTCAGTGAAAGTGAGAGCTGGAGAGCAAGCGAGAGCACGCGTGCCGTTATCTTTATATGTCGCCTGTACATCTGCAAGTGGCAAGATCTAATATTTACTGGAGTTTGCCTTTTGCTTCTATTCTCTATTTGCTGAAGTGCAGCCAAGGTCACAAAAGGGGTGGGGGAGTGGGTTTTAGCTTAGTGCAGCTGTGATCATGGCCAGAACAGCAGGGTACAGAGGATTTCTTGCTTAACTTTGTAATACCAATAGCTTTTGTTCTTAGTCCTGCCCCATCAGTTCTGATATAAGCTTTTAAATGGCATGAAAGTTGTGCGGGTGGGTTTAAAATCTCCTAATTTAAAACTACCTTCCAGAACATTTTGTTTTATAAGTTTTTTCATAACTTTTCCAACTCAGAAATTTCTGGGACATATGAATATCTAGATTAAACATCATTTTCTCTTCATCCAAGATTACATACAAAAATAAAAAGTAACAAAATGATATGTCTGAAAAAGTAATCCACTCCAATTTATAAAAATAGAATTCAGGTTTTCAAAATTCAGTCAGTAAACTAACAGTGTCTACATTTTCCCATAAAGGAGGCATCTGCAAATGACTTGCAAAAATGTCTCTCACTGTCTGCAAGTGTTGGCAAGGAACAAACTCCTTCAGAAGATACATGAATTTTAAATATTTCAACCCAAACAAAAAAAAGATCTCCAAGCATTTTCAGTTCTAGTATGTGATATTACAGAACTATACCCATGCAGAAGACTGGCAGGAAATGCAAGTTTTGTGGAAATACTAAAACGCTTGAATTTCAGCAAGCCTGTTTTCACTGATTGCCATCCTACACTTAGCAGTTTTTCTAACATCAGAGTTCCTGTCCTTTTTGAAGACCTCACCTACAGGTTGCCTCCTCCTGCCTGCAGAAACTACTTACTGTTATCTCCTACTTACATCTTACTTATACCTCAAGTCTACCAGTAGGCTTCCTGGTCAAGGTTACTTTGGACTGTAGTGAAATGATGTAATACTGCTGCGTGCAGCACACGTGATCATGGGAACAGAATCATCATAATTCCAGTAACTGTTAGACAGGCAGCTTCAAAACCCTGTCGCAGTTGAAAGTAAACCTGAAAATGAGATTAATGAAGCAACCAGGTCAGCAGAAATGAACTCCTTGCTCCCCGGTCTGATAAGGATCACTGACTACCTCAAAAAAAATTTGAAAAAAATAAAAATGAATGCACAGATACACGGAAAAAATTGCCACACACACCCATTCAGCAATATGCTTTTAGTAACCACATAAGAACAAAAGCCCTCACCCTGCGCAAGAAAACCTACCACCTTGGAGCCTGCACGTGGCACCAATGGAGCAGAAATGTTTATCTAACTCCGACTGTACTCTCCTGTTACGTCTCAACAGACTCCAGCAGCCACCTGTTGCAGGGATGCTGTGCCTGTATGTAGCCAGACAATGCCATGAGAGAAAAACTCGTATCTACACCTAACTCAGCATTTGCACTATTCGCAGATCTGCAAGCACTTTTTTTTTACCAGACAAACCAGTGTTCACTCCACATATATTCTATCTAAAAATGATACAAACTTCAATGTAAAATTATCTAGAACAAGAAAGTAATTTGGTGTTAAAAGGAGCACTAACACGTGAGTAAGCAGCTTCCAGATACACAGATTTTATGGGCCATTTGCAAGCACAGTTGATTTCAGCCCGATTTAATGTGCCAGCCTGCCAAAACAGCAAAAAGATGAAAAAAAAAAAAAATATCACAACAAAGTGTATGCAATACATTCCTAAAAGTTTTGCCAAGTACTATATAGACACATCTCAAGAGACCAAACACAACTCAAAGATAAACTGAAGCCTGGGAGGTCTTGGGACAAGCAGCCAGTTGTGGCATTGGTAACAGCTTCTCCCCCAGAAGCTCCGGACAAGAGTAACAGGGGGTGATGCTGGCCAGCATGAAGAACTGACAAGAAAACTCCAAATGGGAAACAAAATGGATGCTACCATTCCCACCTATTTTT
This sequence comes from Falco biarmicus, assembly GCF_023638135.1. NCBI lineage: Eukaryota > Metazoa > Chordata > Aves > Falconiformes > Falconidae > Falco > Falco biarmicus. Next base: position 76,752,936 of record NC_079311.1, on the reverse strand, counting down.
AAATACCAGTTCTCTTAAAAAACGGGGGTAACGGGGCTAGTGCAGGTCAGGTCAGAGGTTGCAGAGCATGTGATTTGTATTTTATTTTTAAGTTAGTTGAGCGGGGCAGGGGCGATTGTGTGAACAAACCTGGATATGCCTGGGACAGCAGGGGGAGCTGCGAGTCTGTGTTCCTCTGCATGTCTGTTTAATTGCATTGACTGTTTGGACAAAAACACAGAACTATGCTTGCACATCACCATAGAAAGATGCCTGCATGTCTAACAAGCCGCAAACAAAAATCGAGTTCATAACAAAGCATTAAACAAGGAGCAAGAGATAATTGTCACCTTCTCTCACAAGATAATAAAAATAGTTACACCATAAACATAAAAATCTTTTAAAAGACCCCTGACAGCATTCCCTCCTAGAACTATCACCATAGCAATAAGCATTGAAATACTGGGAAAGTACTTCTGAATTCTGTATTTGGTATTTTCAACTAACTAAAAATACAAACTGGAAAAAATACACATGGGTGACTTAGAAGGAAGCACACAAACATAAAAAGCCTTCAGCAAAATTAAAGGTGGCAAATTCCACCTGCAAATCTTTAACAGTCCAGGAAAGAAATCCTTTAACCTGGTAGCATACATTGAATGAATGCCTGCAGATAACTGCAAACCCATGCAGTAGCATATCCAACGACTATTTATAACATTTTGCACAGGTCCACGTAGAGGTGCAGTGGCAGTACTGTGTGAAAGCTGAGGAAGAGATGCATGTTACAGAGAAGGGAGCAGAAAGCTGTACTGGCACAGCAGCACGGGAAACCTGAGAACCAGAAAAGCAGAGTACCTTATATGTTAAGATTTAGGCACACAGCAGAGCTCTGGGGAGGGCCGCCTGCAAAGTAGCAAACCGTATCTTCTCTAGTTGGTGCTATTAAATAAGTCTTATTTCCATGACACGCAGATCCACACTTAAGATGAAATAAAGGAGAAAGGAGTGGATTGTTTTAAAATTCCTCTCTCAGATACAGACGTCAGGAGTACACACAAAAGCAGGTGCCGGCTGTATTGATCCTACTGAATACGCATGGAGTGGGTACTTGAGCATGTACCAAGCATCTGCGTCTGGGAGATGGAAAGTGCTTTGTAAAAGGCTGTTTTATGCTAAACAAATGCATCAGGTTATGTTTTTATTTTGAATATTTTAAAGCATCTTGTACACTGGGGTAGACTTGAACAGAAATAATACAGACAACCAGACAACTTGCCATTAATTGTGTAAGTTACTGTCTCCATAGCTGAAAATTGGCTGTGGGCTCACTTAGCACTCCAAGCCACTGAAAACCATCCTCAATAAAACCTGCTCTGACTGCTGCACCTCAGAGAACTGGAGATCTTGCATCTGAAGACTCGTCAGGTTCCACTAGCCGGCCCAGATGCATGCAGCTAAAGGAACAGACATATTTCTTTCCAGCATCTCCTCAATACAATACCCAACAGGGAAGTGACAAATACAACATGGACCACCAAAAGAGGCTGAGATACACAACACTTTTTGACTTTGATAATGAAAAAAACATAATGGCACATTTGGAAGAGAAAACAAAACAAGCATCCATTAGAAAATTTGGTTGTGTTTGTAGTAGTTCCTGAGACAAAAGCTCTCCTTTTCACAGACAGACTACGATCAAAATCTGTGTCAGAAATCAAACTCTGTACTGTATTTGTTTGTGGAATCTTTTTTTCCCTTTTCAAGGAGGTAAAAATTAATCCCTACAGGAGATGACAAGATGCCTTTTAAAGTACATACCTCATTTCTGACTACAATTACCTTTCAATAGCCTGGCACAGCTGCATGTGCTTTTGCTTTTTGTTTTTCATTAAGGGCTCCTCTATTATTTGGACCCATCCTATAGCATTTATGCCTGGCAGTGATGCACATTCCCTTGCCTACAATTCTTCCCACAGATAGTAGAGAATAAATTGCAATTAGATTTTCGTAATTGCAGATAATTAACTCAAAATGAGCTGTTAATTATAAAAAAACCTATGTTTTTCAGTTCCTGATTATATTATTTTACTTCTAAACTCCAATATCTCACTTCAGCAAGTTTAGTATTTGAAAGGACTTTCACCATTTCCTTTAAAACACCAGGATATTTTTAAGCTAAGTTTTGCTTATTTGAAGACTGATACCAAGTTGCATGGTGTGAGGTTTGCTGAAGAAGCTTTTACGCACAAACTGGAAGAGAGGGCTGGTTTTGCATTAGGGTTCTGACAGCATTTGCTGTAACAAGAATCATTCGGCAGGTCAATTAAAAAACAAATTAAAAGAAGAGAGAGAGAAAGACTTGTTAAAAAGTATATATTCCTGTATTCCTACCAGCTCTTCCGCCTTTTGAAGCTCTAGCCACATACTTGCACGCTCTCGATACTGAAGAAAACATCACTTACATATTCAAATGCATAAAAGAGACAAATGGACTTGTCTTCTGTAGCCTCTTTCAGCCTTACATTAGAGTAAATTATTTAGGGACCATTCATCTGGTAACCTTTGCAAAACTGAAGATGGCATATAGGAAGACAAACTTCCAAGTGTTTTGCTGCCAAACTTTGGAACCAGCTGGCATGGCAACTTGAGACTGCATGAACACTTTGAAAAATTACAGTAAATTAAACCAGGGGAAGAGGGGGGTGAGGGGGGAACCTTTTGAAATCTGGAACTCTCATCTTGTTAACGGCACAGGTTTTCCTCATTTTCCCTACTAGGCTATGTAGATTTATGCAGGTTTTTGGTAAACTGTTGCCAAGAAGCCCTACAGAAGTTCTAGGGTACATTTTTCCTCCAAGGGGCTTAATGCTACTGCAGCTTAAACATATCATGACTCTTGAATCTCTTTTGTTACAGTAATCACACTTTGATCACTTCAGTCTGTGTGAAAACTAAACAAAAAAGCACCAGAACAACAAGGCTATCCCAGTAACTCACACCAGCCAAACACCCGGTTAAGCAGTGAAGTATTCCAGGGAAACTAACACTGCCTGTTGTTCTGGAGAAAGAAGTCTCATCCCTTTTCAGTGAAGGGAGATCTCAAAAAAATAAAATAAACTCAGTATCACAATGTTAAAAAAAAAAAGAAGAAAAAATAAAGTATTGAACCCTTAGTTTATAAATAAATAAACGGTTCTTTCAGTAATCTCATAGTGGAGAGTTATTTTAAGGTCTTCCTTCTCTTGTCACTAGAGGTGCCATTCAAGAGACTGCTGCTTATCTTGTCCACCAAACAGGGAATTCTTTGGTCAAAAGAACATCTATAGTTAAAGCATACCACAAGAAGCTGTTACTTTTTGAGAAAGGAGAAAACCCCTGTCAAATCCAGTTTTTATTTGTGCCTTTCTAATAAGCCTGAAACTTCTTCCAGTGTTAACAGGAGAAGTGATAGGGTAGGACACAAAGAAAACACAATAATGTATTGATTCAAGTTTTAAATAGCACACAAAATTAAGATAAAGATCTAAATACTGGCATAACTCTACTTCCAGTTATTTCACTGGTAGTTTGCTCTAATTGCATTGAAGCAGAGGTGGAATTGTTTAATTTTTTTAAACAATCAGTATTGTTTGAGAAACAAGTAACTGTCACCAATTGTAAAAGACCATTTCTATGCTGGAGTTAAAAGATAGTGTATTTTTTACCGCACATCCAAATCAAGACTAAACTAAAGAGGTGTGCTGATGTTAATTAAAAAATAATAAGCAGTACTTAGAACAAAGAACAAAAGCTAAAATTTTATGAAAACTCCATTTTGCACTGGGCTAGCATAGCGCCCCTATGAGATGAGACACAAAACCCGATACCTCTACAGGAAGTCGACCCCTAAACCTTGAGTAATAACAGGTCAGCATAACTATTCAGTTCACTCATAAAACAACACAGCCAATGACTTCTACCTTTCCTGCAGAAAAAAAGCTCTTAATCTGAAACACACACATGAACAAATATACTTGGCAGCCAATAACACACTGTCATGAAGACATACTGACACTGTGAAGTACTTAGAAGTGAAGAGAGAAATTACCTTAGCTCCATGCTGTTGCCGTTCATCATCAAAGCAAGTTTTTCAAGTGCTTCATCAATGGGCACATCTTCTGAACCAGGAACGTGGCCTCTAAACCTGAAAGGGCAGAATTAGCTGGGTTTGGAGCTGGTCAAATCATCACACCAGGAACTCACCTGATGTGTTATGTGTCTACAAATTAAATACACATTAAACACAGAAGCTTTCACAATTGTTTTCACACTCTCAGGTAAACTTTTTCATTGGAAGGCTGACTTATGTCCAGTGCCTTTGCTTCTAAGGGTTACCGTTGGAAAGAGATTAGAAAAATTTCATTTACTTATTTCCAAGGACCAGCTCCCTTAAGAAAACGGTCACAGCATTCAATAACAACCATTTCTGCTGGGCTCAGATCACAACTCCAGCAGCACTGGAGCTCAAAGGCATTGCATCTAAACTACATACAACGTAGAATTAATCAGAGATTGTCGTGTCTCCCAAAAATACGGGCCCAGAGATGATGCTCCATTTTTAACAGATTACTTCACCTCTTTTTTTTTTTTCTTTCCAGTGTAGATAGAAAAGTCAACAACAGAGATGCTTGTGCCTTTGTATCTGAATAAAATTCCTGTTTCCAGGATTTACCCATATTTGCCCACTCTGCTGTGGCTGGCATCAGGAGTCACTGAACTTGCTCCCTTCCTTGCACACACACCATTTTTGACAGCCAAGCAACTATTTCATATATAGAGAAACTGCAGACTGAAAGTAGTATTCTCTCTTGAGGCTAAATAGGGAAATGTGGGAAATTAAAATGCAGTTATGATGCAGCGTGGCCAAAAAAAAAGGGATTAGTTCGTACTTCCACTGAAAGAGCAGAAGAGTTAACAGCCAGTAATTACAAACGGACAGACCTTTTACTTGTCATTCAATGACAATACTTCCAGCAGCTCAGAATGGACATTAGACAGCAATCCACCCATGCAGAAGGACAGACAAAAATAAACACTATCTGGAAATGGATTTTTGCTGTATTGTTTTTTTAAACTGTCATGATGTTAAGAGATCAACTAGGTTAGAGCCTCCTGACAATGAAGCAAAGGGTATTTGAGCTTAGCTAAACAAATTTTTATTGTTTGTAGTATATAAAATTACACCGTTATCAAGTGCAAAAATGAATTACTTCCCTAGAACTGAAACAGAACTGTGATGCCTAAGAAATTTACCTGTAAATATCAAGCACTTAATTCTAAAAGACTGATTATTTTTTTTTAAGAGCAAGCACATTTTATTCTAGTTGCTTTTCTTAGAGAGGTTATGGCAAATGTGCTTTCACCCACACCTCTGAAAAAATACCGAGTCCTCAGGTTGACCATATGTGATTTTCTTTCACAGAATTCTTTTAGGTAACTAAAGCTCTGTAATCCATGAAAGTTTTTTTCAGAAAAAAATACGGCTACATTAGGTATAATAGTATTAAGAAGAACATCATTACAGATATATTTAAGGTCTATGCTTTTCTGGGCTTATGATGTCTCAAATGCTGAAAAATATTCATTAGAATAAAAAATATGAAAAAACACAGGCTGTACGTCCTTCATATGCTACTTGTTTTTCATTAGAGGGATGAATGCATAGAATTAAGGTATTTGATGATTAAGAATCCATCTGCTCCTACTTAATTCTCACCTGAAGTCATAATCCTTTGTTTGCGACCGCAGTCATTTTCAACACACACAACTGTGATTGCCTTTAAGACAGGTATTTTTAAAGCCATACAAACCCATCAGTTTCAATGCAAGATACAATCCAAAACAACAAACAAAAGACCACAGTAGTCTCTTTTAAAGAATTTGAAAAGTAACCGGGGGCTGTGACTAAGATAAAGTGATACATTCCTCCATGGTGGTTATAATACATGGATGTAGGAAATGAGTCACATGATGCGGACTCCTATGGGATGGTGTCAGCAGTTGCCATATAAAACAGCATCAAAACAAGCATTTTTGTGAACCCCTCCTAACTGCTCCTTCTAAAAGACTGCTGGATTGTTCCCTATCGCTGTCCCTTCCAAATGCCGAAGTGCCAACTCAACTGAGTTACTTACTCGCTACTTTAGTTTGCTTTGACCTGCTCCCATTCACTGTTCCTCTCCACTCTAGTAACACAAGATCAATCAGCCAGTTTCTCACATTTTTCCAGAGTCCCTATTTACATCATCAGGAAGGTGTTACCTCACTTCCTGCAACAAGCTCGTGGGTCTTTCAAGCAACATCCCATATTTCTGTGGTTATTGCCTTTCCCTTCTTCTAGTTTTGACCATGTAGCATGCCTCAGTCTTGGCATTCTCCCTTCCACAAACATCACTGGAAAGAAGATGTCCTTGCTAAGCAGAGCTCCCTTTCTTTTCCACATGGGGGGTGTGGGTGGGGTTGGGGGGGCAGGGAATCCTTGTATATATATAAGTATATATCTATATATCTATATATATATATAATTACCTTCATCTTTTCTGTACAACACACTTCTTCCAGTCCTTACCTAAGAAGGTGTGATAGTTCAAAGCTGACCTTTCCAGGAAAGAAGGAGGAATGCCACATCTACGTCTCCCACACTCACACTGCTCTCTTGCCAGATGCCTGCATACCTTCAAGCATTTGCACTAAGACCAATCTCTCTTTTTCTTCTGCTGCTCCTCTTTTCCTACCTAGTCTTTTAGCTCTACTTGTGCCTTTCTTTCTACCACATACTGGTTTCCTCTGCTGCTTTCCACAGCTGTCGTGCTGTTTCCAAACAGTATATAACATACTAAAAAGTCTCCTCTCCTCTGAATCACTGTTAGAATTTGTGCCACTGGTCTTGCCTATCTAATTTTATCAGTTCCATTCTCCCAATTTAGTTAACTACTGGCCATGTGTTCATTAAAAACTTTAGAATGTTTTTTTAAAATTAGAAATCTCAAAATCACCTGTTATAATCCATATGGGATTGGTGTAGTTGCTGCTGTTTTAGGAGCAGCTTTGCTTCTTGCTTAGCCAATAAATGTTGGAGTCGTTCCTTTTCTATTTCCAGGTCCATTTTCTGAAGAACCAGCTTCTGCCTTCTTTCTTCATACAACCTTTTAGCCTGCTCTGTTTCTTTATGCCCTGAGTCCATGCTGTCATTCAGCCCAGAAACTTGATAGCTCCAAGGTTTTTCAAAGGTTTTGTGAACTGGCCCAGTGTGTCTTCTAAGTACCTGGCTGACATGGTGGTTCTCTAGCACGTTCCCTGAGCTCCCTACATGCCTGCAGGCACAACCGTGACTCACTTGCTGAGGGTACATACTCTGAAATTCATTTGCTTTCTGGTCCATCTCCTGAGCTGGTTTTACATGGCGAGGGCTCCTCTGCTTTGTTGGGGAAATCATATTGTTACACTTTCTGTGCAGGCCATTTTCTATTGGGTATTCCTTCAGATGTTCCTGATGGTTGTAATGTATTTCAGTCACATAATCATGATTATTCCTGCAAGGCTCAGACAGTGCAACATAAGCTGGGCTTCCAGCATTTGGTGCTCTGCTGTTCTTATAAAAAGTTTGAGGTCGCCCAACACCCAAGTAGGAACCATCTAGCTCCCGTGGTGGTCGCTGGCATGAGCTCTTCTTACTGGAAACCTGCGACAACAGAAACAATTTCCTGTGAATTACCAAAATTTATCTTTGCTCATTAATTTCACTTTGTAAATGTGTTCTCTCAGAAACAGACTTGCTGCATCATGCTGATGGACATACAGCAAAACCCAAGAAAATGTTTATCAGAAGACAGACACAAATCTGCTATCAAATCTACATTTCATTCCATCTACACAAGTGTAATAAATGTAAAACTACTGCCTGCAGGATCCTCAGCATAAAATGAGTCGCTTCAGAGTATCAAGTAGTTGTGAGCATCTAGGGTTATATAAAATCAACTTGAAGAGTGGCAAAAAACATTAAATGTTAAGGTTTGAAAATGTTTAATTTTGAATACCAAGCCAAAAAATCCATTCAGCCACTATAAATACTCTTTGATTGGCCATTACACAGCAGGAGATTTGATGTAAAACATTTCACCTTGCACTGAATGGGATATTACTTACTGCTGGAAATTTGATGAGAGTTTTTGAAATATCTTTACAGAAACACAGATAAAAACCAACTACATTCTGTAAAAAATGGTTGTACATCAAAAGCTGTCATTTAAATACAAAACATGGTTAAATTCAGCTATAAACGTAAGTGATTTTTCAATTAAGCTGGGCAAGTGATTATACTCTGATAAAACTCCGAAGAAAGAAAGCAACTGTAATTCACATTTGTCAACCCAGCGCAAGCAAATTGTAGTGGTTTTGTTATACTCATGGATATTATGCAACAGACACCAAAATCCTACTTACATCCTGGAGTATCTTTGCACCATGGTTCACCTAGGCAGTCAAGCATTTGAGATTTTATGCACATCAGAACAGCAGTGAATCAGGCACTCACATTTCTTTTGCCAGACCTCTGCATTAATTTCAATAACGTACTGAATTTAAATTCCTCCAGCCTTTGGGACTTTCACAAAGATTTAATTTTTTTTAATTACAGAAGCCAGGTTTGTTAAAGATAACGATATCACTGCACTGAAAGTGGTTTAGCAGGGAAATTTGGTAACCACTGATGGAAAGAAAAGTATTATTTGTGCTTTGGCAACGCTTACATTAGATAGGTATTGTCCACGCAGAGTGGAAGGCAGTCAGCAAGCCCCAAAACACTAGAATTTAGGAATGCAAGTAAGCGTCCAGCTATGATTAGAAGAGAGATATAATCCAAATCTATGCAGTGTTTATATGTATAATTTAAATTCTTTTTTATAAATAAACAAAATACCAAATATACTCTGCTGCCCTTCAAGACAACCAATTACAAGATTCTTGTAGACTCCACAGAATGTAAATTAACGTGGATTAGCACCTGAATACTGATATTTTATTATTTCCAGTTTTGTGTATACAAATACATGCTCTCTGCCATGTGATTGAAAGCCAAGGATGTCATATTTTGCCCCAAAGGGCCCAGTGAGTTACAGACATTTGCATTAATGTCAGTGCTAAATGTCTGAGGAAAGTCTGGTGCTTGGACTAGGTGAAAAGTGCAGGACATTAAAATATTTTAAAGTCAGAGGGGCTGGCAGGGCAACTGAGCAGAAATGCAACATGCTGCCAAAAAGACAGAGTTTTGTTACTTATTATTTGTAGCATGCCATCCTTGTCAGCAATATTTTCTAAACAAATAAAGGCTACAGATCCCTTTTAATCTAAATTAGACAGTACATAAAGGGATGACCAGCAACAGGAAGAAATATTACAGAAAAGGGAAAGTAAGAGAATCCTGTGATTACATGTTGTCTCTCATTTTCCACCTCACCTGTTTCTGTGTTTAGGGCACCAACAGAGAGAGGCTTTCCAAGTGGCTAGTCCCCCAGTCCCTAGGACAGCAGATCTGAAGGTATTCTTAGAGGATCCTGTCAGAGCTGGCAGCTTAGGGTGTTCTACAAGCATACACCTACTCTTCTGCAGCCCATGAACAGAGGTAAAAAGGAACAGAAAAAGAAGACTCAAAAGATGAAGTCAGTAAGAATTTATTTATTTCAGGAGTTATTGACTGAAGACACAACAGAATGTTAAGAAATCCATGCAAATGAATGAAGATGGTACAAAATAATCATCAGGAGCAGGTTTAAGAATAATGGTCCACATCACAAATTAACTTCATGGCTGAGACTCTATTAAGAGTCTCTGAAGGCCCTAAAAGAGAGGTACCAGTTAGCATTTGTTGACCTTGGCTGCCATCAAATCTGCCCTGATGGTCTCAGAAACGGCATTGACATTTAAAGACTTCATAACAAGGCAGAGAAACTTTACTGTTATTTTACAGTTACAATATGTTTGCAAGGGGGAAAATTCTCATTAATGTCATCAAATGCGAGTGGGGTTTTTTTATTCCTTTAGAAGGAGGTCAGTTAGGCAGAAGACTGAGTTCCAGCATGCCTTTCACAGCTACTCAGTACTTTGCAGGGTTTAACCCTAAAGAAAAATTAACTATTGGGAGTCAGAAGGTAGTCAACAACACTTTTAACTAGTTGTGTTTTTCTGTTAATGCTTTAACTGAAAACTATAGCAGGATGGTAGAGGCTGCAGGGAGAATATACTGACATTTACACTTAGGAGGAATCAGATGAGAACAGACCACGTCATGACAGAACTGTAAGATGCAGACCAGGTGAAGGGGAAAAACAAACAAAACAAAATTCCAAAGATCACCCAATACCATGAGTCTAAAGACACATTAGCATAAGGAATTGGGTAATTTTACAAGATGAGTTTTAAGAAAGATATTGCCTACGGGACACATGGAAACCATGACGGACCATGGTGGAACAGCTGTGCTTTCCCCTCTGTGGAGCTCTTCCAAGCTTGCTGCACGGTATTTAAAGATACAACTTCCTTTAACTGAGGCTTAAACAAACTCAGATTGCTCCTTGCAACATATGGAGTTCAGATGTGAAACACTCACACGAAAACAAGAAGATAACAAAAGAATAATTCAAATAATCTTTAGAAGGGTTTAAAGAGGAAGACATGTGGGAAGCCCCACAAAATCTTTACTGCAATCCCAGTAATTTTTGTGCAGGGATTCAGAGAGGAGCTTAAACAAACATCCAGTCCTTAAAACTTCCTACAAACAAACAGTGCACCAGTTTTATGCATGCAGCATTATCATCTCTGCAAATTCTTCTTAAACGCAACTTGTGTGCTCTGCAGCGTTAACTCACAGCGCTAGCAGAGGAGACACATTTACAGACTGACTCCAGCACACAGAGGTTTGTACTGCAAGGGATGAACTAGTAACTGATCAGATCTTAGAAACTCAACACAGGCAAGGTCCTGACAGATTTCACTGGTGGTTCTGCATGTACAAAACATGTTTAAGAAACAGTTTGAAAGAAGTACCTCGAGAAGTCTTTCACTCTGAGGACAAAAGCTAGGGTCCTAGCAAGACACAGCGCTGTTACAGTGAACAGTAAAATTCCTACAGATGTTAAAAGCATTAAGAGTTTAACCCATAGCACCTGGGTTTGTAGTTTGTAGCTGAAATACATTTGAATACAGAAAAAGAGACAATGAGCTAAAATTCTTCTTAAATGTACCTTGAGAAAATTTCTCTAACCTGGACTTTCAACTCTGGCATTTCTTTTGATGGGGTAGAAACAGAGGGAGGAACATGCAGGTTCAGCACTAGTTCTTTGTGCTGATCTGAGCGGGAAACCTGGGGGAAGCCAAGAAGAATGAATAGAAGTAGCAACCAGAGGAGAATACAGAGATTTAAAGATAAGACATAAAGATGTCCATTTCTACATGGACAAACGAGAGGGTACCATACACAGAGACACCTTACAGTGCACCAAGGACACATATTAGTGACCTAGCTGACACACTCACTAAGGTATATATATCCTAAACCTGTAACTCAGTCACCACTAAGTATTGTCGATGTATGGGTCTCATCTGAATAAAGCTTGGCTTTGGGTCTGTGGGTCTATTGACAGCATAAGCACTTGGCCTTGTCAGTAGAATGAGAAGAATATATTGTAAATATGTTCAGGTAGGATACCAGGGCAACAGAAATGCCATTATAAGAACAATTATTTCAAATAATAGGACTATTTGAAGTGCATTATTAGTGATTAAGGAGCTATTCTTTCCAGGAGTCTGTAAGAATTTACCAAGGAGAATGTAAAAAGGTAAAGAATCTGAAGTAAATTAGTAGGATCTACTGAAGTCTATCAATTTTTTTTCTTTAAATCATATAAACCTTTAGTAAAATTGCTACTATAAGTAACCTAGTATCAGTCATTATAAAGTGCCCACATAATAGTTCAGCAACTGCCTCTGTCAGTACCTAAGATAAATACAGCAGATAACTCAGAAGGTAAGCCGACCATTTTTCAAGCAAGAAATAAAGCACCATTTTCTGTAGAAATTATGTATAGCTGTGATTGCCATACTCCACTGAATAAAACAAGTGGTCTCAAATCAAAGAAACTATGTGAATGACAGTCACAAGACTGTATTTTTCCTGTAAAAAATCTACTGAACTCAATATACTGAGCAGGTGTAGCAACAGAAAAAAAAAAAAAAAACAACAACAAAAACGAACACCACATCACAAAAAAGTGATTCTATAGCTGCTAGATGACAGCAGAGGAACACCTCCTATGTTTGTGTTGCCTTCGATTTTTTTTGCTCCTCTTTGTTAAGAGGTTTGAGCTTGGATGCCAGGTGCACAAAAAAACCTGCATTCAAAGTGGCATGTGAGCATTTGCTGGCACTCAGCTTTAAGTGTATATTTTGCATTCTTAAACATGCCACCCTTCTTCTCCAGCTACACAAATATTGTAGGTAATCTCCAACAAACGCTCCCATTTCAGATCAGCAAACTGGTTTTAACCTGGGTAATAAGGCAGTTGTTAATAATGCAGTCCTCCAAGAAAACTAAAGCGAGGTGCCTGTAGGTTGAGTATTGGAAGTCACTGCAAGCAGAATGCCCATTAAGCCCAAACAGTACCTACACATGGCAATGCAATACCTGACCACTCAAATTAAGCAAACATGTTTGCTTTCTGAAACGAAACTGTATTGTTTCTGTTTGCCCTATAGAAAAATGCCACTGTACTAATCTTGACAGCACCAGGTCTAACTATTAACATTCAATATGCTGCCAACATTAGAAAAACGAAAAATCACAATCTTCTGACTTCAATTTTTTACTTCTGCCCTTTATTTTACTGAAGAATCAGTAGTTCAAGACCTAGATAAATATTTCAAAAACTATACTATTTGTGAGCAGAGCAGGTCACTACCATTTCCCAGTGCATTTGGAGTTCATGTGAAATAAGGGCAGAAGAGTGATGAGCTGCATTTTTAACATGGGCATACATAGAATAGTTGTCTAGCTGATAGAGAATGTGTAATGCAACATCTGCACGATACACCTTGCCAAAGCCCATCCCAAATAAATGTAGTGCATTCTCCCTAGTGCAATTAACTCTCGCACTCTGGCAGGTTTTGCTAGAAGATCATCAAGGTAGATTACCTTCCAGCATATGAACTAAATACTTACAGGTGTTATATCATCAGTTATTACTTACAAACTTCTGCATTTAACAAGACATCCAGGCAAATGAATGATCTAATTTATGAATTATTTATAACAATTTCACAGCATGCTCCTGGCGTCATCCATGGCCTTTTCCAGGTCATATGACACCAATTAGAGCTGAATTTTAAATTATTCAATAACCTGAACTCTCTTGTCATTTAACATATAGATATCAATGCAGTAAACAAGTTAAGTCTAATGGGCCCTGGAGGTTTGCGTTCCTCCGCCCATCAGCAGCAGAGGCTGTATGCTACCACTGGAATAGAAAATAATAGAAAGCAGCAGCCAAAACCATTTGCAAGGTTTTAATAAGTTATTTTGGCTCCCTTAGGGATTTAGTATAACTTAACAAGCACTGAATCTAAAACATATTAAAGTCCTTAGCTATGTGCTTTTAAAACAAAATTAGGACATAGCAAAAGAGCAAGTCTGTCACTAACCCTAATTTAGGCCCTTGATTTGTAATGTAGTGGAAATTATGGAGTAAGCAAGATTTACTATGCACAACTCGTTACCTTCAGGCTCTCCTACAGTACAGCCAAAAATAGCCCCTCTGCTGATACATACACACATGTCTGTAAAGATAAGGCTACACACAAGGAAATGGAAATGTTAATTTAACAGCTATCAGTTGACAGGTGTACCTCACACTCCTTAGCAATTGGGTGGAGAAGGAACCTTCCATTCTTCTGTCCTAACAGCACTGGGGAAACTGCTGCTCTAGAAACCCATCCAGATTTCAGTATTGGCTTCAAGTTGTACCAATTCAGAGGAGAGGCTTAAGGACCTTTGCAGGACATTATAAAAAAATGGAGAGGGAATGTTACAGCCTACAAAGCATAGATGCAATAAAACACATTTTAAACCCATTGTTTTCCATGATGACTACAAGAAGAACAAGAAGCTACCAATAGCAAAGGCACCTGAGATGAACAGCGTTATTTAGATACCTGATTCCTCCTCAGTGTAAAGTTTGCAACACATGGGAAGCACACTACATCTTGGCTTCAAATCAGGTGCCCTCCAATATCTCATGAAGCCGTGAGCATGGCTTCATGACTGAAGGGAGGCATACAGACCCCTGATCTAGCACTGATCTAGCCTCAGAAGTCCAAAATGTATGGTAGAAAAAATCTGAGATTAGGTGCAGCTCAGTACAAGCCTAAACTGTGCCTTAGCACCAATGGATTTATTTTTGTAGTATCTGTGCCTTAACTTTCTGAATGCTGCTGTACTAAAGCCCAGATCCACTCCTGCAGATGGTTGCCTGCAGACCCCTATTTTGGAGGACCCAGTGACCCCACTCATGCATTCATGCATTCCCTTTGCACTCTCACTGCTTTGCAAGGATTAAAAAGTTTCTTGAGCTCTATCCAACAGCAAGAGGAAAAGATGGAAAAGAAGACGTTAAGTTTATCCTTTTAAACACTAGCAAGACATTCTCTAGCTACTGCTGTCAAGATGGATGCCAAAAAACCAATGATGTTGAGAAAACATCGTGCCAAGTAAGTAAAAACACCTATCCAAAAAATTCTAGCCAGATTAGGAAGAATAAGGATTTAGGTACAAGAACATAACATTGGATCTTCTGCCCCCCAAACTCATTGGGGGGGGGGGGGGTGGGGGGGGGTGGGGGGCGGGCACGGGGGGGGCTGCAAGACAGCTTTTGTAAAAAAAAAAAACTTTTTAAGAAAAATAGCAGAGAGGCAGGAAAAAAAGACAACTGCCTAATCTCACAGCACACATTTTAAGAATACACAAAAATAGCCATAAGGGATTTTATTTTGGTTACCAGCCAGATTTAGTTTCATTCCTACACTGGGCAGCATTTGATTATTTCACATTAAGGGTAGTAAAATGTTGGATGATAAGAGGGAAGTTCATACTGGTTTTCATTAAAGAGTAATATCCACCATGCATTTGGTCCTTCAAGGTAACATTCTCAAAGTTATTTTAAAAAGCAAACAGTTTTCTACTTGGAATCACAAGTTTAGCATATCAGGGGCTACACATGTTCCTGGCTACTGCTACTCTCTTTAGAATTCAATCAACATTTGCTCCAAAGTCATGTTTTCATAGCTCCAGACACAAGGCAAAAGGGCAAATATACCATGACCCATCTAAATAGCCCTGATTACTATGATCAAACGGAAGCCAGATACTTAATTGGATAAGAACGTGTAGAGTTTGATATGTGAAGATTACCAAAGGAGTAGACACTGGATCAGCATTTGCCAACATGTACCTCACCATGATGCCAATATCACCTCTTCCCTGTAAACCGCAGGGATAACTGTGGTGCCCATTGGCCACCAACAAATTTTAAGTAACAGCCACTGTTCACTCAGAAAGAGTACCAGCAAGTTTTATATCCTTCATGGGCTGTCTCCTGCAGAGTCCCTGGGGTATGGATGTAGGCTTTGAAATACTTTCGGTGCACAAAGGAAAAAAAAGTATGATATCTAAGAATTAAAAGCATTTTCAGAAGTAGGAACAGTGTTTTGAGGAAAAACAACCAGAAAGTTATTTAAACAATGCAGAAATCCCACAAAAGCAAAACCAGAAAAATCTTTTGACTTTAAGAGTGGAAAGGTGTGCCCAAGTGAGCGCATTCTGTCAGGAGTGTCCTTGCATTAACAGCCAGCCAGCATTTAGATTCTGCTAATGATCCCATCTCTGGGAAATAATTCATAAAAAGTAAACAGTAATTTTCATGTGCCTGCCCTTTTGATCTTACATTTGTAGGGAGTATCCTGAGGCTAGCTGTGGGCGCCCCGTGGCTCTGGCTGATTGACCTCTAATCTGCCCCTCCAGTAACGATCACGCCAAGGAATGACAACAAGAGTTGCAGACATTTCAGTGCAATCCCATTAAAGACAGGCTGACTCACTTCATCTTGTCAAAGAAGAAGTTTCACATAAGAAATAAAAGCTTTTTAGAAGGACTCTCTTATTTTGTAATAATGCTGTTCTTCAGAACAGAGACTGGAATAAGACTTAACACAGCAGCATCTGACAGTACATAGCTTTACATTAACCAGCCAAATGCTAGTGCAAGACAGAAAAACAGGCAGCCCCATGACTATGCATTAAATAGTCTTGGTAGCAGAAAATGAAGAAAATCCTCTAGAAGAATCAAGTCAGAACCACGGCACTTGACCTCTCCACATTTCAAAAAAGCATACGTGGCATTTATTAGAAAGTAGTTGTCTAAAGGCTTAGACACTGACTGCTCACTGTCTCATCAGCTCTGACATCACAGGTTGCATGATTTTTCCACACTAACCCACAGTAAACAGAAGGTAGTATACTTGGGGTAACTTCTGTCCCTGTCGCTAGGAATGAAGCTAAGAGATAAAACGGCCAGCCCGGAGCAGCTCACATGCAGAAACTTGCAGTGATGCCAAGACTTGCCATGCCAAAGCAACGCAATTATCAGGAACAACTTCTTTAAATAGAGGGGTGAGAAAACTACAAAGTAACCTGCTAGAGTACATAAAAATGGGAGCACAGACTATTTCTATTCTACAGTAATACTGGAAAAGCTTGTACACTGCCAATGTGCTGAAGGGTACAATGCAACATATAGATGGATGAACTGGTAGATAGGTAGCGTTGGATTTGCTACCAAGGTGCTTGAAACACGTGAGTCTTCTCTGAATCATGGCAGAACTCCATCACAGGCAAATGTTACATATATACTATGCTGCCAGTTCCTGCTTCAGTCTTTCCATAGTTAGTTCATGTACCTGTTTAATGATGCTTCTGTCAGATTCTCCTGCATTAACAAACACCCCATTTCTTAACAGAAATCAACATCTTCGTTTACAGTTACATGGGAAGTTCATGGAAGTGCAAATGGCACTCTACAGATGGAAGTAACATGGATATTTTTGACTAAGAACACATGTAGCTGGGAGTTCCGTGCAAAATACAACAAATCCTGAAGAAGTTCCACTAAGCACGTTCACAGCATGATATCTCATAGTGTGTTACCTGACCTGACAGTCTCTGTGTTGGACAGGTGCCCCCCTGAGACCTCTGAGCAGCACAGGTAAACTATCTCACTTGAGTCTGCAAGGCTCAGCCTCCTGAATGTAAAAATTCAAGGTCTTCTTTGCACAGAGGCTGTGATTTCAGCAAGAAATTAAATGTTTTCTATTTGGCAGGCTCACAGTATCTCAAACAGGTACATAAATTAGCTACTGAAAGATTTCAGGAAGAGTCAAATCAAGGAACAGGAGCAGGTATGGAGCAAATAACAATCTCTCATTCCCTGGGGCTAAGCCAGCTGTTACCTTTAGAAGCTCACCATGAAGACGCTGACTGCAGAATAGTCTTGCCACACTTGAAATGCCACTGAGGACGTCCCAGCAGACCTTCCGTCTACGGCTGAGATTCCTTAAGAGCTGAGGTCATTCTGCAGTGGGTTTAGTGCTGTTGAAGATAGCAACAGCTGACAGAGGGAGATGACCTCTGATATATCAAGGTACAAAGATCACCTTCCTCTTGACCCATGGAAATGATCTTTTACAGTTCTTCTTGACACCATAAAGTATAGCAATGTTATCACAGCTATTGTTTGCATAAAACGGTCCTAGATGTGTTGTAGAGCAGTTTGACAGTCCATCTTGACAGGTCTCAGCTGCAGAATATTGATATAAAGGCTCTTCTATAGTTACCATAGGCCATTAGGTTGTCTGAATGGACATCCATCACTACCAGCTTGTGTGAAGAACATTAAGTTAAAAGGGCATGACCAAGCATAAATTGAAAGGCCCTCCACAACTCCAGGGCAGCAGTGACCTTGTGAGGCAATTGCCTTCACTCTGAGACACTGCAGTACAGACAGACAGACAAAGTAACACACATCCATGGGTTTATCAAACCAATTTTAGTTTAGAAAAGCTCACATGTTTATGCATTTACAACAGCCTGAAAGGAAATCCTTGCACAAAGCTGGGCCTTATCATAAGCACACAAAAATATACAAAAGAATTAAATATGTGTTCTAGTCTTACATTAGTATTTAGCAAAATGATAATGTCCTGCTTACAAAGAGAAGGTCAGGGGACAAAGAGGGACAGTTTCCAACTATGAACACCTACAGTACAGTCTCTCCAAATTAGAATGGTGATGTAGACCTTCCATTCAATAGCGAACCATTATTTTATTGTGCTGTGACAATCAAAGAGCACTGGCTCTGTAGCTATGAGCAAGCATTACATACCCCTTTTGTGCTCTTCCCAACCAGAAACCAAACAGCTGTACATTACAAACAAACAAACAAACAACAAAAAAAACCCCCCACACCACCAAAAAAACCCTGCTCCACACTTGATAGCAATTAATATAGCAGATATATGACCTCCAAAATTTCACATTAATTATTCTCAAGTAGGGAACAAATTTTTGAATGTTTGGGTGTTTTTTTCCCAGGGAAAACTGTACAAGTTTGTATTTTTATATTTCCCCTTTGCTCTGGTTTATCATTCCCCAATTTGCAAACTCAGTCTGGATGGTAAGTCTGCATAAATGCAGAAAGCAGAAACAGCCCATGATTCAGAAAGCTGAGGGAGGCTGTGATGCCAAAAGGTATGAAGTTTTGAAGTTTTGACAGAATTCTAATGCAGAGTGGAATGTTCCTCTATCTAGGTTCCCAGGCCACTTCTTTGGACAGACTTAGCTAATAAATGTATTCTGAGTACCAGGCTTAAGCCGTCCTTATTCCATCTAAAAGAGCTGCACTTCAGCTCTCCTTCTTAAACTCTGAATTCAACAAAGAATAGTAATGCTTTGAGGCTGAAAATCTCTAAAACCACCCAGTGCCAACTTTAATAGGAGCAGAATTAGGTCAACAGTAAAATTCACTCCCTCCAGGAACAGAGTTGAACCATCCAGTTGAGCACAGAAGAAATTCTCACCATGTGTTTCCATATTTCCCAAGTCCCTTGGGATTTGTAAATACTAAAAAAATAAACTTTATATATATATATATATCTCCAAATATTGCTGTAGAGCAGAAAGCTCTACTTTACTGGAGAAGCAAAACAACAAAAAAGAGAGATTGAGCCTCCCTCACAGTTAAATATTAAATAAGTGCATCTTTTCAAGTGCCGCAAACCTGATGGGATAGAAGATATGAAGTTGCAAGTGATTAGAACAAGTGAGGTGGGAGTCGGGGGTGTAAGAAGGGCCAAGAGGAAAGCAAAGAGGAAAGCCAAATCACATTGGTTCAGTCAGGTATTTAAAATGGGTTTTCTTTAATTACCTGAACTGTAATACAAATTAAAACTGAATTTCTTGTTCACAATATATTCATTGGAGGGGAGGGGATGCAGCTGGCGATTTCCAGAGCAGTTCAAGCTAAAACAGACTCAGTTCTGCAGGACTGAACAGGAGCCAGTTTTCCTCCTTCTCAAAAGACTGAAAAGCAACTTGGCAGCAGAGAGTCTGAATGCAAGTTCCATCTCAGAAATACTTACGAAGCACAACAAACCTGTGGCAATTGTGACTGAACTCATTAAAATCACTACAGATTATTTAAAGCCCTCATGCCCGACATTCAGGTCCTTCACTATGCTTTAAATGCCCAGGAAAAGAAGCTGCAGACAGGGCAGAAATTAGGGCTTTAATACTGTGGCTGATCGCTAAACGACCAGTAAAAGGAGTTTGGTGCCCCACCATATTTTTGGCATGAAATGTTACACAGGATTGATTGTAGAACTTCACTTTGGTTTTTAAATCTTTTGCTTTCTGATGACAGAACTATTGATGATACAAATACCCAAGACCAGCTTTCAGTCTGGATAATGACCTGAAGCAAAGTAATCAGATCTCTTGGATCAGTGTCTGTTTCATGATACGAGGTAAGATTAATAGTTTCATGCTGATTTGCCATTTCCTAGAGTGGTGTTAAATTACAAATTTACAGGGGGATGAGGGGAAGGTATACTGTATGAAACTCTTAGAAAAGGGCAAAACCAAAGCACAGTTATCATAATATAAAACCATAAAACAATCACAGCCCTTGGGGGACCAGAAGCTCTGTGCAGCCTCTCATGTGTCAGATCATCACAGGGTGCCTGGTTATTTCATGATAAGATTATCTAATGTTAATCTCACCACTAGAATTGCCTGCAATAAAAATGTTACCAACTTTCTAATTTTAATTACTGGGTTTCTGAAGATAACTACTTCAATTCTGTTTAAGAAAAACACTCCCTGTGGTTTCTGTAAAGCTGGGAGTGCTTCAAATATCAAACTTGTAGATTGGATGACTTTCAGTGTCTTTAATTCTGTGATTATTAACTCCTCCCTTCCCTCCTATTTTCACCTAGTCGTTCTGACAGAGGACAATGTTTATGCATATCGGATAACACAATTTCTTCTGTTTTGTTTCACAAACTACACCGAAAAAATGCCAAAAACCTCAGAAGAAATCCATAATGCACCTATAAGAAGGCATTCTTGAAATAACGCAGAAGGGGAAAACTATTTCCTACCCCAAAATTGTCAGCATAATGACCTTATTATAAGGTAGCAGAAGCCTTCAGAACAACTTCAACAGCAGAAGCCAACAAGCTGACTCCCAGGATGAGGTTTCATTTGAGCGATTTCTTCAGAACCTACCACTAACATACCAAAGAGATCATCTCAGGTGTTAGTTACGTCACCTGGTGTTGATGTAATAACACACACACACACACACACACACCACCCCTTGCATTATAATTCTCATACCTGTAAACCTTTTTAGCAAATCTCTTTCTCCCGCTATTCAATGGACAGCAGCAAATCACTGCAGAGCCATACAAGCTATTTATTGTCATAGCACTCCAACTGCAAACAAGACACTTCAAAAGGAGACACTGTGCACAAACAGTTTAACGAAACAGTTTTCAGGAACGGTGAGGGGTGGGATTCCTCAGGAAGAGAAAGGAAGTGCAACGTTACATAGGAGGGGGGGAAAAAAAAACAAGCCGGAGAACAGACACTTTCAAGAACCTCCTCCTGTGCCACAAAGCAGCTTGGCCTGGTCCAAAACCACACTCCATCGGGGACCCTAGTTAACTTATTAGCAGTCCACAATCAAACCTTATTATAATCAAAATAAGGACATAATGTTACAACAGAGGGATACGGAATGAGTTTCTCACAGAAGTTGTAACATGGTAAAAACCAAATAACTATGTCCTAATCAAACTCTCACCGGATATTATCCTACTATTGTAATTTTCTGTAAGTGAAACTGAAGAATAAGAATAGCTGAAGACAATTTAAAGAATAGATTTGTCATGTTACTCACTAGTATGATACAATTTGCTTATACATCAGATATTTTATATATGCATATATAATCTATTGTCTGCATTTCTCTTGTGCTTTTAGCATAAAAATCATTACAGAAAAATCTAGATGTGTATTTCTCCTGAGTTCACCAGTACCTGCTGTTTGTTTCTCACCTGAAGTCATAATCCTGTCTTTGACATCATAATCATTTGCACAGCCACCAATTGAGATGTCACAAACAGAGGATTATGGCCAGGTGGGGAATAAACAGCAGGAACAGATGAACTCTTAAGAAACAAAAATCTTGTTTTCATGCAAATGTCCTTCGTAATAGAGAACAAAAGAACAAAGGAAGAAAAATACAATGGAGAGAAAATACTAAAAGCAGGATTGTTTCTAAATACATGATCTCCCTGAAGTTTCCTCTGAGGAGTCAGCTGCTGATTAACAACTACATAAATCATTACAAAAATAAAACAAAACTTGATATCTGATGATAGAACCACCCCACCGCCACAACCACACATAAACACAGTTTTCTACTTAACATGAAGTCAGCAGAAATACAAGGCATTTTGAGGGAACTTGTAACCTTTAGAGGTATTTATATACATTATGCCTGAATATTCCTGGCAGTAATTAAGGACCATTATCCTTGTTCTACAGAAGAAGACACTGAGGTCAAGAAACATGCAGGATCTCTCTGAATCTTAGTCAGAATGAGATCACTTAAGACATAGACATTAAAAAATTCAAACCTGAAGCGGCCCAGATTTTGGACCAACAGAAAACCCATAGCTCTGGTTACAGTCCTAAGGGAGGCTGTTAGAGAAAGCCTAGTCTGGTTTAACAGTTCAAAAGAGTTAAGAGAATTATGAACAATTTTTATATTAAAAAAAATCATTCATAAATGAATCTGTCTTAAATTGATTCTAGCTATCAGTCTGAATGCCAATATGCAGTCCTGGAAAAAGAAATTAAAAAAATCAAAACTGCAATCCAGATCGAAAACAACAGAATCTTTGTAGGTAAAGAAAAATCCAATCAGCTACATTGATATTGCTCAGAAATTCTTCTGGTTCCACTTCTAGTCTCTTCTTTTATTTGGCTTTGAGTAAGCAGTACTAAATCGTAGATTGGTTAAATTGCCATGTTCTTGGCACTGCTGCTATACCCATATCAGCATAATCAATGTTTCTGCACCAGTCTAATAGGAAATGCATTTTTTGAAAGAGTCAAAAAACCTGTGGTGCTTCACAAACTTGTGTTCTGCCTCACTCTTGCCTGTGATGATGCTGAACGTATGCTTCCAAGTGTCACAGTATAGCCTACAGTTGAAACAATTCCATCATCTACCTGCATTCCAGTTCCCATACAGTCTTCTGGACATACCCTGTCCAGACCTTGTCACAGCACAGCAGATGTGGCAGCTCATCTCCTCAGCAGTTAAGCAGAGGAGGAACCTTAGCATGAAAATTGTGCCTTCTGTCCTCTTCCTTTCCCTTCTCCAACTTACAGTGCTGAACTATCAGGATATTTCAAGTTCATTTGACTTGTCCATATAGCCTTCCTGTAAATAAATGTGCCATTTGACAAAGGAGTTAATTCAGTAGAAAAAATTCTTGGCTTTGCCAACAATCACCTCATATTGTGGAACAGACCCCCTTTCCTCCAAACCTGAAACAGCTGAAAGCAGCATTCTCGCTTTTAAGTACTAAGAGGTGTGACAGCAGACTACTGCTAACAACACCTAACAGTCTGGGTATCCGTACAACACAACTAACTTGGAAAAAAACCTAAGTACTATGTATGACATTTATTCATGACTTCAAGTAAATAAGCTGCTGAATAACTCAAGGCTAACCTAGAACTTTATACTTCATGGACAAACACCTGAATATCCTAACTAGATACTAACTGAACTGTAATTGCGCTCAAGTTGTATTTAGCTTTTAAAACCGATGTTTCTATGTCACACCTCAAAAAAAATTTGGCTGCACAAAACCTTATTAATTTTCCCAGGCATCGCAGTCCATTTTAATAAAAGATACTATGTCTACCTAAAAATCTTGTCCCACACTTGCTTTTATACCTATGGTGTACTGTTTTGAAATAGAAGCCTTATTCATCTACAATGTTTCTGAGAGTCTTCTTTAAACCTGTCACTTTCAGAGTCCAGCTGGTAAAATAATGTTTTGCTCTTGTGCAGATTTATGTATTATGTATTAATAAGGCTCAAATTCTATATTCAAAAAGTAGGTATGGATATTTATGAATAACCTAAAGAAAATTGCTTTACAGAAAATACATTTAAATTCCTCCATTTTTTATAAAGGATGACAGGCAGTTTGTTATGGTAGTAACCACTCTGAATGTGCAAAGTGATGTTTAACTGTGTTCATGTGTCTTATTGGTGGCAGTTACCACGCTCGCAAAACTTTTTCTATTCATACCAGAAGTGACAGACATCCAAGAACACTGCCAAGTAAGAGCAGAGAGCAAGCAGTGTGGAAGTCATAGTTTTATCTCACCTGTGGTGAAGCTCCTCATCTAACGGGAAAACACTGATACTTTTAACGTCCACTTTTCTAAGAATTTACAAATTTGTACTGAAAGCAGAAGTTTTATGATTTTTGGAAAGAGCAATGTTGTGTTATTGACCCTCCTTTTAGGTGGAGGGAACACAAGGTGGAATCAATTCTACACAAATATACATCCCAAACCTGTATTTCCTTAACACCTTTATAAAAAGGTGAGCAGCACTCGTGCTGAGAATCACCCACTGAGAATTCCAAGATACAGCCTCTAGATAACATACTGCAGTAATGGATAATGAATACTCTAGGAAGGATCTGGTAGAAAAACGCCAGCTAAAATATTTCAACACCGAGGAGACAGTAAACCTTTAAGAATGAAACAATCTCCTGTTAGAAACGTAAGTGATGAACTACATTGTACTTTGTTCAAGGTAAAAAGAACACAGGACGTAAAACCATACTTGTGAAACCAAGGACAGACAGCCAGTCCCACCACACCTGTACAGTCCGAAGCAGCAGCATTTCATTCCAAGAGGCCATTGGTGTCTGCTGTTAAAGGGAAAAAGTCTGCTAGGTAACAGTATAACTGATGTGCCTCCCAGCCAAAAATCCTCACTATTATAAAACTGATTGCTAAGCAGAGCTTTAAATAAAGTTTGGAAGTGAAATGCTCTGAAATGTTAGCCTGTGATTTCTGAAATTAGAGGTCAACTCTATTACCCCTTGATGCTTGACTTCTGAAATTCCTTAAAATATGGCACTTGCTTCCCATTTTCAGGAACACACCTCATGCAGTCAAGCATATGGAGTCAATAAAGGTGTCTCTTCATCTGCCATCTGAAGCTTTGTTTTTCTCACTTATAAATTACAACTGGTTTTAGTAATAGCAATCCCTGCACACATTTGAAATGCACTTCCATTTTCCATGTTGCAGAACTATATGGCTTAGTAAACACACGCAATTTAGGTTCAAAACCATAGCTCCAGGCACTGCATATCGAGAATTTTATAATACTGAAAATTAATGCCTTTTTTGCATATGCTTGAGCTATAAATTAAAAAACTATGTCTTATGTATCAATTGGGATTTTCTTAGCCTTCATTTTAAAAAAGAATCATGCATACAGAGTTGCGTTTCGGTTTCTTCTCTGGGCTTTTAATAAGAGAATATGAATTTTTTTTGGTTCATCAAAAGCAACTAGAACTCTAGGAGTCACGTATTTTATACTGAAATTTGTATATGTTCAACTGCATCAGTTCAACTGCATTCAAAGGTTGATACCTCTGAATTCAATTGTCAGACTGAAAAAAATTGGCACCTGCATGTACTGTACTCACGACAGTACCCAAGTAGAATAGTCAAGGTAATGGTCATAATTTCTTTTAGCACAGAAATCTACAGTCCCCATATCAGAGGTGGGTAGAAAATAAATGAGGTTATGATAATTGCTGGAAGTGGGGCACAAGTGTTAAACAGTGCTTTGAAGCTGTTCTTTCTTGCAGACCTCTACTCCATCACAAAACCACCATTCTCCCATGTACATGGAATGAAAATGCTTCTCTCCTGGCACTGCTGGATCAAGGCAGGAGACTAAGGAGGTATAGAGGACTTTCTGAGGCCACATGAAGAGGGAACTCAGAACAGATAACTGGAATTGAGCTTTTCCTTCAAAGTTTACCCTTAACTGCTCTTGCCTCACCGTAGCTTGCTACTACAATCATCCCTCCGGTTACTTCTACCCCAGCTGTGCTAAGCAAATAGCAAAATAAGCAAAATAGCACAAAACAGGCAAGTTTTGTCTAAGTTTCAACCATGGGACCGGCGTAACAGCTAGAATTTAGCATTTACTTGCCTTGGCTCTTATCCAGCATGTGTTCTGATAAACTGTGCTACATATTTACTGACTGGCTACCTACAGCTATGCACATGCATGCCTATCAATTCCCACCATTGTTGGGAGCTATTCCATTTCTCAAGTGGCATTTGTTCTAGGCATTTGGTTTATATTTCACAATTAATCCTGCTTGACTTTGCTGAATGAAAGGCCTTTTTTTCATTAGTCTTTCAGTGTCACCCAGTATTACTCAACATAATTCTTCCTGTTTATGTTAGTTTCTCTGCAGTTACTACATCTAACATTACTTAGGTCCATATCTAACACCAATCCCTTTAAAACAGGTGCAGATCCATAGGTGTTTGTCACCTGAACCTTTGGACAAGCCAAGGATAATCTGGCTCAACAATTTGTTCAGGAATATAAAACTGCTGTACAGGGTCTGAGCAAGCATCAGTCCAGCTGAGTAGCTGGTCTCTAGCAGCCTCTTAGCAGCCCCAATGACGACAAGGAGGAACTGCTCTTGGTGTAGAGGTGCCATCATCCAGGGGACTGCCCAGAGTTCCCACATGGCCTGCCAGCCACAACAGAAGAGTGCTGCTGGGATGAACCATGTCACCTTGAAAATATAATCTGTTTTATATAATTGATGAGAAAAAAAGTTATAAAACTGCAAACACAGTGGGGCTTGGACTCTGAAGAACTAGCTAAGTTTTCTGCCCAGATGATGGACTACACATGGGATCTTATGCAAGTAATTTAGCCTCATCTGGTCAATTTTTTATTTTTTACTATTTTTTTTTTCTTTTTTAGATAAAACCATGGCTATTACTGAGTGCTTATTGAACATGCAAAAGAAATAGGGCAAGATTTTTGCTCTCTGCTTGCTAACATAACCTCACAGCTTCTGTAGGTTTCTGTTTCCCACCCCAGGCTGCTCAGTTACCAAGGTCTGAATGCTGCAGCAAGCCATAGCTTAGGGACCCCTTAAAATTACAGCTACAGTAGAAGTGGCCAACAGACAGCCAAGGAAAAAGCTCTGAAACAACTGTTGGTTCTTACTCCTCTCTGATGCCCTTAAGCATCACGTACAGTCCCCCACAATACAGAAGGGAAAGCCTAGAGCAAATTTAACCTAGCTAGCTGGGATGCAAGGCCAGGCCACAGAAGATTCAAGGACAGAAAGGCTTCACCCTGAAATCAGCAAGCTGTCTCAAAAAACCTCTCGAAAAAAACAACTCAAACAGACCTGATTTGGAAGATCCCTTTCATTTTTGCCATACATTAACCATAAATAAGACAGAATTGGAAAGTAGGCTTTTCCTTCTTTATCTTAGTTATTTGCAATCAGATTATGTTTCTGCTCCAAATTCAGATTTAAAACCTTGTGGATATTATGCTTCCAAAAGTAAAACTAACATGTAAAAGATAAAAAAGAACTTTCAACATGCTACCTAATACAAAATTTTTTGCCTCCCAAGTAGAGACAGAAGTGATTCAATAAGCTAGTGGTGAGGGGAATCTATTAGCTTATTTTCCTGTGAATTTTAGGAGCTCACGTGCATTATTAGGAATTACATCATGTGATTTCAGAGAACTCCAGTAATTTTTAAATGTCTTAATTCATAAAAGCTATTAATTAATTACATAAATGAGAAGAATTTGAAAACAAGTATCACCTTCCACTTCACAAGTGCAATGACTGAGCCAGGCTGCTTGCTTATAAAAGAGGCACCTAAAAAATTACGAACAATTTTAGAGAGAAAAGAATTATCCATTAATGTTTCAAACGAGCACATGCAACTTGTATGCAAGCCAAGTTCAAATCAAAGTTTTGGGATTTGGGTTTTGGTGTTGTTTTTTTTAAACATTCAGACTACAAAACCCATGGAGATACATTTTGCTCGTGTTTTTCCAGCAGTGGAATCTCCCTGGAACTGGAGTGGTGCCAAAACCCACAAGGCTTAATCTCAGCAATGGAAGCCTTCCTACAGTCACTTTTTGAAGGTAACTTTCAAAGTCTTTCCCATATTACAAATATACTAAATGCACTGAAATATAATTTTCTCTAAATAAAATGGTATTCATCAAATCTTCAACCTATTATCCCACATTCTCTTCTGGAACAGACATGTCAATAGAACAGCATCGTCAATCAATCTGATAGATTTTGAGTGTATCCACAATGAACCTACCCTGCAATAAATTGGCTTAAGTCATTTAAAGACTCCTATCTTAATGTTAGGAGAAGAAAAATTATTATTTTGATCTATTCCTGCTCCCCTTAGAGCACCTTGGGCAAGGGCTAAGCATTAAAAAGAAAAATAACCAACAGCTGTATTACAGCAATCAAGCCTAAATAAAAATGACTGATCAATCCAGAGGAGAAAATATAAAAGACATCATTCCATATATAACACATAGAAAGATTTTAACTCAGAAGTTTTCAACTGTGTCATATGTGTTACACTAATTAAATAAGCAGACAGGGTGCCAAAAATGTAGGTAGGTAGAACACCCACATTTTCTTCCTTTTCAATCTTTCTCTCTAGATTACCGAAGTATCTAAAATTGTATCATTTTACACACACTTTTCTATTAAAGTCCTTAGCAAGAGCACCATAGGAAATGATGACCCAGCAACTGTTACGTGGATTTTTCTGCTAGTATCTACAGCACCACAAGAAGAGAGCCCCAGAATCTCTCCCTCCTTGCATTTGGCAAGAATTTGCAATTCCTTTTCAGAAACTATTCCCTTTTCACTTCCTCCTCAATGCATGTTGCATTACTTTTCTTGGATGAATCCCAGCTATCTTGTGCTGCATCTCAGACTCCTACCACCTAATTTCAAAAGCTTGTTTTCCTTCATGAAATGGTTGTGCCTGAAAATACAGTTGCCACTTAAAACTATCTGTAGTTCACTACAATTTCATCAAATGGCACTAAGTAATTGCTTAGCTGAAATTATAAAGAAAGAAGAAGGTTCACCAAGAGGCAGTTTCTGCTGGCCATATAAAAGACATGTCTGACATTAAAGCAACTTAATACTTTTGAAAGCTGCTGAGGAGCTGAATGCTCTCAGCTTTCACCAGTTTCAAAGAGTCAAGAACACTCAGCATCAGCAGTATTACTTCAAGCCCATGTCAAATCCCACTTTATATGAATATAACTTTAAACACGTAAAATAAGCTAACTATAACTGAAAACAGCAACATGCATAGAACAGAATTTAGAGGGCCAGTTTCCCAAGGCAGAGGATCACCTGCAAGGGAGCAGCAAATCACCCTTCCAAGGGCTAACCAAGAAGTCTTTCAGAAGAAGCCCAAGCCAGTATTCCCTTATACATGAAGGCACACAAACCTGTCTCTAACTCTTCTGATACTGTAATATCACCCTAAGAAGTTCCCCAAAGTAAATTTTAGACTACATCTATCATTCTGTTCAAATCAATTTTCTTCAATGCACTGCATTGAAGACTGGCTGAGATACGTCTGGCATCAATGACAGCACCATGAAAACTGAAAAATTACCTCCAAAAGGGTTTGAGAAGAAAATGCTCAACACTGTACTTCATATCACTGAGCCTAAAACAGAGCATGCTGTTCTATAATGCTCTTTCACAGTACTACCATTACAAAAAACCTGAGATGTGTTAATGACAGACAGTAATTTACAACATCAGTGAGCCACTTCAAAAGACAAACACCTAAGAAGCAAAATATCATCGTATGAACTAAAAGGTTAACACCAAATAATAGGCCATAGTTATACAGAACACTAAAAATGGGTGTGGTATGATGAAACAGGAAATAAGGGCTATAAAAATGCTTTCTGATAGCAAACCACAAAATAAGTCTTCCATGGGAAGCAATGGAAGCCAACTTTCATGCTATTTAGACTGGACAAAAATGTTTAAAGAAAGATCTGGAATGAGAGAAATCCTGCAGTGGGAGCAAGGAGGGGAAGTCTATGTGTCTATTACACACATAGACTGAAAATACAAGGATTAGATGAATCACCAAAAGTAAAACTGGAAATTTGGAAATCTGGGGGGGGTGGGGCACAACACACAACAGAGAAGGAAAGGGTAGAGAAAAATCTCTGTCTGTAATGTTTCTGATTTTTATATCATCACTCCAATTCAATGAAAGACAGCAACAATCTCCAAGCAGAGTTAACAACCACACACAGAGGCAATAAATATGGATTGAAAATGGAACATCTAATAAGAAAAGAAAGTCTTTCTCTTTCCTGCAAATGGAGGACTATGATGATTCAAATGAAAAAAACCATAGCAAACAATATTCATAATATATGGTTTCTGCAGGCTACAGAAATCATTGCGAGGTGCTGTATACTGCAGAGTTTTATGACATTTTTTGGCTGAGTTCATGATTAGGAGATTACATAAGCTGTTTATTACTTGCTGCAGCCTATGGAGCGAAAAAAATGAACTGGTCATTTAATTTACACTAAATTTGTACCAGATAGCAGAAAAAAGCAAAGCAAGTCAATGAAGACAGAGCAAGCATTAAAATGCTGCAACAGAGAAAACAGCACAATTTTCCAGTATTGTGTTGTATAGCAAAAAGAAATAGTTTGGTAAAAGACGATTAGTATAAAAAAACTCTTGAACTCTGCCTGGACCCATGGGTCAACACCTACCAACAGAAATGTCTGCATGTGTATTCACATACACGAATGTATGAGCATAGCAGTTGTGGATCAACAAGGGAAGAGCTTCAGAACAACATGGGGAAGGGAGGAAAAGAACAGCAATTCAGTTTTCATGTTTCCCCAAAGTCTCAACTAGAACTAATCAAAATGAATTCATCTGAATGTCTGTGATGGCCAAAAATTTAGTCACACACAGTCTGGCTGTCCAAATGAATGGTGAGGAAAGAGCTCGCATCAATCAGCTTCATCTAAGAAGATTGGCACAACTTCAATAGGGATTGACAGAGTTCAGTGCCTGCCAGACTGATGAGCCAAGCACCAAGCTGAAAATATTCTGACTATTCATAATGACATTGCAGTGTAGGGCCTTTGATTAATTAATTCAGGAACTAAATCTTTCAGTTATTGTAAGAAGAATATTAGAGGTAGCAGTTTCTCACCCTTTACAGTATGGAAATCCACATCCCACTGCCCTGCACTCAAGCCTGCACTGGTACCCTTACTGGAATGCCTTTAACTGCTGCGACACAGGGTCTAGTGTACACTCCAGTTCCTCCCCTCCCTCAAATCACTTACTTTCCTACAAAATAAATAAAACAATGTAAACGTTCAGTGCCTTGCCTTTGAGAGGTGTTGCTAAATGAGCCTTCTTCAAGCCACAAAAGCAAGATTAGTCTTAATTGTTACTAATAACGTTATCTTTCAGCACTCTCCAAAAAACCCTCTGACAAAAAGCAGGGCCCTCACTCGGGCACTGGGAAATGTTGCTAGCTAGCATTACTGTCCCAGTTGATCACCACCACTTTTCCTGTCTTTTGATATACACACAGAGATCTCTTTCCCTTAGTCTACGGGCCACCCCTCTAAAATGTCCGTTGAGTTCATTTAGTCCACGACTTTGGGCTCCACCTCTCACAGCAGTCCCTCAGGGCAGGAGTGGGGGGGTGGGGTGGACTGCTGCTTGCTGAAGCCAGTTCTAGTTAAGCACTGCTGCGCTTGTCCAGTTCTATCATCAAAATTCATTCCTCATTACTCTGGGTAATTCTACTGTAATACCATTGATATGGTATACAGCAACCATAGTAGTGATGACATGCAGTATTATATAGCAATTAAAGTTATACAATTCAAATCATTGGCTATTCTCACCCAGAAGCAAATCCCCTTGTGGTACACATTAGGCTTCCCCATCCTTCCATATTGCCCACCAAGTGCACCCAGGTTCTTGAGCAAAAGTAATCCCACAAATGGGTTTGCCTTTGCCTAAGGCAGGAATACCCCAGACTTTTTTCCCTAGTGCACTTCTTATACGCAGTACAGGAGCTTTACCCACTTCTACTATACATTCGATTAGGCAGGATTGGTAGATCCCCTGGTGTTGACTAACCAGGTGGCTTTTGTTAAATGCGTATCCCAGTGTTTGAAGGTCCCACCACCAATTGCTCTCACTGTAGTCTTCAACAGTTCGCTGTACCGTTCGATCTTCCCAGAGGCTGGTGCATGATAGGGGATGTGATATACCCACTCAAAGCCATGCTCTTTGGCCCAGGTGTCTACAACATTGTTGAAGAAATTAGACCTGTTTTCTGATTCAATTCTTTCTGAGGTGCCATGTTGTAGAGGAACGAAGCTGGGTTAATTATCATTGATAACATACAGCTGTGGGCTGGCTTCAGGGGTGGCAGGTTGGCTGATGTAGACAAGGTGCAGCTGTGGCTGGTTCCGTTAAGAGGCTGGGCAGCCAGTGAAGAGAGAGCAGCCGAGGAAGAGAGAGGAGGAGGAAGCAGAGAGAAGAGAAAGAGCATGCCCTGGATGAGGAGAGACTAGGAGAAGGCAGCAGAGGAACCAGCATCAAGAGTATAGTATGTTGGTACGTGATGGTAAAAGACCTTGTTGCAGCCAGCTAGTTTGGAGAGTGCTGCGACACCATGTCACCATAAAACTTGCTTTCCAAGGCCCCAGCACGGTGTTCCGGGTGGTGGCACAGAGAATGGGACAGGTTTCCAGCCATCCAGTGGTTGCTTCTACCATTGTAAGCACATGGCACTTGCCTTGGCTGGCCTGTGAGAGTGTGACAGAATCAATGTGCCCCGCCTCCCCACAGCTATATTTTAGCCATTGTCCTCCATACCAAAGAGGATTTAACCGCTTGGCTTGCTTAATTGCAGCATATGTTTCACATTAATGGATAACATATGCAACAGCATCCACAGTCAAGTCCACCCCTCGATCATGAGCCCATCTATATGTTGCACCTCTACCTCGATGGCCTGAGGCATCATGGGCCCACCAAGCTATTCATAATTCACCCACACATTGCCAGTCCAGATGCACCTGAGACACTTTAATCTTAGCAGCCTGATCTACTTTTTGATGTTCTTCAGCGGCCTGACTCCTGGGCACATGAGCATCTACATGACTTATTTCTACAACCAGGTTCTCTACCCAGGCAGCAATATCTAGCCGCCCAGATGGGTTTGGCCCTGCACCACCGGTCGCTCTGCTTCCATTGCTGCAGCCACCCTCACAGGGCACTTGCCGCCATCCGTGAGTCAGTATAGAGACAGAGCACTTGCAACTCTTCTCAGTTAGCAATGTCTAAAGCCAGCTGGATGGCTTTCACTTCTGCACATGGCTCGATTCACCTTCTCCTTCAGCAGTTTCTGCGATTTGTTGTATATGACTCCATACCGCCGCCTTGCACCTCCGGTGCTTTCCCACAATAAGACAGGGCCCACCAGTGAACAGGGCATATTGCTTCTCCTTTCCTTGTTGTTTGCTATACAGTGAGGCCTCTTTAGCAGCATCACCTCCTTTTCTAGCAATACTACAACATCTTTGCCTTCTGGCCAGTCCATGATCATTTCCAATATTCCTGGATGACTGGGGTTTTGAGCCCAATGTGTGATCAGCGCAAACCACTTACTCTACGTAGCAACAGGTACATGATGTGTAGAAAGGACCCTCTCTGTGAACATCCACCCTGGCACTGGTAGTCAGGGTGCCAGGAGGAGCTGCGCTTCAGTACCAACCACTTCCCAAACAGCTCAGACTCCTTCGCACGCTGCCAGTATCTCTTTTTCAGCTGGAGCAGGCTTCAGACCCTCTGTAGTGCAAACTCCAAAACCCTAGGGGCTGACCTTGAGTCTTCCCTGGTGCTTTCTGCCAGAGGCTCCAGGTAGGGCCACTCCTCCTGGCTGTGGTGTAGAACACATTTTTTACATCTTGTCCTGCCCAGACTAGCCCAAAGGCTACTGTATTAATTACCTCCTGTTCAATATGTTTCAAGGCTTGTTGTTGTTGAGGGCTCCATTTGAAATTGTTCTGCTGCCAGGTCACTTGATAGAGGCAGCTTACAATCAGATTCTTAAATTTGGAATATGCATTCTCCAAAAATCCAAAATGCCTAGGAAAGCTTATGTTTCGTTTTTGCTACTTGGTGGAGACATAGTTGATATTTTGATGATCACATCTATTGAGATCTGAAAACATCCATCTTGCCCTTTTATTCCTAAAAACTGGATCTCCTGGGCATGTCTCTTGACCTTACTTTGTTTTACGTCAAAACTGGCTTTCAGAAGGACTTAGATAGTTTTCTCCCCTTTCTCAAAAACTTCTGCTGTATTGCCCTATGCAATGATGACATCAATGTACAGCAGGTGTTTCAGACCTTCACCCCATTCCAGTGCAGCCTAGATCAGTCCGTGGCAGATGGCAGGGCTGTGTTTCCACCCCTGGGGCAGTCAGTTCCAGGTGTAGTGGACACCCCTCCAAGTGAAGGCAAACTGTGACCTGCACTCTGCAGCCAAAGGGATTGAGAAAAACACATTAGCAATATCAATAGTGGTATACCACTAGGGTGTCTTTGACTCCAGTTCATTTTGAAGTTCTAGCATGTCCAGCACAGCTGTTCTCAGCAGCAGCATGACTTCACTCAAGCCACAATAGTCTACTGTTAATCTCCACTCTGCCTTAGACTTTCACACTGGCCATATGTGACGTTAAAGGGCAAGTCTTGCTGATCACTTCTTTGGTCTCCAGTTGATGTATCAGCTTATGGATGGGATGCAGGGAGTCTCAGTTGGTGCGATACTGCCATCAGCACACTGTTGTGATAGTGATCAGCACCTGTTCTTCAGCACAATTTCCAGCAACCCCACAACAGAAGGGTCCGCTGAGAGACAGGCAAGGTAGACAGTTGCTTAATTTCCTGCGTCTCCAACAATGCAGCTA
Source organism: Falco biarmicus (assembly GCF_023638135.1). Classification (NCBI taxonomy): domain Eukaryota; kingdom Metazoa; phylum Chordata; class Aves; order Falconiformes; family Falconidae; genus Falco; species Falco biarmicus. Next base: position 76,718,093 of record NC_079311.1, on the reverse strand, counting down.
TACCAAAAGTCCAGCGGTACCCTTTTGGGTCCTTGAAATGCCCTCTTCCTGAGACAGTCCATGCCAAAAATGCAGAGCCTCTGGGGCAGTCACAGTGTCATACTTTTGCCACCCCTTCCCTGCCAGGCTCACTTCAGCCTCCAATACAGTTAGCTGTTGGGATCCCCCTGTCACTCCAGAAACACAAATGGATTCTGCCCGTTTATAGCTTGATGTCATTAGCATACACGGTGCACCAGTATCTACTAGAGCCTTACACATTTGTGGGTCTGATGTGTCAGGCCGCCAGATACACACAGTCCAATAAACCCAGTTGTCCCTTTCCTCCACACAGCTGGAGCCAGGGTCACTCTAGCCCCAGGCACAGTACTCGCTACTCACTTCTTACAAATACAGAAGTCCCTTCATTAGTAAGATCACCAAGATCAGCCCTTCCACTCTGTCTGGGAAGCTGCCCACTGGAGACTGCAGCAGCCATTTTCCTGGAAGAACCCCCTTTTGTGATTGTTTTTCTTTACAATTCACACATCTGTGCCTCTAGGGTCAAGGAAGATTTTCCATCCTACTTCCTCATGTCCTCTCTACAGTCATGCAGGTAAAACCACCATACCCTCTCTACTGAGCAGAGGAACACTTAATCCTAATAGCAGAGACACTGGTCCATACAGGTGGGCAGCAGCATCTATCAGTTTTGAGTTGCTGGACCAGTTTCTCCACAATCAAGACAAGGCCTGTAGGGAGGAAGAAGAGACTTCCTTTGTGCTGTTGGGACTGGCCAGCCAGTTCATCCATAATTTGTTCCTCTTCATCTTTCCAGGTCATTACTGCCAATGAGTTGGCATACAATGACAATGAACTCCATATAAACTTCTGCCATATGGTCATGTAGCCTTGACTTCATCTAGGTCTTTGGGTAACTGCTTGTTGTCCAAGTCATCATAAATCGCCCCCAGCACAGCTAATTCCTCAGGTACTAAATAGCTCCCTCCATGGTGGTCCACAGATGCCTGGGTGACATAACACCTTCCTCGAAGAGACACCTTTCTTTCACACCTTACAGGAGTTCCCTCCAGAGTCTGAGGGAGGGCTTGCACCCCTTCCCCAAATTCTTTGTCATCAGAGCAAGAGCCCCTCTTTTCCCCTTCATGGCACTGAACAGTGTTAAACAGGGTTTGGTAGGCATGGGGCAGGCCCCAGCATGTTGCAGTGATTTATGTCTCTCTGGAATTGCCAGGGTGACAGCATACTTTTTCCAAATATTTTACTAGTTTTTCTGGATTCTGCACTTGTTCAGAGGTGAAGTTCCAAAACACTGGAGGTGCCCACTGTCCTAGTTACTTGCCTACTATCCCACACACCTTGACACTCTTAACTACCCAGCTTTGAGGCAGATCTATGGGTGGCATTCTTAAAGAGTTGTTTAACCTTAAGACCTGGAACACATTCAGAAGACATAGCAATAGGAACACGCTAGTTTCAGCGTCCCAAGGATACTAAAAATTCTCAAGAGCTATTGTAATTAGCCTGGAGGAGAAGGGGAAGAAGATGAAGGCCAGTGTCTCCCCCACGGACTGGGACCGAGGAGAAAAGGTAAAAGATGTAATTATTAACAGCTCCCGATAGATGGCGCCCGAAGTACAGAGACGGTGGCAATGCCGCGTACAAATACCAGATCAGTTTCGCAAACAGAAATTCTATCGTATCATATACCGATGTTACAACGCACAGCAACATGGTAACCTCAGCCCAGTTCCCACGGGTGATAAACACCAACAGTGAACTTCTACTGAAAGTAAGGCGATACATAACTTTAAAAACAAGCACACCAACAACAAGCAAATCAACATTGTGACCAGTGACTATTCAACTAACATAATGTATGCTTATAACACATTTATTCTAACGCATTCTAGTCAGATTTGTTATTATCTCAACACAGTGTGCCCCATGTTAGGTGCCAAAAAGGACTGCTGTGGTTTAACCCCAGCCAGCAACTATGCACCACACAGCTGCTCACCCTTTCCCCTGCACAGTGGGACGGGGAAGAGAAGCAGAAAAGTGAGCAAACTCATGGGCTGAGATGAATACAGTTTAATGGGACAGAAAGAAAAGATAATAATAATAATAATAATAGTAATAATAAAATATACAAAACAAGTGATGCACAAGGCAATTGCTCACTATTCGCTGACTGATGCCCAGCCAGTTCCCAAGTAGCAGCCCCCAGGCAGCTTTTCCCCCAGTTTATATGCTGAACATAACACCGTATGGTATGAAATATCCCTTGGGTCAGTTTGGGTGAGCTGTCCTGGTTGTGTCCCCTCCCAGCCTCTATTTCTCCAGCCCTCTGCTGGAAAGGCACCAGAAGCTGAAAAGTCTTTGAACTACCATAAACACTACTGAGCACCAACTAAATACACCAGTGTGTTAACTACATTATTCTCATACTAAATCCCAAACACAAAACTATACCAGCTACCAGGAAGAAAATTAACTCTGTCCCAGCTGAAACCAGGACAATTACACATGCAGACAATTAACAGCTTAAAAAAAAAAAAAAAAGAAGAAGGTTGATCATTTTAGTGCATTATTGTTCAGACAGAAGAACATTAGTTTTCATTAAGATAAGACCTTTCCACTCATTCTCAGCACTGTATCTGGTCAGAGAAAGAAGGCAAGGTGTCCGCTATATTAATGTATTCCAATTAAATAAAATGGGGTAAGACAAACAGGAAACTTAAACAAGTTGCACTGAAGTTACTGGGCTGCTGCTACACTTTCTTGGGAATGCAATCAGTCACACTGTGTGTGCTTAACAAAGAATTTGAAGGATAAAAGACATCATAAAGAAGACAGACTGAGTAAAAGTCCCTGTTCTAAGCCCTCCACATCCTAAGTTATGTCACCAATCTTGTCCATATACTTATCTGAGTAGAGTACCCAATACAGACTCAGTCCCAAAGTAGTTGCTAATTCTTTCTTCCAGTGTACATAATTTTTCCATTTAGTTATGCTGCTTTCTGTAGCATGATACTTTGCTAAAGCTGCATAGAAAAGCATTTTAAAGGGAAGCGACAAGCCTGACAAACAGAAGTCAGATGCTGGATAAACAGCAGCAAGGAAAAACACGATGATTAAAGCTGGGAGAGGTTATTAAATTACCTTACTTCTCCAGTATTCACTTTGCACTAAGCATGCATTTATTTTTTTGAAATTTCACTTGTTCAAAACTAAAGACTTGCATGCTTCTTGCTGAAATGATGTCAGTCAAGGCTGTGGCCCATGTAAAAGGAGAAATTTAGCTAAAGTCACACCTGTGCTGCTTGGATATGAAAGTGAAAAGGCATTTCCTTACTTTTCATGGCCTCTTAAGCAGTCTTTTTGTTTTAGAGTAAGTCTCACCTGAAAGAACACCATTAAGCTCCATAGCACAGAGGATTCACAACACAGCAGCATGAAGGGCCTCTACAGACCACATACAATGAATGCCTAATGGAAATACACCTGGCAACAGAGGATGCAGCAACTCACTGATTTCACAAATTACACAAGTCTCCAAATTACAATCCATTTTTAAGGGACACACAAAGACTCTGAGGTCTATTACAATTGAAAAGGTGTATTTATGGGCTTGTGGCTCCTCACAGCTCTCAGTTTAGACTTAGAAAGTTTCTATTTCACCCGTTATAATAAAATATTCCGTATAGAGTCTATTTCCTTCTCCTTGGCACTGGGAAGTATGACCTTTAGGACATCCTGGCTTACTTCAAGTGATCTGGCTGCATTTCTCCCTTTCCTCATTCCTCCTCAGTTGAAGATTACTTCATCTGCAGAGCCTAGGGAGGCTTACCTGTAGAAAACTGTACTAAGAATTGCAAAGCAACAACAGGTAAAGAACTATTTATTTCCTCTTAAATACATACTTTCTAAACAAGTGGTCTGCAGTAGTTTCTTGTAGGAATTAAGAGGGTCTATAATGCCAGTACTTAAATCTGAAATTAACTTTAATATTAAAAAAAATAATAATTCAGAGCTACAGTTACCTCAAAGCATAAGGACATACACAAGACATTCATGAAAACAAAAAGACTGCTAATTTAAACAGTTATTGGGATCAAGCAAGTCTTGATGCAAATGAGACCATCAATGACTAATTTAAAGTCACCCCATCAAAAATGTATATGCATAAACCTGTACTCATTTCATATCAACCATACATAGAGTGACACCCCCCATTAAACTGCTAACAAGTGACATGGAGAGGAGACTTTTAAAACCTGCACTCCCTTCTTCTGCGCTGCTGTCACTGCAGTGCACTTCAGCCTCCCTGGCTGTTGGCACAGTCACCTCTATGAAAGCTACAGAAGTATTGCAAATTGACTAACAAGATTACCAAATCTGCACTTGACTTGTTCCATAAGGTGTTGATGCATGCAGATATATTTGCCGAAACTACTTCATCCAAGAGGCATCAAATCTCACTGGAGCCCCCTCTATTTTCAGTCCCTAATCCCTAAACCTTTTTAACCTACATGTAACAAAAAATAAGGAGCTGAAAAGGAAGGAGAGGAGATAATGATGCCTGCCACGAAGGCAGCCGATCAGGCAGTGCCTCCCCCAGCCCCTGCACACACAATCAGCACCAGCTGTAGGCCAATTAAACCCAGACGCTCACAGGTGTTCACAGAAATGACTAACACAAAAGAAATTCGCACTTCAGAACTGCAATATTTAAAAGCTTTGAGGTGGAACCAAGAAAGATAAAAGCCCAAATTAAGTTTATTGCCACCCTGTGCTTCACTCTAATGCAGGTTTTGAACAGGGCCTCCCATTGGTATTAAAAGTTGGATGAACATCTGCATTTAAAATACAGGAAACCAAGCACGTGAAGTGCTTTTAAAATGCCATTTGCCATAGTAGATAGGGGGCTTTAGTATATGTTCATTTATTATTATAGTTGTATGGCAATATGGTAAAATATATTTGCCAAGTGGGCAATACAAGCTCAACTCTAAGTCAACATAATATGCTAGATTGCTTAGATTTTCATAAATATTTTTGGTGCTTATTTTTCCCAAACATAACTCTCATTTCCCAAAATAACAATTTCTTTAATTTTTAATGAGAACAAAACCATGGTAAGATCTTATCATGCTCTCTTACGTTCAGATTAAAAACCACAAGAGGGGAGAAAAAGGAAAAGAGAGGCAGCCCCCTGACAACTCTCCATGTTCTCTTAAGTGGGCGAATGACAGGAACTATCCAGTAAGCAAATTCTTTCCCTCTCTCTGCAGAGCAGCAAACAAAGTAACTATAAAATGAATTTCTCTTTATGGTCCTATACCAAAAATATGTATACAAATTAACATCCAAATGTCTTTAATTCCCATGATATGTCTATTAAGCAGCAATTCTCCATAAGGCTGTTTAGCTATCCAAACAGCAGCCTAAAATTATTATCTCTATAAGCTTTCCATAACTTATCACTCAGCTCCTATGAAAAGCCATTAATTTTGGCCTCTCTCTATCTTGGTCTCACAGGAAATATTCTGCAAAGGGATGTAATAAAAATGTGATTTCTACCATCATTTCATTAAAATTCCCTGTTAAATTTCTATCTGAACAGTGTACATAATATAAAAAAACTCAGGGCTCTTATTAATGGTGCTGTTCCTTATGATACGGACTTTAAAAAATAATGAAGACCATTTCTTACTTGTAAGAATATTGTTCATTTTTCATTCCTATTAAAATTTAATCTGGAAGTTGTTTAAAAATGTTTAAGTTTCATTACATTTCAACATCTTAAGAAGGGGAAAGGGCTACCAAGTTCATGAGCAGGAATGCTGTCACTCATCTGTCTCTTCCACTGATATCTCAACAGTAAATCACTTGACCTATCTATGACTCAAGATACCCATTTGCAACAGTTCACTACTCACCCACCTCATGAAAGCACTGTTGAGACAGTGTTTTCTGAAGAGCTTCAGCTCCGTGGGTGGAGAACGATAGAGAACAGAGGAGTAACATCACTTCCTCTACTTCACAGTATCTCTGAGGTTTTGGGAGAGGGGTTTTGGTGGTTTTGTTTGCGGGTGGGGTTTTTGGTGTGGGGTGTTTTTTTTTGTTTTCGGGGAGTAGGTGGGTAGTGGGTATTTTTACAGGATTTAAGCAAGCTGAAATCTGCAGGAAATTGTGGTCAATACACTGTAAAAAAACACATTAAAAAGCCATGACTCTTCAGTATGATAGCGTTCTTAGCAACCACCCTATGGACAGGCTAAACCAGAATTGCCTTTTTGAAACTGGAGAACCAAGTTGTGCAGAAGCATAGCCTAGCTCTCAAAAGCGGAAACCCGGCAGCTCTCCCCACTGCCTTTCACAGCAACACCAGGTCATTTAACATTTTAAGAGCTTTTTAGATGCTACTAGTGCTCTATCTTTAAACTGTGTTCTGTGTTTAAACATGTGCAGAGATCCACCTACCTCACCAGCTCCACTGCAAGGGCACAGGGCACACTCCTGCACTCGCTTCAGCAGCCCACTGTGCACCCAAGTCAAGAGAATTAACGTTCTGTGGCAATACCGAGTTAAATGAACTGACAGTAACTCACCAAGAAAACTAAAATCAAACTATCAGAACTAGGACATGCATTTCTCCACAAACATTGTGCTTAAGCACTTTCTACAATCAGGTCTTTTATTCAAGGGTTTAATTTTAGACATCTAAGTATAAAAATTCTGGCCCATACATTTAATGGAAGCGTGCGATTGCCAAGCTGAGAATGTTAAACCTAATTTTAGTTTTCCTTTGCATACTTGTTTTTTCACACAATTTCTGCAACTGAATAGAAAAGTATCTGTGATATTTTCTGGACCGTATTCACAATACTCATTTTAGTCGTTGCATTTTGTGTAGTTATAAAGTCTACTCCAATGAATTAGAGCTTTTTCATTATTGCCAGTGAGACCAAAATTTCATTCTCAGCACTGAAAGTATTTTCTGGCAAATTTTTTTTAGTCCTGAAAACATTTCTATTAAAATTAATGTTAATACATTGTGATCTGCACACATCCTAAATTAGAAACTACAACTTCCCTGAAAGTCTTCTTTTTATACCTTTTTTACTCAATTAACATCCAGCTATTGTGCTACAGGCAAATTTTTGAATTTTCTTCCTCGCATAGATGGTTTCATAACAGGGATATATTGATCTAAACTAGTTTCATTACTACTAATGCTCTACTAAATTTTAAAGACAACACAATATTGAACAGAATAATGTGTTCTATTAATAAGCATGCTATTGAAATACTGAGCAGATTTATTGCATTTGGATGTTCAAATAAACACTAAGATCATTTTCTATAAATCATCTCCTGCCTAAAAAGATGACTGAAATGGGATTTGATTTTTTAAGAAAGTAATAAAGACAATGAAAACTCATTTGAAAAATTAACTAATGGATTTTAATCAAAAAGAGTATTTTCTAATCAGACGTGTTTGGGTTTTGTTTGAAGCAGTACTTTCCCACAGGTACAAAGGACCTCTAAAGGCACTGGCTGTAGCAACAGTTTGAGGAAAGAAGTTTAAAAAGAGATTCAAGCTCTGTTTTGTAAATTAAATAAAGCAGAGATGGCAAAACTTTTAAGTCCATACTGCACAGTACTTGGCTCTTGCACGCATACTTAAGCTGGCTCGAGAACCGGGAGCTAAGTATCCATGTCAGTGCAGTATCTGCCTGAGCCTGCTAATTAAGCCTGCTGAGAAGAACTAATTACTGATGCAGCTCTACCGCTTCTGGGAGCCGAGCTAATACCACTATGCGGTACAACATATCAGCCCATTTGGAGCAGGCTCAGGTACCTGACCAAAGCAGGACACAAGCATGCCCTTAAGTAATTCATTTCTGATATCAAACAACAAATAAAGATTCTGTTTCTTCAGCAGTGACCCAGTATGTGATGTCCCCCAGGCCCCCTCCCCGGTGGTGCCTCATCTGCCACATACAGAAAACACTCTCGCAGGAGTGCATGAGCAGGGAAGGGCGTATTGAAAGACAGGGAGATAAGCACCTACTGATAGCTAGCATAACTGCAACCAAGGGTTTGCACACTCTGAAATCTTCTTCATTAACTCTGCAACAAAACATCCTCATTTCCTGCATTTTTGATTGCCACAAATACCATACTAAGTGCTCAGGTTAAAAGAGAATGCTTTAAGCCATTTTCCAGCACAGACTTCAGCTGCCATAAAACATTTGCTTCCTATCTCGCCCTAACACTTTTCCATAAGAATACTGCTAAAATTACATGGGAATCCAAGCTGAAGGAAAAAAGCGAGATTGTAATCAGGACAGCAAGCCCTGCTAGGGCTAACGACAACTGCTGGTTACTATGGCTAGAAGATAACAGCAAGGCAGGCACAGAGCACCTCTGTGCACTCAGCAAGCTCATGTGGCAACATGCTTCTGTGGTCACCCTGTCTTTCCATCTCTTCTGTCATCACTACATATTTTCTTTCCTTTCTCTGTTGCCTGTATCCCAAACCATAAGCTTTACGGGACAGGAACTGCGTTTTATTTACACGTGCAGCATGTGCCTAAATGACTCAAAGATTGGTGATTGTGATCCCTCCATTCCCCAGCACCTCCACAGTGATACAAATAAATAGAAAATCTCTGAATGTTGTTTCTAGTTTACTACAGCAATAGTAAAAACAAACCCTGGCAGTGCTCTTGGTAGTTTGTATGTATTTCCAGGCTGAGAATCCTGTCGCCCAGAACAGCATCATGCTTAGCAGCAGACCACCACTGGCTCCTTTGCCAAAGTGCTGGATGTCACTGCCTGACTGCCTAGCACAGAGCCTATCGGCTGGTGCAAGCACCAAGCTGTGCTTCTGCAAAATTGCAGTGTGGGCCAGAAGTCTTTATCTTCCTTTAATATTCATGCTATACCTGCAAGAATGGAGCTTGGGCTTCTAGCACTATCACAATACAAACAACTACAATAATTTTTTACAAGCTGCCATTTCTGCTTGCATGCGCTGTATGGCCTACAAAAGGTTATGCATATAAAATTGTTAGGTTACAGTTATTATCTTGTTAGAAAGAGCATTTTAAGAGCATTCGAGGAATGAAAGGACTTTTTTTTATTAATATTTCAGTAAAACTACAAGCGTGCAGTACTTGTTTCTGATGTAAGAAAAACTCATTTCAACTCAGTAATCCAGCATAACTACATCATCAAATCACAACACCTCCAAAATCTTAACTGATCCACGGTCAAATTCTAACCCAATCTCCATTACTTCAACAGAGATCTTCTGCTGCATAACAAGCTCCTAATCACAGCAATGTGGAAATCTTCTGCCTGTCAAATGTTACATCTTTATAATCCCAATACTGATTAAGTATATTTTTAAACATTCCTAAAAAATTATTGTCATTATGAAGGATCTCTCAATGACCTTTGCTGCAAACTTTCTGCTGTTCTCCCAATCATTTCACTCCCTACCCACATCCCCTCCACAGCCTACCACAAAAGTATAAAAGCCTTTTTTATTAAATGCTCTCATCTTTGTTGGGCAGCTGAACTTGGCAAACTCATGACACCCACCACTGTGCAGGAAAGGCATATACCTACCCTCGCTTACAAAGTAAATGTCAGAGTTTCTTCCAAGTTTGAGAGAAATATCAACTCTGGATCTCCACAAAGCCCTCTTCCCATCATTACATACACCCACGTATAATCTTCACAATGCTTATCAGAGAAGATTACCCTCTCAAGAAACAATAACCTGGATGAATTCTTCTCCTGGGAGTATCTACTGAGATAGCATTATCATTGTCAATAAGTAACAACAGGGCATGGCTACATCACCTCCCCATTCATCTGCTTGCACACATCTCCCTGTTTCTACCCTTTGTCTTTTTCTCATTCTAGTCTTATATTGTCATTTCCCCCATTTACTGTTAATCTCTAGATAACGACTTCTGTAACAAGCAGGTTACAATGACTGCTGTAGGTAAACATTATGTACATGTCAGAGGTCTTCTGCTTATCTTGAATCATTCTCTATCTGTATTGGCTTATCAAGTAAATTATTTGTTGACTACTATTAGCCCTCTTTTCACTAAAGTCCTAAAACAAGCTCTAAAAATTAAGTTAATAAAAGAAATAAGGATTAAGCACCTCAGGTCTCATTAACAATACTGAGTCTTTAGCAAGACATTTCAGATTATTCCTTGCACTCTTCTTTAAGGGGGACACTCCTCTCACCCAGCATGCTTCAGGATTACTTCCCCTGCTCCTACCCTCTTTAAACAACTGGTTGGAAATGGAGTGGACCTTACCAAGTTTCACTAGCTCACTACCTAGCCAGCACCACTACCTGGAGCTAATACTTCGATTTCCATGAAGAGGCATAATTCAGGCACGTTACTGCGCAATCAGTTTACTGAGATGTGAAAACCTGTGTTCTTACCTGAGGCTCTTGGGCGTATTTCTGACCAAAAGGAAAAGTAGTGTTCAAAAGCTGCAATGTGAGAAGACTAATGACCCCATTACCATTTAAACTGTTTGCCATTTTGCATGAGCGCTTCTTATGGCAAATTAACAGACTGGACTCACCACTCTCACTCCAGCATAACTGCTTATTTCGTAGAGGGCTTTGGTGCAAAGGAGTAATGCCATTATGAATCATGACAACGCTTTGTACTTGTGGTTTCACACACAGCACTTGAAAAGCTTTATAAGTGTTGGTGGGAAGCACTCTGAACCTCACTGTACAAACACTGAACTTAGGCACAGAAAGCTGATGTAATTATCCAAAGGTCACAGAGCCAGTCAGTAGTAGATACAGGACAAGAACCCACTTACATTCACTCCCAGATCCTCTAATGGAGCATCCCTCCCTTACTGCAAAGAAATTTTAAGTGTAAATCAATAATTGAGGTCACTGAAAACTTTCTGCATGTAGATTGTAGTGAAGTCACCCTCTAGGAAAGCACTGACAAAAAGGAAGGTGCTTCATGAATTTTTCATTGGTCCTTATGTAAGGATACAGCATTCCAGAAGGAGGTGAGAGGAGAGGACACTTGCTCAGGAAGCCCTGTAACCGGGCTGCAGTGACAAATCATTACTCCCAGAACACTGCTCAAGGAAATGTAATGCTGCCATTTTCCAAATGCTGGGTTATAAAACCTTTCACACATGTAATATTTAAAACTGTGAATTACCTTCGAGAATGTATCCAAACATCTAGCAGTACAAGTCATGCTAACGGTTATCTGTTTATAGGTCAGAAGGGCAGTAAATTATTGCAATGGAAAGTAGTAAAGCCTGCATTGTATCCAGTTGTGCTGTTTAACAGGTGATAGTGAAAATAGGTGAGGCATGGAAACTTCAAGTTTTTATAGCTCCTGCCTCAATCTGTATTCACTTATATAAAGATGTCACATTTTTAAGCACTTAAAAGTCAAATTGTCTGGAGAATACATTCATATAAAATTTATTTTCAGAAACTGATATTTAGCCTACTGCTATCAGAGCTGATTGCTCTTATATATAAGCTTTATTCAAGTTTCTACAGGTTTGAAAATACAAAGACTGACATTTCAGATCCCATACTCAAGTGTGCCATTAGCCAGAAATTGAAATGGGAACATTTCCACTTTCTCAGAAATACTCAGTTTGTTAGGGTGATAACTGCACTAACTGCTTTTGAGCTTTTGTGAAGCTACTAAATATGACTCTGCTTCAACACAGACAGGAAGGAGGAGTCACAATGGCAAATGAAAAATCATGAATTGGTGCCTTAGCACAATATTCTCCGAGTTGTATAGTCTTAAAGCTCTGCCAAAATAGCTATTTGTAAAGTGGCTAATGGCAAAAATGTTTTATTCTGCTTTTGTCAGAGACATGTTTATCAGGCATTGGACAGCCAGACAAATCAGGGTCTAATTAGTTCAGTCAATTCCCTCAGTTTTATCCTTTCAGTCTACATTGAGTTATTAAAGCATCAGAAATAAAATGCTACTGAGACAGCAATAAGGAAAATAAGATGTCAGAACTCTATTAACAATGGCATTTTCATACAGCAATGTAAATAGAAAATCAAATTTATGCAAGAAATATATATCAGTTAAGTAATATTTTATACAATCATCCTATATTTACCTTTAAAGCAGCTTTCATCTCCAACTAATTTAAAAAAAAATGCTTCTACACTTCAACATTGTGACTTCTTTGCAACACTGACCATCATTCAGATTCAATGTCTACCTAGGTCAAGAGGATATTGGTCCCCAACCCAAATACTACAGTTGTACAAATAACAGTATGTGAGTAATAATTTATTCCACTCTCGACATTTAGCCAGCTCAGAGAAAATGTGTGACAGTTAAGCAGTTGCAAGATAAAAAGAACTGGAAAATGCCACATTCAACGGAAATGACAGGAAATATTTAGGTAGACAGAATGTAATAAATTTGGCAGACTTATGGGCGTTTAATTGCCCCTTTGTGAAAAGAGATAAATACATGTAAAAACCGTAACTGTGAAGACCAGTTTCTGGGAGGAACAGCTTTCTGTTAGGGGTGTCTGAATCTTCATTACTTGAATATGACCATCACAGAAAGAAAATTTCCTCGTCCCACAGCAGTGATGGTTGTGTTGGTGGCAGTACCCCCCAGCCCTGTGCCAGGCTTCACACAGGCACCAAGAGGACAGTGGCCTCTGGCCCCAGAGGGGCTGTCACGTGTACCAGCAACTTTCTGGTCTAACATCAGCTCACATTTGCTAGCACAGACAGTGAGACGTTTCCTACTTCAGGCAGCCAAATAACTGAGCTTCATTTGCTCCCAGAAGACAGTAGGATGCACTTTTTTTTTCCTCCCCCTACCAGTCTGAAATAGCTCATCTACCATGATGGCTGGGAAGTCCCACTTTAGCTCTCACTCAAGCATCACAAGTGATCCTGTCCATCGAACCAAAATACAGAAAGATTCCTCACTAACACAGATGGGGAAAAAATGGTGATTTCTACAGCAACTTCACTGCATAAGGAGAGATACTTCCTATGCTTTTGTTTGTTTTTTAAAAAAAAAGGCAGCTCCCTATTTTAAGTGTTTCTGGCATTTAAAAATTTTCCATAATATCCTTAAATTATTTCTTACTACTTTATTATAACAGAAGTATTCATCCCTTATTTCAATCTATTAACTTTCTCCTATTAGGAAAAAAGTTAAAAGGGCATAATGAACATCCCTGGTTTTGCCAGGTCTGTTTGGCAGCCTGCCACCTGGAATATGCTCCCACATAGAAGTTTAGACTCATGGGTCCAAAAGGTTGAAGACAAATTAAAAGGAATGCATACAATATTTACTAATTTTAACACAAGGGATTAGTTCAGCATGTAAACAGCATTAATGGTATGTCTGAAAATCAACAAACCAAGAAAAATACGGTCTTAATTATTACTTAGGATTGTACACTTTGTGTTCAGTGTTGATCATCTCAGTGATGATGCCATCTAATCATTCATGAACAAGTAAAAGAAGTACCTTGATATCTGATCAAACAATGAGGATTTCGGAAGGAAGATGCCCAGATTCTTCTAAACTGAATAGTCAGTTGGATTTGAGTAACTTTCTGAAGGGGCCTCACATTTTCACTCTTGCTTTCTGCAGAGGGACCCAAGAGTGACTGAGGATCCTATCACACACATCATTAGCAAGAAGGAATTAGGCATTAACTTTCCAATACGCTAGTGTTCACCAAGTTACACAGCTTGACTGACAAAGCACTAAAAGTAATAACCTACTTATGAAATATTTTTTTAAGCAAATCTATAGTCTTCTGCATTTATTTCTTTTTTAAAAGCACGTTGTTACAATAACTGTACTTTGGATAAACAGTTACAACAAAACTAATGCTTAAAAAAACAGATAATAAGAATGCATAGGTGTGTGTCTAGCTAATAGAGGACTCCAGTGTTCTCCTCTTGTGCTTTACTTACAGAACTGCAGATTCTCCATTTCAGGTGACATGATCCTTTTTACCTCTGATGAATAAACATGCCCATGAAATGAATCACATAATACACATATCTCCCCTGTGTCATGGAGCACCAGGGTTTTTTTCCCCACCATGTTGAGTATTTGTTCTTTCTAACACAGCACAGGCAAAAAGACTACGTTTTTACAAGAATTAACTTATGTATGAGAAGTCCCAGACCAACTGAGCTCTCCTTACAGAATCTTACATTCTTTAACTAGACCAACAATACATCTTTGCATTTACACAGCATTTTAAATTCAGTGAGCTTACATGCTCTAACAAACAGTGGGCATCATCTTCTATTTAAAGAGCAAGAAACTAAGCCAGAAAGCAATTAAATAACCTGATGGCAAGACCGTAACAGAAAATAATTAGATCCCAATTCATCTGCTTGCCAGCCCTCACCTACCTGGTAGACCACAGCAGCACTCCCAGTGGCACACTTCTATGCAGAATTCTCATGGTCAGCACAAGTAATGAAAAATATTAATCAAAACTTCTCATGTCCCTTTAATGACATTCCCATGGATAAAATGAAAAACAAAGGTCTAAATATTTAAAGACCTTTCTGCATGTGAACATTTATTTCCTCAAGTAAAAAAGGACTTCTTCCAGACCACTGGCTGATTTTACCTGAAGCTTCAGAATCTACACAAAGGACCTAAGATTTTTGAAAAGGCTGACTACCAATACTCCTTCACTAGTAGTCCCAGAGTGCCTAAATGAATGAGTGCTGAAGGATAAGTATCCAAAAAGAAGAGTTGTGCCAAGAAGCTGCATTAACAGTGGAGTGTTGTGCTTTATGTGATGAATACATGGATCTCAGGAAAAGAAGTGGTCTCCACAGCTGTCACTCGAAATCCAGAAGAGTGACCTCAGCTGCTCACAGGCTGTTCTACCTTTGCAGTCTCACAAGCTCATTTAATGAGACAAGTTCTCTATTAAGAGTTTCAGTCTCATTTTCTGTAACCACAAATATAAATAGTTACTGACTCAAATTATGTTCTTGGTATGACTGTGAGTAAAAGCTTTTCTGCTGAGGTTTAGAAGTGACATTAGCTTGCAAGAGTGGGTCCTTGACCTAGCCATAGGAGGCACCAAGGTCCTTATTTCTTTGTGAGAAGTTCTCTGTCTGAAGTTTTAGAGCAGAAGCATTCATCAGATGCACCGTAAACCGACAGTCTTCAAGTAAGGCACTGATGTTCATGACCCAAGCCCAGATAGTAAGATGAGTTTCTGAAGTTACACATCAGAAAACAGAAGACCGGAAAATTTGTTTGGCCTGCTCCAGCCAACAGGACTGCTGCTACTTATGGAGAAGAGAACAGATGGGGAAAGATGTAACATAGAATCAAATGCATCTGTTACAGATCGACCAGAAATTACTTTATTTCAAGGCAGAGACCAACCTCAAGGTAATCCAAACTTCTGAGACAGGTCAGAAGGCATCATTTGCTTTCCCCTACTCTAAATCATACAAAGTAGCTCAGCCAGCCTGAGAAACCACGTATCTGTGTGGTTAGCTTTGACTACTGTGATTTCAAATTGACAGTTTTCTTGCACAGACAAGAGAAACTCATGTATCCCTGTTTGTGTTGATGGTACTATGAATCATCATGGGCACTGACGGTCCTGAACGTCAGCATGGTCTGTTTCCATCCACATCCCAAGCTCTGAAATCATAAGAGCAGATTTCCAGAAAGAAGAGAAATGTGTATTACTATACATCTGAAAGTGAGACATTTCACACATTTTCTAGTATCCGCCATGAATAGATGGCAACCAAAAATTGCTATGTGATTATATTTAACACATTCACTGGATCAGAGACAGGTAATCAGGCTGTTCTAAACCATAACCACATGCAACATGTATGCAGTCTTGCAATAAATGCCATAGATGCACAGTCTGTGCTGATGACACCTCATCAGATATATTCCGCCTATAAAGGGAAATTAGTCCAGCACTCTCAAGAATTTTCTGTATTTGTCCTATGGTGGATAAAATCCCAGGAGGACAGTCCTTAGAAACTTCAAGTGGCAAACTGTGCATCAGAAAAAACTTTAAGTTTGAACTTTTTGCAGCTCAAAATGAAGAACTCCGGCTAAATCTTAGGGTATTCAGAACTAACTTGAAGAGATATTTCTGCAGGCAATCATCCTGGTACAGACAGATAACAAATTCCCACCTTCTTAGCTGAAAGAAAATTACAGCCCTGGCTCTCATGAAAAATCTCTGCCATACAAAGACCAACCTATAGTGCCCTTAACTGATAATCACCTGGTTTTCATTAAATAAAGACACTTCTAATTAAACAACCCGATCAGCACACAAAAATGTGTGCTTTGCAAGCAAGAGATGGTAAGCAATTTATCTTTCAATATAATAATGACTAGTATCACACTACCTGGAATTTAAACTGATGAATAAAGATATTTAGGTTATGAAGTCCTACTCATTTCAATAGCAAGAAACAGCAACTCTGATTGTTTTGGTGTTAAGAAATAAAGGTCCAGTGTCAGACTATTGCTACTGGCCCAGAAGCATTTTCACTTTTTACCAAAACAGGTTCTCACAGGATGATCTCTCTCTTGAAAGGCTGGTGAAGAGACAATACAAGGTAGAGTACAGGAAAAATCAGGTTGGAAGGGAACTTGCTAGTTACCTGGTCCAAACCTTACCAAAACAAGGCCACCTTCAACGTTACATTAGGTAGCTATTCAGTTAGGCTTTGAAAGGCTCCACCACCCGTTTTCAACAAGTCAGGAACTCCATCACAACATACAGGACCTGCCTGAGAGGAATCTGGTAAGTCTGGTACCAGGAACTGGCGAATTGAGGAAGCTGGAAGTACATGAAAAGCTGATTTTCAAGAGTCTCAACTTTTGAAAAAGGCCAAAGCAAAGACAGCAGAACCAAACGGCATGTACATAGGTCAAATGGACTATGCAACCAAACGTGACAGCATATGGGTAGCAGCTGGGATGTCTGCACTCCTAATGGCTCTCAGGTAATTCTGCAAAGCAAAGGGCAGAATAGAAGTTTTCTTCTTCAAGGCATGCAGCATAATATAAGATCTTTGATTGCAACTACAATCTTATGAAGCCTTGCATTCACTGAAGAAGCCTTACTCTCACTTCACAGACAGACTGAGAGGGTGCTGGTGAGATGGTCACAATGCTCTCTCCCAAGAGCCTTTACAAGGGTTATACATGAATAAATTTCAATATCTGATCTAAGAGTTTGTAAAGTGCTTCTCAAGGACAAGCACTCCTGCTATGAATTTCTTAAATTTTCATTAAAATCCAGAGCTATAATTTCACAATAACAACAATATCATCAAAAGTCTACAAAGCCAAGAGAACATTTTGCTGGAAAGGGAGGCACTGTCTTCTTCGCAGATTCATCCCCCAACAGAAAAACACACACCACAGCCAGAGATGAGTGTCCACCTAAGGAAAAGATTTCCACAGAAGGGATAGTTTTTAAATCCAAGCGGTGAAAATGAAAGAGGCCCCTTCGAAGAAAAGAAAAATAAAATCAAAAGACCCTAAAGAGACTAGAGACAAGGCTCATTAAAGACAACAGAGCAAAGAGACAGTGAACTGGCACAGATCTCAGTTAAGCAGTGAACTGCTCAGAACTCACTTAAGCAGTGAGCTGAGAGTGAAGTGCTTATCACCAAGAATACAGCATCATTCGCAGCGTGCAAGGAGATGGAGCTTTTACATGAGCCAAAGGGTTCTACTATGGCACACATTTCCAGGGGATTGAGTGCAGGTGAAGTACTATTGTGAATGCTAGCAATACGCAGATATTCCAGTACTGATGTTTCCTTTTCTTTTAAATATTTATGTCCATCTGCATTGCTGTTCAGTGTTAGCATTTTCTTAGAGAAGACAGGTAAATTAATTATGACTTGGTAACCTAAAGGTGAAAGGAAAAAAATATGATTTTTTCTTCATCCTATTACAAGGTGGTCTACTCCAGACCACCCTAAGTTTGAAATATCATTTGAATACATATGAAGAAGCACCCAAAACCTGACATTCTCAGTAGAAAACAGGAAGAATGAGGACAAAAACATTATCTCCTTTTTACAGATAAGAGAGGCACAGAGAGAGATCAGAGGATTTGCTGAAAGTAGTACAGGTAAGACAAGGCTATACCCTATATTTACTTATGCTAAAACTGTCGCTGTCTGGCCTCACAAAATTATTCCAATACCCTTGGGTCCACAGTCAAATTAGTTCTTTATTTATTATCCCAGTTCTCAAGTATCTTTCAGATGGGCTCATCCATTGTTCCCTTACAGCTGGGTAAACAGACAAAGTCACTTCTATCATGCAGGTTTATCTTATAGCATTCAAAACCCTTTGCATATGTGGGATTATTTTTTTTTTCTTTAAGCAAGCTAAGAATGTGTTTAAAGGTGACCTGTGTTTAAAAAAAAAGGAATGGGTTAGTTTGGGGACAATCAGAAAGGAAAGACTTCTGAAGGTTGACTTGTTTCAATACCCTTTTCAGAGGAAAAAAATAAGTCATCAAATAACCTATGTTTGAAGCCTCAGTATGTAATCATATTTATTAAGGCAAAAAAAGGCAATGATACGGACAAGAGTTTTAGTCAGTGACATGACAAGAAAGCAAGGCTTTCTAGTCCTTGCAGGAGAAGCCTTCCTTTGGACTTGATTGTGAAATGACACCACAACGGTGTCAACAGTTTTTAAGATGAGCAAAGTGATTCAAGAGAAACAGTAACACTAGGGAAAAAAAGTAAAAACAAAATAAAATACCCTCCCCTAAAAGTTAAATCTTCTTAAGACCTTACAATCTTCCCAAAGCAGACCATGTCTTCTAGTATGCTTGCACAGTGCTTATTACACAACCATACCTTGTTCCTGATGGGGACCTCTGGCACCAGTGAAATACAAACAGCAAACAGGAGGCACACAACGTAATATACAAGAAGAGGGGAGAGCAGATATCCCACTGAAAATAAATTCTTGATATTCCTTTATGTCTACAATCCCACCCCATATCCATGGCCCTTTCTACACAGGGAGAAGAACCAAAGCTTAAAACACTACACCACAAGAACCCATGTAAATCAAGGGAATTAGCAGACGTGTTGGTAATCTTCCACAAATAAGAAAAAAAAGCTGCCAGCTGTCCTTGTACATTCAAAGATTAACACCAATAGGCAATGCTGAGACTACAGGTATTATCCTTTAGGTGAAATAGCTCAAGAATCCCAGTCCTGCAGAAACGCAGCTGCCTGTCCAACTTGTGTGACTCGAGTCCTAACCCTACACTGCAGGACATCTACAGACCCATAAGCCAGAGACTTGCCAAAGTATCCTGGGTCCCTGACACCCTTTGACATGGCAGTGAAGTAGCAACTATGTATCTAGGTTAGACCTGATTACCTAGAACAAGGGCAATTTTCTTCACATCCCTGTGTAAAGCTTCTGAAAAAGGCAAAGACTGAACATTTGGGAGTTGCAGGAAGAACATCCAAAAATCATTTTTGATACAAGCGGTTTAACTGCATTTTAATAGGGATGGTATTTTCTATTAACAGCAGGGCAGAAGCCCACTGTTCAGCAGAGCTCTTCACTTCCTTTACACAAGAGCTATCTCTTTGAATCTGTCTGAGTCAACTTTAGTGACCACTTTAATATTCACTTTACAATTAATGCTTCTTTTTATGGGTTGGTAGAAGGTAAACCAATTTCAGTCTGGCTTCTAGGTATTGAATTTATTATAAAAAGTTATGTACTTAAAACTCCTATAATGAAACCAGAGGCATCATGAGATATTAACCTAGAGTTAATGCTGAGAAGGCCAGTTTGAATAATTCAATTCATGTCACCTTAAGTATCTTTTCAAATGGAATTAACTTTATCTCACAAAAAAAGGAACTCCATGTTCCAGTTACCGATTATTGAATCCACGAGAGTTGTCTTAAATCATCTCACCACCATCTTCCCAGCAATTTTATTTCACTACTACCAGAATGCTTCTTTAAATTTTGAGGGCTGACTTTCGTTATAAAGAAGCAATATTAGGTAAGATGAAAACGTGGTTTCAGACTTATTGCCACCATTAGGTGATGCTAAACCAGACAAAAATAAAAGTTAACACCGAAGTATCTGCATTAGTTCAACACAGCTACAAACCAGGGCTGCATTTTGGCCACATGCACAAAGCTGCTGCAGTTTGCCTCCCATACAACTCCACCTCTTTTTGCAACAATGCCATAGACTTTTGGTAATGCTGCAGTACTCCTAAGCTATTAATTGTCTCATTTTAACACAAAGCCCAGCATTTAAGCACTGAAAGGAGATGTTTTCAAATACCTATCTATGCCTAGGGGAAACTGACAGCTCATAGTCAGCATTATTGTACAGTAAGAATGAGGGGAGCCAGACAGGGGAAAAGCCAGTGATACTAAAAACATAGGTGTAGCATCGGAAATTAATCAAAACAAACAAGCAGGGAAAAGAGGGGAAAATGAACAGAAATGAGAAAAAACAGCTCATAACAGGCAGAACAAAGAAGTGCTTCAGTACAGAGTACAAGTGTGCAGTCTCACATTTCTGCAAGACACAGGAAAATCAGGACATCTTACACTGAAGCAGAGATGGCCCGGCAACATCAGCAGCTGCCTGCAACAGGAAACGCCGATTACCTCTCCTAGGCAGTTCAAATAAGTGAAAACTAGGTAGCAAGCCAGTACTGGTTCATTTAAAGCCATACATATCCAGGATTTCCTTAGCTCAGCCAAAAACAAACAACAGGGAAAAGATTCCCAATGGATCAGGATTCAAACAAAACTCAAGAAGGCTTCCTTTAGCCTAATATTTAAACTACAGACTTTTTTCAAAATTCAGCTTAAAACAAAAGAGGGATAAAATCTTTAGCAGGGCAGAGCAATCTGGCATGGGCAGCACCCAGAGCAGGAAAAAAGTCTCCTGGGCCTGTCCCCCTCCCACTAACCCCTCCCTGCTGTGCTCCCCTGTCAAACTTCCCCACAGAGGCAGACACCAGAACGCAAGCCCTATTATACTTACCTGAACCTGTTAAGACCACTCAGAATCAAAAAACACCTATCACAACCCTAAGAGCTCACAGGTCAGGTATTAAGGCAAGAGACAGAAAGACAGCAACAAAAAAAGTGGGTGAAAAATAACAGAACAGTCCAACAAGAAGCAACCCAGTGACTCCTACTCGGTTTTGATAGCTATCACATGAAGGCTTGAGTTAAGGAAGGAACTGACTCAGTGAGGCAATCATGCACATCTTTCCAGTTTCTGAACTGTGAGGAGAAATACAGCATGAAGGGCCTGTTTCAGAAAAAAAGGTAACAATTTATAAAGCCAAATGCATTCAAGATGCAAACAGCTCTATGCCTGCCAGGACCACATAGAAAGAGAAAACTGAAGAGGAAGGGTAGAAACATCAGAAATATTTTGCAAGCTGTAAGAAAAAACAGTTGAAACATGCTCTGACGGGTTTTTACCTATGCCTACAAAGCTTTGCAAGGGGCAAGAGGGCTACGGTAATTCCAGACCTGCTAAGCTAGAGCTGTAGACTAGGTGACCATAAATGAAATGTCAAGGTAAACCTCAGTGCAATATCTGCATTTACATTCGTGGACAAAAGTACCTGTAAATATAAGGAAATAATGGGATCAAAGACAAGCTTGATAGAACTTTGCACATGAAATCAGAACACAAGTTCAGAGAAATCCCTGTGGAAACATTGATAGAGTGATTAGGAAGACAGAAAAACAAGGAGATGAATGTGGACTGCTGTACCATCACATGCTGATTTGACAACTGGCTGAAGGTTTCCTATTACCTGCTTCTATAGCTTTGCACTGCAGATGTGATTACACCAGATGCCTTTGTACTATGTGCTAATCAAGTACAAGGTTGGTGTATTTAGAGTTGAAAGGGTAAAGATGAAAGGTTAAGCATGGCAAAACCTGTTAAGCATCAGCACAGCTGCCACAGCGCTGTTGGACTACATGGGCTCCTCTGGACTGTTTTTCCATGGAGATCCTCAGCAAGTTGCCTATCACAAGTAAGAACACAGACACCATCCGTTCTCAGAGAAAAAGGTTCTTGTTTTGAACTCAACACCATCACAAAATGGATAGCAGATAAAAATGCAAAAGAATGAAATGTTTATAAAGGCTAAAAGCATGATAAACAGCTCAATGTTCAACAACATATTTTACCAAATAAAAACAACAAACCATCAGCAGGATAAAAGAAGATTGCTGATGCCGATGAAGTCAGAGAAACATTGCTACCTGCCTTCTGAACAAAATTAAAAATTATGCCTTCCTTCACCGGTTCCTGAGAAGTAGGATCTGTCTGTGCAATTTTGTTAGCACAGAACCACTGAAAGGCCAGAATCAGGCCACCTTCTGGATACTCTATGCTGATGACTTTACTTCTAGCCCTACTATAAGTCTTTAAGACTGTTGCAGCAAAATAAAGGATCAAGGGGCCAACCTATAAAAAAAAGGCATTGTCTTAGGTAGGATAGACTCTGGAGAATGCAGATGGAAGCTACAAAAAGAAAAAAGCAGGTAAGAACATCAGACAGAGCACTTGCATAAGTAGTCTTGATTTCCAGGGTATCATCTGTTATCAGCAGGGATGCAAATCAAGTACCTAGACATTTGAAAAAAAATCTCAAGCAACCATGTTTTCAAGGCTTTGGGTAAATATATCTGAGAAACAGTTTACTGCTTAATTTAACACAGAACGGTCAGAGTTGGAAGGAACCTCTGGAGATCATCTAATACAACAGGTATCTCTAGCCCACATTTTCTCTTTTAAACTGCAAATATAATTATAGGTCTTCTATAAACAGCTCAAATCAGATGGGCTGCATTACAGACTTGAGAAAGCTCTTATTGACCAAATACATCACCTGTAATGTCCTTTCCAGTCATCAAAAGCCACAGTGAAAATCTGAAAGGCTGTATCTATAGTGAATGCAATTATTTCACTGTTTAAGAAAGTGTACAGAAAACAGAAAAGCATCTTAACTTTTCTCTTAGCAAATGATGGGTCCTATAATTCCTACTCCATTACAACTTCACCCATTTTATTGACCCAGAATCCAGGGGTTTACTTTTTTCTTTTCCTGCAATCCAGGTATTAAGTGAACGACTCACAGGAAGCTAATCACAAAAAAGTATTAAACACCATAATGCAAGATAACACACTTAAAAGTTGCAGTTCTAGTAAAAGAGAAACGATGTATTGCAGAAGTCATTTAAAAAACAGGAAATGGAAAAAAAAAAGTTTACCTTTTGGTCCTTTTCCTTGGCAGCACTGAGTTCAGAAAGGGAGAGCGATAGTTTTTCCTGCTGCTCAGCTAGGTACTTCTGATAAAGGCTCAGAAGTTCCTGGCATTCTCTGTACTGCTGCTGCAGAGGTGAGACATAAGAAGTTAAGGGAAAAAATACTCTTTAGCAAATAGTTAAGAGTCAAATATATACCAGCTTAGTCTGTGTAAATCTGATTTAGATCCATAACAGTTGAATTTAAAAACAGATACTGTGCGTTTGAGTACTGCCTAATGATGATAAATCTGCCTAGAGATGAATGTTTAAGTACAACCTTCTTTGTACTCAGAGAGTGGGAAAAGAAGAATTGCACCAAATTCTTTATCATTGGAAAAGGGACAGCAGCAGGAGGCAGGTGATGACATTGTTTCAGTTGGAACAATTACAACCCTCTGATTTGTATTCAGCAAAGCCAGACACTACCAATGTTTATTTATAAATAAATAAATAGCCAGCCAAGTAAGTAAATAGTCCATTTTTAAGCACAGACATGGATTCACAAGCCCACATATCCAAATCCAATCTCTTTGCTTGATCACCAACAGCTCCAAAACCCACAGCCACAGATGCAGTGCTACAGGCCTTTTAGAGACCAGCAATGATTTTTGGACAGTAATTTGGAAAAGCAGCAATTGTGGTGTTGGCAAGGTATTAGCAAGCAACAGTGTCCTGCCTTGCTTGCAGCATTGAAATTCCAACAGGAGATAAATCTGCTCTTCACCTGTCATTGTGTAATTCCCCCCTTTGCTCACGTAGCATGGTAAACCATTTATGCTCCCCTCTCTCCCCCCTCACTTTTAATTATGCATGCAGATGGGATAAGGGCTCGCTGTCCAAAGAGATTACTCTGAATAAATACTTTAATAACAAGTCACCGCAATTAAGGTAGGGAACAAAAAACTTCTTCAATCTATAAAATGGTGTTGAGTTACAGATTTCCTTAACATTTTTATGATCTAATCATTGCTTCTGGGCAAATTCATGTTGCAATCATTTTTGCCAATCATGGCTGCATAAATAACTCACTGCTTTGTTATTCCCTGTTATGACCCTGAGTTTTGTTTTGTTTTGTTTTTCCTACTCCTCCATCTCCTTCTTCTTCTTCTTCTTTTGAGGGGGGGGGGGGTGGGGGGGCTTGCCAGGTTTTTGATTGTTCGGTCAGTTGGTTGGTTTTCTTTCCTTTAAATAAAAGGCTATGCAGAGAATAAGCAAAACATTTTAGGAAGGAATGAGAGGTTATTAAACCCCAGTGTTTAAATCAATCAGGAGAGCTCCTAGAACACCTTTCCTCAGCACCTGGAAATACAGGAGGATACAAACAATGGTATAAGCAAGCTAATTGCTTTCCAGAGCCAGCCTGCCTGAAGCCTAAGCTGTTTTACATTTCAGTTCATTTCATCAGAGAGCACCAAAAGGCTGAAGTGATTTGTGGTGGTCTCAGGAGTCTCTGCCAGCTATGATGTATATAAAAAGAATTTTTTATTCCGGTGGTAACCATAGGCAGTAATGTTTATAGTAGGTGAACATATTAGCCTGGACGCAGGGCATGAATTTTACTCTAGAAAAAGCCAGTTCATTTATACAGCCTAAGAGTTAAATGTCGGTATTTGAAGACAAATTATAGGGAAATTCATTTAAACCCATATTATGTGGCAGAATATAAAAACAGACAGTCCTATCTTTATCAATTTTTTACAGCCCTCTTAATTCACTCTGCTTCCAGCAGCCCCTTCCCCACAAACAGATTTTACCCTTTTTCTCCCTCCAGCTAGCACACTGCTGGCACAAGGAATGAGTATCCTAAACAGCCTTGGGTCACATGAGCGATGGCCATGCACCCACCCTCACTCTTGCTACAGGGTTAATACCAGTCCTGCCGGAAAGCTAGGCAAAATAGCCCTTACTCCCAAGCTTAGCACATACATGGTGCAAGTGTACCACAAAAGAGATGCCCAGTTTGTGTTTTAGACTGTAGAGCCCTTGCTGTGCACGTGCCACCACCTCTTGCTTGCAGCTCCCAAACTTATTTAAAATACAGCTTAAAACATGACATGCAAAAATTAACATTAGGAAAGCATGCACGCAAATCCTGATTGTCCGAGGGTCAGTTATATGATCACGACTGAGTAGGGCAGGAGTTAACATGAGCTTGAATGGAAGCCAAGATATCCCTGAAATTCTTGTAAGATTCAATCAGCACTGAAACTGTTGAAACTTCCTGTATTAGAAGATTAAAACCTAGTTCATTCACACAATCACTCTACATTAAGCAGTGTATTGTTACAGCCACCACAGTGTCTAAGAGTCCAAAGCCCTGCTTTGCTTCCTAAGTAAGTAAACATGAAGCTTTGAATAGGGGGGGAAAAAACACCCAAAGACATTCATTTGTTTAAGATACATGCAGAATTACTGTAAGTACGGTAATCCTCCATAATGTGCTAGTACATTTACTGCACAATATGTTCTTAAGAAAAAAAAAAAAAGGCTTAATATTAGATTTTATTCTTCCGTTTACTGTATTTTTTCCTAAAAGCAGCAACAGGACCCCTTTTTTCCCCTCCTAAAAATTAGCCGGGCAGTATACAACACTGCCAAAAAAATATTTAAATCATTCAGATATAACAAGGGCACACATACTATGGCAATACAGTCTCTAGACAAATACATAGATAATAATAAATACTTTCATAATCTGCTTAAAAAAATTAATGTGATAAAGGTGAAAAAACCCCATAGGACAACAAGTCCTACAGATTTGTATTCCACATAAAAAGTAATGTGCCTAAATGCTCACATCAAATATTTCTTCCTGTGTTCAGCAGCACAAATACTGGATTTACAAGATGTTAGTTACCTGAGAGAAGTGGTACTTAGCATTTCACTGAATGGTAGTTTTATGTCCAGGAAATATGCATTTAATGTATCTGAGTAACATATTTTATGCAGTTTGTTAGTAAAGTATTAAGGGGTGGGGGGTGGGGGGGTGGGAACACAAAAAATCAAAATCAGAAATGCGAAGGTTAAGATTTTAAGATTACAACAGGCACATTTATATGTCATACTGCAAGTACTATATATTTTATAGAATACATTAGTTAATTTTGTCACTGAATGTAAGTCACAGAATTAAGAGTTCATTTATGGCTTTTAAGAGATAATAACTTCAGCGAAGACAGAGTTGGCTTTGAGAGGAGGGACTGCTAGCATGCAGCAGTGGCACGCTTATAGAGGCCAGGAACGGATTGCCAGGGAGAGGGATGTTAGACAGAGAACAAAGAGCTTTTTTCTTAGGGGTGAAGCTTGGTGAGAAGGCACAACCAACAGTATGCTCAGCTGCTGCCAAAGACACAGTGCTGCTCACCCCCCACCCCGCCGTCTCACTCCCTCCATCAACACCAGCCCTGCAGCTCCCCCAGACCCCTCACTCAACCCAAGGGCTCAGGAAACCAACACAGCAAGGCAAAGGGTCAGTCAAGCACCAGAGCTGGCACAAAGCAAGCAGAGGGAACAGGCAGCTGGGAGAGGGGGGCACCTCTTCCAGCTGCAATAACCTGTCTGGTAGGGTCCATCCACTTTGCAAAGTCTCAATCTTACAAATATTTCTACAGCTCCACTCTTAAGCGTCAGGCTTTTAAGACTGCCCTGTGACGACACCAACTACTCCCAGCTTACTCCTTCTCACAATACTTTCAGCCCTCTCACAAGCTGAAGTAGGACAGACAGCTAAAGTTTCTTGCATCCCCAGAAGCTGGGGAAGGCAGGGGGAAGGGATGGGAGGGACGGTGCCGATCTCTAGCACACCCACTGACCTCCCGTACTGTTCCCAGCACACTGCTTCCACTGCCTCTTTGACTGTAAGTGAAGCCCAGCTTAAAACCTGAAGTGCTTTGGTTTAGAGCATTCAGCATCTTCCTATAAAGCTTTTGAATTCTACACATCAGCCTCCACATCCTTCTGTGGGCAATGTTCATGCTACATCAGCTCAAACACCCACCGGTCTCTTCATCTACAGCTGAAGTTTTCAAATAAAGCCAACACCAGGCTACTGCATGAGGGCCACCGGCTGAAGTTCTGCCTTTCTGAAATCACTTCTAAAAGGGGAAAAGAAGAAATAAGGTAGAAGGACTTTCTTTTTAGAAAGAAGGGGGGGGGGGGGGGGGGGATTAGCCTGTATTACTGAACAAGAAATGTTTGTGTTCGCCTCACTTTATTTTAAAGAAAAAAAATTAAACCTGAACCAATCTCCAAGGACAGGAATCTGAGGCTGGAAAAAAGGTTTCTAGAAGCTATTACCAAGGGAACCGAACAGCACAAATCAGATTTTTTTTACCAATCAACCTAATGACAAAGCTCCTTCTGTATTTTCAGAGTGTTTGTGAGAACTCACCTAGTGCCTCCTTCCTTAATAGCTTGTCACAAGCATTTTTGGGACACACATAATAAGCTCTACTGTTCCCTTTTTACACATGGAAAATTCGTGGTACAAGGAGTCCTCAGACGTGCCTGTGCACACAGGTACAGCTCAACAGTCCCATGCTCCACAAGCCAGCTCCAGGACACAAGCCTTGCAGCTGTAGGGTAAGTTAGCACAGCTCAGGCAACACTAACAGACTGGATTCATCTTGCACCTGATTAGCTCAGAGTGCAAGTTTGCCTGCATTCACTATGCGGACAAGCCCTAGTATTTCCCAAGCGTCAAACAAGATGCCAAAGGATGACTGACTCCTGTAGTCCCTGATTGTACCTCTGACTTGGACCATCCTTTCATCCAAGGCTGCATACTACAATCCACGCCCAGAAGAAAACACAACAGCTAAATCCCATCTTCATCAACAAGATGCTCCAGGTCTCAGGAGCCCCTACATCCAATGGAAGATTCTCTAGAGATTCAGAGCTATTACAGAGATATGCAAAGACTAATCAAGCACCCAAAGGAAGAAAAATAGGCACAAGTTAGATTTAAATTTAAGGCAGCAATAACTTATATTTTGTGGTAGAGATACAGAAAACTTCCAGGGATATGATTTCAGTGCATGATGAAGAAAGCTTTTTGACATCTGCCATCATGAACTAGTAGCAACAAAGCACGTTGGTTGTTGGTTTGTGTTTTTTTTTTTTTATTCCCTGCTTAAGGACATAGATCACTAACTACTTATCATATTGGCAGATTCAGCAAAGACTGAACTCTCCTCACTGCCTCAGAGAGTCCCTTCAAGACAAAGGCTGTGAAAAAACTAGACTGAGAAAGAGATGCTGAGGAAGTACCACTGACATTATGTTGATGAAGCTAGACTAAGCACTGAGAGGTCTTTGGTCTCAGAAGAAAAATCTACCCAGGTAAGTTGCAGGCAGACCTGTTCAAGGAGCTTTTGCACAGTCACAGTAGCACAGCATCAAGCACTTCATGCCTGATCTCATTTACCTTGGCTTTATTTTTCTCTGGGTTGTTTTTTTGTGTTTGAGTGTTGGGTGGGTTTTTTTCTTTTTTTAGTTTGGCTGCAACACCAACACTACACCACTTCCAGAATGCACCTGGACTGTGCCCGGCAACTTGAACCATGTCAAAACAAGCTCACATCTGTTCAATAGACACACCTCTGCATTATAACTTTGGCACCTTGTACGACCATGGCATTCCACTGCATTGTTTACTCAGTAGCCAAAAAATACCTTAAAATGCTTCTGCAAGAGTAAGAAGGCATTTCACCAAACTCAAGCAAAGACTAAAACCAACAGAGCTGGGTCACCCAATAATATCAACCCTGTAACCACAACTAAGGCTCAAGCTACACTTAAATGCTCATAATACAAGGGAAGAGAATTTACAGTCTTCAGAGCCCCAAAGGCCCACAACAGCCTTGTGGCAAATTCCACTACAAGTGTGCTCAGTTTGAAGTGGGCCCACATTATTCCATGCATCACACAAGCATATATTTTTCAGTATTTTGACACACGAGGAAATGAGGTTTATTTTTTACCTGGAGTATTTTGCGTATCGATAGAGGAAAGGTACCGTGCCCTTTGGGAAAGAAGCAATATGTATGTCATTCTGATTTCCACCTGCAGGCTTTCTTCTTGCTAACCAAAGAAAGGATTAAAATAATGCAACTTCAACTACTTACACATGAAAAGTCATATGATTAAAAATAAACTGCTGGTATTAATGAATTAACATCTAAAAGGAACACTTTAAAATATAAACTAAGATATTCTAAGCTCTTTCCTTTAGCATTAAAAAATTACATACTTCATTGGAAGCTGACCAGACTTAATTTTAAAGTACAACTTGTGTTTAACACATATACAGTTCTGCACTTTGACAATCTCATCTCTGAAGAGCAACAATGGGACTGCATTATGGAAATGAAACTATCCAGGCACAGATCTAAGTAAACCCTAACATGTTTCTTGTGCCTTTAAAATTAAGAGAAATAAAATAAGTGGCTTGAAACCATGTGAATCATTGTTCTGTGAAAGGGTAAAGACTAGTAACTTCTGTGAAGGTTTATTATCTAAACTCTGAAGATGCTGCAAAGACTGAAGTAATAAAATGTTTTATGAACAACTTCACTTCACTTATTCTTACATAACTGAGTTTATGTGGACCCCTTGGCACAGTGATACTAAGAACCTGTAGGGAAGATTCTTTTCAGTGCATTAAAGAAATCATCTGGTGCAGGTCTGAACCTTATGAGCCTTCAATTCAAAACACAATCTCCTCCTGATCCAAAATCTTCAGGAGGCACATTTCTGAAAACACTATAAAGAAGCAAGTCACATAGAATAAGATAAGGATCTCCAACCTGAAGCCCAAAAGTTATATTTTAATTTACACTTGAATATTTTAATGTTGTTATCCAGTCAGTAAATTAACTCAAGATGCAAGAATAAAAAGGGAAGATGCATAAGGAAGAAGGTCACAAGGTCCACAAAAGTTAAGAACTTCACTTCTGTCTGAAGCATCAGCATTATGTTGTTGAATACCACAGCTCTCATATTAAGGAATTGCTTAATACATTCCCATTCTGTTTGAAGGGAAATTAAATTTACATTCTTTGGGAATACAGTATTGTAATTAGTTCATGACTTGATTACACTTTGAAGTGAGCCAAGACTGCATATGGTGCATATAAATTAGTTAAGTTATGGTTACCTACCTAAAGGAAAGCTAGAGTTAAGAAGAAAGTCAGGGACGAAGCCAGGGCAGTCTTCTGGGGCTTTCAGGAAGCAAACATAAAACATCAAATTCAAATCTAATCACTGGAGTTACTGATGTCAGGTGGGAACAGAAATAAAAAACCAGTTACCTAAAGAGCTGAATGAGTTGTTTTCAAAAAATAATCTTTTCACCTCCACCCTACCACCTGTAGGGCAACTGTTAAAATTGATCCTAAAAAAAAGCAATAAAAGATAGAATATTTCCTACCCTGGTTAAATTTGCCAGTATGATTTATTCCTGGTACTTGTAATTTTTTAAATTTTTTTTTATAGACAATCTGAGTTTTATATCAACTAACAAGATGCTCTGTTCCACCCAGATGATGAAATTCCCAAGTTCACTTTAAACATACTAAAAAAATATTGAGATGCACAATATAAATATAGTGTATCTAAAATTGGCCAAACAAAAAGGGCCACTGGTATGATTTGAAAAGAGCAAGGAAAACATTTAAAGCTAAAACTAATTCCAAGCATAGCACAAACTCAGAAAAAATCTCTATCATACTTTCAAAATGAAAAAGCATTTTAAGGTACAGGATTTGATCCTATATATTGAAAATCCTTTCCACTGGATATGCCAATCAAACTGGACCGTTTATCTGCCATGTCCTCTGGTTCAAAGGTGGGTAAGGACAAAAATATCACATGCCATCATACGCCAGCAGATGTGCCCGGATCAATAAATAACAGTACCATCTCAGAGCTTGCACTTCCCATTCCAAGTGGAAAACACATCTCCAGCCTTACCTTCATTAATACAAAGAAAATGATGCTTTCAAGCAAAGAAAAACAGAAAATAAAGGTTTATTAATGCAGCCTGGCTGTGCTAACAACTTTCTTCCAGTGAAAAGGAAGAAATCAACACAAAAGGCAAGTTATGCCACTACACACACTGGTAAAAACATGCATTTTTGTAATAATGAACATGAGGAATCCGATGAGAGAAAAACTACAAACCTGAATACAATAAGTACAGACCTCACAGCTCATCATAACAAGCTACCGGTCCTGGCACAGGCCATAAAAATTTCTACTTTTGGCTTAAGAACTGCAATGGAAGGAGAACTTCCTCATTGGCAAGGAAGAGCTTGTTCAGAATATACTTGCTGCTTTCAGGGGAGCTCTGCCAACACCTACAGCAACTTTCAGGATGTAAAGATTTCTTTTGGCATTTGGTTAGATGGCACAGCTACCCAGCCTCTTCCACTGGAAACTGTTAAGGAACTTGTTACTTCAGTATTTGTCTATCAGCCTTTTAAGGAAGCCTTTTTAAGGAAAAAAGAAGCCTGGAGATTCAGCCACATACAATTTCTGTGCAAAACAGTCCCAGCATCCTAAAACACCACCATACATTTCATCATGTACGACAGAAAATAATCTCAACCTGTGCCATGTGAGAATATTAAGCCAAAAAAGGTATTTCACCACGCACCATCCACACGCAAACAGGGCTATTTTTTCCTTTCACATATTTAGAGTGTAAAATTAAACAAATAAAAGGAACACTGCATAATTCAGCTTTCATTTTCTATCAAATTGCTCATAATTGTAACTATAAAACGATAATATTCTACCATATGTGCATCTGCAAAGCCGACAAAAGCACTGGTCAGCCCCCGAGACAGGAAAGATGGACCTGTGGCTCCACCTAGTGGCCTCGCTGGGTATTACCGCTCTCCGAACCGAACTCGCACAGCGCGCTTGTCAAATTTTGAGGTTAATTTTATTACAGAGAGGTATCTAACACATCACTTTGAAACACGAAAATCCGCCATGCGATCCTCGTGCTACCGTTCTTCCTCAGAGCACACACACCCCCATCCGCACAGGCAGCAGTCACAGCTCCGCATAAAGCACCCATCACTGGGAACACTTCCTGATTTAGTTGCGAGGCCTTTGTTAATTAGAATTTAAGAAATCTTTCACAGTAGCCACCGTTACTGTGTACACAAAGCTATCTGTCATATCAGTAGTACTCGATATTACAACAGACATGCTCTTTAATTTGACCACAAAGCTCCTGGTAGAAGCCTGAGGAGAGAGAAAGTGCTTTTAGCCTACACAGGAATTGAAGTATCTGAGAAAGGATGCTCAGCTTGTTATGCTGAGACACAGAAAAAGGAGTTATTTAACAGGATAAATGTGAGATCGAAGCCAGACGCATGGAGGAAAGGGGATGAAGGAAGCAAAAGACAACGGGAATGTAAAACCTGAATTTACTGAGAGCAGAGCTACAGCACCTCCATCTCAATTAAAGAATATGCACAGCGAATCAAAAAGGTGTCTGCTTTGCAAGGAATGAGAATGTAAGATCACAAAACACCAACTTGTTTTATAACAAAGCTAATCAGGTTTGGGCTCGGTTACTATCAGAATAGGAATGACCTGAGAATACATAGTGGTGTCTATCTTGTTGCTTCCTCACAGGAAACAATCAATCATCACCCTTAATTTTATATACTTGATGTCTCTCACTGCACCTTTCCCATACAGTCCTTAAATGGGAATAAAGCTGACAGAGAAAAGCAGCCTCTCCTCCAGGCTATCTCCCACCACTCCCAGAATGACAGACTCCTTGTCCAGGTCCACACTGGAAAGGAAACCTGGCCACTACAGGGAATTATTTTGTTTGCTGCTTCCTCACATGGTTGCCTCTCTGTATCTTGCACAGTCAGCATCTGGCTTGGGTATTTCAACTTTCCTTTTCTCTCCCCTTTTAAACCAGAACATACTCAAGGCAGAAGTACATAGATTTTAATCTGACTTATTGGCAAATGGTGCAAGTGGCAAGATGAAATTCTGTAACCGCTGCTGGACCAAAATAGCAAAGAAAAAAAAAAATCCAAACACGAAAACCAGTGAGCCAAGAAATCATGCCCTTCTTATGGAACTCCCTTCAGTGTTACAGCTAGAACAACACAGAATGCAAAAACTGCAGATGATTGTAGATGATTTTTTTCTCTCTTTTAAAACTACTGCTATTTTGACAGTCTTTCTAACCTTGTTAGAACACAATCTGTTTGCACACTGTTGATGAGAGAAATGCAATGCTCCTTTTCCTAAAAGGCAGCTGAGGTCAAATCAAACTGCATACAAGTGCACTAATACTACTTTTAAAGGTGTCCCCAAACCCAAAAAAGGGAAGTATTCCATGTTAGAATGCTGTGGAGATCTTTTCCAGCACGTGCCATACACATCTCTGATTAGATAAGTATTTCAGAATGACATCGAAGGCCTCGAAGTTGGTCCTTTCTTCTAAAAGCTAGCCTTAAACATGACAAACTGAAACACGCTGGTTTCACTGAATTGAAGCCAGCGAAGAAAAGATTTAGTAACAGCCTCATTATAAGGTTCATTGTTGTAGGACTATTTCATATACAAGATTAACACATCTTATCTCCCACTTTCACTGAAACCTATTATACCCCTCATTAATACATGCACATTTCTACATCATTTACAGCACCAAGGTCTCAAATAGTATTGTCTTGAACAGGGTGCGTTCTGCTGCCGTTCCTGGTGGTAGGCTCTTTTTGCAGTAACAGTACTCAAAAATGGAAGACACCGCTAGGCAAACTAAACAGGGCTACTTAAACCTGAGAGAAATTTAAAATAAAAATAATTTGTTTTGCCAACACTTTGGATTTCATTTCTTGATGTATACTCCATCACACGCACACCAAAATGTGACACATTCACATACTGTAAGATGGGAAAGTTCTACCTTCCCAACCTGACTAATAATAATTCTCCCTCCTACCAATTTGGGATGTAGAAGTAGATAAAGAGAACTACAGCTCCTCAAAACAACGGGCATTTCAAAATTCTTCAGATCTCGATCATCGGAGAAGAAAAAGAAGCTGTATGGTACAAACAGTACAACACTCGCCCAGAACACATACATTCGTGTCTGTAGATACACCAGGACAGACCAGAACAATGTACCTTAATATTATATGAAGGGGAGGTAATCAGGTAAGGAAAAATACAGTTTTCACATTCTCAGTAGACCAAAGGGAACAGGCTGGCCCTTGTTCTTGCACAAGCAGGAGAAGAGTTATGAGGCAGATAAATACAGGACTCAACAAGACAGAAAATTTCTCTTCAAAGTATTTCAAGACAGAGAATATGCATTTGTCCAGCAACAGAACAAACAGATTCATGTGTTTACTCTTCCATATTTCTATCCACCAGGTTCCAAGCAAAGAAACAGAGGAGATTTTTCACAGAGTTCCCCTAAGCTGTTGAACTGTTCTCTGCAGGATGCCATAAACATTTAAAGTTTACACGGACTCACCTAAACACATCCATAACAAAAAAAAAAAAATCCATTTAGTGCTATCAAACAGAAAAAAATTCTGATTGCATTTTTTAATTACAGGTTTCTGGACATTGGGAGACTTTTGGGGGCAAGTATTACTGTTTGTTTACCCTGTCCATATACTCTGCCATGCATTTGTGGGCACTGTCAGCATTAAAACACCGAACTTTGCCATTTGACAGTGCATAGACTTCTCATCATGGTACCTCTTTGCCAACCATCTGAAAAGAATTGCTATGAATTTTTTAGGAGGCGTGTTAACAAAATTCCCTGTCCCTTACACCTGACTTTCTGAAGCTACCCTTATGCCACCAAACTGATTTCCAAATCAGATGGTTAGTATTTTTTGAAGAGGAAGAAAACAAACGACCTGGAGTGATTCTACTGAGAAGTATTGACGGCAAAGACTTAATTTACAGGAGACAAACGTACAGCCCCTGGGATTCTTCTCCTGTTCTTGGACATAAAGACGCTTACACTGGCTGATGAGTTTTGTAGTATGAAAAGAGTCTTGCCAGGACAGGCCTACTACCATTTATGACCCATTCACATTTACTTTTGTCTTTTTTGAAGTTTACATGCCTTCAGGTAAAAACAAGTTGATGAGGCTCTGGAATTGCTATCTCCTGCAAGAAAACCACTCATCTCCTCCCTATATCCTCCATTTACTAGCACGGAACAGCTAGGATCCTGGAGGTCTTCTTGGCTTCTTACATGGAGCATACCAATATATGCAGCTGGATGTGTATAAACCAAGGCATTCTAATGTATTGGTGAGGAAACTGAGAACCTCTTCTCCAGAGCTATGACTTTTTTCCTCCATTATAGCTCTCCATTCTTCTTAGAGAAACATTGGTAAGTGTTAGCCTTAAGGATATCAGTGCTGGAGGGCTGTTAGTTCAAAAGTCAGGAATTCCGAAATCTAAATTCAGAAGCGTTCATCAGAAGAAAAAGTAGGTGAAAAGAGTTTGCATAAAGACAGTTACTGGCAGCAAGAAAATGATACTTTCAGATGTCCTCCTCTCACAGGATTAATATTCGAGTAAGCAAATACTTCTTGGGCAAATTCTTTACCTATTGCAATATAGTAAGAATAACAGGCAAACAGCTCCATGCATACAGCCACTCCCCACCAAAACAAAACCAGAAAAATCTGTGATCCAGTGGGTCTGCAGATAATGCAGAGCTCACCACAGATGCTTGGAAGAGCTTAGTCAAGTCAGGCACTGAAAAGGCCTTCCTGTAAAATACATTCCTGTGATTATAATGTATTTATGTATTTCTGAGCCGTCAAACCAAAGACACTACAAGGAAACTGGGAAAAATATTCAACACTAAAAGGTTTTATACAATAGGGGCCTATAAAAATCAGAGACATTAGGAGTATTTTTCACACCAACAGGTCATCAAGGTAACCTGCACACCAAGCTATGGGGGGATGCCTGCTTCTTGTCAACAAGTAGGAAAGGAAAATGAGTGTATGTGAATGCCTTGCAAGGGCCCTAGACTAGAAGTGACTGGCTTTCTAAAAGAGGACCATAAATAAAAACAACTAATTAAATAAATAAAACTAGAGAGCTACTTTCTGCACAGAAGTTCAAAACACAAGACAGGAAACTGTTCAGTGAAGAGTTCAATGAACCTGAATACAAGATCCTACAGGTTTCAAGTGATACTTCTGCCAAGGCCAAGGCACAAAATCATGAACATCCAGTGAGGTGTTATCATTGATAAATATCATGGAGACCATAGCAAAGTGATAGCCCCTAAAGAATTAACTTTTGAAGCGCAGGATTAATTTAGAAGCCAAGACTGCAGCACAGCTGCTCAGTATCTCTCCTTAATTTCAACAGATCAAGGAAACACCCACACCTTATCCATTTCAAATGGAAACTTACTAAGACAAACTTACGCAGTATCTGAATAGCTTACAAGTATCAATGGACTTACTGCCATCAACCTTGTATGTCCACTCTACAAGGAAGGTCACATTTCATAAAGGGGAAGGCAAGTTACAGAGAAGGTATGTGATTTACAGGACTTCACAGAAGTCTATGCACTGCAAGTAAGAGAATTCACATGTGTTAGATCTCAGAGTACCTTCACAACAGCTTGCAATGCTGATGTTTCACTGCACTGGCAGTGTAGCTTTGTGGTCAGTCTCCCTAACCACCTGATATCTTTCTAACACAGGGGCTGGGGAAGGAACCTGTACGTTCCTCTTTTTTTGACAGCTTTCACCAGTAAGATATTTCATATATTCTTGCCTTCCCCTTCCAAGAATTAATTAAAATGAGAGAGAACTGAAGCAAGATAGGGGCAAAAATTAAAGCAGTTACTGTACCACAACACATCTGCCTCTGAAGTGAGAAGGAACAGACAGCACCAAAACATCTTCAGATCTGACAGGTTGCTCTGCTACCAATCTGCCCTAGCAGGTGAGACAAGTCACTCCATGACAAGTATCAGAAACAAAGGAGCTTAATGCAACTGCAACTATTTTAAATGATTTCTCTCTATTGTGCAACAGGAGACAACAAGCAGTTCTAACCAAATGTGGAGATTTTTCTCCCCTGAACTGCAAAGCTTTAAAATTAGTACTTTGTGTGTGCTTGTTCTTTTGTCTGGATTTCTTAAGGAACAAAAGAACCATGCATATGAAACGCCAGAGAAATATGGATCCGTAAATAATACCATATTCCCACCTAATGTAAATATTTATGTAGTAATTTACCAGAAGAAGATGCAAAGTAGTCTTTAAATGTTACATTGTATTAAAGGTTAACCACATGACATGGTTTATTATGAGGCTCTGAATTATGTTTAAGACAAGCTTTTATTTTCAGTTGAAGTTCTGGTGTTGAAATGGATGGACAGAGTCAAGGAAGTCTAGTCAACTCTCAAAAGATGAACACTGAAGTTCAGACTTCTTCAGTATTTTTTCAGTCTGCATAGCCACAGGCCATGCAACTCAGCAGCATATTGATTGAGAGAGGAAGGACCATATTCTTCACAATTAGAATAGGTAGAAATAAACTTGTAGTGAGGTTTGGTTCTTATAGCAAGACTGATGATGCTGGGTTTCACTTAGAAAAGCATCCTCTCCTGACATCAGCACCAAATCAAAAAGGATGTGCACATACCCCTAAGAAAAATGTTAAACGTAACAGTAGAACTGCTCCCAGTACAAATACATACCCTCGGATTTCATAACGTAAGTGCTAGATGTAGCCTCATCTTGTCAGTGACGTAATGTTTCTCTGCCCTATACCTTACATAGAAATTCATGATCCACTCTTCACTCAGTCCTACAAAATCCAGCTTTTTACTTCATACCCTGCTACAGTCATCATCACATATTTATGGTCTTAACTGTTCCTTTTGGTTCCTTCTTGAGCTCTCACCTTCATGCCTAAAGTACATAATCTAAAACAGTTAATATTAGACATAGTTTCCAACTCACCTTCTATTTTCTCTCTTATACAAGGCTTTCCTTAGAAATATTACTTTGCTGACTTCGTTTCCAATTCTCTTGATCTCTACGTGATCTTCCACACTGAATACTTTCTTCATGTCATCGCTTTCCTCAGATGTAAGACCTTTGAAGCTCACTACAGACTCCGTCATGTAGGAACTGATAAAAAGATTTTCGTGTGTTTTGCTTTTTCATTAACAGAGTTGCTTCCATTTACACTACACTGAGTAAGATCCGCTCTTGTGTGACTGCTTTGAGCCAGTCTCACAGAGTTTCAAAGGTTGTAAAATGGAGACGTGAAAAAAAAAAAACAAAAAAACAACCCAACCACACGTAAGCAGTATTATAGGAGGTAAATATTTTCCGGTACGGAGGATAAGAACGAATTGAGCACTGTTGCCAATACTGCCACTTCCTACCCTGAAACCCCTGTGAGAAGATAAATTCCCCTGCTCCAAGCACAAGCTATTCACAAATAAACATTATGACCCTTTTTAAATGTACTCAAATAAGAATATAAACAATAGGAATGGTTAAAAAACACTGCATTTCCTTTGTGACTATTAAAGCACATGCCTCAACTATCAGCAGGAAAGGCTCATTTTTTTCCAGCTATAGCTAATCAGAGTAACATGAAGAGATCTATTAATGTTCCCTGCTTCAGCGAGACATGAAGTGCAGTCTTATTGATGGAATCTGCACTTTTGGTTCTCATTTGTTCTGCTTGAATAAGCTTACCAATCTGAGGCAACATTTTCAGACGCTGGTATTTTGAACACCATTGGTCTTCTGGGTCTATCCTTTTTTCTCCACCTCACTGTATCTAGATCAAAGAAACCCTGGAAAAAGAGTGTAAGAAGCTGGAAGCATAAACTGTCATTCCTAAGATGCAGTAAAATCTTTCATTTCAATAACATACAGAAGCACTCCGAATGTATTACAGCTTATCAATGAAGAGGTATAGAATGGTACTGAAAATAGACCTTATTTGTATGCATGCCACACAAACATGTTAAAATATGTAGTTAAATATGCTCTTGGAGTTAAGTAGCTTTCATAGAAGAGAATCATTGCAATTATCAGTGGTAATAGCAAATCCTCTCTGATACAGATGTTTACTTCCTGTTCCAAGAACCAGAGCAGGAAACAGCCCTGTTAAGTGCATTTATCTAGGACCAGCCATAGTGTTC
The DNA here is from genome assembly GCF_023638135.1 of Falco biarmicus. Taxonomy (NCBI): domain Eukaryota; kingdom Metazoa; phylum Chordata; class Aves; order Falconiformes; family Falconidae; genus Falco; species Falco biarmicus. The sequence continues at coordinate 76,678,452 of NC_079311.1, read as the reverse complement.
CTATTTGTTACCCTTAAGTGTACAACTTGTAAGAAAAATATGTAGCTTTTCTTTCTCTCCCCAGCATAACTTAATGCATTTAAAACATTTAGTCAACAACCAAATGCCTACAGAATTTTGTTCCAACCCTTCTCTGACTATAGTCCTATCTCCTCAATTTACAACTGGAACACAGAATTAGTCATCTCTAGGAAACTGATAATATTAGCTTTTCATCACAAAAACCTCAATTAAAACCCATTTGAGAGAAGCTGAGCAACTACTTTACTGTATTTTTTCCTTGCCCTGTTTCTTGATAGCTAGGCTGAACCTAAATATCATTAGGTACTGTGAACACTAATAAGTAAGACCTATCTATAACAAGTGCATTTATCAGTTTTGTTGCATGGGGGAAAAAAGAAAAGAGGTGGGGGGGAAGGGGGGGCGGGGAAGACATTAAAATACACAGTTTCTTCCCAATGCCCACACATTTACTTCTTGCCTATTTCTTTTGGAAAATGGTAGAAGTGGAACTGTCTGTTCAATTTCTTAGATTTCACTGTGCACCTTCTATTTCTTAGAACATGGCAAATACTGCCTCTACACAATATCCCTAGTACTTATAATGCAAAACACTTTATGACACTTCTAGCTCTGGGAGAAGAGAAAATGAAGCATGAAATAAGAAATATACCAGCAGAACAATATTCATTGACACTGGTAAGTCTCTATACTGCTGCACTGGGAAAGTATTAGTATTTTGGGGGTTTAGGCCACCTTTTTTTTTTTCTTTAAAAAAAAAAAAAAGAAAAAAAACCAACAAAACGTTTGCCCAGCTTTTCTGATGTCACTGGTATGTCAGTCCTTGCAGTTTTTCTCACGTAACATGCAACCCAGAAGCCAAATTTATCAAATCATGCTCAAATCCAACAGATTTATATGTTCTCATATAAATGACAAATATTTTTTGGCTATCTGAAGTATATCATTCTCCTCACAGTTCTTCATAAATCCCCCACCTTTGCAAAAAGATGGTCATGTTTTCTGAAGTCTGAAACCAAACACAGAACTAGCAATAATATTTTCTTTTTTAGCAATAGTCAAGAACTAGCAATATTTCCTTTCCTAGCAAGAGTCAAGATAACAGATTCACAAACAATACAGCCATAAACACAGAACAAAACCCATAAAAGAATACCTTGACTGACCAAAGATTGACCTTAGTTGAAAAAATTTAAAAATTATTCTTTGGTTCTTGTAGCCTGTATTGAAATTGCAAGAAAACGCCACAAAAAAAATAATCATATTCTTAAAGTCCAGTATATACAGGCAATATACAATTTAACCTGTACCGATTTGGTCAATGTTACTCTGATATTCAATAATATGCTCTCACACTGGTTTTCATGCACAAATGTTAAAAATCTTGCAGAAGCACATACAGGCAATGACAGAACTCTAAAAACGGTCACATCTAACAAGTAAGAGTTGGGCAAGCTACAATTACAATAAAATGCATTTGAGATATAATAAATGCTTTTCAGGGCAGACTTCTGAACCTCAGTCTCAAACAGGGAGTGATCAGAATCAACTGTTCAAAGCACATCCTGATTCGGCATTTGGCAGGCAAGTTATGGGGAACTCCACACTACCACACCAGAGAAAACATGTGGAGGCTGGAACTTCTGCAGCAGGTATCCAAAGTTGAAACTAATTTACCTACATCAGCCAATGAAGAATAGGATGAATCGTATACAATCACCGAGTCCCTCATGCCACAAATCCAAAGAAATCTGAAAAACACAACTTGCTTTTTTTTTGGATTATAATAACCAGTACAAACCCCTCCAGATTCCACTTGTACTGCTGCCACCTTCCTAACACCTCAGAGAAAATACTTCTCTTATTTTCTTCTTCATGGGAAAACCTTTCCATGGAGTAAGAGACAAAACAGATCAGCACATCATTGGGTGAACTACAGTTAGAAATTTGGCTACAGCTCGTTACAGCTAACCGACAAAGGCTTAAATTTTTTATTACTGATTTGCTTGAATAATACATCAGACTCACACTAATGTAATAGGCAACTTGGAATATGCAGCCCTGATTTACCAGAGTTTGCCTCATCAGAAATTATTTACAGTAAAAAAAAGTATGAAATAAGTGACAAAAAAAAGCAAAGATAAATGTTACAACATTCATTATCACCAAGCCCACTACAATACTTACAGTGTCATAGCTACAGTGTTGGAAATCTACACTGTGAACAAGTAATAAACATGTAAAAATGATTCTGTTTATCTCCACTTCTTTGTTTTCTTTCACTAGCTTGGGGAAGGATCATTCACACCTGTAGTTTTCTCCTCTTCAAATCTACGCGGACTTTTTCTGAAGGGAGAAGTTGTTATTCCACAGCTGCTAAACAGTTTTCAGAGCCTGCCACTTTGGTCCTGATGTACTTCCAAGGTACAAAAGGAACTACCCCAACTAGCCCTTACATGCTAAAAAAAATAACATAACTACACAAATTAGGACATTAAAAGAATTTTCTCATACTTTGCAGCAACCTTAGTTACAGACTGCCAAAAATGGACAATGGTATTTTATTCCGTTTCCTTAACACAGGAGGGATGGGATACTGCCAGGGCAGGCAGCAAAACCAAAAGACAACTTTCAACATCCAACATAGATAATGGTCCATAGATGCATTTTTCATTTTGCTCCCCCCAAAAAACTCACAAGAAAGAGTATTGGAAAAAAAGGTGCTTAACTCATTATTTGCATTAAGGATAGTATACATTTGCTGAAAGTGTCTTGCATTGCTCACTACGTTAATGAAGACCTTGATCAACCACCCTAAAATAATCTCATGCCACAAACACCACACACTGCTCATCACAGCTGAGATGCTGACATTTGCTGCAGGGCTAGTACTGCCACACTAAACTTAGGCACATAATCCACCTCTTTTCTAATTTAACTAGAATCTATTCTAGTCTGTAGAAGAACTGCAATCTTAACCGCACAATATGTATATTTTTCCCTTGATTGCGCCTACTTGTTCTTTCAAGGGCATTCCCATTAGGAACAAACACTTCTCCATCCTCTCTCCCCCTTAAAGCAGAGTGAAAATAATCCTATCAAGGGAAACTTATTACTGTTTCCAAATTGCGTCTGGCTCTCAGCAGGCACTCTCTCCAGGCAACAGTTTTGCCGCTACATTATGACTAATTTTTTTTTTTTCCAGATGACATTTTGTACTGTAAGTAGGTAGAGGAAGGACAGATATATGTGATGTGGGATAACACAGAACCTCCAGAGTCAAGTGAAATAGTAGTGTCTCCTCTCACTCTGCACCCTCCTGCAAAGAAATTTCGTTTTCACTCTAGAGGATGATTTCTTAGCACATTGCACTATGCACAAACACAGACCCTTTTAAAAATTAATTTTTAAGAGAGGGATGAAACCTGTAGTTTTTTCAAATTTTCGGCTCCTGGATACTTCGTATAATGAAGAAATAAAATAAAAAAGAGTAAGGAGGAGAACAAAAGAAACCCCAAAAGCCATCATTTGATTTCTGGCTACCTGGACAAAGCACATGTTGTCTAATGCTGCCATCTGCTGTCTGTATGTAATGGCAATGCAGCTCTGGCTGTAAAAAACAGTTATCCAAACTGTTCTCTTCCACTAGTATGAAAAAAACAAAACCTCTCCAGTCCCTTTTCAATTTATGGGTTTCCACAATCCTTAAAAATAGATGTACCAGTGTGTTTTAAATAAGCTGTTTCTACTAAGCAAAAAAAACCCACCCAAAACCAAGCCACATTCAACAGAATAAAACACTGTGCATGTGATTTTTAGGGAGAAGATAAAGAGCAATTTTACAATTAATTCAAACTAAAGTTACTGAGCCTGCTTCAAGATCAATTAACAAAAATGCCTCAAAGTCACAGGTAATATTACTGAACAAAGAGAAGCTTATCCAAATACACACCAAGGAATTTAGGTATAATTTCTAGCTATTTAACGAGTACACATGAATACACAAGCCTTACCTACAAAGCCATGTGTAATTTAACAAGATGAAACAACCATCTGCATCAACAGAAAGGGCTTCATATCTTAACAAATTCTTCTGAGTAAAATAAACAGGGGAAACAAATACTTCTTCAGGGACAGGTCAGAGAGAACCCAACACAAATTGTACAGTAAGAGCACAGAGCTACATTATGTCAGAATGCCACTTCAAAACCAGACAGAGGAGAGGTTGGTAGCCAGGTTCCAGCCTTTTAATCTGTAAGTGTAAGAACAGCAGCTCTCAACCCACTTATAAGAAAGGTTATATATTGCCAGCTCCTACTGGGAAGAGTCTTAGTTTAAAGGCAGGTTCAGAGGTATAGTTCAGCCACACGATGCTTAACTGAATGTTACACTATTCTGCATTTCATCAGCCTCCCAAAAGAATTTAACTAGCCACATCAATGTCCTTTCCTACCACATGCTCTTGTGTTTCTAACCCGAGTTAACATACTCCTCACCACATCTCCTCAGGCACCAGTAAGATCCCCTTCCCCTGCAGAGGTGCTTCTGAAAAGCTGGAGCACACCTCTTGACTCCACAACTCAGGCACGCAACCCTCCCAGATTCACAGCATCCATACCCTTCCTGCTCATGGAAGTGAAAAACAAAACCCTACAAAACCCACAGCTTCTTAAAGTTTTAGGAAGATGTACTACAGGCTTGATACAAGGATTTAGTTAAAAGACAGCTAAGCAGCATCCCAGGCCTATTCTCTAGGTGATGCTCAGATGCAACTTCCCACTTCCTGCACAGCACTTGACATTTCCATGTCAAATACAACATAGTTATAAGATAGCTGCTTAAAAATGCTTTTGGCCAAGAATTACACTTTAGAACAAGTCAGAAGAAGAAAGCAGTAAGAACTGTACCACAGCTGAAGTATCAGATTTAAAAAATTACTGATGCAGTCAGCTCTACAGTGGTGGTGCCACAAATATTGTCAGGAACAACAAAGCTTTGAAGGTACAAAATCCTCTTCAAAGCTTGGATCCAAGCAACTATCATTTTTAAGTTTCAACTGTTCTGTACTGCAGCTTTAAGTGAAAGGGCCTGGCAAGCCTGAAGCACTTTGAATAAAAAAATAAATAAAAAATAATAAAAATTGGTACCCTGTAATTTAGCTTCAGCTTCAAAAAATACAAATAAGGTGACTTACGCCAGGCTTCTCTCTTTAACTGTATGGAGCAAAGGACTTTGTAAAGCACATGCAGATTTTTCCAAGTAATTTAAATGCTGCAGATACGAAAGTCCATACTGGTGTAATACAGGCCTTTCTAATTCTGATTTCTGTTTCTTATGACTAGCAAGTATCATGGAGCAGATTCAGTGATTTCCTCTAATTCTCCAAAAACAGGCTGACCTTGGCCACTAAAATCCTTCCTTTGGCTAAGCGAACAGAATACTTTTTTCTTATGCACTTGCTGCATACTTCAATACAGCACACAGTTGCTGTATCTTCATTCTGGCACCCCTTCATTGCCAAAGATGTCCCAAGTCAGGACTATCAAAATCAAATCACTTTTCCCTCAGCAGGTCTCTGAAGCATATTCAGCTTGCTGTGTTTTCCATTGGTTTAAATCTTACTTTTTTTAATTGGAACTAACAAGGCAAGCAATTGTTCTTCCATTTTGTAACTCTTTGGGACACCATACTCCTATGGTCTTGTTACTGCGCATCTCATGCCATAGGATCTGCCAGCTGGATGCAACTGTTTTCATCACTAGTGTTTTGTGGGTTTTTTTGTCACAATCACTAAACTCAGACCTCTTCCACCCTATCCACTCTTTTACTAGAAAGCCAGATGCAAGTAAACTTTTATCGCTGTTCACTGCCTGTATCACTCTGCTGAAGTACCTATTGCCTTAGAAATTCAGACACAAAATGGAAAGATTATACTTGCTACAAATAATTTACACTTCAATGGAATTTTGCAGTAAAGTCCCACCTTGTTTCTCTCCTCATCATGACCATAAAGATAACAGCTGAAGCTCGTATCTTCTCTGAACAAGATTTCCCAACCCTATCCTGAATTAAGTCATCTAAAGGAATCCATTATCTTAGTTCGATCTAATGCTCAGTCTTGATCGTGTCTGTCTCAACTGTCACTTCTTGGCTTCTGCACCTCTACCTATCACTTTGGTTCTTTCTCTACCATGCTACCTACATTGTTTTCAGCCTTTATTCCCACTGCTCTTTGGACTTCAAAGAGAACCTATCTACATATGAATTAACATCAGCTTGCCCTCTTCATTAATGGTTACTCTACAATCTCATCTACTAAGTTGACATTTTTAATTACCTTGATTTGCAAGATCTTTGGACAGCAAATGTACTTGTAAAACACTGTAAATACGCATGATTAACACAAAAGCAGAAATACACTTACAAGTAAGTGACGTTTGAACCAGAAAATATAAGGCTGCAGAAGTAAAACACCAGTACTTTGAATTAAACTTCAGATGAAATAAGGCAGTAGATAAGAGATCTCCAGTGTGCTATGCTCAATACAGCTCATGTTAGAATAAGCAGCAAGCAGTGCTCTAGCAGAATATTCCAATTGGCTTTCAAAACAATCTCAAGTAGGGGGTGTAATAATCAAGTTGGTAAACTCAATTTGAACATGAAATGTATTGATTTCTTCTGTGGCTAATCATCGTCATGATTCTAAATTATAAAGATCAGGAATTCTCTTTTCCCTCAATGCATACAGTAAATTGCAAGCCAACAACAGTGCACAGAGCTGTAACTGCTATCTGACAGGACAAAAATGCCTATTGTCCTATTGCTTTTGTCAGTCCATCTCCTCCTTATATTTTTCCTCTGCTTCCTTATTTTATCTGTTTGTTCAACACAAATGTGAACTTTAGGTCTATAAAAATGAAAAGCCTTTTCCAGATGTTGCCACAAAGCAACAGAGAGAATCACCTTCCCACTCCACCTTCCTTGGATGCTCCAAAAAAGTTCTCTTTCCTCCAGTAACACATTGCACATTCTCAGCTTAATCAATAACCAAGACCAATGACTAATGTATTCCACATATTCCAGTATGACTTCTTTATAAGCTGCACTCCATTTCAGCTGAGTATCTTCATGCATTCTGCTAAGTATGTCCCTTTCTTTTTTTTAAAGCACAGTCATCCTGTTTCAAGTTACTCTTAAAATACAAAGATCCTCCAAGAGTTCTGCAACACTAAACTTAGCCAGGAAGATAAGCATCACCATTCAAACTCAGAACTAACAAGATCTATCATAAACATCATTACCCAGTTTGAGGCATTTTGTCACATTTCAGCCCCCAGATTCCACCTCCAGATTTCACCTTCAGTGGCTATTTAAATTCTAAGCCCTTTGGAGTTATTACCAGTCTAAAGTGTCTTAACACTTTTGATCCCATTAAAATCCCACATGTATTGCTCTGCGTTTTTTTCCAAGTGTAATACTACCATGGTATTATCTACTTCTACTCTCTTGGTTCTTAAAAGAGGAACTCTTTCACAAAGGTAACGTTTCATGGAGGTAACGTTTGTATTCTTTGTTGTAGAAAAACATCAATAATCTTAACTAAGTGTGGCTGACAAGACACCCACGAAAGAAAGCCTTACACATCCTTGTTAGGATCACTGCAACAGAAAGCTAAGCTCTGTCTGAAGAGAGTATGCCTTCATCCTCAGACTTCTTGAGCAAAGTACACACAAGAGCCAACTTGGGGGGGGGGGGGGTGGTGGTGGGGGGGGGTGGTACAAGAGCAGAGCTTTCTTTCTGCTTTTCTTCCAAAGCAATAACATTGAAGCTGTTCATTCTGAAAAGTATCTGCCACATTCAGAGATCAGGACACACAATGTGGGAAATTATGCTTCAGTAAATCACTGAGATCTGGCTCAAAGTAAGGATGGATGCAAATGAAAATATGACAGGCTGGAGTTTACTAGAAGGTCCTGAACTATGAGTGTCATCTTTAAAGTTAAAGATTAGACAAAGAATGATAAAAATCATTCCCTGGTAAAGAACTTTTAGGAGAAATAAATATTAAATATCCTACCTTCACTTGTTTACTTAACATCCATCTGCAAAGGCAATGCAAGGTTGGAAGTATGGAATGTCTTTTTTAAAAGGGATTAGATACCCCTCAGATGGTGCTTATTCTCAATAACTACCACAAGACAGCTTACATTTTCTTGTATTAACCCCAAAACTAGTATTTCAGCATAACTGACTACTTTAAACAAAACAAAAAGGCAGCTACTTCGAACAGAACATCCTGCCTCTAGCATAAAACACAGCATTCTTGTTCAACCAGTGTAGATGATACTTCTGGTGAAAGAGCTGTACTTTAACCATGGCAACAGAAGCATTTCCCCCCCCCCCCCCCCCGATAATCTCTTACTTCTGGTGCTTTATGGTTTTGATAAGAATAACCTACACAGAAAGCCTGTGGGCACAGTGACTGTCTACTCTCCTGCCCTTTCATTCTCACCCTATGCGTATTCAGGTATCATTTCCCCTTCCAAAACAAGACTGGTTGCAATTCTAGCAACTCCAAAGTCTTCAGCAGCTGGATACAGATTTTGCATTAAAAAAAAGTGATGCTATTACTTGAAAGAAGTCTGTTGGATGTCATTGTCCCCAGCGTTTGCACAGATGAACCGCTAACAAAAGAATTCAGACGTATTTTCATTTGAACTCTAGTACATCCCCAAAAACTCCAATTCTGTGCCAGAAATTCCCTCCTCATGAGTCTAAGCAAACACAAAGAGGAATTCATTCGCATTCTCCATTCAAACAAGCTTTAACAACTAGAAGAACAGAAAGCCCTTCTCTAACATCAAGGAGAGAGGACTATTTTTCAGATTATTTTTTACCCACAACCAGCTGTCTGCTCATGTGAGAGCCAGTCCAACTTAACCATTCCTGTTTTGATACTGTGAAGAAATGCTGTTGAGAATTTATTTCCAATATTAAAAGAGAATTCACATTTTCCATATCTTTCACTGTCTACAGACCCATAACTACTGCAGCTCTCCATTTGTCAACTAGGACTTCGCATTTTAGAAGTGCTCCATTAGATCCCTACAATTGAGATCTTCTGCTAGGCCTGGATGGCACCCAAATCTGCCTGTCAATGGTAGTTCCTCTCTGAGAGGTACGTAAGGAAATTGCCCTAGCATTATCCACTTGGTCAATTCTCCAACTACATAATTACAGTACAAACAGAAACCTGTGCACCTACCACCATCCAAGCAGCCTGGGTCATAACCCCCACCACCCACACCACCACTGATAAGTCTTTTCTTTCCTTCCCTTGGCAGAGGGGAAGAAAGCAGTGCTTCTTAATCATTGCAAGAATACAAAATTGCATATACGAAGAAAAATTATAAAAGTATACTCCAAATATTTGGAAGATGGAAGGTGGAGGGGCAACTCAACAGAGCAGCCATAATCACTAGCTACAAGCTATCTAAAGTACCTGTTCTACATAAATAATCTTCCTACAGAGTTAGGAACACCTTCTTTCTAAAAAGCGGTGGGGGGGGGGGGGGACACGGACGGACGGACACGGACTGACGGGGGACGGACGACAGGGACACAAGAGCAAAACCCCCAAAAACAACAAAAAAAACCAAGCAACCAAAACACACACACACAAACCTTCAAGAGAAAACAAGGTTTTTTTTCTTAATTGATCAAAATTTTAAGGACAGCTACACTGTTCCACAAAAGTCTTTGGACACAGCTTGCATGGAGCTTCATAATACAGGCTGCAACCAATCAACAAAAAAAACCCTCTTAACAGAGGGAAGAAAAATGCTATGATTAAAGCAAAAATAAGGCTGACTCTTGCAGACTTGAACACTCTGAAGTAACTTCATTTAAGGAAAGTTATCAAGGATCCCTAGACAGAAACCAGAAAAGATGTTCCTCAGCTTGCTCTGTGCTTCAAAATAACTTGCCTCCAGGGAAAAGAAAGTTTCAACATACGGGTATTAAGACATTTCTCTGATGTAAACTCCTACACCTACTCAGGAAGGCCATGTTGCTAAAGGTGGCAGGTACCATACTGCACTTCATGTATGTCAGCTAGATAACAAATCAAGTTTGCAATATAAAAGTTGTTCAATAGCAAGATAAAATATCAGCATCCACACATCCAAACTGATACCTAACATGGAAATGGCAACAGACACTGCTTCAATTTTCATCATTTGATTTTGCAGAAATCCAAGAGCTGTCTAAGGAATTAACGTCCATGTGCAGACAAACGGAAAATGCCTAAATGTTCCATAAGGAGATTAAGGCCAAGACTAAAATGAAAATATAGTAAGACATAAGCAGTGGCAACTTGCAAGAACCATTGTCAGATATCTTTTTGCTACTTCCAAGAACATATGATTTGACACAGGCAGGTTTAATACAACCAAAGTATCTTTAGAACTTAGGGACCTGAAAAACCTATGGAATGAGGAATCTGAAGTTCACTCTTTTTGTAGGCAAAAGGGGGGGGGGTTGTTGGGTTTTTGGGGGGTTTGGTTTTCTTACAGACTACTGCAGGTTGCCATAATGGACAGTAAAACTCATTTTCCAATGTTTTCAAATGAGGTCCTAGCCCTTTCATCTTCAGTAAAGTCAGATTTTACCCAGAGTCATTATTGTGCAAGCTCAGAAAGTTGACAAAAAAAACCAAAGGAAAACACAAGTGCCAGAATAAAGATATCTGAGCTCTAAACATAATTCTGCTATAGCCTTCCTTTAATGCGTTGAACAAATTCTTAAATTCCTACTTCATCTTCTTCATTTTTATGAAGATGAGATGGCAGCATTGCATTTTAACTCACAGGATAAGGACAGCATTACGAACATTTGCAAACCACTCTGATCTCCTTGAACGAAAGGACCTAGATTAGCACAACACATTATACCAGCCCTTAGAATGAGCTGATTTTAAGTGAGCAGCAGCATTATGTAAATTAGTTACAAGAAAGCAGAAATTAGAAGATGATTCAAATACAGTCGAAAGGTTGAGTAAAGACGGTATACAAAGTTTAGTACAGATACATACCCATTGGCTCCATGCACACATCTTCTCTTTGCACGCACAAAACAAAACTTATTGCACCTCCTAATTATATTTCAAATGAAGCTGACCATTCAATGATGTTTCAACTACATTATTTTAATTCTGTAGCCCTGTATGTTCTCATAAATCATGAACAATTCTTAGAATTACCAGAGTTTCTATACTTAAACTAAATTCCATTGTGCTGGCTATGTCCACAAAAAAACCAAGGTTGTTTTTATGGTTCATCCTGTGAAAAAGGAAGAAGTTGCACAGGAAAGAACATAAAATGGTAGGTACAATTTAATATCCACAATTTCACATTTATGTATGCTTATCCAGATCACAAAAAAAGTGATAGCAAAAAATAAATCAGTTTGACCTGCATAGCCAAGATATAACTGAGAAAAGGTCTATTTTCAGGATGGTCCCAAGGAAATTATTAAAACTAGTTACAGAAATTAAAGATGTGTGAAGGTGCCTTTCTATGGTGACAAGCCTAGAATTATTGCCTAGACAAGCAATAATGACAAGCCTAGAATTATAGTTTTAGAATATAAATTCTTGTATATTCTTAAGCATTTCAGTGAAATACACTAAAGTGGTCTCTTTTAAGACATTGAATACTTTTTCTGTAGCTCTTACAGCAGTAATGTAAGGGTTGTCAACTTCACTGAAATACATCAAAACCTAAAGCAAAATAAATGCAAAAAACTTAATCCACCATTAAGGTTCACAATAAGAAAGTAACAAGTAGCGAGGCAGAGAAAAATTCAGATTTCAGTACTAACATTATTCTAACGATGCCACACATTCTGTATGTTTTACAACATATAAAATAAATCCATGTATAATTGAAAGTAATCTGAAAAAGGGAAAACATCAAAAATATACAACAAAGTATTAACACCACAAAAAAAAGTACACTGTAAACAGATGTAAAATTCTTAGAACTGTTTCACTAACAACCCTCACACATCTGGGGCATTTTGGTTCATGTTATGGCATATTAAGGTAAACGACTAACTACTCATGCTCAATATCACATCTGTCATTGCTGCATGCACATCTCCATACTTCATGTATCCTGTCCCAATATTTAAAATGTTCTCTTATAAGGAACTGAGCATCTCAAGTCCTATGGCCTCTAACAAAAGTCAGGGCAACCTGGGAAACATTAACCATAATTTTTGTGCCTTTATAATCAGGAGATGGACTGAATTCTCTAAATAGGGAACTTTGATTTAAGCAAGGAGATACATGCAGTGAAGCAGTACAAATCAGGACCATCTCCATTCCTGTACGTATGCCATAGCCATAAATGAATGCAGCACACTTTCAGAGAGCACAGAAATCTTTCAAAAGCCATTGACAATGATAGAAGTTAAACCTGTGCACTATTCAACACAAACAGCTGCAAATATGCTTCAGACTGACATTTAAGGAGAAACTTAAAATGACAAGTTGAAATGTGGCTTTTCTTTCTCCCCAACCAAAGTTGTTTTTTAAAAAAACTCTAGCAAGTTTACCTTTTAAGACACAGTATGTGTGCCCATCATCACATATTCGCTCCCACTTAGTAACCTCTACACTTCCTCTCCTCCACCCTGCAAAACCCAAACTCCCATTTGTGATCCATTGCAATTCAAGCTTGGGAATTCATGAGGGTGACTACCAGCCCAGAGAACAGATGTCTTTAAGGAAAGGTAAAGTTACGCTTGGCATAACAGATCCTCAGCCCATGACTGTTGGTTTCATCTTACTATCATGAATTGCTAATACAATGCAAGTAAAAATACACACCCCACTGCAACCTGACAGTATTTGGTTCATACATGCACACAATTAAACAGAAAAAGCACAGTCTCTAGAACATAAGCTTCTGTCACATGACTAATACGATGATTTTAGAAGACAACCCCCAATTTTTATTATAGCAGTAGTCCTGTAATTTGACTTGAAGCAGATCCTTATATGCTTATTAACAAGTGAATGGAAGTTTCTTCTATGCTCCTAATGTTTATTACAGGATCTCAGTTCTGTTTAAACAGAAGGTTTAGACTGAATTTTTTGCCTAATAAGGAAAAGATAAAGCTACTTTGTTTATGAAGGATAGATTTGCAATTTGGATACATTCCTGTAAGAGAGGAATGGAAGCTACAGAAATGTAAAATAGCATGAGAACTGCATTACATTCACATAAAGGGTAGTTTAATAATTCAAGGTTTATTTGGAGGCTTGTTCGCAACTGTAGAAAAGGTCAGACCTTATATGAATAAGGTATTAAAGTCTGCACATAAAGTCTGAGGTAAAGTAACAAGGCTTGTTTACCATCCAGTTGCTCAGTGTGCAGAGAGTTAAGATTTTTAAATCAATGCAGTGATAACAATACAGATTACTGAAAAGATTCTGCATAGAGATCAGCACACATGCATCAAGAGTTCAGCTGGAAATCACGAAATCTGATAACACACAGACTGTGTGAGGGAAGTTTTATTGTTTTAAGAGATGTGTGGCTTTGAATTACTTAGCATCCTTATCTTAAATTTCTCATTGCTCTTCCTTGCACTTCTTGGATTTAATATTTCACCAGACAGACTCCCATGCTTTTGCATTAAACATTTTCCACACTGTTTAATGGCAGTCAGATACAACAAATTGCTAAGTTTGGACCTGGCCTGTACTGTATAGAAATACCCTTTTTACACCAACAGGTATCTACTTTGGGCATCTATAACTGGATGCAGAGACAGATATATCAAAGAGGATGCAGAGATACATATACCCTGCTGCTCTGAGACTGGCAGCTAAGTATATGAACACGTACCTGTGGATATTCAAGTACATACACATTTTTCAAATCTAACTAGGCTCAAACCAGCTCTTACCAAAACACTTCCTCAAACAAGACAGCGGGACACTAAAAATAAAGATTCAGTCTAGTATGAGCAGGAACTCAGACATCACTTATTAGTAGCCAACAGAAGACAAAAATATTCCACAGCTGCAGAAAGCACAAAGAGCATGTTTCAGGAAAAGCAGACTTTGGGCTCATTCAGAAATGCTTCCACATCAGCTACTCTACCTTGGAACAAAAGCAAACATGGACACTTCTAAGCCTTGAGGAAGAATCTTCTGTTCTTCTAGCCCAAGCTCCACTGATCAAATTCACAGAAGCCTTAGTAGCACAAATGTAATTTCATTAAACCGTTTTTGCCTCTTGATTTAACAAACAGAAGTGACTGCTTCTCCTGCAAACCCACACAACCTATCTGTACCATCCTCTCAAAGTGTCTTCTGGCAGGAAAGACAGCACCAGAGAAGATCACAGACTAGCAGAAGGGGCCACAGCACTAGGCTGTGTCTAGAGAGTTCACCTGCTGACAGGAATACTTTGACCATTTGCGGTATCTCTACCTCTCTTTCAGGACTGAAGCAACAGCAGAGGACCCTACACACTGGTTCAGTGAACAGCCAAGCTGCCAACCAGGTTCATTCAGAACATGGAGTCACCAAGTCCAAGTTTCACTATGTCAGTGCAGCGCAAATACAAAGTACCTTTAATGGTGGTGAAACATACGGTAGGCATCATCACTGCAAGAGCTACATTCATAATTTTTAACTTGTCTGCACCTGCTTTAACCAAAAATCTGCAATTATTTTATCCTAGCTGCCTTTACTAACTTGCACATTCACATCAACATGATTTTGTTCTGTGGTTTAAACATGATTTATTTCCTCAATTTACCTTTGATTCACAGTGTCTAATAGTATCAGTCCATTGTCCAAACACTGCAAGGGGATATTAAACAAGTTTAGATGGTCTGGGGAATTTGCCCACCAACATTAAACAGAGAATAAGTGGTTGCCATAATCTTATTTTACGTAACTGTTTCAGATAAGCAAATATAACTATAATGTGCCTGCTCTGAAAAAAAAAAATAAAATTCAAAAGCTGTAAGGCATCACAAAAATGTGTATTATTAATATATGTAAGAGGCTATACGTTATTCCAAAGAACTGTTACCCAATTTCAAATTACAGAAAAGCAGAAAAACAATCACAAATAAAACTTAGAAGTTTTATGAGTGGCCAGCCACTGTCCAGAGCAAAATGTGAAGCTATGTAGTCTTTGTCCAGATTCTAACTTGTTTACTAGCTGCAAAACGTCACCCTCAGGACCTTATGTTAAATTTTTTAGTTTTCTGAAAATCCAGACACTGGTGTGTATATATTTATATATATATATGTACACACACACATACATATATATAAAAAATAAAATTAACACCACACCTAATAGGTACACAAGTTGATTTTGAACCCTCCTTATTGATGGGTACACTTCTCTGTAGAATAAAGAAAACACTAAAAATGAAGTGTTGAACAGATGGCTTTTTTAAAGTGTGATTTAAATATGTGGCACATGCATGACAAGCCTTTCCTTGATTTTTCAGACACTAATTGTTAATAAGACTTCTGATGTACATTCATGGAATTCAATAATTAGTCAAGTACTTAGACACAAAAGAGAAGTCAGCAGAATTTTATGGCGAGACAAAAATCAACTTAACAAAACTAGAGTATCTTCTGCCCTAAAAACATAGTCAGCACTTTAAAAAAAGGTTAGAATAATGTAAGTGCTTCTGTACATACACAGACACACAAAGGAAATTGTTTCCATTTCACATCTAAAAGCATAAATATCTCTTAGAATTGCACTATTTCCCTTATAAAATCTAAATATTAATAAGCAAGTTGTTTACAAGAAATCTGTTTTTCTCCCTTTAGTAGGGAACATACTACTTTGTCCCAGTAGTCTAATATTACATATTGAATATTCAGTTGCTTTTCATCCACCTCTGTACCTTGGGTTTGCCAGTCTGTTCTCCTTTTCTTTGCCGGTGTTCCTTATTTCAAGCACTCTCCCCAGCATAGTGTCATCAATATTTTGTGAACATACAATCTTGCTCACTTACTCCAAATAGAGCAAGCATACATACTCCATACTTGCACATATATTGGTAGGAGACTTTCAGGACCTTATCATGTCAAACCCTATTAAAGTGACACTTGTAAAGCTGACATTCCATTTCTCTAAGCTTGTTTTGAGTAGACATTTAGTAGAAATCTCACCCCATTCAGGATTTTAATCAAGAGAGAAAATTAAGAAAAAGTTAAGCTAAGGAAAAAGATCTATTAGGTCTTGTCTGGACTAGAGAAATGTATTCTTCTAAGAATCAATTTAGTCTTTGCAATGCACTTGTAAAATGTCACACGTTCACATACAGAAAGCACTGCAGATAGTGTTAAAACTAGTTTCATTAACACTAAATGCTATTTCAGTCGGGCTGCATCAATGCCACCTAACTTAAAGGTTTACTGGCATTGTAGTTTCATGCTGATCAAACAGCCTACCCATCACCTTCCCCACAACACGCTCATTGCCCTTTGAAATCTGCCCAACTTCACCATTTCTGAGAACTCTGACAGAAATCTGTGGGATTTCTTCTCATCAGAAAGGATCTGCAATGCCTTTCACAAAACACAAGTGAGGACAGAGCAAACCTGTGCCAGCACGGAAGGCTTATCAGCAGTGGACACTGGAAAGCTTAATTTGTTCAGTGAGAAACAATTGAAATTCCTAGCCTAGAGAAAAGCTTACATTGCAAAGCCTCCAAATTGGAATGAAAATCTAAACTTCAAATGCAGGTTATCTGGGCAAAGAACTAGAAGCCAGACAGAAAAGCAGGCTGTGTCTTGCCCTCTGTTGGGAAAGAACAGAATGCCTGAAGATCTCTTTCAGGTCTATTGTTCTAACATAGGCTTCTAACACAACACCAACCTTTAGCCAAACCCACTTTTCCAACAGAAAAGAAAAAAAAAGTAGCCTGCTGAAACGTACGAATATTCTATTTCAAAGAGTGTTATTTTCATTTTGCATCAGGTGTTCTAATTGCTTGCTGAGATTTTGTATCATCACATATAGAAACAGTCATGTTTTGCTTGTTATAAAAAAAGTCATAATGACATGGCAGTAGCTGAAAGTCTAAAAGGATGACTGACACTCAGTATTGATATACCATGTATATTGCCATGAAAGACTGAGACACTTTATAAAAAAAATAAATTGATCACTTCCATTATGTCAGAGCATGATCATCAGGATAGCAGGATTACAACATGCATCTCTCACTAAGTCATAAAAGAACATAAAACCAAATCTGGTATAACAAAAAGTCTTTGAATTTGTTTGAAATAATTTTAGTGGAATAAAATTGAATTTCAAAGTATTAATAATCCCTGCAAAATTTAAAATTTTGATCAGCTCTAAAGGAAAAAATAGTTGCTTGCCTTCATTTTATTTTTGCTGGCTGTTCAAAAAGTATTATTACTATAAGCAAAATGGCTAACAGAACAGTTTTCTATTCCAATCAACAAAATAACTGAAAATCAAAGAATACAATTTATAAGGTATTAAAAGTTGTTTTCTTTTCTACTCAAGATGCATCATAACACAATGTTAGGATCAATTAACAACAACTTTGTAGCACTGCACCGAGATTGCCTAACAACTCTAAATTCTGTGGTAAATATCGCATGTAACAGTTTATTTCACCAAAACATTGTTGGTTCAAGACCATAAAAACTGTGAGAAACTCCTTCTGTAAATTAATCTAATCAAAATTTGTCTTCTAGCACTGTCAAGTTTTCCAAGACTCCTAATGCATTCTCTCCACAGAGTGAAGCATACAGCATTCAACATTCTGCATGATAAAACTATAGCAAAATTGACATTGTGGCAATGGAGACTACATCTCTATTAAACTTACAGAACAAGAAGCCAACTGAGTTTTAAATAAAAGATAAAGCACCACATGGTTTTACTAGGAGTCTCATGTCTCTCAGCAAGTCTGTTCCCAGCTGACCAGGGCTCTGACAGATGATTCAGTATGCAAGTTCATCATACAGTCTGTCCACACTCTGTACCTTTTGTACTGGAGTTCTGTCAGGCCAAAGAAAACCAGACAAACATCTTGCAGTGTGACACCATCCCCTCTATGTATCTGCTTTATAAATGCACATCCAAGCAGCTTAACATATGAAAATGTTAGAACAAATTACTCTGCTGTTACCATAGACCTATCTTGGCACTAGGCCGGGTATTACAATTGATTCTCAAATTTGCTTTTTAAACATGAAACTCTTATGTTCATAGCCCTTTAAAAAAAATGTTTTGATGATGACAGTTCACCTGTGAGAGTTTGCAAGCATGTAAGAAGTACTGCCCATTACCCACAAACCCAGACAAACTTTAGAAGCTTGAGATAAAATTGAGATCCAAGAACCCAAATCCCAGAGAGGAATAACAAACCTTAATAAAGTCTAGGGGAAACACACCTAACACTAATAACCAGTACTCACTCAATTCTTTGTGTATTCAACACTACATGACTGACAATAAGTGGGAGATGAGCAGGAAAAAAGAAATACCATGTGTATTCACATCAGCCTGCAGGTGAGTCTCCTCAGCAGAAAAGAACGATTCCATTGGGCTGCATTCATGATCTGCATTGTGACTGATTTCTGCACTACTTTCTGGACATTTCTACGTTACAGGCACAGAAGGCATTCTGTGAACACATGAACTGCAGGCCTGTCCATAGCAATGGATCACGGACATGGCTGGGATCAAGGCGGGCAAGGCAATCAGTACCAAGGGCAAAGGGGAGGAATGAGCAAATCAGGCTCAAATGCATCTCTGCAATGAGTTCAGCATAGCTGAGATTGCAGAGACAGTTAATAGGTCATAGGTTATGCTTATTATTTAGCAGGGATATCTGAAAGTCCTGAAGATATATGTCCAGAGGCATGATGTTGACAGAATGTCTGCAGTAGAAACTCCAAGAGGTCACCTGTAGTTCTCTTCATGTGACACAACAGCCTAACTGCAGTGCACAAGGGAGAGGACTGCTTATCCTTACCCGTGCAGTTCCCAAAGAAACTCTTGGAAGTCTCACAGAGAACTCTCTCTGTAGGCTTCACAAAAGAGGTGACAAGAAAAGCCATTATGTCATTTCAAAATAGTCTTTTGCAACTTCCTGCTCCCTCCTACACTCATACCTCTGACTAAAAACCTTCTTCACTCCAACAAGCAGCCAGCTTTAATGAACCAGATGTTATATTCCAAAATATACAAAATACAGGCGACACAAATACAGTGATTTACACATTTGCCTTATTGAACCAACATTTAACAAATACGTAACAACCTTTTCAAAAAACATCTAGCATTGAACTATACACTTCAAAGACAGTTACACTAACTATCTTCCAGGACAATTCAGAAAATACGCCTACCATACTGCCTTCCTGAACAGGAAACCCCATTCCGAGGGAATGAAGTTTCACATCATCTAGCAAGCAGATCCAAAGACTGAAGAGTTCAGCTTCATGTATAATCTCATATATTCTTCATGAGTCTTATAAATATAAACTTCTGGCAGATTTACTAATCTTCGATAAGTCTACAGATCTCTTAAGTCCTATTAAAATAAAATTCTTGACATTGAAAGAAAAAATGAGAAACACCTTAAGCAATGCAGCATTATAAAAAGAAAAGAGAATGAACCACTCTTTAATACATCTCACAAACACATTCTGAGTTGCTCTTGAGGTCAAAAGGTTTACTGGAGACAAAACACCACCAATTCAGCATGCCCACAATAACTTTATGTCAAAACTGTGAACTAAAAAGCAAAGCTCCTGCAATGTAAGAGTAACCCATGCTTTATCTATTTTCAAGCAGCATCAGAAAATAATGAGTCTTTCAATGAGATACAAATTGCAGAACTTTCCTTTCATATGCTTTTAATGAAATATTAGCTAAGAAAACATTTTAGTGTCTACAGAGAGAAACAGAGATGCCATTGGAAAAGGGCTGTAAATCATCCCCCAGAGGGACAGATGTAGACAAAGACTGAGCCCAAACAAACATGCAACGACAGCATTTAGCAACTTCAAATTAATAGCTATCCTGTATTTTCTTTCAGAATTTTTTCAGCCATGTTTTTTACCTCATGCATAGTGAGGAAAACTCATAACATGAAAATCCAATATGTGACTTGCTAGATCTATTACATGAAACATAAATCTGTTGCAGATCAAAATCCCAAACTTCTGACTACTTTATTATTGGTATTTAAAAGCAAAAGATTATGATGGTGGGGAGTAAATCCTGACTTTGTTGGGGGCAGCACCATTAACAGATATGAGACACCAGTAGCTACACAGCTAATGTAGAACCAGCTATGTGATGCTTTTTCTCTCCTAATTTAAACCATTCACAACAGCTTGATGTCCTTGAACAAGTACCAAAAGAACACCTGCAATGGTGCCCCACGTCCTCCCTGGGTGATAATAAAGCAAGACTGAAAAGGAATCCTAACAAGAAGAATTGACAAGCCACCTTGCCATGGTGGAAGTTGAGGCCCACTTAAAGTCACAACATAATTTGTCTGCTTAGGTATCTCAGTTATATAAAAGCACCAACCAGAAATTTCACTATGTAGCTTTGCAAAGATGAACTTTATCAAGACAATTTCCATATGCAAGAAAAACCAAACAGATCCCAATTAGTACACATTACTGTTCTGACTTTGCTAAGCTTCCTGACCTTTCAGTCATACAATTCTTCTCAACTTTGTACCATTTCACCAAGATTTCTAGCCTGTTCTAATCTAGAAGTCAAGCAGTTCCCATCCTTCATACAACATGCATCCAAGTGAAAGAGAAACTTCGCTCACCTTGTACTCTCTTCTCCCTTTGAGACAGAGAATGTCTATTGCTCTAATCTCTTCTCCATAAATATTAAATACAAGGAAGATCTATTTAAGCAAAATGCTGGCACAAGAACAAGCACGTTTAAGCCAGCTGTGACTGTGTCTAGCTCGGAAATTAAAAGATGTCGAACAAATGTTAGAGGATCTTTTAAAACACTGATGCTTAAAAAAATGGTACAGTGGAGAGAAGTAACAAGTGAACCAAGGCAGATATTTACAGCTTTATGAAGAGAAAGATGTTATGAGGATTGTTAGAGAGAGCCAGAAGGTTCCTGATGGTCATCTGTCCCCTGGAGATGAGCCACGACAATCTCCGATGCACTCACTGTTCAGCTAGAAAGATACAATTATATTGTCGTTAAATTCTTTGGACTGTCCTGTTGCTCTTTCCAGAAAGATAAGTGTAATACACAATATGAACCTGGCCAACAGGAGACAAGTTCAATATAAACAGTTCATTAAAATCAACTAGGATTCGCAGGCTGTGCACAGATCCCCAGACATCACAGCAGATGCACCTAAGGCAGTGTACCAAGATGGCTTTCTGGGGAAACCAAGAGGTTTTTCAGTGTAACCAAATAAGTCTCACACTACCAGAGATAACACCATGCAATCCTTTCCACAGTCAAACTCTGTCCTGATGGTAAGTTTATATTACTTACTCCTATAATTTCTCTCTGCAGGTAATTAGAAACATATTTCTGATTTTTAATTTCCTTATATTCATAGGACAAATTTATTCAGTGGATTTATTGGCAGGTTAAAGCAAAGAGCATTGACAAGTTAAATATGGTTATTTGCATTTAAACAGAGCAGTAAGGCCTCACAGG
This sequence comes from Falco biarmicus, assembly GCF_023638135.1. NCBI lineage: Eukaryota > Metazoa > Chordata > Aves > Falconiformes > Falconidae > Falco > Falco biarmicus. The sequence goes on along the minus strand of NC_079311.1, from coordinate 76,656,670 downwards.
ACTTGTCCAGTTATCTAAAGTGACAGCTGGACGTTAAGAGCTGTGCTCACTTGAGTTTTACTCTACACTGTTAAGACGATGAGCAACATCTTTAAAAGCATCTAAGGATCTTTCATCAATGTGGCTAACCATATTTATAGCAACCAAAAAGTTTCCTCTGAAGATAATAAAATATGAAGAAATCCATACAAGCATCTGAGCAGTGGAAAAGTTCAGCTACTATGAAGGCTGTTAGGTGCTTTGCTCGCATTTTTACACAATTACTAAAGTACTACTCTCTGAAGAAGCTACATGAAAGCAACACCCTCTTACTTCAGTATCCTGCTCCCTGAATGAAAACAAGATTAGATCTGCCAATTATTACAACCACAGTACACTTTATTTACCATTTCTTTTATTTTTGCATTTTGGAACATAAGAACATATTCCACTCCTCCTCTTGATGCTTCATAAACAATTTCAAGGTGTCATACCTCAATGTGTTTTTAGCAGCTTTAATAGCTTAAACCTGCTAAAACCAACATCTGTGAGATCTACAAGAGGATTACCAAATGCCCAAACCACACTCAAAAGCTTCATTTACAGACCTTCAGAAGACAGCAAGGTGCCACGTTATTGTCAGATTCCAAGCTGAGTTTACAGAACTACCAGGTGGGGGGAAAAAAATAATTTTTACTAAGAAGGACTTAAAATAGCAGAAGTCAAATGACAAACTTCCATATTGGCATTTTCAGATTTCCAGACAGCAACGCTAAGTAGTTCAGATGGTATATATGTGGTTTCATGTATCAAAACATGTGCCAATCTACCAGAAATGAAACTGTACAGGGATAAGAAGCCTAGCTGACTGCGAACGGCTGAAAGACAAAGCATGTTGCTAGGTCAATTATATTTGAACCTTGCTGGAGGTAATGAATCCTGAAGCAATAGTCTTGGCCCAGCAATTAAATTTAAACATAATCATCATCTGGCAGGCTTAAAATCATAGTTTACGATGCTGTCACAGCATGTCGACTATTCCCTCGCTGCACCTGCACTGGCACTGCGCAAGATGCAGTCCCTGTAAACAACACTACTTTTTTATTTCCTGGTTCCTTCATCCAGGAGGGTTTGAGAAAGTTTTGATAGCCATGATTGTTTTATTCCATTTTATTCTCGATACTTAGGATATACATCCTTCAGCTGGATCACTGTTAAATCATTTCAGTACTTAAACTGTCACACGATGCATAATCTGACACCACAGAGTCATAGTTTGAATATTTCAGTTATATTACTTTTAATTCTGTACCAGTTAATCATATTTTATTTAAAGGTGAAATGTTAATCTTCTGATGTTAAAAATCATCATACTTTACCTTTTTATGGCCGCATATTAAAACAGGGATATTTGCCAATTACCTAGAGCCTTCTTTTCAGGATTCAAATGAGAAGTTGACAAGAGGTCAGCTCAGAATATCTGCAGTACAGCAGTCTGCTCTGCATGCCAGAGGTGCTCTCTTTAAATTTCCCAGTACTTCACAGCTGAAATTAGCACATCTCACCAACTGCTACCCCACTTTGGTGCGTTCTGTTTTAATTCTGAGCAAAAGGTTTACCAAAAAGCACCTTCTCCAAATAATTTCCTATAAACTGGTTGCATGCACTACTGCAAGCTCAAAACTGTAAGAGAAATAGTTCAAAAAGCCAATGGTTCTCTCTGAGGTAATGAAAGCAAATTTTTTGTTGTTGTTTTACTATAGCTACTTCTTGTGACTTAAAAATATAGCTCTACACACACCATCAGAATGAGGTCTTAGACTGCAAGCATTTCCCAGCAGGGATTTTTGTCTCTATACTTGTCTGCAAAGCAACTAGCAAATTGTTAATCATCTATAATTAAAGACACCATAAGCCCAGAACCAATCAGAGTGTATCTCCAGTTCGTTCACATGGCCCTTTATGCATAAAATATGCCTTTTCATGTCCAAGCCGCCTTTTCTATTTGGGTGCCTCCTTCAAACCTTCTTCTGTGACAGGCTCGAGAAGAGAAGCATTTGTTAACATTTTTTTCTAATGTATAAAACACAATGAAAATGACAAATCTGAGTGACACACTTCTCTCAGTCTTTTGCTTGACCCTAACATTTTTGGTTTCGTTTAAGATTTTCAGACTTACACCATGCTTGTATTGCTCAAAGCTAAGGCTGTCCATGAAATGCCATAGTTAAGTAACAAACATACATTTAACCTTTCATGTCACAGAAAGGCCAGCAAGCAGTACCCTGAATTTTTAAATAGGTAAGTACGAGAGAAGACAGCAGGGTTGCTCAATGCCACATATGGTAAATCAGTAAAAGCACAGAACGAAGCTGAAGATTCACTGCATTTCCATGCTTGTTTACATGGGTCACATCTAGCTCATAAGCAACATGCTATACACATTCTGATATTTACCAACTGTATACTGCAGGTTGCACTCATTTGCTCTACCTCTGGCACACTACTTACAACTGTAAGCAAGTCCTCCAAAGATAGAGTTCATACAGAACAAGATGCAACATAGTGATTTCATTTCTAAATGGAAGAAAAGCAGTGTGGTTTCAGCGGTGGTGCTGTTTTTATTTGTTGATTTATTTTTATTCAGTCATTTCCACATTCAGAACTGCAATTACTGGCACTCTGTCTTATGTTTTTGACGCTCTCCTTCCACTGTTAACTTCAGTACAAGTATCAAAGCTCTTATGTACATACAAAGAATCAAAGCAACACTGATCATACAATAACCATCATCCCCCATCTAGTCAGCAAGGGCTCATATAGCTCTGCCTGTCTGCAATATTACAAAACAAAAAAATCTATTTTAAGCATAAAACCAAAAAACTGACAATGTAAAATTCCAAATGTACTTCACAGACAAGCACAGAGTCTGGCAGCTAAAACTGCTCCCTTCGTGAACCTTCTCTAAAGTCTGCTGTCAGGGAAGACAGTCCATGGACCACTGCCTAGATAGGCAACTTGCTGTATAAGGCTCCATGCATCACATCTGAGGCAAACTCAAGGTTACAATCTTCATTCCAACACATCATTACCTTGAAATTTAGAATACTTTCTCCTTCATGCAGAGGTTAGTTTCCCACCCTTCATAAAAAAGGTATCTGTTACAACATTTGGAAGTGACTAGCAGGGGTGAAAGCTAAGTTTCATTTCCTACAGATTCTTTAGAACGAAATAAAAGTATATCTAAAAAGTGCAGATATGCTTTTTCATTTCTTTCGCAGTTCAGGGGAGGGGGGAGGGAAAAGCATCTCTGATTTGTATATTAAAGTGCAAGCATCTGTCCTACTGATGATATTCTAGGGAAGCACATTAGCATAAAATTTAACGATGTCAAATAAGTGGATGTGAAATAGGGACTGCGTAAAGACACTATTTCCAAGCCTGACAGAAACATCACTGTTTAGAAATGCAAATGAAACCATTATGTTCAATAATTATATGAAAATATGAACAGTTCAGCATGTTTTCCAGCCCTGATGGCGGCTAATGGGATGTACGCTTATGTAAATAACTACTATTAAAGCTAATGCTGAAAAAAACTAATAAATTCATACTAAAGCAACTGATTTAGTACGCTTTTAAACCCCAGCAGTGCTCACTTATTAGAAAGGAGTGCATTCTTATGTTTAGAACTCATTACTGTTACAAGTCACTGCAACTCCATCAATTACCATGCATTAATGAAAATGGGACACATACAAAAAAAAATTATTGCCTCTCAGCAGTTTTCTTTAAAGACAAAATATAGGGGTATTACCATCATGGGGCCTTAAGGGGAACTTATCAGCAACATAATCTTTATTACTACAACTGTACTCCCTGTGCTATAACCCTGGGGTATTTTTTGTCCCAAGAAGGGGCTAATCTTTATGTAAAACTTTTGACATATTTGCAATGAAAATGACCACACTGCCATCAGTAAAAACTTAGCATTTTCACAATTAAAAATGCACTTAAGCAAACATACACACACCAGTATCTGAAATGAAAATGTAGATGTGAAATGAAACACTACAATTACTGAAACTAGAGCAAGGAGATGTAATACCAATAGAATTATGGATATAAGGTACAAACGGAAGCCTTCTATGAAGTTCTTGTATCTAGATAAATTCCACCCAGTTTTACACTTACACTTTTAATCACCTCCTAGAGAGCCATGGAACTGAGACTTCAAGGACGCTCACTATTCATTGCTCCTTGGATGTTTTCTCCAGTTCTTCAGCATTACTCGAAAAATTCTTAGCCTTGATTAAACATCGCAATTGATAAGAGGAAACAAAACCAATTCAGTGCTGTTACAGAATGAATCCCTAAAGTAATTAAAAGCTGAGATTTATTGAATGTCTATAACTCTACAACTAACCCACTTTCATTTTCTAAGCAGCTTCTGAAAATGAGACATTAATGTAACATCCACTGGATCCTAAGAAGTTTAGCAAACCTGAAAATGCTTTTATATTAGTTTGCATTGATTGGCAGTTTAAAATCAAGGATGGGTTTGAACAGCCTTGCAAGACACTATGGACAAAGAACTGATGCCCAGTGGAGAAGATCCACATGGAAGTTACCTCTCCAGCCTCAGCAGCTGTAAAACTACAGTCCAAGATGGCATTCCACTACTAAAAGTCACAGCACAGACTTACAACTCATCTGACTACAAAAGCATCATCAATAAGAATGATGAAATCCTGTAACAATAAAAAGGAGGAAAGAAAGAGTTTAAGTTTTCATCATGCATGAACAGTGACAAAGTTCATACACAGGCCAATGTCCAGTATAATGTTAAATTAAAGCTATGTTTAAGTGCAATGTACTCTCCACAGCATAAGGCAAAAATAAAGGCTACCCCAAACTGAAAAATTTACCATCTAAAAGCAGGCTGCAAAACTACCCTTTCAGAGGGCCAGCAGCTGACAGCATAAAACAGCAACATACTTGTGATGACAGTCACTGTGACAAACATTTGGTGCAGGGGCAATGGAAGAAAAACCACAAAACTATCTGATTGCTTTCACTAAATCTCTGTTGAAAGAGAGGTATAAAGTGGTTTTCTATCTAGACCATTAAAACTATTTCATGAGCAAAGGCCACTCTAAGGTTAAAAACAGTAAGACAAATTTGCTACTGATTAATAATAAAGCCATTCATTTTATTCTTCAAATCTAAAGTAATTACAAGCCAGAGCATGGCAAATGGATTTAGCAGAAGCCATTACATCAGAAGACTCCTTTAAAGAAGAACAGTAATTTAAAAGACTAAACTGAATAATGAACTCTCCTGAACAACAATTATTATGAGATTGATTTATTGAAAGTGTATTTAATCATGCAAGAAATGTTTAAACTTTGCAAAATAGTTCAGGAAGGCAGAGAAACCAATAGCAGAATCAGCCCAACACCCTCATTATAGTTGAGAAGCTGAAGCAGATGGAGAAGTCATTTAGTTTGGAAGGATAAAGTACATCAATTTCTCTGAATCCACAGTTCTAGTCAATTTGTTACAGTACCAGCTTCAACAATTAATGATCTCATTTTCCCATTTGTGCCTCCTTTTAAGAGATCTCAGTCTTGGCTTCTGAATGAGCCAAATGTCATAAAGGAAATTTTAACTCCAAAAAACATCACTTTGAAAGCTCACACGCCCAAAAACAACTGGTTCAGAAACAGCCACAAAAGCTGGGGCCAGATTCAGTCAGGTAAGTAGCCTGGTCAGTTTAAGTGCCTGAAAAAAACGAAGAACTGCATTTCACCTGAGACACAGCCCTCTTCTCACTGGCCTGACCTCTGCAAAGAACTACTTACCTGTCCTACTTCAGGTCTTTTTCACTACTGTAACTGATGTTTATACATGATACTGCCATGGCTGAAGCTGCATTTCTAATGACAGGATTCTGCCATTAAGTTCAGCAGGGGGAACTCATCATCACATCCAGTTCTGAGATCCATACCAGATACTATAGATAATATCCTGTCTGCATTTAAGGTGCCACTCATCCTCCAGAGCTAGAAGACAGGCTGTCCATGAAGCATATACCCACCAGTGGCTATCAACAACCTGGCAGAGCAGAACTCCATAGATCTTTAGCCAGTAGACTGCAGTTCAGAAACATCAAGTCCCTAGCACCAGGAACAGATCACTACAGCATAAAAACATCAGGAAACAGAGGAGATGCAAGAATGCTACTAGCCCTCAACCCTCACATCAATGGGCCTCCAAAATTCTGCACCAAAGCTGGCGGGTGGTAAAGTCTCCTCTGCAGTCATCCACACACGGAACAACATCTTCCCACACTTCACAGTGTAAATTACAAAGCAACTCTGCTTCTTTTATCCCACAGTTATACTTCTGTATTGACAGTACCATCTCACAGACAACCCTGCACCACTGAGTGTGAAGTTTTAGAGCAAAAAGCTTACTTAGCTCATATACAAGAGGCTGATATTGACTGTTTAGATGCTGCCTCTTGATTCATAACAAGGACAATGTGGCTAACGTGCTCAAAGGCACTGGCTAGGATTAAATGTAGAAAGCTGAGCTTTAAATGAATCTCCAGCCATTGATCCATTTGAACACTCAACATTACAACATGTTCCACCTTGTTTTAGTTTAAAAGTTCATGAAAAATTCAAAGTATCTTATTTACCCAAAAGTCCTTGACCGATTCTTCTAGATTTAAGAAGTTCTTAAATACATACATTATTTAGCCAATACTGCTGTTACAGAATAGCATATAAATATTCAAGGACTTTTTAATAAGTTCAGCTTTTATTCAATAGACCATAATGGTTGCTTAGAAACATTTACTACTAGGATACCTATAATAACAGTAAGGGAAACACCTTCAAAGAGTGAAAGAGTTGGATAAAATGGAAGAAAGGAGCAAAATACTAATTTTTCATTCTCCTCACATGTCTTCAAACAAATTACGATACACAAAAAGATGCATAGTATGCACTCACGAAAAACAGGAAGGCAAAAATTTTAAACAATAAGCTGAGGGAACCAAGTTGAGAAATAAAAGAAAAACAATGATGGTCATTCCAATCCTTCAGTTCATAACTTGTAAGAAACTACACTATCAGGAACTGTACTACAGAAACTATAGCAAAACAAAAAATCACCCTCAGACTTAGCTGAAGTTAAACTCTAAAATTGTTACTGAGTTTTAAATAAATAGCCTGACTTTCAAAAGCAGTAGGCATGAGTTTCCTCTATAAACACCAAGTTTTCCTCTATATAGAAATTTTCTTGCCTTTTATTATTTTTGGCAACAGGGACAACAAGGCAGGGATCCAACTGTCATATACACATGCTTAACTATACTGTTAATTCCCATACACCACTTTCTCATGAAACTCTGTGTCATCATCTTGAGTTCAGACTAACTCTCCTTTTGCTGCAAGCAGCAGCCACAGGAGGGTACACACAAATATATATCTGTTGAGCTAGACATGAAGACCACACGTTCAACGAAGTGCAATGCTAAAGGATTCCTATGCAAGACCTTTTATTTTGTTTCTTCACCTCTGATGACAACTTGGTGGGTCAGATTAAAACAGGAAATGAAAGGAAATAGAAGAGGTGCCTATTTCTCTCCCCATTTTTAGAAAAGCAAGTTCAACATTATAGAGAAAAACATGACAGGACAAACAAGTAAATTCTGTATTCTGATACCTGCTTTTCTATCTTTTTGTACTTTGGCATTAAGCATGTCAGCAACTATTTTTCTTCTGAAAAATAATCCTAATTCTACATTAACACAGAAAGATAGAAAAAGGAGAAAATATGTAAATAGCACTAATTCATGAGTATATGCAAAAGTAATGAACAGTACTACGGCAAAACTAAAGACTCTAGATAGTGCTTATAAGAAGTCCATGATTCTTCCAGCAAATCAATATTCTATGTCTCACTAACAATGAATGACAAAAAAAATAACTAACAGCACATGAACTGTTTTAGTTAAATTAATATTCATGTTAACTGGATGCAAAATTGACCAATTAAGTAGTCCGAAGTTACAATATTAAGGACATAATGTAAACAGCGTCTGTAATCAATTTTAAGACTACCAAAGTAAATCATATGGGATTTGTTGCATGACCTTGGCTAGGTATTCAAATCAACAGATCATGTTCAGTCAGAAAATAATTCCAACAAAAAGCTTAAATAACCCAGGTACATTCTAAATATAAACAAAACAGTGGTTTAGTAGGGCTGGTAAGTTTAAATTTACAAAAAAAAGAAAAAAAGTAAGTTTGTAACAAACTAAATCTCTTCTTCCCTTTACCTCCCTGTTCTTTGACTCCAAAATTATTATTTCAGCATAGCTTACAGTTCAATAACCATCTTTTTTTATTTTTTAAAGAAGTTTCCTCTTCCCCAATTAATAAACCTTCACAGAAATGTTAAGACTGGTTTTGCTTCTTCATTTATGCAACACCAGCAAAATTAGATGAAAAAAATCCTTAACAGTGATAACAAGAAAAGCTAAAGACTATAACATAATTTCTTTGGGCTCTGAATAACAGTAGTATTTGTTTATTAATAATCTCATTATTATCATTTTTTCCTAAAACATCTATCATGCCACTACTGGAGCATCTTAGAAAAGATATCTTCCTGTTTCTTAAACTAAATCATATTTTGGATCAAAATTAACAATAGGTGCTTGAAAATATGCGAGGCGGGGGTGGGGTGGGGGGTGGGGGTGTGGAAAAAGAGGAAAGCCGGAAGCTTTTCTCTTAACAGCTCCTATCAGAGGTGGAAGAAGGACCAGTGCAAGTAGCCTATAAGCATAACATGGTGTGAACTGCTCATCCCTTATTCTGAAAATGCAACTGAAATAAGTACAGTAAGAACACTGAAGTTGCAAATCAAACACTCCAAAGGGAATACCAGAATTCAGATTGCCACTAGAAGCACAGTTCAGTCACCCAGTATGTATCAAACATGATCTGGGAACACAGAAGCAAAAAGAAGACAAATACTAAGCGTGGATGCTGGGAAAGACATGGGAGTAGGTTACAAATGGTGAGCCTTCTCACATCAGGTTAGTCCCAAATTCTGTTTCAATCTTTGGAAGGTGCTAGAATACAATGAATAGACACATCCCTGCTTTCATCAGCTGTCTTACAATCATAACTGATCCTAGGTCACCTGCCTCCATCCTGGCTCTTCTTCAACCCTAACTACTTGGTCCCAAATGCTTCTGAACTCATCAGTCACAGGCTTCTCTCACGTCATCCACAACCAGCCCAACCTCCAAGTCTTTCCTCTGAGACAGGTTTCAGTTCTCATTTCCCCCCGTACAGCCTCCACTTATGCTTTCCCCTCTACCTCCTGCTTAATCTCCCCCTTCAGAAGACTAATTTTTTCCACCACCTTATCTTCCTCATAGCTATAAGATGTTTTCATTGTGGAGGACATCAAAAGAATGAGAGCACCTGTTACTGGATTTTTTCAGTTCAGCCCAATTGGGCAGATTTTAGTAAAAACAGCAAAAGATGTCATCACAGCACACGTATCTTGCACCACTAAATATCACATCTGCAAAGAACAGCAGCACTAGAACTTTTCAGAAAAAAAGCTACAAAAGTTTAATATAGATAAAGTAAAGATCTAATCCTCTTTTGGCCATGGAAGTGGTTAAAACACTTTAGGTAAGTTTCTTTCAAAACAACTTAGTTTCAAGTGGGAATGCTGTGTGAAAATCTAAGCCAAAATATTTACTTTTGACCAAATTATAAGATAACATGACAAGTCTAACAATACTGCTTTAGGGAAAAGGAGTAGACCAGATGACTACTTGAAATGCCTAATCTTCCTTCATTCTGTTACAATTTGGCAACAATAACAACAGGCTGGCCTATTTATGATTCACAGCATGCTCATCAGGGCTGTCCTCCATTAACTGCATGCCCTAGTAAGAACTACCCAAATTTCGAAGTTTCAACTGCAGGATAGAATTGACATTTAAGTTTCCATGAAGTTTTAGTTGTTCCCTACCCAGACAGCACTGACCAGTTACAAAGTAAATGTAAGCTTAGGCTTCATACAGATACTGTTTGTTCAAAACTGGTAAGTTACTTGAAGTTTTGCAGTGAGATCACTGCTTACCACCTATCCCCCTACCCACCAAAGCCTTTGTCATAGTTCATCAGCAATGAATTCGGGTCCACATACCTTCTCAAAAAAAAAAAAAATTAAACACAACAAAATGAGGAAAATCTGTCTTTAAAGTAGGGATTTCAAGCACACAAAGCAATGAAGTTAGTTACAGAAGTCGTGGAGAAGGGCTGCTTAAGATGATGGGGGGCCTAGAGAAGCTGTTTTCTGAGAAGGGACTAAGTGTGGTGCGTGTAGGCTTCTGAATAGTGACTGGCTGTATAGAAGTAGGTTGAGATGGTGGTAAGGTGAATAGGGGGAGAGACTATCTTGCTGCAAGACTCTCAATACAAAAAAAACCCAAGAAACAAAACATGTTGCTGAAAAAAACCACGCATCACCCATGCTATTCAGATTAAACCTTTATCTAGCTGAAATTACACTTCACTGAATAGCCGCAGTTATATCAGAAGCACCAATTTATTATTATAGGATATTTTAAATACTGAGCTAGAAAAAAATTATAAAGACTAGATTAGCTTTGGGGGAGGAAAAAGGAAAAAAAAAAAGGTAAGTAAAACTGATTTTACTAGGCTTCAGGGTTTTTTTCTTATGGTATTCTATCCCTGCATCTTATTTGCAAGTGAACTCGGTACATTTCAGAAGAACTTTAAGGATTTTAAGCTGCTGTATTTGAAAATAGCCAGAATCTATATTGGACTTTGGCAAGTCGTTTCTACCATTTCTTGTCTCTGCTACAAGCTTTAAGATAAAAAAATTAACTGATCAGAGGTACATTGAGGATCTTGAATCATTCATGTATGATTGGCAAGTATTGCAGTAGTTATACTGTTTTGTATTTCTTGTTTTATATTTCTAGGTTTTACATAGTTTTATGAAGTGTAAAACTGCATGCATTAACCTTCTGCCATGTCTACCAAACTTCTGAAAAAGTATTCGTGCTTGTGCGATCTATTTCTAGTAAAGGGAAAAAAACCAACACAGAAAGGAACAAAAAAACCCCAAGTAAGCACGCCTACTTCCCAGTAGCCAAATAAACCTTAGATGAATTAATGAAAGCTTTATGTGCATAAATTAAAAAATATTAATCAGGAACATACATCCCACCCACATTCATGAGCTGACTGAATACACAATAAAAAACTGACTTCAGTGAAATCAATGTAAAAGAGTTGTAGTCACATCTAATGGCTCTTAAATAGATCTGATTTAATATTTTCCAGGAACAGTTCAGTTCCATGGCCAGCTAAACTTGTTGATGTGTATATTACTTAGTACAAACAGACCAAATTCTTTCTATCAATATAATGCTGCTGTGGTACAAAGGATCTTCTGGGTTATCAACAGCAAACCCCTGCTGACAAGAGACAACACATCACTGAACTCCTTTCAAACCTCAACCAAGCTGCATCATAAAAAAAAAAAAAAAAATCAACCAAACAAAAAACAAAAAAACTTTTTATGTTAAGCCTCCCAGTGCAAAACTGTGATATATGGTTGCCTGAATTTTCAAGAACCCTCCTCTAACTTCACTTTTAAGTTGGTGGACTGTTTATCTCCACTTATTTCTATTCCAACGCTGACCTATACCTTCAACAGTCCCTTTTTGTCTCAGCATGGTCTCTCCCCCTATTCACCTTACCACCATCTCAACCTACTTCTATACAGCCAGTCACTATTCAGAAGCCTACACGCACCACACTTAGTCCCTTCTCAGAAAACAGCTTCTCTAGGCCCCCCATCATCTTAAGCAGCCCTTCTCCACAACTTCTGTAACTAACATGATTTTTAATTTGAATTAAGGAATGGATGATTCAGGACTGAACACAGTACTGCACACTAGGTTTCATCAATGCTTTTTAAAATAGCATTAGTATCCTCCCTACTTGAAATACAGCTCCTGAGGAATCATGTATTTTTGGCTCTTGCTGTAGCTGAAGCACTGTTTCTTCCATATCCCGCTACGGTCAACCATTAACCTTCTGAAGAGTTAAACAAGGAAGAGTCAATACCAAAGATTTGGAAGAGAAATGAACAAGAGAATTTTGTAAATGTCTATCAGACCACATCGAAGGAAAATTGTATTTCCTGCAACATTAAATTTGCATGTGATATTACAGGACTGGGACTAAGTATACGCAGCTTAACAAAAATGGAAGTCACAGCCTGCAAGAAAAGAGAATCAGCTAACACATTAAAAAAAACCCAAACAAATGCTACATCAAAAAAAAGTCTGACCTGGCTAAACCTCCTAGTGCATATATACTGTTTATATGCCTTTGGTATAAGTTGTCTTTCTCTGGACACAGAGAGCACTGGAATACCATGCAAATTTTAGATCTCAGTTACAACCTAACAGGATATAGTAAAAAATAATAAATCTACAACCATATTTTAAAGCATAAATTCCTTATTGTCATTTTTACTTGACAAATATGTATTTCATAGCAAAACAACATCATAGGAACAGCTGGATGGCAGTTTTAAGCTCAAATGAACCAGTGTCACATGCTGACAAGTCATATCTCTGATTGCTTTTGAATGGCAGCACATGCAGATTTATTCTCTGCCATAAATTAGAACAATTATTTCTCTGTAGTTCGCTTTTAATTTCAGTGAGCCCCTGCACATATTTTTAAAGGATATCTTCCCTTTCCTTGATGATAAGTTCATTCTGTTCCTCTAGCTGTCTGATCTTCTTCTCAAATGACTCCTGCTCAGCTTTCAGCCGTTCTTCTGTCACCTCTTTTTCTTCGCTTACCCTGAAAAGAAATTGAGAGAAATAAAATATATGCCTATAAGCACAGTGCCTGACTTCCAACTCCTCCACTTTCCAGGTAAATGGATATCACCCTCTCTACCCTTAAACAGGTTAGTTCCTCATAATGTTTATTTTATTATATTACATTGCAGGATGCATATGACTTTATGCAATACATTCTTTTTTCAAAGACACCAGTCTTAGTGTAGTACATGCACATTAATGGCCAACATGGAACAACAAAGCAAGGATCTGAACCCACAATTAGTTTGTGCAGTCTGATTCCCTACAGCCATAATGAAGACACACTGGGATCCTTACAAGCCTAGGGCACACAGACAGAAAACTCAAATGGGAGAGCTTAGCTGCTGAGACAGGAAGGAAATTGGAAAACTTTTCTGTTTCTGAATCTATAAACTAATCCTTCTTTCACATTTACAGGTCAAATATAAGTTCAGGAAAGGAAACATTTTTCTCGTTTTCTCCAAATCAAACAGTTTGTCCTCTTCTGGGGATTTTAAATTATCAAGCTGCAGGAGCAAATTTTCCTTTCTGTCTAGGCCATGGCACCTTGTGTCTTCCTGCTTAGTGTAAATAACTGGATCAAGATTAAAAGATGACTATGTGAGAAAGGCTTACAATGATCATTTATTGTGAACCTCAAAAGCAGGCTGTAAAAACAATTATTCTGGTATCACGTAAGCAAGACGACCATTATGCACAGATGATCCTCTAACTACGTTAAAAAACACGGCTCAGAAATCATGGTCCTATAAAATCTATAAAAATATTAGTAATGAGCTTAGACTAATAAATATTATTGCTCTGCACTTAGGCAGTTTCTGTTGCTGAAGGCTTTTAAAGTTCAGTCTTTTATGGTGATGAAACAGCTATCACAACACAGGTGACAGGAGACCAAAGCAGTACAACTTTTAAAGGAAGTTAAAACTGAAGTTTTCTAAGTGGAGCAGCCCTACAGGAAAAGGAAAGCATGGGAAAATATAATGTCTACACATATATATATATAGGCATTAGATTAAGCCTTGCACTTGTTCCATCAGGCTCAAGGGCATTCTTAACAGAGAACTCTGTTTAGGGACTAAGCCATCCATTTGACATCATGATGTTTCCCTTAAAAGGGCACAGATTTGTTTGGGTATTCCAGTGGAAAAGCCGTAAAGGGTCACCCCCCTGGGGTGAACTGCAGACAGGCATTATTCCCCAGCTCTTAAGAACAACCCACCATCCTTCCCACAACAGCTCAAGCAGACAACGTGAAGTTGGAAATAATTAATAATACCAAAACTCACACCTTTTCCCCACAAATCTGGAGGGAGAAAAATAATATATAGCATACAATCAAATTCTGTAAATGAGTATGGTTTGAAAGCTTGGAACACACTGATTTACAATCCTGTCCCTGGCAGTGTTCATCAGCACATTCCTAGACCCTTTTCCTTCCACCCAAAGACTGTCAAACAGGGTGTGCACACATCAGAAAACAAACAATGAAAAAAGAACCAGCTGTATGAACCCTGTATCCATCCCAACACCTATGTACTCCTTAGCTAAGCAGGCAACAAACTTTTGAAAACTACTATCCTTGCTCCCTGATACAGTTACAATGAGGGTACACATGCCGCAGGCTGCAGACCAGGCTTTGGCATCTAACCGCAACTAGTTTGTATTTTCCAAACCTAGAGCAATCAAGTGACTACAGCATGTATGACCTCCCTTCACATAACCCGTGAAAGACGCAAGCATGCTTTCTATGCCTTAGGGGAAGGGGAAAAAAAAAAAAAAAAAAAAAAAAAGACACGGTATGGAACAGAGACTAAACCCCACCAATTTAAAAAAAGACTATCAAAACTGCAGTGACCATGTAGACGACAGATGGAAATAAGGCGGTGGGGGGAAGGGGCAGAGGTGGAGAGGAGATCAGAACAGAAAGGGAGGACAAGTGTCATCTCCAGGGCACTATATAAGGAAGCTTGCTTACTAACTCCAGCAGTGATGCTGCATTAGAAAAAGGTTTGGGACACTGGGCCATGCTGGCACCTAAGTGTTAAAATCAAACAACAGTATAAGAAAATAAGGCAAGAAAGAACAGAACACTAGAGAAATTAGACTAAACTAGCAGGTTTTACCCATCTATATTCTGTGATTTGCTGCTTGTATCAGTCTGCATCACATTCAAGTGCTGTGTTTGTATTTAACACAGATCACAGCAAGCTGTCATACTCCCAGACATATGAATACATTGTGCCACATATCTTACGCAGCAAATGACTGAGAACAGTAAGTGATCTTAGAAGAAACGTGGCAGTATGTGTTTATGTATCACAAAGCGGGAGACAGCCCATAAAGGGCAGGCAAGATATAGAAGACAGTTAGTCACAGGAGGTGGCAAAAGGAAGTTAGAGAAAAGGAATACAAGAATGTCATCAGATTATGCTGGATTTATGTCACATCCTATATATAGCTCAGTGAGATTTTTTTTATATACTTACTTCACTGCCGTCTGGCAGTAAAGAACAGATGCTTTTCAGCAGAACTAGGAAGGACTTCGCTGATGCCATACAGAAACATTACAAGGCTTATAATGCTTCTCAAAAGGATTTTCACATGCTTTTCATCCACTGGTGGTCAGAGAAGAGCAGTGAGAGAATGGACGCACCACAACTACAAAGGGCACAGCTGATCTGCTGGGCAACACGCTGGTGTTCAGCTCTGTTATCATTGTTTCCTGAAACAAGTAGAGGACTGACAGCTGAGAGCACAGACGACAAGTCAGTGGAAGTATTGCTGCTGCTCAGTGTCTGCAACATTTTCTTGCATACAATTTACATTCACCTGTCTTGTATCATAGGATACACACCATCTTTGTTCAAGATTTTTTTAAAATTAAACATTTCAAAGACTATGTAATTAATTCTAGATGCATCCAAATAAAGATTTTAATTTTTTTTACAGGAGTCTCTGTAGGAAAAGAAAAATTCATAATGCAGATATATGGATAAAAAACCCTCCTAGAACATCAGCCTTCGTGTTAAAATTAATTCCCAAATCACCAGTTCCAATTATTATGTTGTGCTCCTAGTCCACTGCTGATACCAATAGTTCTGACTGATCTGAAGAAGGAACTGATCAACAAGTTTCCTGACGACACTGACTCACTCTACTGAGTAAGCAGGACTGATGCTCTCCAGGTGGAACTTCTTGAGCTCTGCACAGGTCAACAGAACTTCCAAGTTTTATTTGTCTGATGAAAAACTGGCATGCACAAGAAAGAGCCATGATAACACTCCTAGGGACAAAACTCAGAAGAACTCTTCTTGATTGAAGGCACTTACAAGAAAAGAAAAGCTGAAAAAGCAACTTTAAAACACTGTTTTCAATTTTTTTAAATATTAGAAAATTGAGCGTTTCCAAAAGAAATCTGAATGCATTAAGAACCGTGGCTGAGCAAGTTAAAACAGAAGACAAAATAAACAAACAGCAGACACACAGCCACTGGAAATTTCACTGATCAGTCCTATACCTGTTGGAAACATTTACCTTTTAAGGAACATTCACCTGACATTAGTCTGCCAACTAGCTAGGAAAGATAAAAATATTTTGGTGATAATTCTCAAAAACCACAGGTTTTAAATTCTGTGTGGTACTTAGTTACTAGCTGGGGTTAAAATACAACACAAGAAAAGAATGGCACCTGAAACAGGCAAGACAAGGGGTGGGGGGAGGAAAAATGAAGCAAGGGCATCATGCAGAGCCCAGCACACACAGAAATCATGGAATAAAATCAGGTATTACAAGTGAAAGATGGGCTCCAGAAAGATGAAACAAGTTTTCATGCCAGAGTTGATCACAACATGCCTCTGGCAGGGCTGAGCAACAATGTGATACTTAATACCAGCACTGCAGCAACAAAGAAAGGCAGCATTTTTAATCTAAGGACACTGTTAACAAATCTGATACTTGAGTCAAATGTATCACAGGCAGTTTGTATAAATTAAAAAAAAAATTAGAAATAACAAAAAAGACCAACGGTCCCAAAATATAACTGAAATTGCTGCACAATTAATAGATTTTTTATGATCTGCAACTTGCAATATAAAAAAACCAAAAAAACTCACAGCATGAATTTATAGCTACAAATGACTTTTTAGGCACAAAAGGTACGTGTGATTGGTGATACAATAATCCTAGGCATGCTTTACCTATCAACAAGAAGTAATTTCCAGACAAGCTTAGGGATACCTCATTTGCAGTCTCACTGCCTGACCAATTAAGAGAACTGCAGCACAATATTGCCCCTAAAGTAGCATACAAAAGAAAAAGAAAAAAACATCTTGACATTAAAGTTAAAGCCAGGTAACAATGTGGTTAATTATGAGGTAGTGTAACTGAGGAGAGAAGGCAATCCAAGAGGCCAAACACTGCAGATTTGCAATACGGACTTCCACAGGCAAGTTGTCCTTCAAAGATCCTAAGTGCTGGAAGAAAAACACTTAAACAGCACATACACGCTACGATAGTTTTACTGTCCTCCTTTGTAATGGTTTCCAGTTCTGTAACCAAATTAACCCGTTTTGATTCCCATTTTCACCTTTTGTTGGAAAATTTCAATTTTAGTTGGTCAATTTCATCTTCATATCAGGATAAAAAGTCCACATAAAGCAACGTCAGTAGAAAAGATAGCATCCCAGACTGCCAGCACCCTACAACAGGTTTAGCAATCCAAGGTCTTGGGAAGGAGGAAGTATTTTCTCAATAAGGACAAAGGGCTGTCTGAAGCCTGTTTTACCAGCTTGCAGATACAAGTCATTCTGGGCATGCCAAGTGGTCTTTGCCAGGAAGACACTAATCTGATGTCCTGGTTTCAGCTGGGATAGAGTTAATTTTCTTCTTAATAGCTGGTGCAGTGCTGTGTTTTGGATTTGGTGTGAGAAAAATGTTGACAGGACACTGATGGTTTTAGTTGTTGCTGGGTAATGTTTATATTATATCAAGGACTTTTCGGTTTCTTAGGCCCTGCCAGCAAGAGGGCTGGTGGGACAGGGAATTTGGGAAGGCGACACAGCCAAGACAGGTGACCCAAACTAGCCAAAGAGGTATTCCATACCATATGACATCATGCCGAGTGTATAAACTGGGGGAAGAAGGAGGAAGGTGGTGACATCTGGCATTATGGCGTTTGTCTTCCCGAGTAACTGTTAACGTGTGATGGAGCCCGGCTGTCCTGGGGATGGCCGAACACCTGCCTGCCCATGGGAAGTGGTGAATGGATTCCTTGCTTTGCTTGTGTGCATGGCTTTTTTCTTTACCTATTGAATTGTTCTTATCTCAACCCTCGAGTTTTACACCCCTTTCCGATTCTCTTCCCCAGCCCTCTGGGTGAGGAGGAGTGAGTAAGTGGCTGCGTGGTACTTGGTTGCCAGCTGGGGTTAAACCACAACATCTGATCACAAAAAACATCTTGTATCTCACTTGAAAAGGGCAATCATTCCCTCCTTTTGGTGGATAAGGGCATTATGAACCTTTCTACCTAAGTTGCTTTTGAAGATTTGTTTGCAAAGACAACTGGGAGCCAGCTTTCTCAATGTTTATCTTATATGACAAAAGAAAGAACATAAAAGTTTTTCAATACCAATTCTCACCACTAAAAACAAAAATTAAACTTCCATGAACCATTCTACATCACTTTGTCAATACCTCTGTTCATTCTAAAGCAAACTGCTTATGTGAGCTGTATAGGCAGGGAACATACACATCAGCTGGAGCCAGAAAGTCACAGTACTATGTCTATACACCAGTTTGGAGTGAGGTGAATGCTTGCAAGCACACACATATTCACTCTCACTGCAAAGTTTGGACCCTCTCCATTCAGCCAAATGCCAACACAAGAGAGCACTCAAAACCTACATATCACTCAGAGTATTTCACTCCAGAATACTTTGTAACCATTCTAGTTACGGTGTCTAGCAAGCCCTTGATGATCAATAGTCAACTGGCTAAGTCCCAGAGGACCTTGAGCTGCTCCCTCTTGGAAGAGGCTAATGTTTCCTGACATTGGCACAGAGTATGAGGGTAGGAATCTTTCAATGTCTTCACCATGTCACTGCTCATTTCATTACATAAGCTGATGACTGCTTCAGGAGTAGCCTGCAGTGATAAAAGCTCAGAGAATGTCTTTTTTGCCTCTTAAAAGAACTCTGCTTTTTAGGGAGAGCTAAAATTTGCTCATACTGTGTCTGCCACTTCCACCACTACCCAGCAGCAGCTTGCTGAAAACACAAAGATGCCATGCTGCTTGTTTTAGAAAACTATGGCAGATCACGCTCAAGAATTACCCATTTACTCACAGCACTTTGGCATTCATGGGCATGACTCATTCTACTCAGAAATTCCCCTACTAAAACCATTTGAAATCAATCTTCTGATGCAATAAGAAGTTCAAATTTACAACACTGAAGTATTTTAAACCCTGGATCCAGTTTGCTTCTCTTTTTTCACCTTAAGAGGGAAGATAGGCTGGATATGTTCAAAGAGAGGAAAAATAATGGTCAGATTTACAGGTGGCAGCACAGAGTGAAACAAAGATTATTTAGCCTAGAAAGAGGATTAAAAAGGATACAGCTGAGTCCTTTCTTTCAACCCTTTCTCAAAGATCAATTTCATAAAGTCCCTAACAGCTAATGTAATGTCAGCCACTGGAATCCCCAGCAGCAGGGCATTACAGCCCAGCAACTGGGTTTTTTTCAAAGGAAAGGATAATAATATAGCCATCATCAGAATTTAACCACACCAAAACAAAGTCTGACATTGCAGCATATTAGCACAGGCACAACCTTCTCAATGTTCAAAAGTACATTGGGAATAAGAGTTAGAGGAAAAGAAGAAAAAATAGGAAGAGAAAGAAAAGTACATTAGCGTTCCCTTCCGTAGTCACTGAAGTCAGTGGAAAGACCAATATCCTGAACTGCTCAAGCAAGAATTGGTTGATATTCAAGCCACAGGAGTTAATTGTATTTTGCCACTGGTTTTCATGCAGACAGAACTTTACCACTTTACAACTGCCTTCATGCAAACAGTTATTGACCAATCTATTTCTGTCCACCATCCTGCAATAAACATGCAGGAATTAGTCCCAACTACTAACATTTTCATTCATAAATAGTAGTAAAATAAGGAACAGTGAAGCATAGCTCTGGTCAACTGAGATCTTTATTATATTCCAAGTATTTATGGCCGGACAGTCTTCTTGGAAAACTTTCAGCATTCTGCTGGTTCTTTTTCTTCTCTTAAATAGCAAAGAATGTTCTACTGCTTATAAAAACCCTCCATCATTGCACAACTAGGGATGAAAATTATGGAGAGATTTAAAAAAGTGACGAGGTGAGCGGAATTAAAGTTCAACTTCCCTATTACTCTGCAAAGGACTTTTAATTACATCCAATAAAAATATGATTAGGTTTAAAAATAAAAGAGAACTAAGTATAAAATAATAGTGTTCCACTAATTTTACTTTTCAAAATTAATGTTGCTGCACCTTCTATTTTTCTTTGAAGAAATGTCAGGCAGAAATATCAAACTGTCCTCAGGGACAAATGACAGCATCTGAGAGTTAAGAAGAATCCCATGCTCAAATGAGTTAGTGTACTACTATTCACTAGGGAGCAGTGTATTACAAGGAACAATGTAATAAAAGGCTTTTTTTAATATTAGAATATACCTCTATATATCAACAGTGGCAACAGTGTCCGAATAGCTCCAACATCTGACAATTTGTAACCAGGCTTCCCAGCAATCTACTCTTTATGACAGCCTTAACTATACATTTTCCAACACATGAGGTAGGATAAAATAGAGTTGCAAGCATGAAGAACTTCAAAAATTACTAAAATACTGTATAGCAAGAAATTCTATATTGGTACAAATTATTAGCAGGCAAAATGGTCCACTGGATGAGGATAATCAGAGAGAAAATATTCCTAGCTGCACCAGAGACTTATTGTATGACCTTGAGCAAGTAATTTACATTTCTCTGCCCAAACTTTCCTAACATAAAAAGCAAAAGGACAGTAACGCTTGCCAATTATTGCACAGACATATGAAATCTATGGCAAAAAAGCATTTCATTAATAACTGAGAACCTTCATTTTGTTCTAGAAAAACTTTGCCTTTATAAATTCTTAGTATGGATGCTAACTTTTAGCCCAAAGGACTGAGATCATCTCACGAGACTTTCCCCTCTGATATGCGAAAACCTGCTAAGGCCCCATGTGTTCCTTCTCAATTTTACAGCCAGGAAGCATATTTCCAGAGATTCTGAAGTGTTAGGGACACAGAGAGAGGTAAAAGTCTCCTCACTCAAATTCAACCTATTTTTCGTATCATTTCTCTTCACGAATGTGACTAGCACTGGGATGAAACGCAGGAAAAAAATTTACTAAAGCTCTTTTCGCTTGCACTATTTCTGCATCTCCTTTCAAACAGGGACAACTTGAAGAAATTCATCAAAACAAAAGAAAGTTTGGCTAATAAGTTAAAATTACACTGGACTCTCTACTGATCTACATGTACAAACATGGGCGTATAGTGATTAACTTGTTTCAGCCACAAGATCAGCAATCCACTATTAATGTGGAACTCCATATAAAAGCTTACCCCTGACAAACAAGCACCACAAAGTTTCGTATCAATAAAGTTTGTAATTTCCAGAAGACAACATGTGTTTATTTAAAGGATGTGATACAAACAGCAAACAAAACCCTAGCTCCGTGACGAGGTTTATACAGGTGAACTACTGCAGGTCACAAAACTTCGGGTTTTGTTTTCAAAACGTTTAGGGGGTTTAGGGTCAGAAAGCAAGGAAAAACCAATCAGGTTGCTTCATTCTTCATACCTCCTCCAGCAAGAAAAATTACCTTATTTAAATATTCAGTTCCATAATGCAATACTACACTGCTTAAGATTAATTAGAGGAATAACTACCCTTAAACATAATGCATTTTCAGGTGATGCTTATTCTTACCTGGCAAGTTCTTTAATTAAGTTTGCAATGCGTCTCTTGTCCTCAGGACACAAATCCTTTAAAGAAGCACTCTTCATTCCTCCTTCATTAGTTACCTGAAAATTTAAAGTAACATTATAGATAGTACTCTTTAAAGCAGAACCAATATTTCATGAGATATTAAAAGCACTTCAAGGCCTAATAATTAGAAGTTGAAAGTAGACAAATTCCAACTGGAAATAAAATACATATTTTTAAAAATGTAAGTATAGTTCAGTAAAACAGATTACCAAATTGTGGAGATTTTTTTGAAAACACTTGTAATTCAAATGCAAGCTGCTAGCTTCAATACTAAATGTATAGGATAAAGTTTTAAGGCATAGACTATTCCCTGATTCATAAAGGGCAGTAGGTTCTCACAACTTGAAAATCTAGTGCAGCAATACCAAACTTTACCTTAGCATCCTAAAATGAAAGAGCAAGGGAAAAAAAAAAAATCTGCCTTAGTGTTTGACTAAACCAGGGATCCTCAAACTACAGCCCGCAGGCCAGATAGGGTCCCCCAGGGTCCTCAATCCAGCCCCCGGTATTTATAGATCCCCCCACCGGGGGCTGGGGGGGGAAACCAAGCAGCCGCAGATGACTGCCTGCCACTTCATCCGTGCGCCGGCCCCCTGTTTAAACAGTTTGAGGACCCCTGGACTAAACCAAAACAGCAAAAATGCGTGTAATAAATTGTTAGTAGATGCTAAGTCCTTATTTCAGAGGATTTTTTTTTAATATACAGAAAAGTACACACCCTTTCACATTTCACTATTGTTTGTTTTCCATCATTTATTTGCTACCTTCGTACTTATTAATTCTCAAAACAATCCTTTAACATACTCCAGTACTTCAGCTCCTTCAATGCATTCCTTTATCACACAGAGAACTGCAGCGTTTGTTACCCGTGTCCACCAGAGGGCTTATTGCTGTTCGTGTTCGCCACAGTCCCGTGTATTATTGAGGTTATTGGCATTACCCGGTTTGGGTGTTTCCAAGCAGGAAACAGTTTCAGTTCTAAATTGTTTCTATTTATCAAAAATTTCTGTCATTGGTGTCTCAGTTCGCCAGTGCTAGCACTAAGCACAAAATAAGAATCCCAAGACGAAAGCAGCAGTAAGAGCTATGTTACTCTGCCCAAGATTTTGACAAGTTTAAGTATTTCCACTAATCTGACGTGTTTTCAGCTTAGATTTTTACAGACCTAAAAATACTACAGTCCTCCCCGAGGGCATACAGTGCTTAACATGAGATACAAGCACAAATGCCTTGCAGTTTGGCCAAGTTAACACAATACAGCACAGAACAACCTCTGAGCACAGAAAGCAAACACTGGGCTTCTCTCCCCTCCTTACCATTATGGGCAGCTGATCTACGCACGTAAGAAAGGAAGTACCCCCTTCCATTCTTAGCTAACTGCTTCTTGAACAGCGGTTTGAAACACTTGAAGGTCTATGTTGCTTCTGAATAAGGTGGTGATTTTACACAGACTTATGTGTAGCCACCTGACCCTTCAGGTGCTATTTACAGTCATGCAAAAGGAGAATGTCTTTAACTTAACTGAATTCAAATTCAACTATGGTTGAAAGATTTCCATTTCCCGTGCTAAAAATGTCTGAAAACTATTTTTTTGGCAGCTAGATGATGGAACTTCTTTAAGAAAAATAAAAAGTTACAGGACATTTTTCACTCAAAAAAAAGAGGCAGAAACTTGGTTACATTAGTGAAGGAGATTTTAACAGAAGGTACCTCAAGCTATTATCTAAACCTACATATATACTTGTCAGACAAACATTTGTGGGATGAAGGGCGAAATCTGAAAAGTTAGTCTGTGCTTTTGTTTCACCCACAGATATGGATAGATGTCAGATAAAAATTCTCAAGGCAGACTTGAACCATAACAAATGTCAAAATGAAGCTGTGGAATTATTCACAGTGACACTGCACCATCAAAACAAGACAACAAATGAGATAGAGGCCAAGACTGTATCACCTTTTTCCAGATTTCTGTCCTTTCTACACAGCTCAGTTTCATAACAGAAAACAGTTTCGTAACTCAGTATTTTCTGGATGAAATGTACTACATAAATGGAAGATCCTCTTCAGAAACCACATCTCAGAAGATGACAATTTGCATGACAGCAGACGACTTCTGTCAAATGGGAAGTAGGAAGATGGGAAATTTTGGTCAAGACCAGTATAGCAAACCACTGATTTATTATAAGTACCAGAAGAGCTCCAGAGCTAACAAGACCTTTTCAAAGTCCTCTCCAAAACACTCATCTTCCTTTGTGGTGCTCAAGTCTATCTGAATGAAGAAAAGGTAAATCAGTTCTGCCAAGATTCATATTAGAGCAAAACTCAAGCCATTCTCTTCAGAAGAGGATCCTGGTAAATCATAACGGCAACCTACCTACCAGTACAACAGTGTAACGTGTGTTGAAACGATCAGCACTCCCTAGACATGCACACAACAGCTTGAAGCAAATTAGTTCTGCTAGTGATGAAAACTCCTTGAAGAAAAATTTTGTGAAGTCTTTTTCTTTCATAACAACTAAAATTTATTTGTTCTGTTTGTTTCAATCCAGAGCTTATCTTCAAAGTTAAGAGTACAAAATTTCCATAAGGATTTGGCAAGGTAAGAGAAAAACAGAAGGTTAGAAAAGAGAAAAAGCTTTGAACGCATTATATTGTCAACTTTCTAAAAGCACATTTGAGTCTTCAACCACAATTTCACATATTAGGGATTATAGAAAGAAAACAAAGACCGTTTCTACCCCATCAGTTCTGACAGGGAAAAAGGAGTTAAAATTCTCTAAACAACAAGCAATGTAAACAACACATCATGCAATAAAACAGATTTTAATGTGACTTATGAAGGCATCTATGAGGCAGCGGGCTTGTAGATACCTATGAAGAGATGCTTCTACATAAAGCTTCTGCATAATGGGGACTATGTGTGAAATTTCTTAATAACTTAAGGACATCATTTGCAAAGCGGAGGTACATACCAGCCTCCCGAAAGCAAGTACAGATAAACAGAGAAATGGAAAGAGATGCGTCCAGGAGGAGCCCTAAAAATGACACAGGTTATTAGTGTCATGCTGAAGGATTCAAAGGGCAATGACTCTATCAAAGCAATGAGAATCGAATGATCTGTCTTCACATCAATTTTGAATGTACATGTGAGGCACACAGAAGACAGAGAATGACATCTTAGCCCAGATGAAGAACAAAAATCAAATGCATGACAATACAACAATTCAGAAGCAGTCAGAAGTTTTATATCCTCCCACTTACAGGCAGAATTCCAAACCCTAGAGTGACTTAAAGACTTGTCCAAGATGGCTGCTAGGCAAGGGACTTAACAGTACTTGAATGACTTACCGTCACAGTACTATACAAATCGTGTTAGAAAAACTGTATCTCTCAACAGATTTCTGAATATCACAATACAGAATAATCTTCCAAAGGAAACCCTGCAGATAGGAAATTTCTAATGCAATAAACTGTAGCAAAAGCATCACCTGTTGTCACAGTAGACCAGCCAATTCAAAGCAGAACCAAAGATAAAAGCCAACTGACAAAGCTACTCCTACTTTTCACACACTTTAAACTTTTGCTGTCAAAAACAGGAAGTGATTTTACCTTACTAATATAAGCAGCTACAGCAAAAAGGTCTCTATTACAGGTCTTGTTTCTAAGTGATAAGACTAGAACAATGAAACTGAATACACTGAAACACAACTTCTTGCATGTTTATCTAGTAACTCATAGATTAGGAGCTACTTAAAGTTACTCTCTCTCTCCCTCTGTACACATACACACATAGAAAAATATATATAATCTGTTTTACATAGCCTCAATGACATATCACTTACATAAATCAGGCACATTCATCCTTTGTTCCCCTTAAAGGGGCAAGCAATCTCAGTGGAAAAGTAATTTTTGCCATCAAGCCATCAAGTCAGTGGTCAAAAAGTATAAGAAACTGCAAAAATAATAGTACTCTAAAACTGTTTAAAGTTTTCAGCCTCAATATTTTATGCCATTTCTCTGCTATGGGCACTCTCAAGAGCAAGAAAAATTTGCTTTTACTGACCTGCTGCCCTGTCAGATCTCCTGTGCTTCTAACAGAATCCATGGAAACAGACGCAACAGCTACAGGCACCTTTAGGTCAGCTTTACTTTTCTGATATTTTGGCAAATTCCTTGTTCTTAAATTTCCTTTTGTAGACACTCCTGTAAATGGAAGAGAAGCAGAATACACAGATTATAAAGCCAAAAGGGACCAAGATTTCCACAAAGGCATCCCTGCCTTAGCAGATCTTTTCAAAAAGATAAGCATTTCATATACATTTGCAGTTCCCCCCAGCCTCTCACTCCATATAAAATTTTATTAAGATGAACATATTAGCAGAAAAAGAGGTGCACAGCACTGAACTACACCCAGCCACAATGACCATCAAAGTAAATTCCGAAACACACATCTTCTGACTGAGGTCCAATGAAAAAAACTGTGTTTAAGATGCAAAAGCCTAAAACTGAGCTTCTGCTTTGACACTCAAAGACAAAGAACCATGCAGCAGTAATGCTGTTAAAAGTACCACTCATATGATAAAATACAATTTTTTTCTGTTATACATCCAACTTACTGATTGCTCAGGCTAATTGTTAGTTACATTCAGTACCAAGCATATGAGTAATGTAACACTCCAGTGCACACTCCACAGATCATCTGTAAAAAGCTTCCTGCCATAATTAGTTCACCGCTACCAATGGTAAAAACATGGAAGCACTGAAAATCTTGGTGCTGCAATTATGAAGTACCAACACTGACACTAACACCTAAACCAGATGAAAGCCAACAGCCAGGAGTTTTGACTGTTCAGAAGTACAAGAAGTTTTGGAGAAAAAATGTTGATTTTACACTAGCAGCTGATAAATTGCATGTATTTGGGTAATAAATCTCAGAAGCATACCAGCAATTCAAGTGAAAGAACTGCTTTAACATCTCCATGCTCATACACAAGGGAAAACAATGTTTCTAAAATTCTCTTCCACAAAAGTGGAAGAATACTTCCCAGAGTGAATCCATTTCTGCCATTTAGGATCACTGATTTCTTTCCACAGCATGGAGTACAATGATCTGACACTGCCTGGTTTGAACTATGCTAGCTACAAAACACATGCAGAGATTTTTAATAGAGCTGTTTGGCCAGCAGTTTTTGAAAGTAACCATGCTACCCGAAACCCAGAGAGTAGGATTCCTCAAAATTTATAACTGCTAAACATACCCTGGACACACACACAACTTCACTATAGAGTTAATCAACCCCAGACATGTTTTCAGGACCTGGTGTCACTGCAAAAGCTGTGTTTGAAAACAGTTGGAAAATTCGAAGGGGGGCTAAGAACACCCATCTTTTCCCCAAGGATGTACACAAGCACTCAGTAAATCAAGGTCAAGAGAACTAATAAAAAAATAATGATTTTTTTCTTTATACAGTGAATCTTCATTTTAATTGATCTCTTCAAAATTTACAAAAGACTTGGATATCTCTAATGCTTCAACACTCTTTGGAGACCACATCAAAAATTCAGCTTACCTTACAGATTGGATAAAATTATGCTGTACCTGAAACAACTCCCCTGAAACTTCATCTTACGCCATACGCTTATCTAAGCGGCAAAGCATAAATACTCTGCTATACTCCTGTTTGTCCCATTACAACATGTGATGTTATGTATGTTTCACACTTTGTATGTTTCACACATAAGTACGCAAACCATGTACCTGAAAAGACATTGCAAAGTTTAGCATTCACAGGAAAAACCTTTGTTTACAGCTACTAGATCATACCTGAAACAGGTATCATCGGCTCTTCTTCATCAGAAACTGCATGTGGCTTTGTTAAAGGTAATAAACAAAAAAGACCAAGCTTGGCCTTTCAAATAGAACTATAAAAATAAGTATTTTGGCTCTTAATTTTAGAAGACTGTTGATATAAAAATGAACTGGCAACACTTTGGGAGCACCAAAAGCAAGTAAAACTTGACTAGAAAAAACAAACACATAGATTGCTAAAACAAAAAACATTACTCCTTCTTCACTGTGCATTAACTGTCAGCCTGTAAAGATTATCTTAGAGGTCACCTTCACAAAAGATCCCAGGGACCAGCCCCAGTTACAAGTCCAATTACTAAGATAATGAAGTAATAATGTGTATTTAAATTAGAGTAGGTTAACATTATATAAGGAACCTCTTGATACATAGGGAATAAATTCTGAAATAGTGTATATTCATACTGTGATTAAATACATTTTACACAATATATGCTAAGAAACATAAACGAGGGTAATAGCAAAAGGTTTCAAAGGAAGTCAGTCATTCTCATCTGATCATCACATGTTGAGTAACAGATGAAAGCCTGAGAAATTATTTCCTTCAAGAAATTTCAAGAACTTTCAAATAACCCACGGCTTTAACTACTGAATTATTTGACCACAGAAAACACTCTAAAAAAAATCACAAAGAACTGGGCACCATATTATTTGTGCTATGTTAGCAGTCACTGAACTTGAATCTTCACCTCCTACAAGTCACTAAAAATAGGATTCAACACAATTCAGGGAAGGGTGTAAGCTATAGTGTCTTTCTTAAAGCAACAGTTTCATTTTGCTGAACGTAAAGATTTTTATTCCCACAGAAGTAACTAACATTATACTAAACAAAAGCACACAGTACAAAATTCTGTTCCGCTATCTTTTGTTCATACCCCTTTACTTTACTCAGCCTTCTAAGGTTGGCCAATTAACAAAATTACTTAATTTCTGTACTGCTTACAGATAAATGCATTGTCTTCATACAATAAAGCCAAACTGTGAAAATATTTCAATTAACCTACACTAACTTTTGCCTTTGATTTTGATAGTATCATCTCAAAACCTTAATTTAATCAATTACCACACGGTGGAGAAAACTATCAACAGCCTAGAAGCTTCACCCTGTGGACAGGAACTTCAACTTCAATCAATACCCGCTATCCATCACATAACTGGAATCTGGCACACTGGAAGGGCTTGATCACACACTCACTTGTGATCTTGTTGATCCACTTTATCACTAGTAAACAATTATCACTCATCAGTCTTACATCAGTCTGAGACTAGTGCTAAGTACTACAAAGCCATCTCTCTCTACCAATGCTAAAAGCACTTTTGACCTGTAAACTGCAGCCTGCTATCTCTAGCTGTCACAATGCATTGTAGGGTTGTGCCATGAACCAGGTGAGGAAGCTGAATAAACTCTGAAGGTAAAGCACTGCATCCTCTCTTTCCAAAAAGCACCAAAGTAGATCAAAAGTCCACATCTGGATCACAGCCCAGCCCAAACAGCTATGTCAGACTATGACAGCAATCTGCAGGACACCAAGGACAACATCTTCAACTCATACTCATACAAGAAACAACAAACTTCAGCACAGGTGATTGCTTTCTGAACTGACATATGGTTGATCTCTGTGTCAACACATAGCTATAGAAAACAAAACAGGTTTGCCTAAACAACATTTGGCTTCTGAAGTTTGCCTCTAGTATCGGTACTGTGGTGGATAGATACCCTAATAGCAAGATGAAAAAATTAGTCAAAGCTGTTGCTGTTACAGCCCCCCAGCTACCTGGATCACTCTCCCTCTCCAATACAGCCTACTGTATTAGAAAGAAACAAAGCCAGATCAGCTCACCTTAATCAACTGGACTGAAAATTGCAATGACTCAGAAGCTGATTCATAAACAGGTCCAACATCCTTGTCTCAAGAGTGAAAGACTGGGGACAGTACATCGGCCATTTAACATCAGTCCCCTGCCACATGCCTCTCAAGGCTCCCAGCAAGGTGACTATACACATTACAAACCTTGTACCACCACAGCTAACATTCAAGGCAACAGCAGAGACAGTCATACAGGCAAGAGAGAAAACTGAACACCTTATGATGCTGAATGACTCCCTTACAGCAACAGTGCATCTGCCTTGCTATGCCATATCTATTCAGCAATTCTAGAGAGAAGTTCAGTTTTCCAAAGTTATTAAACCAATGCCAAATCTCCCAAATTTCCCACCCCCCTTTTTTGAAAGCATCCACTATAACGACTCTCATGTCATATGCATTTCTTAAGTTTAAACTTTTCTAAGATCAGAGGTAACACTACCTACTACCAAAAATATGTGAAATGGAAATGGTTGTCAGGAAAAGCATCATTCCTTGTAATATCACAATGTATGAGGCCACTGCTGGACTCAAGAAATCATATTTAATCATTGGAAACAACCTGTCAACCCGGTAGTTAGCTGATATAAAGACAGTCATTACAACTGCATCAACACTTCCACAACTAAACAGAGTAGTTTCAATGTGGCAATAAATCTGAAATGTGACTAACAACTTTCATCCTGTGACTTCCATCACAGGAAAAGTTGTAGAAAGTTGGGGTTTTTTTAACACAAATGGTAAATCATAACAATGTGCTCCCTGAACAGTCCATTGGATTGTTGGCCCATTTCATTTGTGCATTGTTTTCCAGTGAATGTGCAACCAAACATAAACATAAATACAAGAGCACACATGCATCAACCATTTCTCAATCACTTCTAGCTGATGCTGAAATCCACTCTTAGCGTGAGCAACAGCAACGCTTCATGCCCCTCATATCTACAGCTAAATTATCACTCCTAAATTTCCACCAGGCCAGACTGTTAGTTCCACCCTAATGTCTTCAAGTACCTGAGCCTCTAATTCAGTCTCATGAGCCCAAACATCCATGCCAATTCCTTTGGGTTCTCTGGACCATGCAAATGCATCTCTCTCTAGCCAGGCTTCTACAGGCTGAATCCCCAACACCACAGCCACCACCTACTCCAGTCCATGTCCACCACCATGTCCAGGCCCATGTAGTCTCCCACAACTGAAGCTGACATCTCCTGCTGATGAGACCACCAGAGCCTCCCACTTGCCCCTTATTGACAGAGCACTGCAGCCTCCACACCCCCCACATACTTACTGTAAATGTTATGCCTGTATTCAAGCTTAGATGACAATCACAAAAGACAAGTCTTTTTCTTGCTACATCTTCAGCCTCTAACCTGTATCTCTCTATTAATTCCCTTGCAAGTTTCCATAAGCTGGACCCAGCTTCCCTGTTTCCCACGTACTTACTTCCCCCAGGGCTTCATAGCTAGGTCACACAGGAGGTGGACACCCAACACCCACCCCCGCCTCCTGCAGGCCACCTTTGCTTTTAAATCCCACGTTAACGCTGCAGTCCCCCCACACAAGCACACGCTCAACCTCTCTGCCCAGGCTGAGCTCCCCCACACTCGTGAGCGGAGGCCCCAAACCTCCCGTGCCACGGCCACAAAACCTCACCCGTCCCACCACCCCGCATCAGCTCCAGCCTTCCCTACACCAAACCCCAACGCCCACGCCCCTGCCTCCTGCCCTGACAGGCCGCCCCCCCCGCCGCTCACAGCCAGCACCCTCCCGCGCCGCTCACTTCCACGCCCCAGACCCCTACCCCCGCGTCCCTGCCCACAGGCCGCCCACCCAGGTTCCCCCGCCACGGCACAGCCCCGCCGCGGCCCCCCGCGCCCTGCAGAAGGATACTGTCCCGACTCCAATAAGCGCCTCCGCCCGGCCCAGCGGCCACCTCCGCCATCTTGAAACAACCGCCACTCCCAGAGTGCCCCCCGCCGCCCCCCCGGCGCTCGCTGCCCATTGGCTACCCGCGCCGGCGTCGCCTGGCGGCTGCCGGGGCCCACCGGCGGGGCTGGCGCGCGGGGCAGAGGTGCATGCTGGGAGTCGTAGTGCCCCGAGCGCGGGCTGCGGCGGGCCGCGCGCCCGCGGAACTGCCGCTCCCGTCAGGCCGCCTCAGGCCTCCCGCAGCCGGCTGTAGAACTACCGCTCCCGCCGCACCTCGGGGCGCAGCCGCGGCTACAGAGCGGGAGGAAGGACAAAAGGGGTATCCCCGCCGCCCCCTGCCCCGCACACGCCATCATCGGTCTTGCCTGAGTACCCTGTCGTTGCCGGTGAGGGGAGCCTGGCGGGGCCCTGCGGAGGATGGAGGAGAAGCCCTCCGCCAGCATCAAACCCCACCTGGACAAGCTCACCCTGGGGGTCACGCGGATACTGGGTGAGTGGTTGTGTGCGAGAGCCCTTGGGCCTGGGTTAGGGCTGGGGGTAGGGTGGTGGGTTTCACACGGTTGTCATGGAAACCCCCTCGGGGGCGGGAAGGGGCGCCTCCCTCAGCGCTCGGGGTGGTGGTCCTGGGGCGGCCCTGTAGGCCCCGGCCCCTGCCGGGGCTCCGAGCTCCCCCGCCCCGAGGCGCTTCAGCAGCGGTGGGGCCGGGCCTGGCAGGGCAGGGCTCGGCTCGGCCGTGGCTGCCCCAGTCGGCCCCGCAGCCCAGAACCGCTGGCCAGCCCCAGGGCGTGAGGTGCGTGCAGCGCTGGGAACCACGGTGCTCCTGGCTGAACCCCAGTCACAGGGTTGTCACAGTTCCTCCTCTAGAATCACATAGCTGTGCTTCTTGTATGCACACACACACACAAAACCCCCGTTTCTACCATTTGAATCAATGGCAGAAATCCTGAATGTCTCGAATTAAGAGAGCCCTACATTTTCAAAAAATAAATCAAAGAGAAGGTGGTGTTTTATCCAAAAGCATGCATAATTCTTACAATCTCTTGTAACATAGGGTCAGCAGGTAGCATGCCCAATGGAAGCAGTTGAGCGTGGCACAGTGTTCTGTCAGAAGACTAATCTGTGAATCTGCTCAGGATCAGCTCCCCATAGGTGCCCTGCAGCTTATTCCCATACCATGGGAGTTTTCCCACAACACGCCCTGTTTGCCATCTCTGGTTTTTGCTCAGATCTTGAGCTTTCTTGCATCCCTGCAGTTCCCTTTGAAGTTCAGCAGGAGGGCAAGGCATTCAACATCTGAAAGTCAGGCTTCTCAGACAAAACTTTACTCATGTCAGTAGAATCACAAGAATTGGTGAAAGTATTTGCATCTGTAAAGGGTTTTAGCATCAGACCTTTCTCTGTCAGCAGCTTGGGTTACAGAACTGTCATATTTGTATGTCTGGAAAGCAATACATCTGTCCCAAGCCTTGCATACAACATTACGAATTGCAGTTCCAGAACTTCTTCCTATGAATTTTAAAGCCAAAAGGGACTGCTGTAGTTACTTCACCCAGCTGCTGTATTGCAGGACAGTGAGTTTCATCTGGTAACCTAGTATATGGCTAATTGTACACATTTGTGGATAGCTCTCAGACAAGATTAGAAGATCAGGCCAAAATTCTTTCTGTGGGCTTCAGTTAAGACAGGCTTTTGTCCTCAGTCTCTGTTCAGCTTTCTCTTACTGACTTACTGGTGCACTTCCTGGGTTGGGGGTTTTCTTTTGGTTTTTTAGGTTTTTGGTTTTCCAGTTGTGAGGTCAGGATAACATTAACTTTCTAGTCTGTGAGAGCATTAAAAATGTGAAACTACTGATAATCAACCATCATGGCAAATGCTTTTTTGAAATAACGATTTTTACAAATTACTAGTCCTGCCCTCATTTTTACCAGCCAGGCTCAGATGTATGAGATCTGCATGATGTTAACTATGTCCAAAAATAATGTTACCATATAAAATGTTTTGGGTAGGTGTGTTAGTTGCACCAGCAAGACATGGCAATGCAGGTTTTGCTCTGAAAGTCCTGTAATATCCCTTTCACGTGGAAGTTGTTTCCTGGTTTGTGTTTGGGTTTCTTTGTTTTTCTGTCTGTATCTCTGACAACTTGTGTTGTGCAGTATAGCAATGTGTACCCCAGTCCATTGCAGTGATGTTTTACTCTGGTTCTTTTCTCCATCTCTCCACTCCTTCTGGGAATTTTGCATATTTTTTTTCCAGTGAAGTAGTCCAAAGCATGTAAATTATGCCACCATATTAATTAGAATTGCTGCACTAATTGGGAAACATTACCAATCTGTTCTTTCAAATAACTAAGGGTATCTCATTCAGAAAGATTCCTTACTTGGTAGTTTGCAGCACTAGAGTCTATCTTATTTTCAGTCTTCTTTTGGGAAGTCTCATGAAGCCAGCAGATTCTTTTCTGCCTACCATAATATAAAAGCAGTAACAGGCTTTTAACTTGGTTGAGTTTGTGAAACATTTTTTCCAGGAGATACAAATGGTCATGTAATGAAACTCAACATACTCTTTTAAAGCAAGAAAATTTTGCACATACAGTATATGGGAGCTTGAGGCAAAATTTTTGAAAAAGTTTACAAACAAATATTCATGGCACCATTTCAAAAACCCTCCTTTAAACAAATCCTGTATATGAGCGGGGGGTGGGGGTATGTGTCTTGAGGGTTTTTTTAGCTTGTAGTCTCTGTGGAAGTCCCTACAAGGTGGGAGGTTTCTCACAACCATTATGGAGGTTGTAATTTGGGGAAAAAGAAGCATTTTTCTCCCTGCCAGCAAGATTCATTGTGCTGAAGTTCTGTGACTACTAGCAAACTCTAGAAAGGTTGATTGGCTCACAGCTAAGTCTTAATGGGAGATGTTAGCTGTTCTGCACTGCCTAGGGCAGGACCATACTTCACTATTTCCAGTTCTTATTGCATAAGAATGTAACTATCCAGATGCTTTACAAAGATGCTGAGAGTTTATCCGACTTACAGTCAGTATTAGCAGTACCATAAGGACTGATAAGGCTGTGATTTCCTGCTTCAGCTTTGTGTCACACCATTGCATCCATTATTTCTCATTAATACTGCAAAGCATTTTTGGAGGTTTCCAGATTAAATGTCCTAAAATTAGGACAGAGTTTACTGTGATCCTGATTCAGGATAGTTAATACGGAGGAGTGACCTGAACTAGTTAAGCTTTATCCTGTAACTTTTGTCTAACCTGGGTAGCTTCTTTATTTCTTCCATCTAGAAGAAAAAGCAACCCATTGCCGACTTCTTTTCCTCATTAATGTTTAATGGAGCTCCTGTGCATACCCACACACATCTATTAAATGTGGTCTTCAGTTCACCCACAAGATATTTTTAATACAACATTCAGGCTTTTAAGACAGAATTTCTTTCTTTTGATCTTGGGTTTGGTTTAGACCTATTTAGAGTTCTCTCATTCCTAGATGGCTTCTTTGACTGATAGGATATTTAATCTTCTGTCATCCCAGCCGAGCCATTGTGCATGATGAATTAAACATCCCTGCTGTTTTCTTTGATCACAGAAATAACAATTACTCTGTTATTATAATCTCTTAACTTGTCATAAGGCTTGCACAGCTTAGATGGAAAAGACTGGTTAGGTCATTCATTTCACATACTTCTTTAGAAGTGAATACATATGGATGGCTTATATTTTAGAAAAAGACAGACGCTTCTGCCTTGCACCCTCACCTATTGGAAGTGGAACTTTGCCAAACATAACTCTTCTGTATGTTGGGGCCCCACCTTGGCCAAAGGGATTACCTAAGTGAACTGCTATGATTATTTTTTTTTTCTTTTTTCTGTCTTAAAGTTGGAGTTTGGTCTTCTGGTTGTCTTGTCTTTTAAATTGTCTGACAATGTACCTATCAGTATTTCCAATAAAGTGAAGTTTAGACTTCCTGAAGCAGGGTGAAGCACTTCCACCAACAGAACAGACAAGAACAACACTACTGGTAGAATTAAAAAGTCCAGTGCTGGAGATAAAAACCAAACCAAAGCTTTCTCGTGCCTGCCTTTCCTGTCTAGTGCACTGTGTATGTTTTACCAGAAAGCGATTATAATATGTGTGACTGCTTTGGGAGACAATACTTTCATAGCACAGCCAGTCTTGAAAGCTCTGCATAGTGATCACTTCTATTCCACAACCCTGTGCTGGGCTTGCAGTTCCCACAACACCAAGTTAGTAGTCTTTCTGGACCTGATCCAAAGTGAATGAAGTCAGTGGGAAGTATTTCAGTTGGCTGTAGATGAAGTAAAATGTTGTAAAATAATAAGTGCAAGCAAGACTGTTCTGCCATTGCACACCTGCAAGGATAGCACCGTGTAGATTACTATCTTGCATTTATATAGAATTCTTTCCCGTAAAATACTCAGATGAATTTTATAAATTATGAGCTCAGTGCTTGTAACAAATTCACGTGTGCCCAGCTGGGATTCCAGAGAACTTATGGTTGCTCATGCAGATCCCTTCAGCAGGATCAGATTCTGCTTCTGTTCAAACCCACTGAATCCAGTGTTGAAGTGTGCTTATCTTTGTGGAATACAGTTTGCAATTCACAGCAACACTGCACAACATTTTGTCTCAAGCTGAGAATATCCTACCCAACTGAAACCACAGGGTATGCTTATAAAGAAAGATTTGCTTCTCTTAGAGTTTGCCTGGGAACCCATGGTTGATTTTTCCATTAATCCTCTGCAAAAGATTAGACCTTGAATACAAAATGTGTGTATGTATGTATAACAAATATCAAAGGCTGACATGTTGTGCAGCATTACCCATCCTTATGCCAAGACATGCTGAGTACAGTTACAGACAAAAGAAAGTGACTGCTCAGTCACCAGCACAATGCTGGCAGTCATTAATGCCTTTTCCCCAGCTGTCAGTAAGATTAACTTGCAAAATTGTCTGACTCACAGTGTTGGTCTCACCCGTGCCAGCTGTGAACTTGCTCCTCTTTTTCCTTTTAGAGACTTCTCCAGGAGTTGCTGAGGTGACGTTTGTGGAAAAGGAGCCAGCTGAACGCCACACAATCATTTCATGGGAGCAAGTGAGTATTTTTGTGGTAATACTGCAATGAGGTCTGTCTGAATGTACGACAGCCCATGGAGAATGTCAAATGCAATGGCTACTTTGCATTTGTTTGAGACAGCCTGTTAACAAGTTTAATACACAGTGGAGCCTAAACAGATATTGTTGGGTTTTTTTAATCAGGTATTACTCTGTATTTTAGGCTATCACATGTGCCTGATCTGTTAAAGAAACTTCCATCAGTGTAAGTGTATTCAGAATGACAGCTCTTAAGAAGAAATTACATAACTGTAGTAGGCAGCAACATTGGTGACTCAGTGGAGAACAAACACTGTTCTGACTCAGGTCTGAAACCATTTTCCAACTCCCTTTCAAACAAAATTAAGAAGCTTATTAACCTTCACTCCACATTAGCTGACCTCACTGCACCAGACTGCATGACCAGAGGGTTCTTGAATACTGTCATGTGACTTTGGTGGGCAGAGATGGCATTTTTGGTCCCCTTTTTGACTATATATATGTTTGTCAATCCTATGACCATGGGGGAATAACTCCTTTCTAGGTATTGCTGATATGTAGGGAAGGGACAGTGGAAGCTGACTGGCCTTTGGAAAGGGGCATGTCAGAGGATGGTGCTGAGTGAATCATCCTCCCTCTGCTCCAGCCCTGGCTATGCCTTAACGCACATGCTCCCAGAGACTGCCCTTGTTGCTGCTGCATAAAATAACTTGCCCTTTGATCACACCTTGCCATGTACAGTTTTTCCTTAACAGTAAGGAAGAATATTGCATTAGGTTTTGTAACGGCCTATCTCAATTAGTGATATTTATCAAGAGTTTGTAAGTCCAGGTTAGAACGTATGTGATGTACACCTGTGTTATTTACTGAAACTTCTCAGCAGCTGTGGTCAGGCAGAAATGCCCGGTTTTTCAGGTTTGTGTGAACTTATTCCTGATTTCCTGTAGCTGTTGTTCAGGTGTCAAATAAACTGGGCTGGGAAGTCTGAGGCACCCTGACTGTGAGCCAGCTCAGGTCTGGGAGTGGCAGGGTGACACTCGCTCATTCTTCTGTTGAGTGGAGAGGACTGTTTCTCCTGAACAATAGTATTGCTGTCATTTTCAGGTGCTGCTACTCCTCCAAATCTAATAGGGTTTCTTTCAAAACTGGGCTGTTCTCGTGAAGTCAGACTTTGAAATGCTGTAGCCAAAGCATTTCACTCCAAAGATGTCAAAACACAACCTCAGCTCCCTCCCTACCCACTAATGGACTAAGTTAATTGTGGAAATAAATAGCAAAAGCTAAGTAGATACAGTTGAGCTGGACTGCTAATGGTGAAGGACTTCGCTATCTGTTTCTTGGGCTTTGGTTCCAGTTGCATTGGCAAAACCTGAAATCTCTCTTCTTGAATTTAAAAGGTAACTATTTTCTTTTTCCTTATTTTTTTCTTGATCTTTGGGGATGAAGTCTGATATCTAACACAGTCCACGCATTTGCAGTCTGTCCTGCAGTGATGATTGAGTGGAAAGCACTCAGCATCTCACACAGCCCTTCCAGGATGAACTTGCACCTCAAACTCATTCTGCTTGAATTTGAATACAAGTTTGTATGTACCCAACGTTCACTTTTACCACAGGTGTGGATTTTTTTGGTAACCACTAGGTGGCAATACTTATGCACATAATCATTTCTAGTTGAAATTTTAACAAGATCTTGTCACAGTCTGTATTTTTAACTCCCTTCTACATCATTGCTTATAAAAGTATTTGCAGGGCTTTTTGTGTGATGTGGAGAAAACTGGCTAAACTGTTCCCAAAATTACGTTCTTTTTCCCAAAACACCCTCTTTTTTTATAGAGACTTACCAAATAAAAGCCCTATTCTTCAGAATTATTTTTTTTTACTTTTTTTTTCTAGAAGCATTTTTTTCAGTCATATTTCTGTTTTGCAATGGAAATGTACTTCTACTGAGAAAAAACCCTATGGTGTTCAGAAACTCTTAAAAGAAAATCAACCTTTTTTTATGAATGGTTAAAATTATATTCTAATAATGTTAGCAATATGCATTTTCTTTTGCCTCCATCAGCTGTGTTTGTTCAATTGGGCTGTGCCCGGTTTGTGCTAGTTTTTAACTAGATGCTACAATGGAAGTTTTAAAATCTTAGATCAGCTTGTGAAACATCCATTAGCTGCCATGAGGCTTTGCAAGAGAAGGTGAGCTTCATGACAGGAGACAGTGCAGTAAGATAGTAGGAAGGCAGAAGAGTGGTTTTTTTGGGTTTTGGTGGGGTTTTTTTGTCCAAGGCTTTCTGTAGAGGCAGAAAGAGCTGTTAAGTTTTACACTTCAGGAAGCCAATCCTGAATATTTTATTGGAAATCAGTGCACTTGCAAAAATACTTAAGATATATGATTGTCTAGTGTTTACATGGGTAGCATCACTTCCCCCAAACTTTCAAGCAGTTCAAAATGTTATAATAAAAGCAGATTGCCTTTTCACCTTTCCTGATATTCTGACCTGCCAAGGTGATATCTCTTCCCCAAGAAAGTTAGGCAAGCAATAGAAGGCAGAGTAGAAACAAAGTTACCATGTCACTGGAACGCCAGCTGTAATAACTGCATTATCATGCTATGAACCTGTTCCCACTCCTAAAACTGGGCAGGCAACTGGCCTGCTCCCCTCCATGTGCAGTTTTTAAAAGTAAGTGTTACCAGAGTGCTTCCCAGCAATGTTTTAGGGTATCTGCTATGACAACATCTGAACACATTTTCTTTTTTGCGTCAACCAGAAGAGAAATAAGTCACATCATTGTTTTGGTTTTCAAAGAAAAGAAAACTGCGTTCTGTCAGGGGTAGCTGGAGGTCCCAGAGCTCAGTACCACAGCAGGCCAAGGGATGGGAGGGAGTCATTTTGCCTGTTCCTCTGCTGGTTTGTTAGCAGTGTCTGAACTGCCGCTGGCTGGTTGTAGGTGGTCCCTGCCTATCACGTTGCTGGAGCTTTGATATTCTGCAAGTCTACATGGGAAATTTGTTGTTGTTCCTTATACACTTTCTCTACAAAGATGTGTTTTCCTCTAACAAATCCATAAAAGAGCCCTCAAGCACCCTGTTGCTTTTCTCTCTGAGGGGAGGACTGTCTCAGGCTACCACACAATCTAGAAACTCTCTCTGAATGTGGATCTCAGTGGGTACTGTGGTGGTAGTTCCTGGCTGTTCTAGAAGTCTTCACAGAGTCATTTAGGTTTAAGTTGGAAAAGACCTTTGAGATCATCAGGTCCAACCGTTAACCCAGGAGTGCCATGCCCACCGCTAAACCATGTCGCTAAGCATTGGATCTATCCATTTTTTAAATACTTCCAGGGATGGTGATTCCACCATCTCCCTGGGCAGCCTGTTCCAATGCTTCACCACCCTTCCAGTGAAGAAATTTTTCCTGATGTCCAGTCTAAACCTCCCCTGGCATTTTGACTCAAAAGTATGTATGCAGGCCTGTGCATCCACAAGGGTCCTTCTTGTCATCCTTCTTGTAACATCCTCCCTCAGCATTAGGCAAGCTGCCATTGATGATTCCCAGGAGCACTGCATCTGCCCATCTTGAACCTGTCTTGTGGCCCTGATGATGGGAGAGGTGGGGAAAGTGGATCCAGCAGAACCAGTGCATGAAAAAAGGTGCATTTCTTCAAGCTGCATAATAAAGGAGAGGCTGCAGGACTTTTGGGAGGTAGATAGTGTTTCTGAAACAGTGTTCCCCTCCTTTCTGATTTAAAAACTGGCTACACAATATCATCCACAAGACAATTGTCAAATCCGGTTCCCTGCAGCAGGGATCAATTATACTCCAGCCCAGCGCCTTTCAGGGCAGGAAGTCCATGTAAGGTGATCTCCTGGGATCCCTACCCCACCCACCCACCCCCAGATCAGATTTATAAAAGATGCAACAAGAATGTCTTATAGAACACAGAAATGTTACATTAATTAACATCTGCAATCACTGGCAGCTAGGGGCAGACCAGTCATGAAACAGCATGATGTTAGGGAGAGGGAAAGGTGGCTGCTGGTATGCTCTGCTACTTGGAAACCCTGAGAAATGACATAAATCCCTTCCTTCTCTCCCCAGAAGCTGGATAAAACTAATTCAGTTTTTTTTCAGAGAAGTCTCTAGAGCTGTATGTTTTCATTGCTGTCGATTTCTGTAGGACATTTGCTTGGGAGGCATTAACAGTGCTTTAAGTGAATTGCCATATGTCAGTGGTTTAGCTCTGGATCCAGTGCTGATCAGGTCTTGGCATCAAAACTACCCTGGTTCTAATATTCTGTATCCTCAATGGACTGTGCTTTCTTGGGAGACTATTTGGAGATATTACGGACAATAAACAAAAGAAATAGAACTCACACACCATATTGGGCACTTGAGATATTTTGTTTTATGAGCTGATGACTATAACCATATGACTGGAGTGAAAACAGCTGCTTGTCAGGGCTGTGGTTAAGCCACTTCTGGCACATTATTAGGAATATTGTATTTTATGGAGCTGGAGATCACAGCCCTGGAAACTACCAGTTGAGGAGGGGGAGTACAGAGCTTGAGAAACCATTTTTAGTATATAGTAGTGGCTTGTTTCTCCAACTCTGCTGTTGGAAGACCACTGTTTTGACATCATAGGGTCATGTGGTTGAGCATAATATAACAAATCAATCAATGCTTTCTTTCAGATGGAAGAGGTGGGTATTAGCAAAGCTCCCTGTATAGACATCTTTTCCTGTAGACCCCAGATGTCCTCTGGTACAGCATTTTCCACCCATCATTTTGCAGCATCATTTGGGAAGTCACGCGAAGGGATATGGTTAGGAGAATTCTAAGACAGAGTGGGGAGGGCAGCCGTCTGGAGAAACACGCACATGTTAATCTCCCCATACAGGAAAGGAGGATTCAGAGCAGAAGGCCTATCCAGATGTACTTTCTCCTTATCTTAATCAGCTATGCTTGTTAAATTGGTATGTGCCTGATTTGTGGTAGCGTTTGACTGGATGCTATGATGGAAGTTTTAAAATCTTATATTTTGTCATGCCAGCAGATCTGGTTCTCCTGCTTAAAGGAGAACACCTACTGAAGTCAAGACAGCTGTTCGCATATGTATTTTTACAGTTGGGGCAGGTTAGTTAAAATCAGGGGGTTTTAAATGAACTGAAAGTGTTGTGTAAATATTGTACTCTTCTGAGGCTTTGTAGCAGGTCTGTTGTATTTTCTTTCTTCATAGTTTTAAACCTTGTGACTGTGCTTATAGCTACAGTTTAAGATTGGAAGTGGTGAAAGTGCAGCATGAAATTATAAATATTTAGGACTAAGAAGAACCCGCAGAAGAAGGTGTGTTTGTTAAAGGCATTTGAAGAACTTCAGATATGTCCATGTGGTTTAGTAATCTCCTGAAATGTACCACCAGGGTCTCAGCCATCAACAGTCTTTTATCAAAGGACGATAAGTTCTTCTCAAAACAAAGTTTCTGCAGTATCAGATTCTCTGCTTTAGTACTTTTTGCCTGTGAAGACTTTCCCTACCTGGATTAGGAAAGCGCTGTGCTAGCGACCAGGCTGCTGACAGGGCAAGTAAAATGACCTGCCCTATTGCAAGCTGCAAAGCCTTTAATGTCTGGGTCTCATCAGTAACACTCTGTCAGCATAAATGGGTACACTTAGAAAGTAAGTTTAACACACAAGAGTGAAGGTTGTGGGTGGGTTAGAGGCTCCTGCACAGTGTATACACCATAGTTGACGGGACAGTGACTGTAACAATTCAAAGAAAGTGTCCATGAGTAAGGCTTTAACAGGCAGAAGGGATGCCCTGATCCTAGGGAAGGGAGGGGATGTGGGCAGGAGACCAGCACCTTTCCTTGCTTGAGCTGGTGACCAGAGGCCAGCATTGCAGCTGGATGCACAGCTGGCAGGTAGCTCCTGCTGGATAGATGCATTTAGGCAACATCAGGGCAGATAGCACAAGTTGCAGACACGGAGG
Source organism: Falco biarmicus (assembly GCF_023638135.1). Classification (NCBI taxonomy): domain Eukaryota; kingdom Metazoa; phylum Chordata; class Aves; order Falconiformes; family Falconidae; genus Falco; species Falco biarmicus. The sequence continues at coordinate 76,613,881 of NC_079311.1, read as the reverse complement.
AGAATCTGATCAGGTTCTGTTGAGATGTTATAAATTGATGCTCCAAGTAAAGCAGAGCTACAGGAACTGCATGTGCATGTTTCTTTTCCTTAGCTACTGGTTACCAGAATATTCTTGCTTTATTTTATGAAACTTTGAACATTACATTTTCTAGTAGTGTAGGGAAGTAGGCCCAGCAAAGGCACAATTATGGAAAACTATTAATATCTGACTCTGAGGCCTAGCTGTGGATAACATCTTGATCTGTGGCACGGTAAGCCTATAGGAGGGACAGCACTACTGACCTATAAATGTTCTTAAGGTTTGTAATTCTGTCTTTTCTGGCTTTGGGTGTCAAACTGCGCAAAGAGCAGGCCATGTCCAACAGCATGTCTTTAAAACTGGCTGAATGGAAGAAATACACCTGTTTTAGAAAAGGCTGCAAATACTGTCACAAAAGTACTTGATTTATCAGACATACTATATTGCAATTCTCACAGTATTTGTCCATTTTCCCTGTAAAATATAGTTCCCAGGGTCCTGTGATTATAAACAGCTCTCAGATCAGCATTTTAAAGAAGTTGTCTATCCTTCTGGTTTAATGACAAAGAATGACCCTCAAAGGGTTTATTTGTCTTTGTTCCCAAGCTGATTTAAAGGCACATGAAGCTGAAAAGAGAGAATGACCACAAGTTGCAGCTTGGAGGTTCAGACTGCAATTAGGAACACTTTTTCACAAGGAAGGTGGTGCAGGCCTTGGACAAGCAATCTGGATTGTGGAACCTGCATCACAGGAGACCATCTGATACTTTTTGTTTGTTTGTTTTGAGATCTGATTCTTTTTGATTCTTGAGTTTGGTGATACTTTAAATGCAAATTCACTTCAATGTTTCTCAGTCTTTCTCTAAACCAACTACAAACAGAACAACAGATAGCTCCTTTAGTCATGTGTGTTGGTTGTCTTCTTAAAACTGACAGGCTTCTGTACTTTTTTATTTTGTGTTCTTGACACAATAGGAACAGAGGGTCACTGGTCTGCAGCCAGTCCTGTCACCACGAGCCTGTAGTGCTTTGGGCTTCTTGTTCTGAGAATTAAGCTTTATCTTTCATTCTCATATTTGTGGCACAGCTGAAGAGTCTAAGCTAAGAAAGGCTCCTTTCACAACCAAGGTAAGAATAGGAGAAGGGTCCTGGTTCTTAAAAGTACTTTCACCAGCTCACTGGAGCAGCTTTTTCACTGTTGCCTCAGAAGGAAGCAGGACTAAGAGCCCCAGCCAGCACTGAAGTTTGGTGGCATGAAGGCAGACCAGCAGGCTTGTGAGACTGGCTCTATGTGTGTTTGCACGCATACTGTTTAAGTGAAACATCAAACCTGCTTAATTATTTGCAACTCTTTAGTCTATGCTTCTCTCACCTACTTGGAACTGAAATCCCGCAAAAGAAGGGAATCCTTGTGTTAGTATTATACATGCTTTAGAGGAACAGGTAGATTTAGCCTGATTTCAATTAAAGCAAAACTCTACCTTTGTAAGCCATATCTATAAAAAAGCTGATTATTTTTATGTATGTGATCTTGGAGTGGCTGTTAGTATCAAAGGATGATATGCCATCTCAGTTGGGGAGCAACCTTGTAAAAATCTTGTGATGACTGATCGCTCATTGTGAAATTTTCCCGAGTCATCTTTGTTAATATAGTAGCACAGACTCAAGAAATAGGCATTTTTTCCTCAAAGTTTTGGGACAAAATATTTGAGCTGATTTGAATCATCTTGGACTTGAGCAAAACATTTGGTAGCAAATATTTCTGTACTAATATTTAGTTGTTATTTGGGTTTGAGACACATTCAGCATTTTCTCATAACACTTTGATTGTGAATTGCAGAAAAACTCCTGCGTATTACCAGAAGATTTAAAGAACTTCTATCTGATGACTGATGGCTTCCAGATGACCTGGAGCGTGAAGACCGATGGTGAGTCCAGGTATCCCTCTCCACCAATACCCTTATTTCATTGCAGCTAGTCTTTCCTTTGGAGAATCTCTGTAATTTCAAACTTACTTTCTGCATAGTCGATACAATTCTGTCAGCATCCTGCATTAGTCTGAGCAAAAGCATGTGCAGCACTTCATTTTGAAAGACAAATTAGCATGATTCTTTAACTCACAGAAAAATGAAGTGGTTTGTTTCTGCTAGGCAGCTTGATCAGTGACTACAGAAAAGTGACCTCTCAATTAATGAGTGAGTGTAGTTCTGCATGGGGTTGTAGACTGTTCTAGAGATGTCGTGGTGAGGAAAAAAATATGACTGTGCATCAGAGGTCCCTTCTTGATGCAACAGGGCAAAGACTATTGCTTGCATCTGCTGGACTTTTACAGAAGAGACATGTACACTGAACAGTGCCTAGAAACCAAACAAGTCTTTGTGACATAAATACCATTTTGTAGTACGCTAGCCATCTGTTGACACTCATATTTAGGTATGTAGTTTAAGTCTTGTTTATAGACTCCCTCTGTAGTTCATGGAAAAGCAGCTCTAGCCCTTTATACTATCATAAAGCAGTAGGAAGAGTCACCCTCTAATAATTCCTCTTTCTCATTAAAAAGCATGTGTACATTCTGGAGCCTGGACTCTGCTTTACACAAGCTAAAGTCCGGAGTCAGTTAAACTGGAGTCAGTGGTGGAAGTGAGAACAGGACTGAGCTTTATTGTCCATCCTTGTTTGGCAAGGATCAGGCACTGCACTGGAGACACTGCAGCTGTTACCCTGGCTCTCGCTGTCAGCTAAGGTTGTCAAATTGAGCTGTGGATACTGCTTACTTCTGGAGATGGTGTTAAATACAGTTTTCCTCAGGAAGCAGAATTTCATTTCAGAGACAGTTGACATCAGGGCTTTAGCAACTGCCCTGAGTCCCGTCATGTTTCAGGTGGGATTTAGAGTGTTGTGACCTCTGAAGAGTCTTGTTTTCAGGGCACACAAGTGCACAGAGACCAAGGCAGCATGTGCAACTGTCTTGTTTGAGCAAGCATCCAGTAGTGTCTTCTGAAACCATTCACACTGGCACATGGCTGAACAGGATGCTGGTTGACTTGATGTCCGGTAACAGGACTAGTACTCGGAAGGAGAGACAAGTGTCAAGTCCTCAAGCATTCATTCAGGAACACCCACATGTTGACACAGTGATAAAGTCTTGTGTTGGTGCAGGAACCTAGAGGATGCACCCTGTGCAGGTATATGGGATGGAAAGAGGACAAGCTGCCCAATAAGCTGTGTGTGGGTGGGGTGGTTTCTGGTAGGAGAGGCAGCAGCAGGGAAAACAAGTTTTGAGGAGGTGGCTGTAGCTAGCCAGGATTTTTAATAGCCAGTTTCACAGGAGTGGACTAACAGCTGTAGCACAGGCTTAGCCAGCAGTGTAATTTTCATACCTGCACAGCTGTGAGATAGTGTAGTATCACCTGTAAGTGTGGTGCTGTGTTTGAAAAAGCCTAATTTTTGCTCCTGTAGAACCTGACTTCATTAAGTGTCCAGGCCTGCTAGGTATACCCATCTGTTCTCTCCCTCTGTGTTTTAGAAGAGGTTGAGTTCATGTGTGGAGGAAAAGAATGCTTTCCTGACACTGCATGTGATTAATGATCATCTTATTGCAGATACCCCAATGCCCTTGGGCTCCATGGTGATTAATAGTGTCTCAAAGCTATGTCGGCTTGGGGGTTCGTCTATGTACACTCTGCCTAATGCACCAACTCTTGCTGACCTGGAAGATGACACAGATGAGGAAGGTAAGGTCCTGTTAACAGGGTAGAAAGTGTACTCTGTCTCATCCCTTTTGCACTGTTAGGGTAATGTTAGGCTATAGCACTTGGATATAGCAACAGAAAAGGTCACTCCAACTGGATGGGTTTTCTTTGTCTCCTGGGCTGGATCTACTATATGTCCTGTTAGTCCCCTGCAGCCTTGAGAGGTAGACCTTTATGCTGTGAATCTTATGGGGGTTGTTAATGCTGCCAGTTACTAGTATTATTTGCATCCTCTTTTGACAGCCTGATAGTCCTTCTGTTCTGCCTTTTCCCTATTTAAATTTTTAACTGAGGCTTCCTCCAGTGATTCACCTTCTAAAGTCTTTGTGTGTTTATGGTGTTACATGAAACAAAGATAACAGGTTTTATCTTGGTAGTGAAAAGGCAGTTGCATATGCTCTTAAGAATTGGAAAAGTAACTCTGGTAAATACATGTAAGTGTGAGGTGACACTGGAAAATGTGTGTTTCCAGATTGCCTAAAAATGCTGGGCATCCTGCAGTTTGGAGAGAAAAAGAAGAAAAAAAACCACTTCTCAGAGCTTTTACAGTCTAACAAGTCAGAAAAATTAAGGAGATAAGAACAGACCTAGATGTCATGCTGACTGCTTAAAAAATAACTATTTGATTTCAATCTTATCTCTGAATCTCTATAGCTCTTGTAGCTTCTAAACGCAGCTGGAAGTTTCTTTTTGTACATTCCAGCTTGGCTGCAGTCCTGATCTTCTTCTAGCCATTGTAATGAAATGGACCAAAATCTGCTTCCATTTAGCCACTCATACCTCCACTGATGCACTAGTAAGGTACAAGGAGAAAAAATTACATCCCCACAAGAATTATCATCCTGACTTTCAGGGAAAATTCTTCTGAACAATACAGCTCCTATGGCCACCTTCTTCCCCAGCACCTTTACAATTTAAAATGATATTCTGGAAGAACTTGCAGCTACAATCCTGAAATGGTCCTGTAGAAATGTGTGGTGGTTGTGGGTCACAAGTGTGAGTAAGACCACATGACTGTTGAGAAGGACGCTGATGTCGCTGGAATGTATGAAGAAATGTGTATTTCTCCAAGTTCATCAAAGTCTTCTGCCAAGAGAAAAAGAATAAACTGTTCTCGCCATCCTCCTTAGGGAAAAAAGAAAGTAGGGCAAAAAAGGGATGGGGATAGAACAGAACTAATGGGCTTCAGTTGCTGCACGGAAGATTCAGGATCCAGGTGAGGCAAACTTCTAAGTGGTAACAGTGGATATGGGTTGACTGCTTGGAGAATGTGGCATCTCCAACACTGGAAGACTTTAAGAAACAATAAGACAAACACCTCTCAGGAGTGACATCTGTAAAGCTGATCTTGCTTTACGCCACGGAGGAACTAGAGGGTAGCTTGATGTCTTTTTTCAGCCATCTGATTTTGACTCTGGTTTGTTTTCCTACTGGAGATTAAAATTTTTCTCACTTTTTTTTTTTAAAGACAGAGAACTTAATCCTTTCCAAGAAGTATAAATATGTTTGACTTATTTCTTCCTCAGCTGATTTTTTAATAAATATCAAATAGATTCACCCTTTTCAGCTCAGTGACAGTCAGTTTTCCAAACACATTTCACGAAGATTTTTTTCTGCTTTCAGGTAATGGGGACAAACTGGAGAAGCCACACTTTGATTCTCGTAGTCTTATCTTTGAATTAGACCCATGCAATGGGAATGGCAAAGTTTGTCTTGTTTATAAGCACGCTAAACCAGGTAAGACTGAAAAGAGCAAAGTTAACCATCTCTTGTGGATTGTCTGGAGACCACGTTTATACAATCATGTTATGTTTCTGATCTTCTTTGCAATTTTTAGATGAACATTTAGTGGGATGTCCTGTCTCCACTGAAGTCAGGGGCTAAACCTTACAGAGACTTAACTAGAGCTAACATTTTCCTTCCTTTTAATGTTGGAGTCAGAGTTATAACTTAAGATTTCTGCATGCACAGAAACAGGAAGGCATTTACATATGACCTACATACAATCATGTTGAAATAATACAGAGCTAGGGCTCAGCCACTAACATAGCTGTGGTTACTTGCATGTCTTGAAACGGTTCCCTTACATTTCGATGAGAAAGGCTGTAACCTCTTAGAAGCAAAGGGTAGATGGTAAAAAAGGTCCATAGCTGGTTGAGACAGACTTATACTAGTTCTTCCACCTTGTGTGTGGATGCATAGCCTCCAAATGCTAACTAGGTCAAAATTAGGCCGTAAGGGTTGGACAGGAGAGTGAAAAGATGTGAGCCGAGCTGTTTCTTCTGACAGCTACACAGAAAGCTGTTTTCATCAGGGATTAGTGAAACACTCAAGTCACTTGTGAAGGAGTTGTCATCTGACACAGTGCACAGGTCACTGGGCATATGTTTATACATGTATGTTCACTGTGGGGGGGTGTGCAATTGTGATATACCTATTCTTAATAAAACTATTTGGTTTGTGTCTTTTGTTGGGAAAGACACTCTTGTGTCTTTCATTGGGTGTGACTACAACTTCCAGGACAGAAACATTTTACTTGTCCTCTTGCCTTCCAGTGTTAGTGATTTCAACACATGCCATGGATAACCTGGACAAGGGGAAGGAGCATTGTTTACAAGTGTTGATGTCAACACAGAGGGCAGTGTGTTTAATTGACAGTGTTCAGCATCTCAATTTCCCAAGTAAAATCACTGCTTGTTATGCTATGAAAGATGTTGCCACCACAGAAATATTTGATTGCTGTGGAAAGATTTTGCAAAATGTGTTTTTGTTGGCAGCAAACGCTCCCATGACTTCCAGACTCTGGACTCTATTCAGTAATCCAGATGACTGACAATTGAGTTAGTTGCTTTTTACTTTCTGGGGTAGATAAATGTTTGTCATAATTGTACTTTGAGCTTACGAAGTTGTTGATGTCCAAGCATGTTCCATGTAGTGTATCAGTCCCAAATTGGGAAAGTATAGCATTGCATCCATTTTACAGTAGGGAGAGTGAGTATAATGGCTGTTACACAAGTATTTTTAGTAAGGCTGGGAGCAGAATCAAGTGCTTTTCAGTCCCTATGCTCATAACCACTAAAACCACATTGCCTCTAGATAATCATCTATGTTAGTCAGGGATGCTGCGTTTTTGAATCTGTAGCCTTTGTTAATAAGTATGTTGTGTCTCCCATCTGATGATGGCCAAGGATTGATCTGATCACTCAAAGCAACAGTGTAATTTCTGTTTGTTTTGTTCTAGTTGTCTCCCCAGACACAGAGATATGGTTCCTGGACAGAGCTCTGTATTGGCATTTCCTCACCAAAACCTTCACAGCCTACTATCGCCTGCTCATTACCCACCTGGGTCTCCCACAGTGGCAGTATGCCTTCACCAGCTATGGGATCAGCCCGCAGGCCAAGGTAGGACAGCAGGATCCAGTTTGTCAGTATATTTTGCCTGAGCATAGGCGTCTTCCGACCTTTTGACAGGTGGTCTGCAGGCTTAGGTGTAAGCCTAAGTAAGCCATGGAAGGAGCTATGAGTCTTTTGCCTATAGCATGGCTAACTCATTTGTTTGTGTTAGTGAATTCACTAACATTGTGTTAACCTTGCTTTTCTTAACCAAGCTGGACTCTGCCTTTGACCTCTAATAGCAGGCTGTCAACCTCAAATGTCTTTGTTTTCTTGACTCTAAAGTAAACCTCCATTTCTCTGACTGCTGGCAAGTGAGGAGACGTAAAGCCATTCATCCCCATAGCTATGTAAGGTTTATCTAGATCAGTTTTCTGAGCACAGCACTGAACAAGAGCCTACTGTTCCCTGGGTGGAAGTGAAAGTCCAGGTACTGATTAGACAGAAGCCCAGGGCAAGACAATAAGTTTGAGCCTTGCAAAAAATATTTATTCCTTTGCATCCTCCTCAGTCATGAAGGGATGCCTTGATAAAAATGATGCCCAAAAAGGGGCAATTTCAATGCCAGCAGTCCTAGAAGGAGAGCTCCAGGTACAGCTTTGTGACCATTCCAGCCCGTTAATAGTAAAACTGCTATTCTGCTCTGCCAGAACCTTGCTATTAGAAGCCATTCCTCTGTGTTCTACAGGGCCTTCAGCCCTAACCCTGCTTCCACAGGTCAGGGAAAGGATCTGACAGTACTACTGAACCCAGCACGTAAGCCTATGCAACGTCTGTGTATGTTGGCAAGGCCTGGGGGTCTCAGTGGGTGTCTGCACTTCACCTAGATGAGACAGCTGTCTTACCAGCATGGCATTCCTTGGCCCTGCCTCAGCCCTATGCATACATCAGAACTACTCGCTAAAATCACTGCTGATTTCCCATCCATCAGTGGGCAGCAGAACTTGTTTCTTTGTATTTCTGATACCTTCCCTGCTATACTGTACTCTGCTTCATCAGTCAAGGCTGTGTACATGGTACTCTAGCATATGCCTGTGCTCTGCCTTTCTGTAACTTTCCTCCTGGAATATTTTATTATGTTTAGTATATTCACAAACCTTAGTGAAATCATTCCTGTATTCCCTGATCATTTGCAGCCTCTGTTAGTTAAAATCCTCTTTGTATGTTAACCATTATAATTTTTAAGAGTCTTCAAGGGTGGTATATTAAAGCTGTTTTCCATTAAGCAGTGCACAAATAGATTGCCATCTGCATTTTGGTATTGATCTTCTGTTTATCTTGTTCAACACTTTGCTCATGACTTCAGTGGCATTTGTAACACCATAACCCTTACAGATTTATTTCCTGACTTTGTCAATGGAAAAATTATAGGAAAAACACTTAAGAGATGAGAACTGCAGTGTGTAACTTTGTGGTGACATCTGGGAATAAAAAAAAATCATGGTCACTTCTAGATGTAAAATCAGGCTGAAGAGAAACAAACACAAAATCCTTTGTGTAAAGTGTTTAAAAAACTGCATTATTTTATGTGTGAAGAGAAGCTATATTATGAGAAGTTCAATTAGTTTGGTTTCAATTTATAAGCACATTTAAATTCCAAGTTTTTTTAATCTTTTCTGCTTCTCTGAATCTAAATAAATGTGGTTTAGTTTCATCCCCTCCTTCTGCTTTTCCTCCTGTGGTTTAAATCAGCAGTTGTTCCTGATAGGAGTTGCACTGCAGGAAAGGTAGTGTTAGGTTTGTGTCTGGTTCTCCTCTTCTCTGCCTGGAATGTGGGGCAGTTCCAGGGCTGTAGCTATAGCTGAGCCTTGCGTATCCTTATCACAAGCACTCTTCAAAGTCCTGTAAACTGCAAACTGGTAAGTGGTGTATGATTAAAATCAAGTCTCAGGGGTGGGGGGGAACAAGGTGGACATGTCTAATTGCAGTTTGTTTTTAACCTCTTCCTTCCCCACCATACTGCCTTTCAGCAATGGTTTAACATGTATAAACCCATAACCATCAACACAGCTCTCCTTTCTGAAGAAGCTGATTCCTTTGTGAACAAGCTGGACCCCAATAAGGTATTTAAAAGCAAGAACAAAACAGCAGTGATGAAAAAGAAACCACCCTCCCAGCCAGCAGGCTCCCAAAAGAGTCACACAAGCATGACCTCCACCAAGACATCCTCCCTAGCTGGAAATTCTTCAAGGAAGTGACCCGAGATCTGACCCTGGACAGCATTTGCAATAAGCTTTGGTGTTCTCTGATGCAGGGTCTCAGTGGTTCAGACCAAGTTCCTTGTGCATGAAGATGTGCCCATGGAAAACACATTGCAGCATTTGCATGAAATATAGCCATGATGTACTTTGACATGGGAGGGATGTAGTTACTGGACACTGAGGAAAAACTTGATACAATTATTTTATTCCCTTCTACTACTTGCAGCATGTTCTTTTCAGAGGGCATGAAGAAGCCCTTGATATCACAGCTCTATAGGGACCTTTTTTTCCTGTGCAACTGCAGCAGTGAAATGAAAGCAAATGTAATTCATCGTTACTTTAATAGACGCTTGCTGAAATACAGTGTGAAGATTTTTCTGCCATCTCCTTTGAAAGAAACCTGTCCTGACCTTGCATGCTCTGGGAGCAGGCAGGAACCCGCTGAACAAAGAAATGTCCTCTGCTTCAGACAGAATCAAACTCTGCACTTCCCTGTGCTCCTTCCAACTTCTGCTCTGAGATTCACGTTACAAAGAGACCTGGGGTTCCATGCCTCTGCATTGGCCTAATCGCTTGCTCTACAGCTCAGACCACTTTTTGGCCTTTGTGCAGTATCTTCTCAGATAGTGATGTCTGTGTGATCTCCTTCCCAATAAACCTGAAGACAGCCAGAAGGTGCAAGATCCCTCATTGCCTCTGCTTTCTCTTCTTGTGGGAACTGCTAAGGCAGGGTGTGTCAGTGGTGTTAAGAATCCTGTTAGCCAGGAGGACATGTTAGTTTGTCACACATACATTTGCAAAGTTAACAATTCAAACATCCTTCTCAATTGGGCACTATCTGACAAGAGGCCACTGAGATACTGTACACTTAGAAGCCCCTGATGCTCTTTTCTGTACTGTAAGTTTTCAGATTAGAACTGCACTTTAGTCTGCCCACTGCTGAGTTTCAGTTCATCTGATTATTTCCTGTGCCATTCTGTCATCTTAGATGTGCTGGAAACACATGGTAGCGACCAACTCATTTTGTGTCTAAGCAGGGAAATCAAAGTCACCGTCTTCAAATGAACATTGATTATTTAAATAGCATCATCTTTTATTTATGAAACAGTCACATAATTACATAAGACAAACCTACCTCACAGGGATGTTGTGAGGCTTTCATGAGTATTTGTGTGGCCTTCAGAAAGACAAAGCCACCCTGTAAGTGCTTAATAGTATTTTAATAAATATGTTTTTAATAAATACGTTAATATCTTCCTCCAGAGTGATTGGGTATTTGAAAATGCTTTTGGGGAGCAAATGCACAAGGAAGTATGGTAAGAGCAGGGTGCAGGCTGGATTGTTTGGATGGGGTTTTTTTTGACACAGTGAAGAATCTCTGAGAAGGGGTGGGTTACGGTGTCTTAGCTAATTCCATCTTGAACTACTTTGAAATTCCCAGTTTAGTTCACATAGACCAGAAGACTCAGTTGTGTGACATTTGTTCCACTTCTGTCCTGTGCTCACTGTTCAAAATCCCTGCAGCCATCAGGGTCCACCCTCAAATGCAGTTGCTGTATTGCCTGGCAGCTGCCCTCTGCCACCCGCAAATGAGAGAAAATCCTCCAATGCTTTCCAGCCCTCTTAAACCAATGTGTGTTGTGTGTGGGGCAACGATCTGCTGTAGCTGCTCTACTAATGTAAGGTCAACTCTAATGAGGAAACAGAGATGTCAGTACCTACCACCCCGCCTGATAGTACAGTAGTACATCAGTAATCCTTTTAATAGTGACATGTGAATGATCATTACAGCCAGTAAATGCCATTTTCTGGGATTTTGCGCAGTAGTGATGTTCTGCCACTTCCTACTCTGGGAGATCCCTGTGTTGTGTATTCATGGTATCCAGCCCTGGGACCGCAGTCACATAATTGACATGTGCCATGCTTGCTTAAGCACTTTCTAGAAAGTTAAGACTGTTGTTACCCCCCTGGGAACAGGCACCTTCTGATACTGTTCTACTTTTAATCTGATGATACCTTAAAACTTCTCAGGCTGTTGCAGGCCCACTTCCTCATTCAGATGGAGGTGGCGGAATTGCTGCAGGAGCAAGGCAGCATCTTCCCCCATTTCTTATGCATTGAGTGGTAAAAAGGATTGGGTTCTTTTTGTTTGAGCATTTGGGGATACTGCCACAGAAGCTGTCTGAATCTTTCATATGGTGGTAGTCAGTAACATACATGGTTCCATGAAAGCAGCATGTTCCAACAGAGCTGTGTCAGGATTCAGGAGACCCTGTAGTTTACTAATTTTTTGGTGCTTCCTGAATGTTCAGAACAAAAAGCAAAAAACAAAACCAAGCATGGGGAAAAAAATAACAATCAGGTTCTGGTTTCTATTTCAGACTGTGCTTGCTCTTTTCTTGTCTCTACTCTGCCAAACTAGGTGTTTGTTAGAGTGGCAGATTAGCAAGTGGAAGCAAGCCTAGGCCCCTGATCCATCAGTGTAGCATCTACCTCTTACCAAAGAATATTACAAATCAAAATTTCATTAATTCAATTAATTAAGTGGTTTCTGCCACTGTTGGATCCTGTATTTTGATTTCTGTGAACGTACAGGTATCTGGAGTCTTGCAGCTCTGCTTTGCTTTTTTCCAGAATGTAGTGGTTATTATTTTTTTTCAGTAGATTTTTACACAGGGAGATTCAGTAATTTATTCAGGTCACAGACAGGTCTAGCCCTACACAGGTCTGCCCAGTATCTCAGAGACCCAGTTCGTCTGGTTAAGCAGGACAGGTTTATTGAAGACTAGTCCCTCATTTCTCCACCTGCAGGGTGGAGAAACGGTGTGCTCCAGCAGCACCATTGCACATGCCTTTATCCGCTTGGTTACCCTTTATCCCCGTAGTTATACTTTGGCTGTCAGTTCGTATGTCCACATAGGCTTTGCTGTCAGGCCCTTTCTTCGGAGCATGTGGCCATCACAGCGTAGAGGTCTCCACCACTGGCTGTCCTTTCTCATTTCCGCTGTTTGGGACAGGTTGGTTGTGCAAATCAATGAAGAGTTTATGGATTAAAACACCAGCAAGACTTCCCAGAACTGGCGCTGTGAGTGGGACCCACCACCAGTGATGCCCAGCCCTAGGACACAGAAGAGGCAACCGGTGAGCCAGAAAAAACACTGCCCTACCACCGCATGGTGCAGGGTGAGGTGAGCTGAGTCTGGTGGGGCAGGAGTGAGTTGTGTGAGCAGAGGTTCCTAGTCCCACCTTCACTCACTGGGCCCTACAGCTGGGTTAGACAAATTCTCTATCCACCAGCATAATTGCTGGAGGGAGGGTCATTTCCCCCATCAGTCTGGGAAAGTGGCTCTGTCTGCAGGTTTCTTGTTTTCCTACAGAAATGGTCTGTGTGATCCTGATGAGTGTGACTGTCAGGCAGACAGACAGACAGACACAGCCTTGTTTTCCCTCCCCATTTCCAATAAATTCTGCACCTCCTCTACCAAGCTGTCCAAGTTATTTTCTGGAAATGTAATGAAAATGGGGGGCCAGACCAGGAGACTCTGTAATGCCCTTACCATGGGAAAAGCCATAGTATCGCTCGCACCATCTTACTAGATAGGGGAAGGCAGGTTTTCATCTCCAGATTCAGACATCTAAATTCAGGAAAGCTATTCAGCAATCCGTCTGTAAGTACCTGCTTTCAGGTGAGCTGAATCACTCTATGGATCTCCAGTCACTGCAATAACCAGGTAGATTTCCAATTAACAGGTAGCCAATTGGTACCCAAATTGAGGTATCTGAATGTCAAGATGAATCCCATGCTGGAAAATTAGTGTACCCCAAATTTTGTGTACATAACGCATGGGGCTTCTCTGTGGGCAACCCTTTCTGTCTGAGAATGAGGAACATGTTCTGCATCAATACCATCACTTGGTCCAAAGAAAAAGGCCTCATGACCATTTTGTCTTGGGCTTATCTCCTCTCCTTGCAAGCTGAGCGGTGTAAAAGCAAAATGGGTCACTCACGTGAAGACGTCCATTCCCCAGCCAGCAATTGCTGTGAAGACCCTGGGGGGCAGGTCCCGGGAGGGGTTTATGGCGTAGCCTGTGTTCATCCCCATCCCCAGTCCGATGCCCAGGACAAGGATTCCCGTGAGCAGAGCCTGCGTGCCTTTCAGGGCTCCGTTGTTTTTCTCATCATGGATGACCAGAATGCCCAGGAGCAGCATCAGCGTCGCAATAAACTGCAGGAGCACGAAAAGTGGAACGGGTTAGGAGAAAGAATAGCAAAGGCAGAAGGATCCCGCTCAGCAGAGATGAAGGGACTCCCAGAATGGAATGTTGGGATTCATGGTCTGTTCAAGGCAGGGAGGGCCCCAATGTTATTCCCTTCTCACAGGTGGACCAAATAAAATTCTTGACTCATTTCGCAACAAAAACATCTCCATCTCATCACCAAAAATGCTCTAGGACTGATGTGAACTTCTCAACAGTGACCTCTCCCTTCACCTTTCAAGTTAGGGACCTGGGTTTTGTTAAGTACATTTCATCTAAGAGGCAGGGCCATAACAAACTGCTAACAAGACAAATCTGGTCTCCCTAGAGGGAGCTATGTTTTATATAGTGGATATGAGATTCCTATCTGGGAAACTGAATTGCCTGTCTGTGACAGTGTGTGGATGGCATTTGTAGATCGGCCATGCCCAAGACATCAGGAACTGTGATTTGAATAGAGGTGACAACTGCTGTCTCTTTCTGCTTCAGAAAAAGCAGCTGGAGAGCCTTCGACTGCTTGCAGAGATGCCAGCAAAAGCAAAAATTCCAGCTCTTGGCAACACACTGTCACTGTCATTTGCTTTCTTGTGTATGTATCTTCTTGTGTATGTTATCTTGTATCTTCACCATGTACTTCACAGGAGGCTGAGTGATCAGGTCCCCACCTGTAGGCTCTCCAGCTCTCACTGTTATCTTCTTCATGCCTGGGAAGAGTTTTGTCAGCTCAGAGACAAACACACAGGTTTCCTCAGATTTTATTTGTACATAAATCTTCCTTCTCCAGTGTCCCAGTGCTCTACGTCCCCTGAAGCATCCACTTCCTATTTCTGGGCATTGAGACCTGCATGCTGGGAACCAACTGTACGCAGTCTAAACTGGGTCTGTTCAGACCCTAGAGATTCAGTTGAGACAGGCTGTGTTCATGTGAAGATAGTCCAGGGCCCTCTGTGACAGCCAGCAGAGCTGCCTGGGAGCATGGAATGAGTGTAGGATCCAAAAAGGGAAGAACAGTTCAGGGAACTTCCCAGAGCCCAGAGGAGAAGGTTCCTGATATAGCTCAGCTTCTCACTTCCCATTGCTTGGGCTGTGTGCAGGGAAGGTGCCTGGAGGGCATCAGACCAAGCTGCAGAGCAGCCTGCAGGTGTTACTCTTTAGGCTTGCTCAGCCACCGAGGTGCCTTGGCTCCTACCTGTCAGGCACATGCCTGGATGATGGGTTCCTTGGAGCAGAGGTTGTGAGCATGTGTAGGGCTGTGAGTCCCCTGTAGCAGACCTGCACTAGCCCCTGTTATCACCCACCGTCTCCTAGCACACCGCAGCAGAGCCACTGACCTCCGTGAAGAAGCCCCCCAGCAAGGATACATAGGGTGCAGGGTAAGTGCAGAAGATCGACGCCGTGGCAGTTGGTCCCATCACTGTAAAGTTCCCCTTGGTGTAGTCATGCAGAGCATCTAGGAGAAACGGGAGTTGAAGGAGTTAGCACAGAGTTCATCCCACATGGCACGTACACAAGTCTATCCATTGCAGCCAGAACAGGCACCAGGGGGAAGAGAGGCAATGGGAGATACGTTGGAACACACCCCTCACAGGTCACGACATCATCACCAATATCAGTTACCGCCAGACTGGCCTGCAGTTGCTTCCTTATGCCTACCAGTTCCCTGTCCCTGCTCCAGGAGCCTGGGGCAGGCTGGGTGCTCTGGCTGCACTGGTGGCCTCCATCTCTCTGCCTGTTTTCCAAAGACCAGCAGAGTCTTTGGAAAGACTCCAGAGTCTTTCCAGAGCTCCAGCTGTACCTAACACATGGTAGTCCATCTAACTCAAGCCCTTTGCAGACCCTGGAAACAAAACGCTGACAAAATGCAGCTACTGGCGTTGAGTTGAGGATAGGTTTTGGCAGTGGCATTGCCCTGAGCAAAAGGAGCTGTGAGGTAAGCTGTGAGACACAACCATACCGTAGTAGAGGCCAAAGACAGTGGCTGCCGCTGTAAAGGAGCCCAGGAACTGACCCATCAGATAAGCTGGGAGCTTTCTCCAGGGGAGGTTTCCTAGAAGGCAGTGTGTGAGGGTGATGGCAGCATTCAGATGAGCTCCTGCAAAATCGCAGCAAAAGAGAGTGGGCTCAGCCCTGATGCAGCTGGTTTGGATCATGCCCCATGCCCCGCAGTAACCACCCAGACCTTGCTCCAGAACACCTAGACTCTCTCAGGGCAGGGTCTCCCTCCTGCACAGACTCAAAACTGACCCATTTTCCCTGGGTAGCTGAATAATGCAGGGCAGAATGCGCCTAGCTCCAGTCTGGTAGAAGCTGTCTGCAGAGGGTGGGTCGTCTCGTCTCTGACAGAGATACCTTTCTTGGCATGACATGAGTTTCCCTCCGTATGGGCTTCTCTCTGTTCAGCTCAAAGGGAGTCCAAAACTTAAGACTTGTCACCCACCTTTTACATGGCTATGGGTACATGAGGCAAATCTTATCCCAAACAATTTACAAGGCCTTCTGAAAACATCTGATAGACAGGGAGGGCTTCATCCTGGCAGAGCTGAGCACCCCAGCTGATGGGAGCTGCAGGCCTTTAGCACATCTGACAGGCAAGGCATGAGATGCTGGGGAAACAAACTGCAAAATCAACGGCTGATGCCCTGTATCTTCATGTCAGCAAAGCAAATCCCACACAGGGCTCTCAGCAAGGACTCAGGTTAGCTTTTAGATACCACTGCATTGGAAAGAGCTACCAAGATGATCAATCCTGCCCAGACCATGGTTGCTCCCACTAGTGTGGAGCAGAACCTGTCTTCCATTGCAGAATTTGTAATCTTGGATTGCATTTCCTTACGTCTTTTAGTACATGGCTTTCATACAGTGCAAGACCAGTTTTGCCTGTTTTGAGGGGACACTTTCTATGGAGGAGATTGTTATCACAATGATGCTTTTGGAGAATGACTAAGTGGATCCAGTTTTGGTGCCCTCAGTGCAAACCACATTTGCTCTCCAGACCTCATCTCCCCATGAGTCCAAAGGAAATATTTGCTTTTCCTGCCTAGTAGGTGTAAACTTTGGGGGTCAATAAATGTTCCAACCTTAGTCACCATCTCCTACTTGGGACTCAGAAAGGGGTAAGATGCAGACACACATCATCTCATCAAAGCGCAGAACAAAGTGAAGCGGCATGAACTGCCTGCTACAGTTCACAACCATAACTGAAAAGGAGGGAGATCCCTTTGTTGTTTGATCCTCTGATCCTTTGTGGGTATAACCAGATATTTCAGAGATCAGAAGCAGCATCTTGTGATACAAATGATGCCAAATTACAATGCCAGGAAGCCCTGAAGCTGGCTCCAGAACCAGACTGTTGCTGGCTAAGCTAAGACCCCTTCTCCCACCTCTCAGCCCTCAGCAGATCAGCTTCATCCCAAACGTCACCTGTGACTGCAGGGACCTACTTTTTTCAGCCCACTTTCTCTAGTATGTCTCCACCAGCTCCAAAAGGACAGAGAGACCAAGAGCTGACTGCTTGTGTGGAAAAGTTGTCCTTTCCAAGCAAGCCCCACCCTTGGACATCTCTCTGCTCCAACAGGTCAAGAGCAAGGACCTGCTTTAATTTTCTGCCCACTAGAGCCCTTAATCTCTTTTCTTGGTGTAAATGAATGCAGAAATTGCACAAGGCAAAGGTGGTGCTCTGTCATGTGAGAGATACCACCGTGTGGCCTTGAAACAGCACCTCCCGAGTTTGCGTGGGGCATAGGCACATGGGTGTGGATGATAAGGAGAAAATTTTGCATACCATTCTTTGTTGCAACATCAGCAGTAAGCTCTCCTTTGCAATAAATGATTTACTTCCCCACGGGTTATACCAGCAGCATGTTTTTGGAGCTCCTTGTCTCCTTGGGCCATGATGGCATATCCCAAGTGCCTAATGCAGGCACTGCTGAAACCTGGCTCTGCTGAACGCACCAGAAGGGAACGGTCGAACCTCCGCCAATCTCCCTGTCTCGCTTGCCCCTGTTTCAGCTCAGAACATGTTTGGGGTCAGCATACAGTAGGTATGCTGGGCGGGCCTTGTACCCTGCTTCTCATGACCTTGCCATACCATCATGACTCCTTACCTTGACCCCAGACCTGCCTCCCCCTGCAGATTTGGCTGTCATCACTGGCTGACAACACTGACCCTGGTTATGTTCATCAGACCTACTCTGCTATTCTTGCTGGGGGACCCTATGACTGCCATTTTTTTCTGGTGAGGGCATTGCTCCACCTTGCCATGCCATCATCTGCCCCTCCGCAGCCCACTCCCACTGCCCCGATGCATGTGGCCTTTATGGGACATAGAGATGTCCCATGTTCAAGTGTCCTGCTCACCAGAGATCCCTCCTGCCGCGTGGACGCCCAGTGTAACACCAATGCCGAATCCCAAATTGATGCTTAGGTGTTGCCCAAAGTCTCCTCTTCCTAATACCACTTGTGCCACAGAAGACAAGCCAAAGACCTAGTGCGTGGAAAGACAGGAAAGGAGTGTTAAAAGTAGTTTTATTATGGCAGTGGACAGCTTCTGTGCTACCTTTTCAGCAGTATTAACAAACTCCCAAAGACAGGGAGACTGTGAGATGCCCATGATCAGGAGATGAAGAAAGAAAAGCCTTTTCCTGCAAAATTTGAAGTGGTACCTAACTTATTCCTCATTGGTGCCCATCACACCAAACAGGGCACCCTAGTTATGGCGGGGTATGGGGAGACAACACCGAACATCCACACTGAGATCCAGGGCTCAAGAGGGATCACTCACAGAGCCACGGTAAGGGCATCTGTGCCTGAAACCAGGGACATGAGCCAGGGGAGCATCACCACAGACTGCCTGGAGACAGTACCCAAGATAGAAGAAAGGAGGGTTGGCAAATTCTTGTTCTTTTCCTGGTGTGCAATTTATTGACTAAAAATGTAGTTTGGGCAGCACACAGCTATTTGCCAAACTCTACAATTTTGGTAACTTATTCCAGCAGAACACAAGGAAGGAAATTCTGGCTTGACTTTTCCTTTCAACACACATACTTTCAGTTTGAAAACAGACAAAGTTTCAGTATTTTTTTAATGATTAAAGGGGAACCAAGAAAACAAATAAAAAGAAAAGTAAACACTCTCCAGCAGGAAAAGACATATTCAAGAAATTGCTCTGGCTGAAAAGTAAATCCTATTTCGCTTTTTTAATGTGGTCAGAGGGTGGAAAAATCAGTTATTTGCACAGCTCTTACAGTGACATCTGGAGAAGACAAAGCTTCTGTTGAGGTCTCTGCCTTGCAAACCACTTAGGGTTTGGAGAGTGTATCCTGTTCCTTGGACTGCACTCATGTTTATCCATAGTGATATGTCCCTCTCAAAGACAGAAAACTCAGTATGTTTTCCAGTATATAAACTTATGCTCTGACCTGTTCTGTTTTCATTGTGATCTTTTCTGGCTATTCTGCCTGGATCCAGATTTTATCCCATGCATCTGCATCCCTCTTCCCTTTCAGACATCCCCAAAATCCCCTGTTCCCCAGAGACACTCTTCTTATCTCTCTGATATACACAGACCACACTCTGTGCTCTGCATGGAGCTACAGCCTGCATAGTGTGAGCCCTTCTCAGTTTGCCTCAGCAGAAGCCCCAAAATGTAGTGTTTGGGATGTCCCAAACACCGAACCTGCTTGAGCAGGGAGGTTGGACAAGATGATCTCCAGATGATCTTGCTTCCAACCCAAATCATTCTGTGATCTGCAAAGCCCTTACAAAAACTCTTCCTACTCATCTCTGACTTTTCCAAAGCCACATCCAAGAGAAGCCAAATTCATAAGGCACAGGTTTTGCAGGACTGCATACAGGTGCAGAGAGAGGGGTGCAGGGCAGGAGACATAGCTGCTGCAGCTGAACACCAGTATCCTGAAAATAAACGCAGGACAGGCCACAAAATCTACTTTTCAGCACAGATCCAAACCTGTGCTCTTTTACTCTATTCTCACAGTCCCAAAATACCCTTTTTTTTTCCCCCCCCATCTCCCTATCCCTCATGCTGTTTACCCCTGCTGCCTGGTTCCCTCCGTTATGAACACTGTCCATCAAAGTGAGAGACCCTGGGCTGAGCACTATCATCCAAATAACAGCCACCCAGGCACCCTTCAGATGCATCCAGCACATTCCTATTTGCACCGAGGGCCAGGGGGCTGCTGAAGAGTTGGATGCTGGATGCTACATTCGGATGCTGAATACTGTTTGCTGCCAAGCCCTTGATGGAGGTCCATGTGCAGTGCCCCTCCTCCTACTGTGTTCCCTTGCGGGGATCAGTGAGGGAAGAGCCAACAGAAGCTGCAGGCTACAAAATCTTCCTTGGACTGCCCGAGTGCAGGGAAAAGTCTCCTTTTCATGCTGCTTCCCAGAGGCAGCCCTGGCAGGGCACCCTTGAACTTGTTCTTTACCACCTGGGAACTTCCACTACCAAAAAACAAAGGGGGTGGAAAAGAAAAATGGCTTGTTCAGCTCCTGCTGAGGAATCACAGATGTCTGTACTCTGACTTCCAATGCATGCAAAACTACCTGCGTAGTAGAAGTGAACTACAAGGAGTTGGATGTGCAATAAGATGTCATAAAAAGAAAGCATCCTTTGCACATGCAGTTGTTGCCCTTGAAAATAAGCACCTTCATCTGTACAGACAGCTGTGTCAGAAGGTTCCCATGCTTAAACAAATCTTATGTTCCTCCTGTGCAGATCTCCAAATACAAGTTATTTAAACTACCCCCTGCTTGTCCATGCCAGTCTCTGTCCCATCCAAAGTGTCTCAGCCCAGGCTAAGCCCAAGCTGGCAAAGCCAACTACTGGACCATTTCAGAGGAAGGATCTTATTTTGCTGTGTTGGCCCAACACACAGAGGCTCTGGTTCTTGTGGGCACCTCGCCTGCACCAGGGATCAATTCTGACTGCAAAGCCTTCCTTGCCCTGTCCCCAAACAACTCCAAGGCAGTCTGAGATCTCAAAATCACTTTTCCTGTGTAAAACAGATCCTTCAGGCAAGGTGGGAGTTCCTGTAAGATTTGGGTAAGCATGATTCATTTCATTTGCCAGCATAAGAAAACCAAACGTGAAATCCTGGAGTACTTTACACCTGGCAGTTAGGTTACCTAAATTGTGTGTCGTGGCCTTCATTACCCTGGCAACCCCTAGGGAAAGATAGATGAATGCTGTTCTCATTTCAGAGAGGCTGTTAATGGTAGAGAAGTCAGAGTCTGCTCCCCAAACCTGTGAAGGACCCCCCCAGACACATCATCCCCTCTAGCACAGCAAGAAGAAGAGCCTCAATTCACTGTATGGGATACTTGAGGAGGTTTGGCACAAGTGTTGCACTGCCCCACCTGACCAGACACTGCTCCTTGGTTTCATTCCCAGACTCTCCCTTGTGTTTCCCTTAGAAGAGAACTGAAACAGCGGTGTTTCCAGAGAAGGGCAATGAAGCTGGTGAAAGGTCTGGAGAACAAGTCTTACAAGGAGCAGCTGAGGGAACTGGGGTGGTTTACCCTGTAGAAAAGGACGCTGAGAGGAGACCTTATTGCTTCCTACAACTGCCTGTAAGTAGGTTGGGGCGAGGTGTTCTCCCTCTTCTCCCAAGTAACAACCTATAGGACAAGATGAAATGGTCGCAAGTTGCACCAGGGAAGGTTTAGATTAGATATTAGGAAAAATTCCTCCACTCAAGGAGTTATCAAGCCTTGGAACAGGCTGCCCAGGGATGTGGCCGAGTCACCAACCCTGGAGATGTTTAAAAGACATGTGGATGTGGTGCTTAGGGGCATGGTTTAGTGATGGACTTGGCAGTGCATGGTTAGGTTAATGGTTGGACTCAACGATCTTAACCCAAATGATTCTGTGATTCTATCCCCACCTGCTTTACTCTCTGCCCACACCCACCTCCCACCTTCCACATTGCTTTTTTCCTCCAGAAGGCTTTTTGACAGATGGTCTACCCGATCGAAAACTGCCACCCCACCAGAGCGGAGGGGTGAGCAGTAGCAACCAGCTGCTGAGCAGCCCTGCGGATGTAGTAGGAAACCACTGACCTTTAAAAATTGCTGCTGCAAACGATTACCCTCTTACCTGCCCTGCACACACACATACACACACATGCACAGACACACATGTCTGGGCCCAGTCTCCTACTTACCATGAGGATGAACATCCCCAGTGCTTCTGCCAGCAGCTCCCTGATGGTACTGCTACGAATCGTGAGTGCCTTCTGAATCTTCTCCAGCATTTTGCTCTCTGACTTCAGCGTGCGGCTGCAGGACCTCCTGTTATGACAGCACTCCTCACTGCTCTGAGCTAAGTTACCCTTTGAAACTTGGCACCCTCCCTTCAGTCCCAGACACCTTCATTCATTTGGTTAACGATGAACAAGCGAATGAAGTAGCAGTTAGCTTCCAAGTCTTCCCACACACACATGCCATCCTTTTAAAACTATAGGGTAAGGACACAGTATTTCTGCTACTGGCATTGCAAATACTGTGCCTCTGCCCAGTAGCCACCTATCTCCAGAGCTGTAAATAGCCTTGGTATGCTCCTAAAGCCTCTGTCTCTCTCCATAATCTTTTCCACAGGAACTGAGCAGGAATTTTGGCTCTGTGCTGCATTGTAACCCACTGGGTGGTGGTTTGGTACCTTTTTTTTTACAGGTGGGATTAGGACCATTTGCCTGTGCTTTGCAGGAATATTTGGGTGCCCAGCCTGTGATGATGATGCTCTTGCCTGGAGCTGGTAGGCACCACTGTTGGCGGCTGGGAAGAGCACAGGAATTTCAGCATTGCTTCAGGTTGATTATTTGCTCTTGCTGAGTGCACCCACGCCCACAACTCCTATCACACTAGTGGAGGGCCTCCCTGCCACCCCACAGTCTTTCCCCTTGTGTGGGATGAGGACAAACCAGTCTCAGCAATGGTCCCCAGAGACCTTCAGATTCATCTGGCTGCCAGAGCAGAGCCCTCACTGTCCTGATTCCTCCTCCATCTCCTGATTCCCACCAATCTCCCTTCTCACCAGGTGCTCTTACCCCTCCATTGTGAAAAGGTTTTAATACCTTGGCTTAGTCACTGATAAACTCACTGACACAAGAGACCTTTTTCTGTGAGTCTTGTCTGGTTCTTAGATGGTTTTCTTTGCCTGCCTCTCAACCTGCCGCAGCTTCTCAGTGTGGTTCTGGAGGGTACACGGTGCACATCTCTGGAGAGGTTGCCATCAGCTGCCCCACAGGCAGTTCTCTGCTCATGCTGCCCTTGGTGCTGGCCTCTCTCAGCACTACTCCATTGCAAAAGTTGATGAGCTTTTCTCTCATCCACAGGACACGGAGCAGCTGTGTGGAGGAACCTGGGAAGCTGGTTCTCCTCTCTGCTCCATAGACCATTACCTGTCTTGTGGCTGGGAGAGTTTTTATGGGCTGGGATAAGCCCTCCTCCAGCAACAGATTAGCTGTTGACCTCAGTGAACGCCTGGCTAAACATGCAGTAAATTACTAGTCTGTGTCTGATACTAAGGACCAATCTAATCATGACAGATGATAATCACGCTGTTGGCAAGGGTGTTCCTACAGCATATTTCTAGGTGGGAAGGTTTTTTTGTCCCATGAGTCTGTGAGTCATGCTGTGGCACAGGAAAAGTGCCGATAAATCTTTCCAGGTCACTTCATTCTCTGCCATGCGAATGTTTATTGGTGGAGCACACAAACACGGGCCCTGGAGCATCAGCTCAGGGTGGTGACAAAAGCCTCATGTTTCCTCTGCAGTGGTGATTTACAGCTGATGTGTAAAAGTCTGAGCATCAGTGTATATTGGAGGTCTCATAACCTTTCCCAGATGGACGAGGTGTAAATAGGTCAGTATCCCCCACAACCGGACCTACCGCTTTGTCACTCCTAGATCTCAGGGAGCCTTCCAGGTAAATTGGTCCCCTGTGGGACAAGAAAGCTGCTGAGTATCTGAAAGGCTTTGTCTCATATATTCAGGAGATACCTGAATACTACAGACAACTCCGTATTCTAATTGGGGCTGAAGAATGGACAGGTTCTTTCTGGGAACACTGGGCTGCCATGCGTTTGCAGTCAGGGGAAAAAGGCAATCCCAGTTTGTAATAGGAATCTGTGGTTGGGTGATAATATTTGCACCATATTCCCTGATATTACCACCAAATTCCCTAAAACTCCAGCTTGCTTCTAGGATGGCATCAAGGATCACTGGATGTGTTTCTTGCCACTGCTTGTCCTTTTACACAGGTCATTCCACAAGATGGCACTGAGACATTAATTTCTCCCTTAAAAGTGCTCAGAAGGGTTCCTCTATTGGCTGCTGCAAATGTGACAACCCTTTAGTTTTACCGTTCCTATGGGAATTTTTAGACATTAAAGAAAAGTGATCTGCCAGTGTTCAAGGAATGTAACAACAAAAGCAAACACCTTTCTATAGGTCCTGTAGAGCAGAGCACCTCTGTTCTGACAGTACGCAAAACTGAAGTGTGTAAGCTTGTGCCTGTCACCCTCCAATTTATAATCACCAGAGGAAAACGGGCAGCTCCAAAGGGCAGTTCATCCCCACCTAAAATAAGCATCTGAGGCCAGACCTATGAGTCATGCTGAGCGTTGGCAGTTTCTCTGTGACTGCATAGGGGATGTGGAGTGATCAGCTCCAGCATACACACCCACATGGAGATATCTACCACCAGGTGACCTGGACTGCCCTGCCTCCCTGCATCCAGATGTGGTGGTCTTGAGCAAGCACAAACCGCCATGTGAGTCAGCCAAACAATATGACCTGTTCATACTTACACGGTTTTACTTATCTGCAGGGCCGACAAGGACCTCTGGGGTCACCAGACACAGCCCCCTGCTAATATAAGCAGCCACACCACATCTTCACTTTCATGACCTGGCCAGTCTCCATTTTAGGGGTAAGTGGTTTTTGCCCCAACCCCTCCTGTTTGAAGCCTGTTACCAGAACTTGCTGCTCTGGAGTTCACAGACTTTCTCCTAATTTTCAGCCACATTCTCAAAGCCATTTGTTCATGTACCAGCATTAGCCCATCACCATCATGTTAACTTATTTCATAAACGTGCTATCCCATAAATTTTTCCTATAAGGTTTGTTAGAAGAGTGTTAGCTGCTCACTCTTAGCTCTGCACCTTCTAATGTTTACCTTGACTTGCTCACAGGTTGCAGTTTCACTCAGCGTTGACCCTACAATGATTTTACCATGTTCTCCAATGCCCATTAAGCAACCACCTGCTAAACCAAACCCATTTCCTTCCCGAAGGCAGGTGTGTGCTTTCAGCACTAGTAATAAAGTCCTCCGTTTGGAGCAGAACATTTTGGCACAGTCAAGGCCCACTAACTGTGCTGGTGTTGATACCCATGGTACTGAAGAGCTGAGAGACCAAGCTCCCTGGGTCCTGCTAGGGCAGCCCTGGGAAGGATGAGCACCCAGGGACTCCAGGGCAGTCTTGCTTCTGCAAGGAATAACTTCTCTGACTCAGTTTGACAGTGCACATTTTTCCTCTGCACCCAGGAGCTCATTTATCTCTTAATTGCACTAATCAACAGCTGGAACATTGCCAGTCCAATAGCTTCAGCCCTGCTGGTGGATCATTAACTTCTTCCCAGAAGCTGAGGCAAGCATAAGCAGACAGCACAGCAGAGGAGCTCCTCACCGTGGATGCGGGCAGCTTGCTCCTCCATCAGATCAAATTAACATGGCACCGAGACTATATATCCAGGCCCCTTTAGGAAGCAAGGCCAGGTAACATAGACCAGTACAGCACTGGTACAGCTGTACCTGTCCGAGACAGACCCCACTTGACGTACCCTAGAGTACCTGCACCCCATCGGTCTCATATTTAATGCTCATGGTCTATCTCCTCCTCTCTTTATGGATGGAAGGCACTGAGCAAGCTGCAGACATCCAAGATGTTTGTCTTTCAGCAGATGGCTTTGCTCTCCATACTGTTACCCAACTCCCCACTCACAGGACACCAGCCTCCACAGCCTTTCAGCTCACCCTGCACACCATCACTCCTTGCCCTGAAGCTGGCTGAGGGCACGTCACCTGCACATGCTCCTTTGCAGTGGAATTGGGGTGTCTCTTACCATTCTGAGTCAGAGTGGGAGCTGGAAGAACCAACAGAGGGAAGTGACAGCACAGCGGTGGCTTCCTGCTCCAGGCTGCAGCCCTCTGCTTCACTCCCCTGGGACATAGTGCCTTCCTGCCCCAGACTGCTAAAGCTTTCTCAGAGGGAGGTAACCCAGGAGAAGGTGGTGTCAGCAGGAGCGGAATTATACAGCCTCTGTTGGTCATTAGGTGGAGAGCAGGACTGTCCAGGAAGGGGTTGCCAGGGTGATGCTGGCCCCGTTGTTGGGCAATGGAGTCGGTGGAACCTGGGCTCCCCCAGCCAGGGACCTACCCACCCGAGGCCTGGTGGGGTCTCCCCCATGCACAGTTCTAGAGGATATAACAGAGAGAGGAACAGAGGCACAGGAGTACCTCAGGTCCCACGAGAGACTTGGGGTACCTGTGGGATTTCCACTGAGCTCCTGCCAGCTCTTCATCTGCTGTCATCCCCCACTCCCTGCCCCGTCTCTCCGACTTGTGAGCATCTGGTTTTCCTGCCCTGCTTAGGGCCAGGCTCCCACTGTATCCCTGTGTGTGGGAGCATCCCCCTGCCTGCCCTGGGACCCCACCGCAGGGCTTCCCCAGACCTAGGTGGAGAGCAGCAGGCTCTGTGGGTGAAATTCTACAGCTAAGCTTTGAGCTGCCTGCTCCGGTCTGCTTCCAATCCACAGATAAGGCAAAAGCCGGGGACATCATCGCTCTAGAGATAAGAGTTGCCAGGCTTTCTCCCGGAGTATTGTAAACACCTGCGCTCTGAAAGAGAATAAACGGGAAAAGCTGCAGGCTGGGGGAAAGACACTGGGTGAGCTGGATGAGGCCCTGAAGCTGCAGAGCCTGGTGGAGCCAGCAAGCTGATCAGACAATTTCCCTGCCTCTGGCTGTACTTCAGAGACAGCACAGCATAGCTGCATCCTTCCCTCAAGACATGAGTTTGCTCCTACAAATGGTGCCACTGACAAAACCCCTCATACCTCACCTTGTGCTGTCTCCGCTCTGCCTCATCCCTCCTATAGCTGCTCCAGTCCATGACAGCCTACAGACCCACCAGCCCAGCATCCCCCTAAGGGGTACCCAAAAGGCATGAGCGAGCCTGTGTTAACAGTCCCAAAGAGCAAAACCAGAGCAGGGGTTGATGACAGGAACACAGCCACGTCCGTTCCCTCTGCGCTGCTGGAGAAAGGCTGAGCCAACAGCTAACACAGTCCTCCTTCACAGCCACCAGATGTTTAAGGGTGGGCTGCATCCATACAAGCCGCGCACATGAGGTACACCTATAAACCCTTCAAGAGATGATACTAAACCCATCAGTGGGTCACCTTCACTGCTAGCTCTGATACAGATATTTTGTGGCACGAGGAACCATCTGGTGACATTAATCATTGTTCATATACACAATCAGTGAATTGCCCAAACCTCAGTCACACAATCATGTTCTCCTATATCACACCTGCTACATACAGGGTGTCCAAAGACCATCCAGCAGCTGGCATGACTCACACCAGTGGTGAGCAATGTCTGCCACGTGCAATTTGTCCTTGCTCTCTCCACCAGGGATGGAAAGGCTAGGGTGTAGGCAGCTGGGTCAGCTTTCTGAAAGCCAAGCCACTCGAGCCCAGAGGGCTGCCATTGTTGGTGCGGACGTGAAGGCATCCAAAGGAAAGCCCTGATAAGCTCCTGCTATCACGGCAAGGAGGAGATGCCACAGATTCCTTGCAGACATGTGTTCAAATCCCCCTGGACACTGCCCAGCCTGTCCCAGCGCCCCAAGCTGCCCCACAGGCATTTCAGCATGGGTGAGGTTTGCTCCAGCATCAGCCAGACCCCATCACACTCATGCTCCTCCAGCCCCTTTGGCATCCTGTGCTGTTTGGGGAGACAGAAAAGAGGGACCAGGTATGGTGGATCTAGATGACTCTCCGGTCATTCACATCCTATTCAGTTCATACGTGAAAAGTGATAGACGCAGAGAAACCCACAGAAGCTGAAAATCCATCCATTAAATTCACCTGAACAAGAGCCAGTTTTTCTTGCTCATATAGTTTCCCAGCACAAGTCCTGCATGATGGAAGTGGCAGCTTCACAATTTGGCCCACATTAAACAATGCATCAACATGCAGTCTATTTGCATAAGCACAGGGCACCATATATCAATCATTACCAGCAGATGTTCCTAACCCATGGCAAATACTAATTTTTAGTCACTGATCTTTATTGACCCTGTATTTGTTTTTACATAGGCACACAAACACATTCATATCAGCCATTTCTTAGTGAAGAAGTAACTTTTGCATACCACCTTCTCAATTTTGACTTCACAGGGCCTCCTTGGGGTCAAAATATCGATTTATAATCTCACGAGAACGGCAGAGGGTCCGTCCCTCACTCCTGATACAAACCAGTTAGAGCTCGCTGGAACCGCCTCAAGGTGTATTTGCACAGCACCTGATGCAAGGGGCCTCTGATCAGCCACAGCCTCCAGGCTCTGCCACAAGAGCAACATACACACCAATCACAGCAGGTCTGTGAAGCTATAGATTCATATTATAGATCTATGTTATATAGAAATGTGCAAGCATGTGTCAAACTGCAGCATTAGGCACAGCAAGTGCCTGGCTGGAGCTCTCACCTGCGGGAGCAGCCAGACCAATTGGTAGAGTCTACTGGGAAATACATTCCTTTGCTCACATGGCTCTGACTGCTCACCCTCACGATAACCTCAAACTGCTTTTCATGCACTTGGGTACGTAGTGCATCTCGAAGTCCTGGCACAGGATGCTGCGGGTGCTAAAATGGGATCTAAACAGATCTAAATAAACAAATCCATGAGGGTAAAAATGCCCCAACAGCTATTAAGTATGGACACTCCTCTATCACAAGTGGTTCCTGAGCTGTGAATTGATTGTAGAGTAATTCTGGGGAAATGGATTTGTTCTGATCACACAGTCTTCTCCCATCACACTTAGGATCTACTCCATGGCTCCAACCCACGTCAGTGCCTGCTGCCTGGCTGACTGTGACAGCCAGTAGAACATCATGTCCACCACTTCAGTCACAGGAACTAGCAGCCTTTACTAGCATGTTCTTGAATTGTTCAGTTGTCCTGAGGTGACATGAGAATACTCGACATATATTCCCAACTCTACTGCTCACCAGTGTGAGTCCTGAGCATTCACCCCTCCTCCCTGCCCATCCCCATCCCCAGGGGGTGACCAAGGCACCTTGTTCAGAAGCAGCTTGGGGTGGGAAAAGGAGACATTTACAACTGCTCATGGCATGCTCTGTGATCTTTGCTAAAACACCTGCTCCATCTTAGTGCTGGAAGTGCCATCAACTCCTGGGTCATCCTAAGTCATCCACCCCCTCATTGCTTTCTCCTCCGTGCAATGCAAATAGTGACCTCTCCCAGGCCCAGGACAGTCAAGGACATACGTGTCTCAGCTTCCACTTCACCACTGGTGAGGCCTGTGGTGAGGTCAGAAAAGCAAGTAGGAGCATCCTTCACGCATACAACAGGTCAAGCCAGAAAAACAGCTTCCTCAGCTCACCAGAGTACTTGCTATAATGCCTACAGCCGTGCAGCAATTCAATAGCATTTTAGAGGTAGTAAAAGCTTTAGACGAGGGAGATCTATCGCACTGTGGTAGAGTCTCCCTTCTCCTTCCCCCCAGGTGGTGGAGGAAGCCACAACATATGCGTCATTTAAAAGCAGACTAGAAGCAAAAGGCACTTGAAAACTTGCCATGGGGAACAATCGTGACCTGCTTTAGGGCAGTAAATAACTGACTTTGTCTTGTTCATCTCGTATTTTATTGCCTCTGCTGTTTGTGTAGTGCTTCATGGGGGAAAGTAAGCTGACGGAGCAGAGAGGCTGCTCACTGCTTGCCCACCTGCTCCCCTGTGCAGGCACCATCTCTCTTCCTGCAGTTGTCTCTTCTGCACAGCCCCATGAGATGGCTGCTTTGGACATGGCACCACCACACCACAGTCACACAACGCTGTCAGCAAGGGCTTGGGGGAGAAAAAGCAGTGCCAGAGCCATCGGAGCACTGCAGGAACCCTGCCAGGCTCCCTTCTCTGTGCCCAGGGTGAGGCCTCACACCTTCTTCCCTCCTGGTCACTCTGGTCCCTGGTCCATGTGGGAGCTGTGGTCTGGGGAAAAGGAGTTTTGGAGCAGGGTCTCACTCCCTTGCAAGTGCCATGGGGTTTGCCATGTCCTGTACAGCCACCCACTCCCTTATGCTGGTGGCACCTGGAAATTTAGGATGTGCACAAAATCCTCTGAACTCACAAGACCTCTTCTTAAGGCCACACCAGAAACACCTTAGAAGAAGCAAAGGGGAAATCTTATGACCAACACTTTTGTAGGGTACAGCATGTTTGTCATATGTAGCCACAGGGTGGTATGGGGCAATAGAGATGCCAAGACTCTTAATGATCTTCTTAGACTGCAGCTGGACTCTCAAAGCATGTTTGTTCAAGAGCTTTGGATAAGTTCTGGTTAGTTGTTATTTCTACTTTTAGTTAGTTGCTATTTTGTACAATTACCCCGTATTTTTTGGACCCTGACTTGTCTGGAAGCACCACCAAAATAATCGGTCACAAATGCCTTGTACCCATAGGCAACAACCTGATGGAAGACATTCTGCCCTGAAGAGCGTCTGCACAGAGCAAGACATGAGCCAGCAGTGACAAAACCATGTTTTGTTAGAGATTGCCAGTACTGATGAAACAAACATGTTCATAATTTGTATTTGTTGATTCACACTTGCCAACAGGATAACAAGATTAATCAACACATAGAAACCGAGGTTAATAGATCATAATCACATTTTAAGTTCTCAACAGACTGACCCTAATCTGCAACCCAGGGTCAAAGTGTAAAGTATTCGGTCTACATGTCTGTATCAGCTAACACCATACCCATCTATTTCTTGGAATTAAAATACATCTTTTGGTGAAAGCAGCCCTGATGCCCATGAACTTCTCCCTGCCTGCTGACAACCCACAGCCTAGAAGAAACTCTAAATCCCGTGGAAGAGTCCTACAGTGTCAGCCGGTGATTGGCTTGGATGATCACAAATACATAACAAAAATGTTGCTCCCACACCCAAGTGTCCCACCCAGCCAGCTGCCTGTCTGAAAGGAGTGCATCCCTCCCCACATGCTCTCACCGCTTGCTGTACCACTCAGCTTTAATCAGAGGTTTCCCTTTCAAGTGCTGACCTGTCCTGCCGGATCAGTCCTGCTTAGCTTTCAGCACCTGATAGGATCATAAGCCGAGGCAAACATAAGCAAAGGATAGAAACAGTGGATAGAGATCTAGAATAGGCAGTTACACATACAGCAATGTTATGTTATGCACAAAGGTGCATGAAATATGTTTGAGAAGAAAAAAAATCTGCATAGATAGGAGAGTTTCTCAGTGTCCAGGATATTATCAGATCTGGAAAAATGCCTTGTGAATAAGTCACTGGAGCATCAGTCAACGTCTGTGTGCAGAAAATGCCACAAAATTCGCTGTTGTCCCTCTCCGGCATTTGTACAGTACCGTTTCATGGTTTCCATAAATAATTGACTAAAATGTGCCGTGGGCCACTTTCTTGTATTATAGTTATCTGCCCCACTACCCCGCTTCAGTTCAATTCCTACTCACATTCTCCTTGCCTTCAATAAAACATATTAATACACATTAATAAACCTGCCTGGATGCGATTCTGTACAACCTGCTGTAGGTGAACCTGCTTTAGCAGCGGGTTGGTCTAGATGATCTCCAGAGGTCCCCTCCACCCCAACCATGCTGTGGTGCTGTGATTCTGTATTTTAATGAAACATCTTTTTCAAATCATCATTGCAGAGCAAATGAAGGCCCTTTGAAAAATCTTTCGCATATTCCTTCCACCTCTGCTGTCCAACCAACCTGCCAGTGCAGCTGTGGGGAAGCTTTATACCAAGAAGGGAGACCAAATGTGACCAATCCAGCAAGTTTATATATGCCCTGTTCCTTCAGGAGCTGCAGCAGCATACCTCAGTTTCCCATCATTTAGGAACTGCACAACTTAAAAGCTGGAGATCTGCAGATCAGGACTGGAGTCCTGCTGCCAGCAACAGGTCCTGGGGTACAGAGGGCTTGTACACCACAGATGGTGTTTTCAGCCCCAGCCACAAGCTGAGAGCCATGCTGCAGAGATCCCACAGCACTGGTATCATCCATTGCATGTGCCACAGCTCAATGCATAGGTCTTGGCTGCCTCTCTGCTGCAGGATGGGTCTCTGCTCTGAGCTCTGCCCTGGCCTGGCCTCAGACAGACAAGGACCTTCACCACAGGGCAGCTTTTACTCAGCTCCCATTTCAACCACCCCAAATGGGCAGCATTAAAAAAAATGGAGTCTGGAAACAAAAAAAGGGGAGCCAAGGGGCACAGTCTGGGGAAAGGCTTGGAAGCAGGAGGTCCCTGTACCCAGACTTGCTTTGGTACCACATGTGTAGCATCACTATGGGAGACAGAAGCACAGGTTCACGCATGGCAGCTCCCAGACCCTCTCCTCTGTGCTGGGAGCTGTAAGTCATACCTGACTGGTTTTTCTTTGAGTCTCACAGGAGGGTGGGTGGGAAGGATCAACAGGGAGAGATGCTGCCTGAGCCTGCCTCTGCTGTTGCACTTCAGGTGGCGCAGGTCAGGTGATGCCTCCTGTCCTTCCCATCAGAGCCCAGAACTGCTGTTTCCACCTTAACACCTTGCATTCGGGGTGGGGGGTGGGGTGGGGGGGTGGGGGTAGTGGGTGGGTCCAGGGCAGAGCCCACCCTCCCACAGGTGCTAGGCCCAGACAGTCCTTCCCACACCTGCATCTCACTCTGGGAGAGCCAGCAGGACAGGTCTGTTCTCCCATGCTGCATGCAGCAACATCTCACAAAACTGGAGGTGCACTCCTATCAGCACACAGGGTCTTCTGGCCAACACAGTAGGGAAGATCAGCTCCTGGCCAAGCTCCTGGCTCCAGGGCCCTCTTCATGACTCCAGCAAGGAGTGTTTGGCATCAGCATGCATTCACACTCTATTTATTTACCAGGCAGCTGCTTGGATGGCTTTAAATGACTGTGTGACAGCCAATTTCCTATGCAAATGTGGCCATGGGCAATCTAAATGCCAGCCTGTCTAGCCCTAACCCTTGTGCCATGGGGACTTGGCCACTCAGTCATCCTGACCATCCATGCCTTACTGTTAATCAGGCCAGATCATACCTCATTACCCTTGCGTCATGGCAGCCTCCCAGCCCAGGACCTGTGTCATGTACAGCAGCTGGGGAAACAGACCATGTCCAGAGGCAAAGATGGGGGCAAGATTTCACATATACCAAGTCAGCTGCAAAGACCGCCTTGCTGTTTGCAAGGCAGAACTGGTCTGCTGGCACTAGGAAACATTTAAACAAGTTTGACTGGAAAGCACCTTGGCAATATTTGCACAGATTTCCTGCGTATCTTGTATTTGAGTCTGAGCCACAGAAAGAAATACACAAAGTAGATGTGTTTACACATACAAACACCGTGCAGGGGAGGATCAGTCACTCTCAGACTGGGATACGTTTACCTGCCTGAATAATAAACACGCACTTCATTCTCTCTACTACTCTAAAGACAGTTGATAGAGAAAATATACCTGGGGAGAGGATCTGTCTTCTATCTCCCTATCACTGTTTCCAAATTGGTTGTAATAAGCTCTCTCCTGATGCATTTGTGTAGGTCTGTCGCAGTCAGGCAGAGCCTAGAGATATTGCTGTAATAACCATCTGTGCCGAAGTGAGTTGTAGCAAGGAGGGTGTACACTGAGATTTTTGCATCTATAACAAATGGGTGAGCATACGCCCCATGAGTTCCATGTGTTGGCACACTAAAAGAGCCACAATACATCCTAGGAAACATGTTTTGCTGCTGCAGCTTTGGGTGCTGGAGGAAGACTCCCATGTGTCTCATGCCACTAGTATGTTTTGTCCCCTTGAAGTGCTGCTGCATGATCCTGTAAGGTGATGCCCATCAAGTGTGGTCTCCAGGCTTTCTTCAAGGGCCAGCTCAGCTCTCATCAAGCCCAGCTCAGATCGGCTTTGGGCGGTCATGACTCTGAGCATGCCATGTCCATTTGCAGCTCCAAGCCTTGTACAGCTGGCGAGCAATGCCACTCGCTAGCTTCTGTGTATGATTAGGAAAGGCAGATCAGCCCCACATACCATGTGGGATTGTCCAGGAAATTAATCCATGCTGGGCTCCTGAAGTGCTCTGTGCCTTGCCACCAAGTCCCCATGCTTTAACTGTTGGAGCATTTGGAAGTTTGGATGTACCAGGACTTTCTCTATCTGTCTAGCCCAGTTGAGTGCTATGTAGACAAGACTCACAAACTGAGCCAGACCCCATGTCACCCAACTCCAGTCCTGTTTTGTTACAGTGGAAGTCAGATCCTCTACTCCTCGTTTACCGGTTAAATAAATATCACAGCTATGCATGTTTACAGGCCATTCCTGAGTATCATGAGGTGTTCCTCCATTTATGAGATTAACGTGGTTGGGGTGAGATGAAATAATTCATTATAGAGTGTGGACCAGAAAACGCATGGACAGCTCCATGACCTTCATAGGTGGTGGTGACCCAAAGAGGAAAGATCAACAGCCTCGCCTGGCTGGCCAAGGAAAGACCTATAGTACAGAGGGTACTGGAGAGAGGTTTGGATACCAGCTCCCGAATCCATTCTGAGCCTGTCAGACACCCTTGTGATGACCAGGAGAGTTGATCATTCTGGGGAGTTCCTCTTGCCTATTGGACACACTCCCGTGCACCCCAGGAGCTCTCCAAGGTGGTGGGATTGCTGGTTTTGTCAGTCCTCGTGTTGCCAGACTATCACCAGCTGCTGCGTATTGCAGTGAACCATCACCTCCTGTTGCTGAACAGATCACAGAGACTCAATGATTAACTCGAGCGGCAAGCAGGTCAGCCACACTCCTTGTAGAGTCTGAGCCCAGTACCTCCAAATTTGACTTTTGCTCTTCCCAGTTCAGAAACTGCTACTAATGTTTGGTGCCGCTCCCACCTTGTTCAGGAGGTGTGCTAGCGAGGGACAGCATCTTCCCTTCCTCATGCTGAGCCATTACTCCCAAAATAACTCAATGTTTAGATGGGCATGGGTGGGCTTGACCATGATAGGCTCCCTCTGAAGCCTGAGCTACTATAAGCCACAGCATCAACTGCCACCACATTCCCAGAGAGCAGCAGATCACCTTTGCTCCGTGTTCTCAAAGGTCTTGGTAGCCAGAGCCCAACCTGTCTAAAAAAAGCCTGTGGCTTCAGGATCAAGTCTGCCCTTGACAGTGCCTCTCCTTTTGCTCCTTTGAGCAGTAACGGACTCTGTCCTTCTGTGTAGGAGGAAGAGTCTGTGTGGGACCAGCCGCATGCTGTGGAGCAAAACTTTCCCAGAGCTAAAAGCCATCATAAACCTCCCTACCTTCTGGTGTACCTCCACAAGCATAACAGGAGAGCTCTACGTGTGTGTCTGCATGTGTGTTTCTGTGAAAAAGCAAGGGAGAGACTGACTTGGTGCAATGAGGATTTCAAACAAAACGATTTAATTACACATATTTTCCCTCCATGAGCGGGATGAGAACTAAACATGTAACAGCTGTTGCTTAATGCATTCCTAGATAGCACACAGAAATTATGGTGGTAAGCACCACTTAAGAAGGGAGATAGCAAGGGAGAGGAAGAGAAGTAATGATGTTAGTTATGCAGACAGCAGGTCAGATCTTAGTGTGATTTTAAAACAACCTGGTTTCCATCCCTTCATTTATGGCAGCATTTACAGTAATACATGTAGCAATGAAGCATTTTAATAGCATTTCAGAGGCAGTAAAGGCTTCAGAAAAGTGACATTCATCACACTGCTCTATAGCCACCCCTGGAAACTGGAGAGCACCACATCACATGCATCATTTAAAGCTTGCTTCAGAAAATACCTTTCATAAACCAAATGTTGGTATGGATCCTGTGGTGGTTGAGGGTCTGGATAAGACCAAATAAATCACAACTGCTTCAGATCTTTGACTTTCAGAGTACAGCTTCCCAGGGGAAACACACCAGCAAAATGAAGACATGACCACGCTGTGCTTCTCATATGCTGGCCTCTTCCAGTGCACCATGACAGTGCCTCCTGTGCTGAGCTCGTCCCTTTTTCCCAGCTCCAAGAGGTGGCAGTAGTACTCCTGCCCTCAGGAGACTGCTCCTCTGGGACTGGCACCCTCTCCTTTCCTTGGAACAGGAGAACTGACACTCTGGGGAAAAGCAAGTGTGCACTCACCCACTGAGACACCCTCAGCATCTCTAAGTTGAACCACCAGTTGCAGCGGTCACAGCACTGTAGACAAGCATTGTATAAGGCACAGGGAAGGTGTATAAAAACAAAACAAAACAAAAAAATAAAACAACAAAAAAAGTTATTTGCATCTGGCTTTTTTTTTTTTTTTTTTTTTTTTTTTTTTGTTAATGGAGCAGGGAAAACTCCTTTTGAGATTGAAAAGAGCCCTGAGTGTCTGCTCATTATTCCCAAGGGGAAGCTTGCCAGCATTGCTCATTACAAAATTTTTTTTGCAGAAATATCAGCTGCATTGATTCTCTCCAGACATCCCTGAGGCTAAAGGTTGAAGACAAAGTCACAAATGTATGTCAGAGAAAGAAGAAAGAAAAGAGAAATGAATATAGTCTTTGTCCTAAAGATGTTACAACCTCAACAGACCAAAGATGCGGGGGGGTGGGGGTGTGCGTGGGGGGAGGAAATAATGAAAGAACCAGGAAAAGACAAAAGTTCCTTGCATTCTGGGACAAAAAACCATCCCATCAGTTCTCAGTATAACCCTGTAGTGGTGAGACTTTCACCTGAGAAAATTAGCAATGACGTGTAAGTCACGAGGAACACTGATGATGACACCATTACACAGCTGGGATGGGTAAGCAGGAGCTACACTAACGTGACCATTTATGATCACAGATTTCATAGACTCACCAAACAGGGTCCTGTGGTCCCTACGCATGACACTTTCTTGTGTTTGGGGACCTTCTCTCGCAGCCACAGGATACAACAATATTTGAAGGTCTATACCTGCCAAGGTAGCCCAGTAAATACAATTTTTTAAATTGTGAGTGGAGGACACAGGCTTTGGCATCTCATGATGTCTCCAGACTTATCGTGACCTGAGCTGGTGTTAGTTTACTTTAACAATTGCTAGTGGTCAAGCAATGTCTGTGTAACCTGTTCTAGCTATATCTTTGTGATACCATAGAGAACTCACATACATGCCATGTGGTGAAGTTGAAAACATAGGTAGTCACTGCATAAGAAGAAATAGCCCTTTATGTTAACTGAGGCTGGGGGAAGCTGTTGTGCAACTTTCAAAATTTAGCTGGAAACCACCGAGAAGGAAAGAGAGTGTGATGAGAAAAAAACATAAAAATAGCCCCAAGCAGAATCCAGGCCTGAGGAGGAAGGGACCGCCACCACCAACATTGCGCTTCTCCCAGTGAACAGCTCAGGACACTGATAACTCACAGAGACAGCCCACCACCTCTCTGCTCTCTCAAGAAGTCCAGTGCCACCAGCCGTAAGACTCAGAGGGACATCAGAAGATGAGCATAGAATTGGACAGGAGCATTAGATATCAGTAAGTTTTCTTCTTTAAATGGTTTAAATGATTTTATTCAAATTACTAATGAGGCTTTTTGGTACTAACCTGGATTGTAAGTGTTAGTATTATTGCAACTGGACTAATAATAACTTTAATATGTCTTGATTAGCTCAAGATTTTAATTAAGCTTTCTGGTCTGGATGAACATAGTGTGTTCAACTTTGCCCATAACAATACTTTAGCACGAGAGAAGCTGTCAGAAATCCCAACACTCATTGCCAGGCATGAGCAGAGCTGAGAAAGCCTCTTTAGATAGTGACTTCAAAGACATGAGTAACCCTTCCACAAATCCTTTCCCTTGAAGTCTATCCTGCCCAGCTTACCTGTTTGAGGATGCATAGCACAACCATTGCTGTTCCAACAGCCAACAGCCTCCAGTTACCTGTTGGCATCAGGAGCCAAAACTTTGGTCAACAGCCTAGGTAGTAAGAGCTGCAGCTATTAAAGGTGCTCCTTCTGGGCCTTTTCCAGGCATCACCTTAAACAAATATATCACCTGCTCCCAGCTTGTGCCCATACACTTACACCTATCCCCATCACTTCTTTGGCCATCATTTTAGCCCTTAATTTATCCAGATTGATACTTCTCACGAAGTCTTACTCTCTCTCAAAGAGCCACAAGCTGAAATAGCCAGTGAGGGAGGGATCTCTTACACCCAGGGCAGGGCACAGGCTCGCTGTCCTTGACCCACCCACAGCCATTCAGGTTTAGAGTCCTCCTTTGAGAAGGTAATTCTGACCAAAGAACTCCAGCTGCAGCTGGAAATGCCTTTCCAACAATAACCACAGCTTGGAAAGAGAGAAATGTGTTTCTCACTGCCAAGCTCGTCATATTATTCTCAAATATTTCCTGGTCTTTCTCTGCTCTAATTCTGCAACCTCCCTGTGTGTGCAAGGGTCAGGGTGAGCATCACTGAAAGCACCTGAAAAGCCCCAAAAGTGTCACAGAAGCCTCCTCATCTCCCAAAACTCACTGACACCCTCCAGGCAGAGGTAGAAACTGGTGACATGTCACCATGTAAGAAGCCCAGATTGTACGTAGCAACACAGACAAGAACAGCTTTAAATTATTCTTGTTAGAAGCTCTGGAGGCTTGAGTGGACTCAGTTTTTGCTGTCAAGCTGACTCAAAAAAGTTACTTAGTTTAAATTTCCCTATGCTAAACTTCTGCTGAAATAAATTTTTGCCCAAGGAAAATGCCCATTCTGAGAGCATTTTTCTGATAGCAAAGTGTAGTGCAGAAATTCAAAGCTTTTCAACCACTCTGGCTTTAAAAACAACCTTCTCCACTCTTCACGAGGTGGATCACCACTGTTTGTAGAGTACGATGTTCTTCACTGAGACGTGCTCACAGCAGCCAGCCAAGTGTTTACTGATTTTAAGACATTATTCAACAATAGAAAGTCAATTGGGTTGGAGTTTATTATTTCAGATTTTTGGAAGGTTCTCTTCCTATGACTTCCAGTAATCTCTACCTTATGTAACTGCCTCCAAGGTCTACTCCTGATTTCCCAAAGACAAAAAGAAAACAATTCCAGCCTTTCCTTTCTAAAATAGGTGGGGGGCAATGGGAATATGGGGAAGGAAATGTGGGAGATATATCTTTGTTACAAGCCCTCTGTCTGACTGCACAGACAGACTGCAAAGAAATGGAAGCATCCTACTGGTTTCAGACTCATCTTCAATGTAGGAGAAAGCAACCATTTTGAGTCAATAAAAATATAAAGGCTCATGTGTTTCTACCTATTTCCACAAATCAGATTTCAAATTTATAAAAAACTAAACTTGCAATAAATTCATGAGATTCGGTCAAAAACTACTCTGCCACCAACAGATCAACTGGGCTTTGATGGTTCCCAAGGTCCCTCCCAGTCACAACAGTACATTGCAACTTGAGATAACGCTCTGAAGTTTTTCTGGAAACGTGCCCTCATCCTCACCACATATTCT
This sequence comes from Falco biarmicus, assembly GCF_023638135.1. NCBI lineage: Eukaryota > Metazoa > Chordata > Aves > Falconiformes > Falconidae > Falco > Falco biarmicus. The sequence continues at coordinate 76,574,430 of NC_079311.1, read as the reverse complement.
AGCAAGCAGCCCCAGAGGAAGGAACTCTTCATCAGCAGCTGCATCAAAACCTGGTTTTGACGGCAATATGAGCCCTCCCCACTGGATGTATGTTCAGCTCCTATATTGTCCTCTTACCTAAATGTCCTGCCCATGACTCCCACAAGCCTGATCCACAGCGACCAACAGACCTGAGGATCACAAAGCAAATTCACCTGCTGCACAGGGAATACAGCCATGTGCCTTCTGCTGACACACTGCACCATGCCCTCAATGGGAAGTAAGTGGAATCACCCAAGGGTGTGCAGCAACGCCTGGGCAGACCCAAATGAAACAAATAAAGGGAAATAATCTCCCAGCTGCCCAGTATCCAGAGCTGGACCAGACTTCTCAAACTGATCAATTGCCATTCAGGCACAAAAGAAGCAGTCAGATATTCAAAGTAGCTCAGCATCTGATGCCAAGAAGGGTCACAATGTTAGCCTTTCAAAATGCGTCCACTTTCCTCTTGCTAATCCTTTGGTTTTCCACCTGTCTCCCAGTTTTCAGTGCATGTGGATAAGCAGTGATTCCAATGGAGGCCAGAGACAACAGCAAAAGGATGTGGGGGATCAGCTCCAATTGTGGAGAGGACGTTTACAGCTCTTCTGTGGAAGCCAGCTTGTTCACCTGCCTCCACTCCTATAAATTCATTACAGCTCCTGCCAAGCAGCTGCTTCCCCACTTTTATGGCTTTTCTCTGGCCTATGACCACTTTTGGCATCATGCTGCATGCACCAAATGCATTGTCCAAGAATCCAGAGCTGACGACACTGCTAAAGACAAGGGAATTATGTCGGGAAACGGAGAAGAAAAGGCAACTATTCCAAGCCTTGTGGGGAAAAGGCACTGTTAAAAATAAGTTGTTCTGTGACTAATGAAGTTAATAAGGTGCGCTTTCCTACAGTTCCCCTCCAACCTCCCCCATCATGATACTCCCAGCTCCTTCCAGAATCTGCTACTAGTTTGGCTGGATATCTGCATCCTGTGCTGCGCTGGCTGGCTCACAGCTGTACCTGCATTGATTTGTTGCTCCTCGGCCATCAGGCAGCAGCACCACAGGTTATATATTGTATATCGTGCTGAACTGTGCCTTTGGCTTGTGGGGAAGGACTAGGGAGCAGCAGCAACGTGGATCCTTCTGCTTCACTCAGCTGCCAGTTTTCACAAAAGCATGAGCAAATTGAAATCTTGGAAATCTCTTACTAAGTGAAAAATATGGTAGAAATCACTATGGTTTCAAAAGTTTTTTGGAGACAGAGTGAGGGAACGGGAAACAAATAGAGGGGAAAAAATAAATGCAGAGCTTTATTTTCTTAGGTAATCAGGTTTAAAAATACTGAAAAATGACACTACTGTGGACTTTACACGTTGATTTAGCACAAGATAGCCTGCAAATATCAATAGGGGTACAGCAGAAGTGTGAGGTCACACTTGCTGCAACCTGTAAAAGATCTGCTGGCCCCATTAAAGTCCCTTTCAAGCTAATTTTAAGCAAGTGTGAGTAATTACCAGAAAGGCTGAAGAGGAAGAAAGAAAAAAGAATTGCAGTAATAAAATCTAAGCTGAAAGTCAGTCTTTAAGTGGCTGCTAAATTGTACCTGCTTCTCTGCAGGAGAAGGACATGGCTGAGGGAAATGGATATCCCCTTGCGCATGAGTAGCTGAGTGGGCACTGGGCTGGGGAATTTATCTCCATGAGGGGCCAAGAGGCTGCAGCCTCACTGGAGGTGCAGTGTGACCCCATTCCAGAGCCCACCTGATCCCCTGGGAACTCTGGCTTGCCTGGCTGACAGGTCTCTGGAGAAGCTCCAGAGAAAACCAGTGAATCCAGAGGAATTGCAACTTGCAGCACTGTGGGAGGGTGTGACTCCTGATGGCTCCTGAGGTTCCTCCATCTCTATTTTTCTGGGATACAATGAGTTTTCCTAAAGGTGTCAAACATTTGTCTGTTGAAAAGCAACTCTGTGAAGTGCTGGAAGAAGAGACAGCCAAAGTGATGTTAGAAAGCTGCACCCTTTGCATGTGCTGCAGTTGTTAGCCTTTTCCTATGCTGATCCAGGGCACAATAAGAAAAAGCAGAACAAGCACGGGGAAGACTAAGAATAATAGCACCCTTAGCATGTGGCATCAAGATCTGCCAACTGCCACGTGTCCACATCAGAAAATATTCTGCCTGTGAGGCTGATTTTTTTGTCTGACATTTCATTTTTTTCCAGATGTACATCATGCATTTGCCCTGCCAGTGAATTTTACTCCAGGTATTTTACTCATTTTCATTTCTGTTGCTGATGCCTGCCTACATAATAGCTAGGAGGTGGATAGTCCAGGTCACAAAATCAAAGACCAATTTCTTTCTTTGAATTTCCTCATGGGCCTCCTGTCTTGATGAAGGACTCCAGCCATTATTGAAACCCAAAAGCCAAAATGCAGAGGGAAAAGGTGAATCTGGTGCCAGCCTTTGTCCTCCCAGAGAATCTTCATTGGAAAGCTGGACTCCTTCTTGCAGTCAGCTAAAACCCACATGGGTAGGGAGGTGCTGACACAAAATGGGACAAGAAACAGAGGGATGAACCTTCCCACAGACGTGCCAGAAGTAATAAAAGAAAAGCACCTTTTCAGGAAAAAAAAAATCTATTTTTCTCTTCCCTGTTTCTTTTAGAGGTATGCTGCCCATTATTTCCCCATGTTGCTCTGCCAGTCAGCTCTCATTTCAATTAGAAACCCTATGCCAACATAACTGCCTGGATCTTAAACCAGCCCTCCTCGCCCTGGCTCTTTCCCATGGGCTGTGCTGAGGCATCGGGGAGCTGAAAAGCTGAGCTGATGTATGTTTGCAGGTTTTGTGGCAGTGCAGCTCTGCCACAGAGGGTTTGCTCCAGAGCTGGTACTGCAGCAGCAAGATCTCTAGATACAGGGGAAGGAAAACCCTGTGCCAGAAATAGCTGCAGTGCTCCAGCAGGCCCTGCAGACCACCAAGCAGACACCACCTCCCTGTAAATTACAGTAAAGGGAGCGCTGAGCAGTTCCTCATGTGCCCCAGATGGGCTGTGCAGAGAGGAACTGCCACAACCAGGGTGCCAGGGTGGGTGGAGGCAGGGGAGAGGATACTGGGAATGTGCCTCACAAAGCCCAGTAAACTCTGATCCCCTGCCAATCCTTCCCCTTCTGCTCAGACTATCCTGCATGCATGGGAATGTCCCTCTGGACAGTCATGTACAGGTCACCATGCTTATTGCTTAACCAACCATGAAACACTAGAGTAATTCTTCATGAAAAAATGAGGGAGAAAGACATAGGCAAGATGCACAATCTGGGCCTGATCCAGACTGGTTGGGTTTTAGGGAGGGACTGAACTTCAGCCAGTCCAAGATGCAAACCGGCATTCCCACAGTTGCCTGCCATGGCTTACTCTTTAACCCATCCCACCAGGTGATGGGAACAGACCCCACGGGCAGGAGTTTCCACACAAAACTGGAGGGAAGAGAAGCTGGAAATGGGGGATGATGTTGGTTAATGACTTGGTAACACTTCAGTGATGTTGGTTAATGACCAGGCCTGCGACTGTACTAGGCTTTTCTATCTCCTGCAGGTCATTAGTGTCATAAGCACCATTTGCTTTCAGCCTGGGGCCATTCATGGCACGTGGTAGTTGTTAGCACTTACAGCAGCTTATAGCAGCTCTGGTGCGTAATTTGCATTATGGTCAGTTCCTGTAATCTGACAAATCTTATAATACTGCACCAGATTTCTTAGAGCACTCCTCTTGCCATCATGCAGATAACGAGGATCTCAGCTCCCATGCTCACGCCTGCAGATTTCTTAAGTGAACTGCAAAGGTTTGAGACCACAAGGCAGATAAATGAAGCCACAGCTACAGTCTTAGTTAGACCAAGGACACTAAGTCACATTTCTCAAAAGCTTCTGGCCAGCAGCATGGTGTGTCAGACCACTGTCTCTCTATGTGTGTACTCAGCCATGGACCCAGCAACACAGTAAAGAAAAAAGAGAGGGGCAATCAGCCAGAGAAAATGTCTTAAATTCCTCATTTTACAGACACATGGTAAGAGAATTTAACCACGTACGAAATGCCTGACTTCTTAAGCATACTGAGCCTCACACTGGTACTATAGATTAGCGTCCTGCAACACTACCTGCTAAAGCTCCCACATCTCCTGATGGGAATCAGCTCCCACAGCTTGAACCAGCTCCTCCACTGAATCCAAGCTTCCAGCTAGACATTTTACATAGGCTGTGACAGGCTACTTCCCAAATGGCATCAAACCCTTTGGAACCAACAAACGCTGTCAGATGGCCCTTATCTGGGGGCTTCAACAGGCCTTGTTGTTTCCTAGAGTTGTAACTTCACAGTTTCACAATTCCCTTGAGCCTGCACAGACCCCAGAACTTATAACCAGCTACTTTTTCAGAAATCAGCAGCCACTAGTTTTCATGTTTTCTCTGGCAATCTACGTCATCCCAGGAGGTCTCCAGCAGAAACCTGCTTGGAAAATTGTGTGCTCTGATCTGATACTCCCTACCTGAGTCTTCTGGAGCAGAAAATCTTAAAAAAAAAAAAAAAAAAAAGAAAGAAAAAACAACCAGCAAATAAATAAATATTCTAGATTCCTTACTGCAACAACACAGGTTTCTGGGCAGGAGGCCCAAGGGCTTGTCCCCTGGAGACATGAGGTGTGACCTTGGGAGGCAATGAAGTGTAGAAGGAAACTTTCCCTTCCTGTGATCTGCAACATCCTAAAACAGAACAGCTCTGTCTCCAGTGGCAGCAGCCAAGTATGCAGCCCCAGCAGTGATGTGCACATCAGCTTTTGTCCTAAAAACTGCCAAGTATTAGAGGTCTGGTTGCTTGAAGTGGTTGGTTAGGCAATTCTAAGACAGGTGCAGGGATGAATTTTATTTTCATTCACCCATCTGCGTGAGAATTCTGATGAGTCTGAACAAGATGGTCTACCACAGTTTGGATATGTATAGGGAAGGAGAGGTGCTTCTTCCATGTGACAGCAGTAGAGATGGGGACCAAATGCTATTCTTCACAATATACAGTCCAGACAAGAGTAAACATGTGTGAAGCTTTGGGAACAGCAGGTTTTTATCCAGTAGAGGTATCCACAGAGTCAGGAGATGAGGCCCTGCAGCTTTTGATGCAAAGTTAGCCTGTTCCTTAGCACAGTGGCTGTGGAGCATTTGCTTTCTTATTTGCAGATTTTTCTTATTTATCTTATTTGCAGATAAAATGTTCTCTAAGGAAAAGACAGGACCCTGGGGATGGGGTCTTCTGCACCTAACATTGTCTGTCTACAGTGAAGGTGCCTCCATCAGTGGTGGTCCTCAGAGTACAAATGGGAACCTGCAGCGTGATTAGAACTGGAGAACCTGGTCTCCAAGAGATGTATTGACTCAGGCCCCCAGGGGTTTGATGACATGCTCAGATGGAGACACCTACTTGTTGCACAAACCTAGATTTGGTCAGATGGTCCCAGTCCTGCTGTCTTTTCCTGAAAGAGGTGGGAAAATTGTTTAGTCTCTGGTATGCAGCACAACACACATTCTTCCTGCCTCAGAGAAAGATTGCTTGTTCATTCACTGCTTGTCTTCATTTTGCCTGTGAAGATGTGTAATCCCCAAAACACATACCTACTGGACCTGCTGGCCCAGGGTGCTGGACAAACTCCCTTATAAGAGCCCTGGTCATTACATAAAAGAAACACAGCAACTACTTTGCATTCTTTTGCAAATACAACCCCAGGCCATGCTCTGGCCAGATAAACTGTGTCACAGCATCCCAAGCTCCTGGTGTGAAACTGCTGGGGGCAGGAATGCTTCCCAAGAAGTGGAAGGAAAACATTCCCAGCTCCAGATATGCCAGGAAGAAGAAGCCAAGGATTTTTGTATCTGGTAAAAAAAACCTTGCATGGTGCATGGCTGCACAAAGACACAGCCCCTTCTCCCCAGCTTTCCTGCCCTGCTCATCCCAAGTCCACCCAGAGAGCTCAGGACTGTGTCCACCAAATGACAGCTCAAATCCTCATCTTCCCTCCTTCATCCTACAAAATCTCCAGCCTGTTGGGTAAAACTCTTGCATGTCCATCTCCCTATCTCAGATCACCAATGGGTTTTCTGGCTGTCACCAGCCTTTCTTGCCAGCTCAGCGTTTTGGGAAAGAACCAAAACTTCAGAGGAAAGAGAGGGAATGGCAGGAGACAGCTGATTTTCCACTGTCAGGGGAGAGAAGGCAATGGTCTGCGTCCTCTTTGTTATGCAAAGGGGAGATCAAAGCTGTTGTTCACATGGTCATTATTGCGGATAAGGGAGGCAGCAGCCAGCCATACAGGGCCAGGAGCATCTCTATCTCCTGTGCCTGGTAGCTGAAGTGTCTACAAGATCTAAGGGAGGATCTGGTATTTACATGTCTGCGTGTGCTCGCCTGTGTGGGAGTAGAGTTTGTATATATTATAAGGAGAAAACGTAGATGGAAAGAACTGAGTTTTGTATCTAAGGCCTGCTTCAAAGCCCATTAAAATCAGCAGGAGTCATTCCACTTACTGTGATGGGTTTTGGCCCCATCTCTCCTTGCCCCTCCCTACCATGCCTATGACCTCAGGGCTGCTCCCTGCTGCATATCCTCGATTAAACCCTGCGAGTCATGGGGCTTCCCATGCTCACCACAGCAGTGGTTTTACTGGGAATCTCTGGAGATGCCCCCTCCTCTGGTGTTCACACCCTGCAGATATTTAGAGCAACTGTTGCTCATTCATCACTCCTTGCTCAAGATACGGAGATCCCATTGTTTGGTTTGGTTTTATAAATTGGCGCCACCAGTTTTTGTCCTGTCTTTTGTGTTGCCTTTATCTGAACACACTCCAGCATCATCTCCCTCCCCAGAAGCCAGATTTAAGATCAGAAGGGCTCATCATCTCATCACCTTCCTCCATACCCTGGTCTATCACGTTTCTACCAGCTCTGCCTGAACTACCTATAATGTATCTGCAACTACAGCATCCATTTCTGAAAGGCCTTCGTGCTGGGTTTGCAGACATCAAAAGCTGATGACTGCTTTGCTCTCTCTAATGGCTGAAGTCTGTGCACAGTGACGATGTGACTTTTTCTCCTTTGGGTACGTCAGGTTTCTGCTGTGCTTTCGTGTATAAAAAAGCCCTTTAATATCTTATCATTTCCATAGAAGTGTGTTTATAGCCTGTAAACAAGCCACTTCTCTATCTTCTTTCCAGTAAGATCACAGGTTTATGCTCCTAAAGTCTCTCACTGCAATGCATTTTATTTCACACTTTCCATTTTTAACAGCCTTTAAAAATGTGGATGTTGGAACAGAACCAGCATTAGTCATAAAGATGCAGGATTGTTTCCACTCATCACTCCCCCACTATACAGCTACAGACTACAACAGCTTTGCCACAACATTAAGTTAGAGGTCAAAATTGATGTGTGTCTCCTCTCTGCACCACAAACCCTTGTTAGAAAAATTGCTGACTGCTCTTGTTCTCTCTGTCCTCCCCAAACACCACCCCAGCACCGTGGCTTTCTGGATGTGTCTCACCCAAGTCTTGCCCAGGCTGAAAAAACCCATTTAGCTTTTCTGTCCCGATAACATCACAGGTCAAAGTGGAAGAGAAAGTGAAGGGTTGAGCCATCGAAGCAGATCGAGATCTGCCATTGGGTGCCACAGACAGCAATGTAATGTTCTGCATGAACATGCAGGAGGTGTGTTCAGGGATAATGCACTTGCATAGATAGAGAATTTTTTTAATTCCAGGGTGTTATCAGATCTGGAAAAATGCTGAAGGATTGAGTCGCTGCAGTATCAGTCTATTGCTACACGATAAAGGGGGAGATGTATTGCCTCTCTTTCACATCGTAATTGCACAGCCTCTGCAAATAATTAACTGAGCCTAACCAGACTCTTTTCCCTGCATTAAATCTGTTTTATCAGTTCACTCCCCGCCCCAAAAATTAATTTTCACTCTCAGACCCACACCCCTTTATTATAATAGATAATGTGAAATTCTCTCCCAAATAATTTGGTGGGAATACTAGGAGGAAAGGAGTTTCAGCCTGTTTGGGAAGAAGAGAAAGTCTGGGGGAGACAGAAATTACAAGAACATTCAGTGCCCATGCTGCAAGTTAAAAGGTGATCATGTATATTTTCATACATGCATATGTAGGCATAGTCATCTCGCTGCTGCCGCCCATTATGGTCTGGTTTCAGCAGCCAAGGTTTTCCATAGGGCTTTCTGCCACAGCATTGAACTAGGAGATAAAATTGCTTTGCCTCAACACTATAACTCCTTGTCCAAAACACTGCACATTTGCACTGTGAGCCAGGGCTACTAAGGATAGACAGAGTCATGCACGTTGCTTAATAATCCTGTTCAAAAGACAATTCTGCTTCAAAAATGGGCCACTCATCTGGGAACAGATGCTTAATGAAACACTGAAATTTGCTAACATCCCTGCTACACTCCACACTCCAGCATCTCCCAGAGCTCCCGCTGTTTTATCCTTTTGCCCACCGCCCATACTACCTCCCAGGTATGGCGATGCTGCCAGATGTGCAGTTTTTCTTCAGTGCCTTTATGTAGGACCAACCTGAGGAGACCCATTAGGGCAGGCAGTGGCTGGAGCAGAATAGCCAGGTGGTGGTAAATGTAGAAGAGGGGAGACTATCCCAGCTATGGGGGTAGCTTGGCCAACAGAAGGGAAATAGACATTGGGCTAAATCTTCCCATTACTTGGACTCCCAGCAGCCCTTCACGGTAGAAAACTGCTTATTTTATGAAATTAAACCTTCTTAAGGTAAGCATTTATTCCAGATAATCATGAAACCTAAGACAAAATGGGAGAGTGTCTGGTAAGCCAAGAAGAACCACCATGAGGAGAAAGGCTCTCGCCAGAAGCAGTTTGCTTGTGGCAGTTTCACTGACTCTTCTCTGAAACGGAGCCTGCGTCAGGATGGCCCTGAACGGAGGCACTCTGCCTACTGCGGAGAAACAGGATACAAAGGAAGGAAAAAGGGGCAAGCTATCTTCCTAATCAGCGTGAACCTGTTAGGAACTCACCTCCAGTCCCTTTCAGAGCCTGGAAAAGTGGCTTTGGAACTTGTCACTTATCCTGAAATAGTGAATGTAGGCTATAAGGCTGTCTTGAGAGCTCCCATTGCCTGTGCAGTGCACAGGCACCTCATGCCGTCTCCCCTGGTCCCAGTGTGGACAAAACACTCAGAGAATGTAACATGAAACCAACCCCTGTTGAACATATGAGTCTTTAATTCAATGAGGAAACAAAAGAAGTGTAGGTACTGTCTTTATTCTGTGAAATTATAAAAGAAGAAGAGGTGATTTGAAGATGAACTCCCCATGGCAGAGAAGCCACAGCAAAAAGGATTTGGCGCAAACCAAAAGTGCTGGAGTTTGTCATCGGCTTTGCTTAACCCAGCACTTAGTGAGAATCAGAAAAGTACCTTCTCCAAGATGAATCCTGACAGGACAGGGAGGAAGAGGGTGTCCGGAGGGGCAAAGCCAGAACTCACTATGGCCAAACCATATGAAGCTGGTTTGCACTGGAATGACCTTAACTTTATGTCCATCATCCCCAGGCTGTTTTGTCCATCTCCTACTATACTGCATTCAGAAATGGTGGTGCAGCCCTTCATGGCAGCTTTCAGAGACAACCCACCTATGAAGGAGAAGTACATGCCATGCATCAGGGAAACCAGTCTTCATAGTTATTCCCTCCCTGGCCAATAAGGTCCCCATTTCCACCCCAAGAACTTCCTATTCCTTATAGCCAGTTGGCTTCAACACCACCAACCCATTCCTGTCTGTTCCCATCCCCTGAACAGATTTGAAGAAGCCGCAAGGTCACCTTGGTTGATTTGAAATACAAAGGGTTTAGAGTTTGTCTTTTCTTTCTTTCTGCTAAATAAAAATGATTTTTAAAAAAATCTACATGTTTTAAATTTAAAAAAAATAAAGGTTTTTAATAGTTTTCTTTCTCACATATGTGTTCAAATCTTGCCTAGCTCCCTAAAGAAACCAGGGCTGTGTGAGAGCACTCCAGGTGTTCTTGTCTCCTTTTCTCTCCAACTCTCTCATGACATTTGAACTGGATTACTATCTCCCAGCCAGTCGTGGCACAGGGGTGAGTAGTTAGGACATTACAGGCTGAGCCATTTATTCAGGTAAGTCCATTCTCTAAGGTCTTACAGGATTTAGCCAAACCAACAGATAAACCCTGCTCACATGCCCATTGAGGGAGAGCCTGAAACCTGAATTTGTCCCTTACCAACAGTGGTGCATCTACCTGAGGAGAACACCTGAGAAGGTGCTATGTGCCTAACTCCCCATTCACATACTCTTGCTCCCATTGCTTGCTTTCACTTACGCTGCTCATGTTTCTTTGCTGCACAGGCCATTGAGGTGTGGAATATTCTGCTGGACGTTTTTATCTTCAGAACAAATTATATATAAGGGTGCTTCATTCCTTTCTTGCCCTCCTTTGTCCCCTGCACTGCTGCTTCCTCTGCGCAGCTAATCATACTGATAGGTCTGCTCTATTTACAGAGGCAGATCAGTTAAGTCAAGACAAGTTAGGAGCATTTTTTATTTCAGTACACTAAACTAATTGCACCACTCTATTTCCATTGCTGTGACTAAGAAAATTCTTGTTTTCCTTCATGTTGTCTCTGTGAAGCACCTTCTAATCCAGGGTTTGTCCAATACGTCTATAAAGTGTATAGCAAAGACCTTCAGGCATCATATCATCACCCAGAAATATTGTCAACTCAGAGCAACTTCATCCATAACCATACACAAGATAATATTTTCTTGTCTGTTTCTACAGCAGATGGTGGTGCCCTTAATTTCCTTGTTATTCTTCCTGCTTGCTGGAGCACAGGCAAGACTGCCATGAAACATGGAAGTCTTTTTACCTGCGGCAGGGGAGGAAAGGGGAGTGACCAGGGAGCTTGTGGTCTACTTTCCTCTCTCTAATTACAGCTGCTGAGATAGGAAAATTTTCTGAATGGAAGTGTAATGTGCTGCTGGTGACCCCAGCCATGCAAAGGCTGGAGTTCCCTGGCTGGCAAGACCTTTGGGTACCCCAAAGGCTCAGTTGCACTGTTCATGGGAAGGAACCTGTCCCTGGCTGTCTAGGAGCAGAAGCACTGCTACAACAAACAGTGTCTTGGCCCCAGTGACCAGCGTCACCTCATGAGAAAGCCAATGGCTCTGTACCAGTTTCACCTGAACCTCCACTAAGCAGGCAACTGGCTTAGATCCAGATTCATCCCCATGCATCCTTGCTAGGCCCAGCAGGTTCAGGGTCTCAGTCAGATTTCTCACATGCCCATGTATCAGATGGCTTCAGTCCAGTTCTGCTCTTGACCTCAGTTATGTCATGCTATGAGGAATCCCAACAGTTGTCTGTGCATGATGGGGAAGGAGGAAGAAGAAAGCACCTCAGCCCTTTGATTACCTTTAAGAACATTCCCTTCCAGTTCCATGTCTCTTCCTCTTTCCTTCACACTTTTTTGCCCATTTTCTTTTCTCTGTGATGCTTTATCTTAGACTGGTTTCACCCATTTAACCAAAAAGATGAAAGACAGTCCCAAGTAAAAGGCAATTACCAGAATTCATTAACCCAGAAATGTCAACACACTGGGTTTCAGATCCAGTGCAGTTTACGATTTCGTTACTGCACTGAAAGGAGTCCACACTGTAGCAGGCAGGACACTGGTATCCATTGGGCACGTTGTCCTCTGGTGGCACTGGAAGGAAAGAGGTTGACTGTAACTGGTTTTAGTGAGGGAACAAGAGGAATGGGCCAGTGATGGCTTAGCCTGGAAGACCCCATGGGATGGGGCAGACAGAGAAGGGACGGGGTATAAGGAAAAAGAGAGCTTACATGTGACAGAGGTGGTTTGACAGTTATTTCCTGTGCAGCAAGCCAAGTGACTCCTTGCTTTTACCTTCCCGTAGTTCATGGTGATAGGGCCAAGCTGGCAGATGCTGGATGGCAGGCAGGACTTGACAGATGAAGGGATTGCCATCCCCCCTGCAATGAAGCAGAGGGCAGTGCCAAGCTATTAACTACAAGGTAACTCCCCTCCCCTCCCACTAGTTCCTACAGCAGGAACTGATACGCAGCTGTGCTGGGACCTGAGAGTGGTCTGGGAACAGTGGAGCGCCCCCAAAAATCAGCCCCAGTGATCCTGGTGATCCCCTCAGAGGAATGAGGGTGTCATCACATCCGAGACACTATTCAGGAATTTCTCCTCCTCCATGATGTGCTTAAAGTCAGGAGAGTACACAACTCTTCACAGACAGCTGACCTTGTTGCAGATGTTCAAGTTAGCCAGAATGCCCCAGCTGCAGATCTTACGGGGTCACCCACATGCCTCTGACCCATAGCCCACACTTCTTCATGCACAGTCCACCGAGTACATGGTCTACTACAGCCACAAGCATCCTGATGCAGGCAAGTCTAAGTCTTCCCCATCAGCCAAGCCCAAAAGGTGCAATAGGGAGCAGAACAGTTACCTGGAGTATACTGAGGTCCCTCTAGCACTTTGAGGATGAAGTGTGGCTTTGCACAAGCAGAAAGAAGTACCCACTGGAGCTGCCAGCACCAAAGCTGGTAGGATACAAGTCAACCTCCAGTCTAAAAGCCATCACTGGTCACATCACTGAAGCTGGGTGATGACCAAAGACATGCCACTAACACAACCAAGTGTACAGTTGTGTCAGGGCTCAGCACCCACCTTTGGCTTATCAACCATGGGGACATGGTGGTAGCTCAGTCCTGGTGGTGTGACCTGGCTGCCTGGTGTCCCCTTCCCTACTTAAGAAAGGGAGTCAGATGAAGACGGTTTCTCCCTCCACCCATGGTCAGTGCACCCTCAGTGCTAGAGGCCATCAGCCTCTCAACCCAACTACTCAACCTTTTTAAAGTTAAAAAGATTAAAATCCAGTGTCTCCTCCCAGTGTGCTGCCTAGACCTTCCCCTCCATGGCTAAGAACCAAGCCCTCCCAGCAGGAAACACTGCTTGAGACAGAGAAATGGAGAGCTTTTCCCATTTCAGAACATCCTGATCTCTGGGTCCTCTGCCAGTGAAAAGGAAAATTAATAGCTTATCCAAGGACTCACCATAAGGCCAGTGACAGAGGTGAGGGGAGAGACCCATCCCCACCCCTGCTCTGACAGCAGTGCTGGCCCACAGCCACGGTGGGTGTCTCACCTACCTATCATGACTTCATGCAGAATAATGCCGCAAGTATCTTCAGCGCCACTACAAGTTTTCATGGGGCCAGAGCAGCTTTTTCCTATGCTGTGGCAAACCTCACACTGAAGGGAGGTCCCTGGGGAAAGAAAGAGGACACATTCCTGGGTGGCAGTCATGAGGCTTCCCCTTTCATCAATACTTTGCTTCATCATATCAGCACTTTTCAGTTCTCTTCCCTTATTTCTCTTGTCCTATTGCTCAATTTGTGTCATAGCTTTTTTTCAATTATTTCTATTACTATTTATTCTAGTATGAACTTGAATTTGGGCAAGCGAGAGGAAGCCATCTGGGGAAAGCATTTTACATTTTAACCACCTATACTGAGCCAGCTTCCCTTATCTCCTGTACAAAGGTGTTTCCTTGGTGGTCCTGACACTGCTAAGGAAAGCATCCCCACAAACCCCTCCACCCTGGCAGGCATTCAGCTGTCCCTGGCTTCCCAGGCCCCAAATCCCCTCTTTGCAGCGAGCAGGGGCTGGGGATCAAGAAGCTGCCAGTGGATGTTTACGCGTTATGGGGAATAGCATATCTCTTTGTAGGCGTTAAGGGAAATCACTTTACAAACTGCCTGCTGGAACATCTTACGCAGATCAGAATATCAGGTAGTCAGCAGAAAACAGTCAAAAAGAAATAAAATGTTTATCAACAGAAAACAAACAGCATGTCTTCCCTGACACACTCATTGGGACCCAAGGTTCCAGCATGTAGATTGAAAGGTCCAGGGCATGTGTCAGTTCCCTAAACCCAGGTGCCATCTGCGGCCTCTTGCAGTGGCTGTGATATCTACATGGGGTGGCAGACATGACAGAAGACCTCCAAGATTTCAGTGGTCTTCTGGAGCAGAGCTGAAGGACAGCCAAGATGACATATAATGTCTGAAATGTCACACAACCCTGGGCATGAGCAAAATAAATCAGCCCCTAAGTTTGTCGTTAAATGGTGGCTGGAGATAGATTCAGCTGACCAAAGGTCTGTCTGCCTCAGAGTAACCTGAGTAACGCCCATGACTGTCCCAGCTAGATCACCAGTGACCACCACGGGAGCTTAGACAGCTGGTTCACATTGTAAATGCCCTCATCTGCACACTGGCTAACAGCACCAAAGATCCCCCAAGAAGACCAGTGTCCTCTCTGCAGTGCAGATCCCCCCAGACAAGGGGTTCCTATAGCTCAGATGGCTGGAATGGCCCCACATGCAGACGACCCATTCCCAGACCACTTCAATGTCTCACAGCCTTGCAGATCCCAGCAGAAAACTCACCTGGGTCCAGGAAAGCCAGGAAGAAGCTAAGGCCAAGGGACACTTTCATGCTGATGGGATGTAAGCACAGGGAGCTGCCAGGTCTTGCCGAGCACAGTGCCGTGTGCCACAAGGGCTTTACAAATTGGAGGAAAACAGGGCGTTTTGGGGAAGTCGCAGTCAGGGAAGTGCTCTGAAGAATTATAGAGGATATATATATATCTGCAGAGGAGTAGCACAAGTGTTTGTTTTTTCTTAAAGCACAAGTTCTGCCTTTTCCTCTGCATAAGTAATGCTGTTTGTCTTTCCCCAGTTGAGAGTATGCAGCCTGTGGGGAAAGACTGGCTTGCCTGAGATCTGTCAGGTATGTCTCCAGTGCAGACTTTGTTTGAACAACATTCAGCCTCTGCCATAGGTATGAATGATGAAGCAGAAACCATTTGAACAGCGCTGTTGCGCTCTCACCATTAGGCCCAAAGAAGCAAAGTGCCCTTTCCAGCCTGAATGATTCTAGGATTCTAAGGGCCAGCCAGGAATTTTCCTTATGGCTGAGTTTTTGCTGGCTGTTTTCCCATCTCCCTTCCCATCAGACAGTCAAGCGCTCTCATGCCCTGAGTACAGCAGCAAAGCAGACAGTGGCAAAGCAGTGAGCTTCCTTTCCAAGCCGACATGCAATTTCTGTTTGCAATATGACTGCCAATGCACGCCTTGGAGCAGGCTCAGTCAAGGGTTCCTGGGGCTGAGTATGTCAGAGCTGCAAAGCAGGTCCTCCAGGGTGCAGGTTTTGATAGAAAACACTTGGAAGTTGATAAGGGAGTCTTCTATTGTCCTTCTGGACTTTAAATCAAACCAGCCAGCAGGCAGAAAACGTCTATGTGGCTATGAGACAGCCTGGTCATGTTATAGCAGGTTTTCCATGCCCTGAGATCTCACGATGAGCTAATGCCAAGCAGCAGTGACCGAAGGCCTAAGGGTTCCCTGTCCCGTGTGCAGGTTTCATTACTATGTGCTGCCTCATTGAAACTATTCCCTGTCCCGAAGATATCCTCCATACTCCTGTCCTGCACCCGATCAGACACAGCCAGTTAGTTTATGGTCCTGCGTGACTTTTTGCATTGACAGCAAGGAAGAACTGACGTGTCTTTGTGCAGCTGGGGGGCAACCGCAGTAACAGCTCCTTGGACAAGATACTGCCCCAGGCAGACTTTTCACTCTGTAGCAGAGCAGAGGTGCTGGGCTCATCTGGCCTCCAGACACAAGAGAAACCCAAGCAACAGGAGGGGCATGCAGACCACAAACACAAGGACCTTCTGAGGCTCACCCACTCCATCCTGCTGCCCAGGACAGCTCTAGCGCAGGACAAGGGCTGCCTATGGGGATGTATCATGTAGCAGGGAAATCTGGTCTGCTGAGGGAGTCTCACCTTGAACCTGGCAGGACTGGGTATTTATTTGGTGAAAAGCTGAGTGGGTTTCATTGCCAAGGATTCCTACCAATGCATAAACGAGCTAAATGCCATTCCTGGCTCTACCAAAGGCTTCCTGCAAATCCATAGAGAAAAATCACAGATCTTGCTGATGTTTCCACTCATTTGCTTTGTTTTCCTGTTTTTCTCTCTCATCTTACTTTCTACTTTTCCCATCTGGGACTAACTTCTTCAAAGGAAAAGTGGTCTTCTGACATTTCCAAATACATTGAGTAGTCCAGTGGGACCTCTGCTTAGCTAAGCCCACAGCATTGTGAGAACAGAAATAAGTACAGTGACACTGGATAAAAGCCTAGGTCCCCCAACATCCATAAATCTGGATTACAAGACAAGGGAGAATGTTACCACCACTTTAAATTTCTTTTTCAACTCAGAAACGGTCTCATGGCACAGTAGAAACGTTATAATGAAGTCAAACTTCTGACTGCAGCCAGTCCAAGATTGAAATTCATTCCTCACTGATTGTAAACCTCAGACTGAATAAAATTCTGTCCCCAGCCAGGCTGGGGTACTCAGATCAGTGTCATCCTGCCATTTTACTACCTGTGGGACTGCAGGTACAGATAGGGAGATGGGTGGATATGACTGTCTCTGGTGATTTTAATTTCATGCCCTTTCATTTAAGATGATTACTGAAGTGCCTGGGGGATTTTCCCTGAATGACATGACTCCACTAGCCCCACCGAACTGTATTGAACTCACCTGTTTCCCACCTCTAGTGGAGGTAGGGCGTGAAGCTGCAGCCTTTTCATGTGCATTTTTAGAGATGAAACCAAGCGCAGCAAGGAGGAGCCACAATCTGCAGCAATAAGACACCTGGAGAATAAGACTTAAGAGAGAAGGTGGGAACAGTAAAAGTGCTCAGGGGATACTCAGTCATATCACATATGCCTGCAAAAACAAGGGTTGGGTAGGGTAAATTATCACTGGCGTTTACATTAGGCATTGGGGAAATTTTTTAACAATGACAATAGTGAAGCTGATCACCTAGGAAGGTGTGGATCCTCCATCCTGGGTGGCATGGAAAAACAGGCTAGACAAATACTTATTAGGGAATTATTTAAGCTGATAGGATCCTGCTCCAGGGCTGAGAGATGGATTAGATGTTCTGTCTCATGATCCTTTCTAAATTGGTTCCTATACTTTAACTTCATGATGTGCATGAAGCACCTGTCTTCTACAGCATGTCTGTGTTTCCAGAAGCAGAGGACAGTGGCAATACAATAGTCACACTCTATGGGGAGGTGAGGCAGAGGCTGGGGAGGTCAGAGAAAGTTGTGAGGCAAGATAAGTTAAAAATTAAAACCTGAAAATAGCATTGGCAGGAAAGTGACAAGAAGAGAAAGACGTTTGGCATAAGAAAGACTCCCATCTAGGCTAGAGCATGGACAAAAATCATATGTGAATTTGTCATGCAGGCTTGTGGCAGAAAATGCCTGTGGGTTTCATAAAATCATTTAGGTTGGAAAAGACCCTCAAGGTCATCAAGTCCAACCATCAACCCAGCACTGCGAAGTCCACCACTAAACATCGTCCCTAAGCACCACATCTACACACCTTTTAAATACCTCCAGAGATGGAGATGCAACTACATTGCTGGGCAGCCTGTTCCGATGCTTGACAACCCATTCAGTGAAGAAAGTTTTCCTAATATAAAATCTAAACCTCCCCTGAAGCAATTTGATGCTGTTTTCTCTCATCCTAAGAGCCCAAAAATAAAGGTATGTCATCAAAACATGAAGCTAATCAATCAGATTTACATCACAGCTGAAGAAACCAGGTTGGAAAGCTCTGGAAAAAGCAAGAAAAGTGGCAAAGTGACAAAGAAAGGAAAATACAGAAAAGGCTGGTGGTGGACAGCTTGTGTAGGAGACGCTGGGAAAAAGCTTTACACAGACCTAACTGGGGCTGAAATGGAAGATGCTCATGTAAGAATGACAATGACAGCTCTAAGAAAGAAGTGAGATCAGAGCTCAAGATAAACCCTGTGATGATAGATCAGCTGGGCCCAGGATAACTACCTTGTTCTTGTGATTAAACATTTGAGAATGAGCCAGAAGGACAGGGTGTGTCTGGGTGGAGGATGAAGCCATCAGCCATGGGACCAGGCAAGCACACTGCAGCTGCCAGCCCTTACCCCTTGCAGTCACTGCAGCTCTAAGGGAAGTCAGCAACATGATGAAGGCTCCACCCCAGCAGCTGGGAAGCCAGGAAAGCACTTTCTGCAATGGCAGTCAAAAACAAGAACACAGGCAGAGGCCTTCGCAATGCAGCTGCTCAGCTATGAGGCACAGCTCACACTAGCAATGTAAATCCAACATATGTGTCTCACTAAATGCCTCATTTGCAGATATCCTGGTCTGCAGGCACCCTTTGAGGACCTGGCCACATTTATTTGAGATCCACTGAGGTCACTGACTGTAAGACCACATCTCACTGGGGAAGCCCCAACATTGAAGTAGCTGAGGCTGGCAGAATAGTACAGAAACTATCAGAAAATAGTGTGATAATTTTTTGCTCTGTTCTTCCTCTTCCTTGGCTTACATCCACTGTTTTCTGTTGTTCGATTGTTTTTATCCGGCTCCTACCTCCAGCAGAGCACGGGTGCTGTGTCCTGCAGCCAGCCACAGGAAGGAGCATCTTTTGGGTAAGGGTCAGCCACTAACAGCTGCAGCAGCAGCTCAGTGGGGGTGGGATGGCTAGAGAGAAGCAGAGGAGCCCCCTTGTGCCTGCTGCCATTGCTCATAGCTGAGCAGAAAGGGAGAGCAGGAGAAGCTCAAAGCAAAGACATAAGGAAGAATATGGTTATGTGCATGCTGCAGGTCATGGATGATGACAGTCCACGCATGTCACAGTGTCAGATTTAAGTCCCATACACAGGGTCCTTGCACAGCCTGGGTGCTCAGCTGGGTCCAGAGGGTCACCCAGGCTGGTGGCAGCCACAGCAGTACTGTCTCCCACCATCCCCCCATTACCAAGGACACAACTCCAGAGCCAAGCTGGAGAGGACATCACCCCCACAACGGCCATTTTTAACCACAATGGGCTTCTTTTTCTTCCCATTAGAGGACAATCCTGACTTTTAAACCTCCAGCAGCTCTAACACTACCAGTAAGAGAGAAAGTCTAACAGTGTCCCAAAAGCCCAGGCACACCTTTTGTGGGAGCAATAGAGCAAAGGTACTATCTCACCTACCTCCCTTTACCCACAGTGCAAGAGGATAGAGCCACAACATGTCAGGACATTTCAACAGTGAAGTCATCCACAGCCCATAAAGAAAGCTGTAAAAGAAGAATCAAACCCACCAGTTTTCTGAGCCGATTCCTTGTTCTCCAGAACAGAGATTTGCAAAACTTGCCAATCTGGTTACCCAGGCAAGGAAACATAAAACGGCAACCCTAACCACACCATGCCAGGATTAGTACACCTGTCCCAAAGTGTGAGAGCAGGGAGGGTCTCACTGCTTGCTTGCTGGCTACAAGCTGAAGAAGATTTTGATGGTCATTTTTTTCAGCTGCGACCACACAAATCTACAAACCAACCAGGTGGTGGGAGGTCGGTATAAATCTAATTGCCACTCCTGATTAGGATCTTCCCAACATCCCACAAGGCACCCCTTCAGCTGTGCTCCCTGCAATGCTTCACCACCTAACCCCAGAGGTGGGGATTTACTGCCTCTTCCCACCTATTTCTGATTTGGGCTCAGTGCTTGAAGCAGGAGATGGGGGGGGGGTGGGGGGGTGGACAGGGGGTAGGGCAGGCAGACTGGTAACACCCAGATGGTTCAAAGGAGCAAAGCCATCCCTGCTGCCTACAAGGGAGCTCACAGTCCTGAGCCTTTGTCAGCAGGGAAGTAGGTATGTGCCTGGAAGAGCAGCGTGCCCATAATAGGATGTTAATTGGCACACGTTAAGTGAGGACTTCTCCACACACAGCCGTGTATCCACTTTGCAAGTGACGCTACTGTCACCAATGGAGCAGCAGCAATGTAGGAAGGGGGAAGCACACCCCAAAATGAAGCTCAGCGACTCACAGAGGGCTGTGATAGCAATGGGTCACCCCAGGGTAAAGGGGGTCTCCAACAGCATGGTGCCACTGATGGCTCCAAGGTGGCTGCACTGAGCCCTGTCCTTACTCCCATCCACAGCCGTGTGCTCCCTCCCACCTCCGGCCAGTGCTGGACCTGCCCTGCTTGAAAACACCTTGAAGAGGTCAGTCCCTTAGGGGGAGAGTTCCTGTCGCAAGGGATGTGGGAATCAGGGCAGGGAAGTTAAAGGCTGGGAATAATATGAGTGTAATAACATGAAACTGCTACTTAAATGTTTTCTTCTGTGGTAAAAAAGATGGTATTTAACATGTTACTGCACATGTGCAACAACAATCTAGTGAAAATACACATAAATTACTGAACATTATCAAATCATGTAACTTCATTTTTCAAGAGATCAAGGCATTTGAGAAAGTGGAAGGGACATTTTATGTACCTTTGATCCTACACCTTTTATGGCAATATGGCATTCATACTGATGAGTTTTTGGTACCCTGGCAAGTAATTACCTTTCAATTGAAATAATTGCCAGGGAATCCAGCTGCTTTTCAAGTATCCTGGAATGAAGATAAATTTGCATGCATAAGAGCTTGTTCAACAAGCTTTCTGTTCTGGCAGCATGAATGATCAATGTCATCTTCAAGCGATCCAGACAACAGCGACTATTTAATCCATTGGTGGATGATGTAAAAAGTAACTCCTTATTAGATATTCACAGTTCTTATTAGACATTCATATTTCAACTTCCTCTTCAGTGAGTTGCTCCAGCATGTGACTTCATTAACATTAGCCAGCAGCGGAGTTTATTTGCTAAGAGAGTTCCAGGCTGGCAGCTAAGGCAGACCAGTTTACCGGTTTTAACTGGTCTTTTAAGATAAAGCTAACACTGCGATGGGCTGGTGTCAATAGACAATGAATGTATAAGAGGAGAGAGAGTCTTTTAATATGATATTAATATCCACACATTTTACTTATTGTTAATGGCAGTGACTAGGACTCTCAAAACAGAATAGAAATTCCAGTGTTTCAGGAACTGCTTCTAAGTGCCACTCAAGTATTTTGTGTTCACTCTTGTCCCTTGGAAGACTGGCCTGCTCCCAAGTCTCTGGTAACTTGATTTAGTGTGCCTGGAAGTCTCTGTCTCTTCTAAATGGAGGGGTTTGTTTGCTACTTTCTATAAACAGAGCTAACCCTTCCTCACAGCTGAGGCTTGGAGTCGATGACGAAGGTCCCAAGTCCTGGGAAGCACAAGTGGTTGCCTTTTGCATCACACTGGACCTCACGAAATAAGCAATGAAAAGCATGGAAATTTATAAACTTATTTTAAAAGCTTAGTTTTTAGTGGGCAAAAAAAGGAGCCAGACAACACCAACATGGAGATGCAGCATCCATGGGCTTCAGGTGCTAGGCTGATCTGGGGGATTTAGGAGGGCAAAGATTCGTTCAGTCCTTCACTCATCCACTCCTTAATCCAGCTATCCACTGCTCCCATCTGGGCACTTCTGGCACAGGAAGCCTCCTTAAAACAGACTACAAGATACTTGGAAAAAGGAAATGTGTAATTGGTAAAGCGATTCATTTTTGCCGTTGACAGCATTTATTCTTAAAAGTATGACTTTATCCCTTTCCCACCCTCTCTTCCCATTCAGTCAATTAATAACCAAGTCCCACCAGCAGGAAACAAGATCTTATGAAAAGCAGTAGTCATAGCTGAGCAAGACCTGCCCTGGAAATGAGCAGATGCAGGCAAATCAGCAAAATGAAAAATAAATGTGCTACCAATAGGCCCAAGACGAAAGGCTAGGCTGTGGCTGCAAACTCTCCCCACGGTGAGAAGTATTTGCATGCAGGTATTGCTTTGAACCACCACACAGATGCAGTGGCTCTGTTTATACCAGAGGTCTTTGAAGTCTAAAGATCCAGACAACCTCGTTTACCACCTTTTCTTAAATTGATCTGGAACTGACTGAACCCTCATTGCAGTATTTGGCATCCCACCTCTGAGATGTGTGACCTCACTCCACCAGTGCTGTTCTTTTCTTTTGCAGGATTTTTCCTGTGTGTGCAAAGCACAAGTCATTTCTAATGAGCCCAGGTGCTGTGTGCTTATCAGTGCCAGCTTCTGTCTCCTTTTTCCAGCCCCTTGTTGTGAAGTATGACACATTGCATAAGCAAGAGCCTGGAAAGCCATGCCCTGCAGCACCAAGAGACATGCTCTCAGCTTTCCAAATGATGATCATCTTTCCCATCACTTTCCAACCCAACATTATTCATTGTGCGATAAGCATCATAAAATGAAGGTAATCCCAGATGAGTGTGTCACATAGCACTAAGAAGAGTATGTTTTGTCAAAGCCTGCATTGGTTTGGGCAGATTTTCTAGTTTACAGCCACCTTCAGAAAGCAAAAGCTGTTGTGTTTGCCTGGTTGTCTTTGAGAGCTGAAGAAAATGTGTTCTTTGTACTTACATTTTCTTACACATTCATAAGGAAATGCATGCATTGCCCAAGTTATGGTGAGCCCCCAGGCAAAACAACTGTTTGACAAGTTGTAATACTGTGGGATGATCAAATACTACAGCAAACGTGAGATAAATACCCAGAAACAGCAAGCAGCGAATGGCAGGGGAGAGATGGGGAGAGATCCAAGCAAACATCCACAGCAGTCAGCATGGGGACACCCGTGGTAGCTCAGCATGAGCTGGTACAGCTCATGGCACAACACCATGTGGAGACATCAGCTCACATCCTGCAAGCAGGTTGGGTATGGGCTGGGGGTGCCATGCTGACCTCCAGGATCCAGAGGAAAGGGTGCTGCCCTCTGCGGCCTGGAGATACTCACACAGAAGCCTCGCCATCTGGTGACACCAGTAATTGGGGACTGAGGAACCAGTGGCAGCTGCTGTGGTCAACGTCCAGAGCTATGTATGCAACAAGGCAAACAACTTCAACATTGCTTGTCTTCAGCTGGGAAAGATCCAAGCAGAAGTGATGAGCAGAAAAAGATGAATGACCTTGC
This sequence comes from Falco biarmicus, assembly GCF_023638135.1. NCBI lineage: Eukaryota > Metazoa > Chordata > Aves > Falconiformes > Falconidae > Falco > Falco biarmicus. Next base: position 76,551,305 of record NC_079311.1, on the reverse strand, counting down.
AACGTCATCAACATCAAACTGTTCCATGGATGTCATGCACCTACCTACTCAGGCCAAAAGGACGTGAACCAGGGTTTCTCATTCCTTAACAAACACCCTCATTGTGGGGATAAAAACCATTCTGGCAAGGTGCTTTCTCCAAGGTAATGTATGATAATAAATACATTTTCACACATACGCACTCACTCTGCTACACCAACCAAAAAGTGACTGGTTTCAGCAAGTCAGGAGACTAGGCTACAGACGTCTTGGGGTCCTTTGCAAGCTGTTTGTTTATATGAAATCAAAGATTTACAACAAGAATATGCCCACAAAATAATTTTAGCATATCAGTGACATAGATGCAAACAAAATCCTCCCCAGACATGGGCTTTAATCAGTCTGCCCCACATCTTTAAACTTGGGATATTATAAATATAACCGGTAGGGGTAATATACCGGTGAATGGATGGGGTTGGTGTGTCTTTCAGGCCTCAAGGAATCATCTGGGAAACGACAAGATATTAATGAGCCTGCCCCAGAGACATTAGGTTTTATGGAAATAGATTAAAAGATTTCACTTAACAACTTAATCATGCAGTATAATGAGTAAATAAAAAATAATACCATACAGATAAGACATGGGAAATTCCAGTGCTAGTGATATGAGATGTATTGAAATGGTAATTAGGTGGATACAGAATGAAAATAAAAACAAATGTGAAACAAAAAAGGCAGATACATAAAATAGGTATAAGAAGATTATTGAAAGACTAGGGCAGTTCCATATTAAAGGAAAAAGTCCTCCTACTGTAACTTTCTTCAAGGAAGTTTTTGTCATCTTTATATTTGAATTTTTTCATGAACATGGAGTGAAAGATTGAGGAATACAGCTGGGATCCAGATCTCTGCATTATCTTAACAAGGTCTGTATCTCAGTTAGAGGAAAGCCAAAATTACATTTACTGGTTACATGGAAAACCTTACTGTGAGGGTGACATAAAAAAAAAATTGTGGCAGGCTGGCGCTGCCTCCAGAGAAAGGCTCTAGGGCAGATTTGGGGGGATTACAAGAGGGGGTGTATAGCCAGGAAGGACCTTGGTGAGACTGCAGAAGTAATATCCCCCCCCTCCATGGCAGAACCTCCTCAAACTCATAGTCCCAGGGAGGGCCTGCTGACCATGCACAGACATCTGACATCTCTTGGGCTATGCCTGGATGAAAGCAAGCCAATAATGCAACTAGTGGAAAGACTGCCCTTTCTATTCTATCACTTCATTAACCAAACTAATGACAATAGGAAGCAATGTCTTTTGGATCTAGAGAGAGATCCAGTTTCACTTCAAGGAAGTTTTTTAACACTTTCTCCTTTTTGTTTTGACTGTGAAATAAAACAATTCTTTCTTGAAATAGTCTCCAAAACGTTACCTTCTCAGCTGTCCCATCTGATGCCACTCCAGCGTATACCAGATCTACATTTCTTCAGGAATGGAAAACACATTTATTCCCTCGGAGCATCATACCTGATGCCCATGACAGCTGGAAAGTATGCAGCAAGCAGTGGGGAGCTCCAGGCAGGAGCTCTGAAGAGCAGAATATATCAGGATTTCTACAGCTCCTGGAGAAGCCCTCCAGGCCCCCTCAGTGGAAAGGCAGAGCCCATCCAGGTCTGTTTCCCAGTGGCATGTAACCAAACCCTGAAAGTGTGTGGAGTAAAGGCAAATGAGGAAAAACACAATGAAGGAGGTTCAACTTCTGTCTCCAGCCAGGGGATGCAGACAATTAAGACAAAGGACTTACATGTGCTGGGCAAAGGGGATTGGTGTATCATCCCTTTTCTGTTGCAAAAGGAAATGTTCACTGGAGGAAAAGATGAGATTCAATGGGGCAGTCACACACTGCCTCATGGGGTGACAGCACTTTGGGAGCTGTGGCCATGGACAGTGTCAGAAATTATCAATCGTGACCCTCTTGCCAGGCAGATCAGGAACAGGATCGGTGCAGACCAGCCAGCCAGAGACAGGCCACTGAGTGGCCCAGCACTGCAGAAACAGTGGCACGTCCAGTAGTTGAGCTTGTGTTGTGGGGCACAGCTCAGGGCATTAGCCCAGGGAGCAATTTCTGAGGAATTGTCTCTGATTAGACTTAATACTGAGAAATACTGCTTCTCTCATTCCCACTTGCCTGCCTGACTCAAGACATAGGAGTTCAGTTTAATACAAGTGGGCAAAAAGTTCAGAAAATGCTGGCATGAAGCACCACCACTTTGTGATCTGTTAATCCTGGATGCATCAGCACTTTGAAGGAGTAGTCTGAATACAGTTGCATCCTTAGAAAAGAGTATGACATCATCAGTGAAAAACTTGCAGAAGCAGCTCCATGTTCACAGACAAAAAGGGATGCAAATAAATACAAAGGTGAAGATGAAGCTGGGGCTTTGAGAAAGACTTACTCATCTTCCTATCAGACATCCCAAGACCAAATGGAGAAATAGATGAAGCATATAGATTCTGCATACCCCAGCAATGGGATCTGGACTTCCCTGTCAGTTTTCTGGCTGAAGATCAAGAGAGGTGCTCAGTTTCGGAGCAGTACAGTGATGGAGATGGTATGGGAACCCAAACAAAGTCGTTGACATAGGGCTCAAATCTGCTGCATGCTCCCTTCAAGGAGCTAAGCTGCTGTTACGGGTTTGCTGTAGTTCCTGTCTCAGGTCTGGCAGTGACGTGAGGATTTTTCAGATACAGTAGGACATTTCAAATGGCACCAAAATGCATGAGTCTCAGCCTGCAAGCTGAATCCCACCTGAGGACCCTGTGCATTGCATTATCCCTGGAGACCCTACAATGCTCCCCATATCAGCTGATTCAAAGTTATTAAACCCACAGATTTACAAGATGCTCTGACAGTGCTTTGCCTTATACAGTCCCTTGGGAAATACAACTGCAGCAAGACCCAGTTATGCTAGCACTGTATATATGCATAGAAAGAGTCAACAACAGGCCCTAAATGCTTTACTGAAGAGACCTGAACACTCAGAGCTAAGTAATTTGCTCGTGGTCTCACAGACGGCATAAGTGCCCTGCCAAAGCAATCCTGCAAAGGCCCTGCTGCCTGTACCTATATCACTCTGTCCCCATGCAATCCCATTGTGGTGACAGCACCGTGCGGCAGGGTTAGAGGCAGCAAACGGTCTCCTCTCCTGTGAAAGCAATGCACAGGTGAACCACGACACATGGCATTACACTAGGGTTGCTCCAGCTACTCCAGTCTAAACACATCTCGTGTTATACCACCTGTTGCCAAAGGAATAGCTTTTGCGTTCCACATGGGTTTGCACCCATCAAGACCTGCTATTTATGAACCAGGTGGAAAATTGCTGTGGGAACACAGGTCCTGGCCTGCCTTCTGTCTGTGCCAAGGAATTGATATTTCCTGTCATACTGGCCTGTCAGAGCTGAGCCGTTCTTCAGGATGGAGCTGGGTAAACGTAAAACCAGTACTTTCTCCATATGCATCCAAGGGTTCAAGGAGGGCTCCTATTACCAGCAAAAGAAGCCGTAGCCATGTAAAGCAGAGCTCTGGTGCAGCAGAAGTTGACACTGCTGGCAGAAATGTATTCTAAGGATTACCTCTGACCGGGCAGGCTTTGTTCTGGATCAGACCCAGCACAGTCTGTACTATGCTGTCTCTAGGTCAAATCAGATGTCATCTGATGACACTAAGCTCATATAATATCACACCATGGCAGTTAAGCCAAGATCACCACTTCCTTCTTTCATATTTTCTGCTTGGTGTGTCCTCCTCTTCCTCCTCCTTTCTCCTTCTTCTCCATTGCATCACTGCCAGTGCTCTTGTGCTCTCCTGGCAAGGCAGTTCACAGAACAGATCCATCTAACATTCACCCAGCAACGGAGAGGGCAATATGGTCAGGGGCATGTGGCCAAGCTGGCAGAGACAGAGAGGAGGACAAGGTGGCAGCAGCCCACATTTCACTTGGCTGACACTGTCAGGGAACTACACACTAACTCTGTCTTTGGCATAACGTGTGTGCTGGGTCAGGCATGTATAAAAACATACCTGCTGTCTAAAGTCCGTATTATGCATCCTGGGTAGTTAAATTTCAATTTATCCAGGACTCAAACCTGTTTTGGTTCAAATCCATGTTGTGATGTAATCCAGCAGCATACAGACCCGCACTGATGGCTGCAGAAGCAGCACAACCCCCATCTCCGTCATTCATGCAGTCTCTGTCTTTTTGGCTGGGACCTGCTGCAGGGTCCCAGGTTCATCTTTTGGGATGTGGGCACATCTCCATCATGGGTGAAACAACTCAGTGGCCAACCTGCAAGGGAAGCTAAGAAATTAATTCCTCATCACATGGGGCTGAACAGAGGACACTCAATACTTGGAAGCTCTAATATGTTATAGAACTGTTATGACATCCCCGTTCCAGAAATGAGCTCATGATTCTGATTGCCTAGAACTTTGCATGCCCCAGGCTGTCCAGGGTTTGGGTTTCTATACATGCAAAGCTAAAAGCATGATACTTAAGCTTGTCACCAGTAACACAAAGTGCACATAGCACAGGATCCCCTTCTCTGCTGAGCTGACATTAACACCCCGAGGAAAATGCTCTTCCTTCTCCTTTTGCTTCCCAGTATGGAACCACAAAGTCATGGCCAAAGAAAACCACTTCTTCCTCTTACAGACACCAGACGGAGGAACTGGTTTCCACGAGGGAGGATGAAGAAAATCTGCATAAAACCAAAGCCAAGATTAAAACACAGTAATTCTGGACAATAGGCCAGTGCCCACTGATCCAAAACGCCTTTGGCCCCAAAAGAAATGGCTGTCTAATTAATGTCACTAGAAGGAAGGCATGTGCACATCTCATATGTGCTCTCTGCCAAGGTTACATTTGGCAAAAGAACACTTCTCCAAGAGCAGCCTGCTGGCAAAGCCCCGTGTTTTCCACAGCCTAGAAGCATGTGTCCTCATTTCACAGATGCCTTCCACCCTTCCACCACCAGTGGGCTGTTCCTGACATTTTGAAAGCCTCTGCCCAGGCACACTAACATCTTCAGAGTTAGCATCTGCTTCCACTAGAAAAGGGAACTGAGTCCCTTACACAATATTTAACAAGCCCTCAGAGCCAGAGATGCTTTTGTACCCGTTGCAGCCTAGAGCATGGGTACAAGACTCAACTAGCCCAGAACTTGAACAAGGTATCACCAAGATGAATCATTACTACCAAGTTATGCGATTACTTAACATTCTGCATACATAACTGGATGAAACCAGCTCTCTCCTCTCTCTTCTTTCTCCTTCATCCAGTCTCCCAATTATCTTCATCTATTGAAGCCAAGATCCTTTCAGTACCTCCAGCTTGCCAGGGAGAGCTGCCCCAGCTTGCTAGTTGAATTATAACACACCCTTCAAATAAGACTATGGCTCAGAAAGCGCTTAGGTAAGAATATCCCTTAAGTTTATAACAAGGAAAACATGGTTGGATGAGTAATTGATTCAATTTGAAATGGAAAAATCTAGTCGGGTCCTACTCTCAGTTTTCTCCTGTACTCGCACAGACTGCAGCAGGTCTGTTCTCAGAGCTTAGAGATAAGTTGAAGGCTCTGGGTTAGCTATCCTGCAGAGACTGGCTGGCTTAGAGTCACTGCCTGGGATTCACAAGCAGCTGTTCTCTTATTGCTAGCAGCGATCTGGGAGAGGGAACCCCAGGGCTGTTTGGGTGCAAAGGAGGTAATTCCTCTGCTAGGGGGCTTATCTGGAGAGCTGTTGTGCAATGCGATAACACTCGGACTTTCAGGACTTGATCTTTGGAAAGGAGAGGAGGTTCCTGTCAGCTGGGGAAAGGGATGGCCAACAGAAAGCCAGGTGCCTCCCAGGGGACAAACAGGAGAATGCCAGCACTGCAGGAAAGTTGGGATCTCCAACTTTTTGTTCAGGAAAGGAACTGCAGTGGTACAGTTCTTCACACCAAAGAAAAGTAAATGTGAGCTGCATCCCTCTGTGCCTCCCAGAGTACCTAAAAGCAAAGGTGGGAACTCGGTATGGGGCAGCTGTCACTGTCCTCTTATCCTGCTTTGAACTATCTGGGGCTGTAGGTTCTCTGACAAATCTTTCACCAAATGCATGTGCAGCACCTGGTGCAGAGGAACCTGCAGCCCACCAAGACTACCAATCTATTATGCAAAATAACAAACATAGTAGATATAACCTCACAGAATGCAGAGCAGAGAGAGCAAGCCACAGCCAGTGCAGGGGCCTTTCCTTCTGCATTTCAAGGGAGATGTTCAGCAAACCAATCCATTTCAGTTTGCTTAATGTATGAGGAGGAACGACTGTAAGGCAATATGCAATACAGGAGAAAGTGTCAGCTTAACCATGTCTAAGACAGGACAGATCTCCTTCTCCCTCTGACATGCCTATCTCCAGCTATCCTAGCAGTATTTCTGTTTTTCCTCTGCAGAAAACATGCTCAAACACTTTAAGATAGACACAGGATGTAAACGGTGTCAGGTCTGTAATGCAGAGTCTGCCCCTATAGCCACATTACAAAAGTGTTTTATGCTCACACTGTTGCTGCCCTCCCACCAGTGGAGGCAAGTAGCATACCTTCCTTTTTCCCTAGGAGGGACAGCAAGTACTTGGAAACAGAAGCCCATGATCTCCATAACACCTACCAACAAGGTCTGGAGAGAACACGAGGGCCTCCTTCATGAGGTTTGTGAAGAGTCTTGCAGAAAGAATTGTGGCATCCCTCATGTCACCATCCATGATGTAATCCTTCATTACTTCTCTCTTCCAGAAGAAGCACAACCTAAGATTTCTTTCCATATGTTCAGGCTGGCACAGCTAGAAGCAGGAAGTTCTTCCTGGGGCAGGGGAGAAAGGCTTTTCCCCAAATGCTGATCCTCAATGGATTTCCATCTCTGCTTCTTAATCTTCTTTCTGTGCACTCCTGATTCCCACCGCTCATCTACCCTGTGGGCATTCACTTCCGTGTTGCTGCTCTGTTAAGTGTGAATTGAATTAGGCAGGGGGCAATTATCTGTGCTGGAACTTTCCCAGGGTATCAGAGCTAACATCCTCAACAATATCTGATGAGATCTTTATAGACCACAAGCCACATAGGCATCATTTAAAATGGTAGTGCTTCCCACACCGCTTCTTAATATGCTTTTAGGACATCATGCTGCACAGTAAATCAGAGGGAAGAGTTAAATCACACCCTTCTTTGCAAAGCAGTTGGGCTTTTCTCTGAGATTCCTTTAAGTGCAGGTCTGCTGCTGTGACCTTTTATTCACAGGTGGCTGAAAAAAAGTCCTCTGGTATGAGACATGTTTTTGTGTGCAAACTGAGCACTCACATCACCACACTACTGAGTCTGTGGGGAAGGGTCCACCTTCAGCGCAAGTACTGGTGAAGGATATTCCTGCCCTGACTATGATATCTTACCATGTTGTTAATGCCAGGCTGATTATAAGCTAACGATGTGCTTTTATTGCAAATTGGGCAAACCACAAACTGAGCTACATTAGGACAGCTGTGGCAAGCAAAGTGAGTGAGTTACTGTCTCTGTTGTTGGGCCCCCAGTTCAAGATGAGTGTCAAGACACTGGAGAAGGAGCAGAGGAGGGTGACCAAGATCAGGAGACAAAGCACATATCCCAAAAGCAGAGACTGAGGGAGATGGGATCTTTTAGTCTGGTGAAAGGAAAGCTGAAGGAGACATCTGATTGCAACCAGCAACTAGCTGAAGGGCAACTACAGTGACAGTGCAGCCCAGCTCTTCTCAGCAGAAGCAGATGATATAACAAGGAGCAACAAACTGGAGCTTGGGAGGTTCAGGGTGGATGTGAAGAAAAGCTTTTTAGCTGGGAGCGAGGACCAGCCCTGGGTTTGGTCACCAGAGTTATCTCCATCCTTGGAGCTTTTCAAGACACAGGTAAACAAAGCCATGGCCAGCCTGATCAAGTGTTGGGGGCAGCCCAGATAGTCAGAGCAGGAGGCTGGAGAGCAGATCTCCAGAGATCTCTTTGAACCAAAGGTCCTGTGGTACAGTCCTCCTACAAGCTTTGCCAGCTTTCTGTGTGGCCACAAAGGGGGTCAGTGAACTGCTTTCGTTGAAAAGCAAGACAGAAAGCATCTAACAAGAGTTCCCACACTAGCCCAGGAACAGAGATAAGTGGTCTGTGGCAGACAGTCTCCAAGTTGCCACCACTACCAACAAAACATATGTGGAACTACTGGTAATCTAAGATAACATCTATTTCAGAAAAGTTTATATATTGGGACTAACACAGCTCAGTGGTTTCCTATCTGAAGAAGTCTCATGTCCATGTGGAATATGAACGAAGGACTGCAGTCCTCAAAACCTAAGTTAGGGATCAGTCTCCCTCAGCCAAATCACCCTCAAATTGCTGCTTGTAAGTCTCCATCAAGAGCTTGTAATGAGCCACGTGTGAGTACACGTAGGAGGACAAGAGTCCTGCCTCACCAGACGATAACAACTCAGCATAAAGTAATTTTACAGGGAAAAGACTGCCTCCTGATCAAGTCAGTAACAAAAGAGGTCATCTGTGGGGAGAGGAAGCAAGATCTGAATCTGAACAGAGCTTCACATTGAGTATGGGTACAAAAGGAAAATAAATGTTGAAATGTGCATTTGCTCCCACAAAGGACAATTTAAGGCCGCAGAGTTTGCGTAAGAAAAGCACAATAGCTCAGGTAGAGAAAGGGGTCCTGGGCTAGCTGTGTGATGCACAGCAAGAGAGGCCGTGCAGGCCAGCCTTAGGATGACTAGTACAAAGCGTGGTTTTCTCTTATTTACCTCTTCTTCCAGCACATTCAACTCTTTGGTTTGTTTTGCTTTCATAGACAAATTCTTTGTTTACTTTCCTTTAGCTTGGCTGGCATTGCAGCTCTTGTTGAATTAATTGCCACTCCAAGAAGACCATGCCAATGGGTGTGATAACGCTCTCTTCTCCCCATATTACAATACACCAGGAAACTAGAGGGTTGTAGGCTGTACTTCACTCACCTGAATGGATCACACTGGGGTTAGTAAATGGAAAGGGCATGTGAAAAAGACACATTAGCCAGGAAAGCACTTTACAGCAGCAGAACAGTAGAAAGAGCCTCTGAGGTCCCCCAGGAAGGCTGTACTGTGAGTCTTACAATATCTGTGACCTGCAGTGGCTCTGGCTATATTTGGAAAAGCATCAAGATACAAAATGTGAGTTTCTGGTCTCACACTCTTCCTCAGCTTAAGCCAGCTGCTTTTCTTTTTCCCTCCTTTTGAGTAACAGTGTTGCCTAACCCAGGAATGGTGGATTGTTCATAGGGGTTGTGAGTTTACGGCCAAAGAAGTGGTGACAAACAATGTCTTGACAGATGGGACAGGCTGAGGCCACACAGATATTGCAGGTCACCACAATTCATTAAGCTGTAATATCTTGGTTGCTCCATATATTACATTACTATAGTCCAGGGTGGCAAATCAGGATATTGGAATTTTCATCACGTTCCATGCCCGCTACCAGACCACAAGCATAAGCCAACAGCAACACAGCTGCACTAAATAGTGTTAATAACTGCTCCAGAAATATTTTTCCAATCTAGATTCCTAAGAAACAAGTGTCTGAGCAGGACTGGAAGAGCAAAAGTCAGTGGTGAATGAATGGTGCCATACAAGTTCAGCAAAGCCCTTGCATGGTAGCACCCATTCTGACTGCACTTTCAAGGACCTTGACAATCATCATGCCAAGGTTTGAGCACATAGCTGGAAAGATCTATCAGACATTGGGTTGATGGGTAGCTACTGCAGAAACCAGGACGTGTGATCACTTCCTCCAGCTGGTTAAATTCCATGTGGAAAGCCATCAGTGGCTACATGAAGGGTTTGGCTCCCAGCCTTGGGTAGTCCAGATAGGCTGTGCCATTGCCTGCTGGTTTTCAAACATGTGCATTTACCTTTTATCCTATGTTCCTCATTCCTGGGGGAATTTCCTCAGAGATGACCCTTGGAAACCTCATACCCCCTGTCTCTCACCTTCTGGCACCCCTCTGTGTTCAAACCACTATCAGGTTGAGCGTTAGGGTCTTGCTCCCTTCTTCTGCTGTATGCGTCTTCATCTGGCTGTTGGTTCTTGCCCAACGTTCTCACCACTATGAAACAGGCATGTGATCTTAAGCGCTGTGAGGCACAGGGGAGTCCACATCCACAATTATGTCACTTATTCTCTTTTATGGCAACAGAGAGGAGGAGGTAGGGAAGAAATGCACAAACATAATAGCAATAATCTAGGAAAATGGGCTCAGGAAGAATCTCCAAGCCTCCCTAGCTGTACAGGCAACATCTAACAGTACAGTCAGTCAATGTTTTTATTCAAACCACTTTGCAGCCATATGTGGCCACCTTAGGAAATGGGAGACTTCTGCAAAAAGCTTAACTATGCCCACATCTCTGGAGCTCAGTGCAGAGGGAGCCAGGTGACGTTCCCTGGCGACAGTCACATTAGGCAAACCACCAACTCCTGCTAGCGAGTCTGGCCCATATAGCCTCCCATGGAGCCATGCTGGGAGGAGAAGGGATTCCTTGGACACAGACAATGCTGGAAGACAAAATGTGAGTAATCTCATAGCTGCTTCTAGTTCAGGCTCTCCATGTAACATTCATTTTCTGCAAGACACTGCAGACATCCATAGCAGCTGATGAATGAAAGATGCTCAAGAGACAGAGATGGACCTGCTCCAATAGGAAACCTGTCCAGCCCTAAAGGCAAAGAATAAGAAAAGAGATCAGGTAAGAAAATGAAAAAACAGAGGGCGAAGGGGAGGATGGCAGAGTGCAAAGGAATACCTGTGACCTTAATCCAGGAAAATAGAATAGAATAAACTATTTTGGTTGAAAGGGACCTATAGTAATCACCTAGTCCAACCGCCTGACCACTTTAGGGCTGACCAAGTTAAAGTATGTTAAGGGCATTGTCCAAATGCCTCTTAAATGCTGATAGACATTGTCCCCCTCTCTAGAAAGCCGGTTCCAGTGTTTGACCACCCTTCTGACTATTGTCCAGCCTAAACTTCCCCTGGTGCAGCTTTGAACCATTCCCATGAGTCTTATCACTGGATACCAGGGAGAATTGGTCAGCACCTCCCTCTCCACTTTCCCTCCTCAGGAACATGTAAAAAGCAATGAAGTTACCCCTCAGCCTCCTTTTTTCCAAACTAGATAAACCCAGTGCTCAAGTTGAGGCTACACCAATGCCAAATACGGTGGGATAATCACCTCCTTTGACCGGCTGGTTATGCCATGTTGGATGCACCCTGGGATGTGGATTGTTTCTTGGCTGCCCAAGCACACTGCTGGCTTATAGTGCGCCTGCTGCTGACCAGCACCCCCTGATTCCTTTCTGCAGGGCTGCTCTCCAGCCACTCCTCTCCCAGTTTATACTTCTGCCTGGTGTTACTCCATTCTAGGTGCAGGATTCAGCATTTCAACTTGCTAAATTTCATCCCATTAATCATCATAGCCCAATACTTCAACCTATCTAGGTCCCTCTGCAAGGCCTCTTGTTGCTCAAGAGTCAACAGCATTTTCCAGTTTAGTATGATGAACAAACTTGCTCATAGTGCATTCATCTCCTGCATTCAGATTGCTAATAGATGTATTGAACAGGAACGGACCTGGTACTGAACCCTGAAGAACACTGCTGGTGACCAGTTGCCAGCCGTTGCCAGCCAGATGTAGTCCTACTCATTACAACACTTCGAGCTCTGCCCTTCTGCCAGTTCTTCACACAGCACGCTGTGAACCTACTCATCCCATGCTGGACAACTGGTCCCAAAGGATGTTGTGAGGGACAGTATCGAAATCCTTCCTAAAATCCAGAAAAACTACATCCACCGGCTTCTCTTCATCCACTGGGAGAGGGACCTTATCCTAGAAAGATATCAAATTAGTTAAACAGGACTTTCCCTTTGTGAACCCATGTTGACTGTGCCTGAGGTCTGCGTCATTATTTAAATAATGCAGTAAACCCAAAGCTCCCCATCCTGACTGAACCATGGCCACAGTTGTCAGACAGTAACTAACTGTAGGCATCACAGTGTTTCCCCTTATAGATCATGCATGCGTCTTGTTACAGACCTAAAATGATCTTTTGGCCAAATTACCATTTAAGCTGGGGGACACACTTGAGTGGCTTGCAAAACCTCTGGAGCAGGAGGCCATGGGTTTTGTACCCTGGGAAGGAAGGCTGAACACCCTGGAGCTGCAGCTTTGCAGGCCATGGGCTGAGGCATCCAGTAATGGGAAATGGAAGGTGGAATAAGCACACACCATTCCCCCAAGAAAAGCCTTTTTCTGCTATAAATTTAGCTGAGAAATAGATGTAGTTTATACTCATGGCTTTTATACCTTGGAGACTGCTGTGCTCTAACACTAACCATGCATTAGGATGAATATAATCTAAATTAAAGGTTTGCATTACCCCAGCTGCACTCAAACACTTTGGACAGTAAGCCCAGGAGAGCAACCCATCAATTCTACAGCTCCAAGTCCCTCAGGTCTGCATCACAGCAGGCCTCAGATGAAGAAGCAGAAGCAAGGAAATCACTTTCCTTTCCCACCTGGGGCATTGTTTCACTTTAGCCTCCCCAGAGAGCTGGCCCCTTCCCAGCATGGTATCTGCAGCGCCCTGATGACATGATTGTGTTTGCCTCATATCTGGAGAGGATCCATGTGATTCACCCACAGCTCCTCTGGGGCCCTGAGGCTTTGATCCTTGTCCTCGTTGCTCATTTTTGTTTTCTCACAAGAGAAAAAATTATAAAGTTGACTGACAAACAGACAAGACAAGGAGTTTGCTCCATGGCCACCAAGTGCCAAGGATACAGGCTCAGGCATCTAACAGCACTGAGTGGTGGGCAGGCGGGTGTGATGCTGTGCCCAGATCTTACCCCAGCAGCCAACACTACTCCCTTGAACAGCACACATTTTGCTTCAAAACCAGAAAGACCAAGGTAATTGCCGCCTTCCTCCCAGAAATGAGTAACAGCACAGAATGACAATTTCTGAGCGGGCTTACAGCAGTGAGTCAAGGTTTGGTGTTTGAGCCTGGTTTGCCCAAAGGGAAAAATGACACCCCAAAATAGCCAGAAGGCTTTGGGGACTAGGAGGGTTTGGTGCAGAGCGGAGGGGCAGGCTAGTCAGCATAGGCCCTTTATTTTACTTCTAGCCACAAAAGCAAGTCCTTAACTAAAAAAATGAACAGAAGTCAGCCAGCAGTTTTAATTTGCAGAGTGGCTCAGAAGTTGCCATCATTAACTTTTCTTTCCTTTTTTCCTCTTTAACTATCCCTTCTCTTTTTTTTCTTTTTTTCTGTTTTTTCTTCTTTTTTTCTCTTTTTTCTTTTTTTTTTTTTTCTTGTTTTAAGTAAGTGTATTTCCACATAGCTTCAGCAGTCAGCAGCAGAACATGGAGAGAATTGTGTTTAACCAGATGTGAGCCCTATGCAAGAACAGACTACTTAGCCAAAACAGGCTTTCCGCTCTGAAAAGCCCAGTCACCTTTTTGTCAAATCTATTTTAAACGGAAGAAACCGTTTAAAAACAAGATTGTTTTCCAAGTTAAAAACTATAATTAAAATAATTAAATATATATATTTCACAACTCCAGGATCCTGTTACCACAGGTGACTGATTCCCCATACCATCCTAGGAAACTTATACAAGCATGATGTGAATACTTGGTCTTGCCTGTTCACCAGGACTTTAGGAGATCCAATGTCCCTGACTGAAAATAAGCTTTTCTGTGCATGGCAGTGATCTGTTTTCTGATGGCTTTGGCCTCTTCTCAGTCCTATATCCAGCCAGAGACTTTTATGAAATTTGTAGGAATTCTTCACTCCTGCTGCATCTGCCACCCTTTCACATTTGCCTGCAATGGGCCAAGTGATTCAAAGATGTCAGGGGAGCAGAGGGGTGCACGCACTCACCCTCTTGCACATCCAAACTGCATGATCACATAGTCCTGGTCTCCTGGGGAAACCAGACAGAAGCGGATAATCATTTCCTCATTGTATGTCTCCAAAAGTAAAATTATCCCCTGCAGGAGAGATCACTTCTTGTGTGAGTAGATTTCCCTACCTGCAGAACACTCATACACTAAAAACATGTGACGAAGAGTATCATGTGAGCTCTGGATCCAAGGCAGAGATGAAGCTTGTTTTGAAGCCAATAGCTTGTTTGCACACATATCACTCTGGAAGATTTTTCCTAGGTTTCCTTTGAAGAAGCTGAACAAAACCTCATAGGAAAAATTACTGAGAATTGCCTGCTTATTTACCTGGTCTACAGCTGATACTGCAATGTATAGCCAAGGGCTCATCTGCAACTCAAACCTTCCCCCAGAGATAACTCTCTGCCCACTTTGGTATGGGACATTTGTGACACCAGAAGGGAAAAAAGTAGAAGTCTGAAGCTACAAGCAAAAACATATATCATGAAAACAGATACCCACCCACCCCCTCTTTTCATTCGTTTCCTTATTCATGTTTTCTCCTGGCTTTGAAGTGGAGTTTCTCAGTGATGTGCTTCATGACATTCCCAAACATGCACAAGGGAAAAGGGCTAAGGAAGGAAAAAGAGATTATACAGGAGAAAATCCCAGAGGGTTTCCAACCTGCAACTCCTCTCAAAGGACCCTGAAAGTCTCTTGCTGCTGTGCTTGTACACAAGCAATACTTCCATAAATGGTGAGGGGGAGACGGATCTTCAGCAGGAAAGTGGCTTGGGAGCTGAGGTAAGATGGGAAACATGTTAGAAAATAAAGACACTAGCCCAAGAGCAGAAGCTCCTTCCAAAATGCTGGGAGGATGCAAAGTGGCCGTGCTACACACCAAGGGTGGGGAAAAAACAGCCTGAGGGCATCAGGTGAAGGAGCTCCAGTCCCAGGCCCCCATGGTGCCTCAGGCAAGCCCATGGCATGGTACGTGTCTGGAGCAAAGGCAGGAACAGGCAAGCATCAGGGGACAGGAACTCACCTGCCTCTGTCCCTTCGTCTGCGTCCACCATTGAAAAGTCCCTTGTGCACCCCTGCCCAGTGAAATCACCATTGATGCAGGCTTCAAGGGGAGAGAAAGAGGAAGGAGGAGAGAAGGATATTAACGGGTTGCTCAAAGTTCAGGTGAAGAGTGGGTGCACTGGGTGGGAGGTGAGGAGACAGTGAAGAAGCAAGTAAAGTTTGGGCATGGTAGGCAGAGAAGCCTGGTCAAGGTCAGAGACCTTGGAGAGAGATGGAGGGAGGGAGAGGAGCACGTGGAGGAACAGAGCCCAGAGGGTCCATCAGACAACAGGCTGTGTCCCTGATGCCCTGCCATGGCTCTTCCCTCCAGTGACCAGCTCCCAGCTCAGCATCCTTGAGGGCTGAGCTCCTTTCCCACATATTTAGGGCATAGGTGACCATAAAGCTGCATTACCTTGGCTCAGGAAAAGGCTCTCATTACCCCTGCTCCCTTTGTAGCTTACTTTCCTCCCAGGGGCTGACAGAGCTGCAAACATTTCCTCCTCAAAAATGAAAGGAAGAAGCCGTGAAGAGACCGAGCCCTGAAGGGAAATAATAAACAAACACATGACAGCATCACCTCTTTGATAAAACGCTGGGAATATTTTACCAGAGCTCCTCAGAGCAACATGGCTGGCTGCTAGCCTGGAGCAAGGGCTCCCACATACCCTGGGCCCCCAAATTCCCAGCTTACTTTGTCAGGGCTGGTCCTCCCCCGCTGCCTCCATGACCCACAAGTATAAATGGGGCTGAGGGTCTCTGGACCAAGGGGGGAAAAGAGGAAAGGGAAAAACACTGAAGATGGCGAAGAGGAAGAGTGCCTTAATGAAAGAGAAGAGCAGGACAAAACCTGGAAGACAAATTAATCTCAGAGACACTGAAACGAGGAAGAGGCACGTAAAGGGGCTGAGTGGAGAAGAGGTCATGGGAAGGGAAAATATAGAGCCACTTAACCAAAATGATTGAAGAGCAAATGTTGTGTACAGGCTGTCTCCACCAGTGCACGACACTATCTTCAGCGTACACCTTCTCCACACCTGCCCAGGGGCAGGGTGGTACTGCTCTCTTTAAAGGCACACAAAGGCTCATGCCCAGACCAGCAAAGGGTCTCAGGCGTGGGAAAGCTCTGCGTCGCCACTCCTCACTTCCAGGCACCTGGCAGGCACACTGCAGGAGAGACACCAGTGCCCTATGGCACAAATAGGGAGATACACCCCTCCCAAAAACAGCCCCCATCTCCTGAGACCAAGGGCAGTCCCCAAGACTTTCCATCCCTGTAATCTTCATTACAGATAAAAAACGTAACTTTTTTCTCTGGTTCTGCAGTTCAGGGTAGACACGAAAGCCCTGGGTTTTATTTGTTTAAATCCATCTGCTCTCACTAAGAGTAGGATTCAAAGCTTTAAAGTCACTGAATTAAAACCAAGCAGACCTGTTGCTGCCCTCACCCCTTCACGGTCAGGGTCTTCCTTGCTTTGCTGCTTTCTGTCCCATGGATTTTCCTCCCAGTAAACCCAGCTTCAAAAGCAGGGAACCACATCATCCAGGCAAGAGTCTTGCACATGAGGCAGTTGGGGATTGCACAGCCCTTCACAGCACCACTTAGCTTGTGAACATCAGCAGGCCTGCTGTAAGGGCCAGCTTCTTCTGGCCACGGATCCACCAGATGTGCTGGAGCAGCATTGCTGCTCCTAGAGGTCAGGTAGCAGCTGAACTGGTATTTATTGGATTGTGGCTCTCCTGCAGACCAGGTGCTAGTTCGTTCCCCTGGCTCAGGGGAGGTTCATCAGCATGGCTTCTCCTCTCTGATCAGCTTCTTTCCTCCTGAAGGGCCAATACAGCTGTAAACACTTCCTGAGCGAGCACAAGGTAAAGGAGAGGACTTGAACACAACAATTTGGCTGGAGACTACCTAAAAAGCAATGCAGCTGGAAAGGGAAAGCAAAGTTAAAGGGCAACAGAAACTCTGCCCTTTGTACTGGGTGGACTTCAGAGGTTGCGGGTGAGCCCAGGAGGTTTAAGTGAAAATTAATTGTTTCAGGGACTGAGCTGATGCCAACAAAGACACAAACTTCAACTATTACAAGTTGTCCCGATGACTCATACCTGAGAGGTGACTGTTACCTAGGCATTCATGATTTGAGTTAGTTACTCATGACGTGGGTTGGAGGCCCCTGGTCAGGGACAGGGCACAGCTGTAGTAAGAGCCTGAAGCGTGAAATTGCATGTTTGACTGATACCTGAGTGCACTCAGCTCAGATAGGACAGGGAAAACAGCATGCCTCTTTGACTCAGTCTACATCTCTTTTAGCTCTGGTACCCCAGGTCAAACCTTAGGTGCTGCACCTGGCAGGGAATGTCCATCTGGAGCCATTTCCCAGTGATGGAAGCCAGAAACCCAGGCATCTGGGGTGTCTTATGATTCTCTGATTCCCTGCAAGGTTGCCCAGAAAGGTGTTGCTGTACTCCCGAGACTGCTTAGAAGAGTTGAAGATCTCCTGGGACAAGCCAAGCCTGCCTGGCAGGGAGATTGTCTCCAGTGAGAAAATTAGAGAAAGTAAAATGTTAATTATGAGACAACATCAGTGTTTCTCCTTGGGACAGTGAATGAGGTTGCCCCTCCCAGTACAAACAAAATAACTCCTTTCAGTTAGTATGCAAATGCAGTGTTACTTGGGCTCCTTAAGAGAGCTAGTTTCAACCAACTTTGTCACAACTCAAACCAAACCAAGAAGAATATGTGGGAACTCAAAAGCCGCCTCATCCATGTGGTTTTTATTGCTCCCTGTTGCAACATTCCTGAAGAGGGTAGGGAGGTGTAAGTGACTGTTGTTGGAGACAGGGTGCTGGGGCAGGCAGACCTTTCATCTTTTCCCTTTGCCATTTTTAAGCTTCTAAGGAAATGGGCATCCTACCACAAAAGAAACAGAAGTACTGACATTTGTCGGGTCTCTGCCTCTGTCCAGGTCATAGTTTCCTGGGGAGGAATTCAGTTCCAGTTCAGTGATCTCCAGAGCTTGACCGAGTTATATACACATATGCTCTTCAAAGATATCTGTGTGGGTTTGAAGCTATGACACAGGGCCGGCAGGAGACCTCATCCCTTTTGGAGTGGCAGCTAAAGCCAGGCAGGACTCCCCACGGCATCTCAAATGGCTCCAGACCCTTACACTTCAGCACTGAATTGAGCCCACAGTCAGCACAGTCAATGAAGCAATTAATTTATACTTTGCAGATGGACTCAGGGAAAGTTCAGGCTGTTGCTTGCCAGTCTGAGCAGAGTGATGAGCTCTCAAGCTTCCCTCAGATGTTATTTACCCTCTTGCACTACACTTATCTTGTGAGCTACAGGGCTGAGATATGACCAGCTTCTGCACCTGTCCCCTGTGCTGGGTCTTCCAACACTCTCATGCACTTGTCCCTCCACCTTCTAGTCCCTGGAGGCAGCACAGAGGTCTCAAGTCTTTCACCTTTCATGTCTGGAGGCTGAAGACACCATCATCTTTGTCTCATGCCCAGAGGGACAAACATCATCCCAGTATCAGGAACATTTATCACTGTGGTGTGTTTTTCAAGCTCAGCTGTTCGTTTGGGTAGGCACCTGGCTGGGCTCCAGTGCCTGATGTCTGCTCAGCGCTTGGAGCATCTGGACTGGGAGGCAGCAAACATGGTGAGAAGTTTGGCAACACATCACTTTGTGTCCCTGTTGCTCAGAGATAGAGGAGACCATGTTACCTTGCATTTCCACCAGGGATGGAGGGATGAATTTAAGGAGTTAGTGGTGTTCCGGGCACTGAGAAGTGAGTAAATACTGAATGTCCCAAAGCAGAAGAAGGAAAATCCTGTCCACATACAGCTACTCTACACGCAGTACTTTTCCTGGAGCAAAAGTGTTTTAGGATGACAAGACACAACCAGTCCCCCAGCTATCTCTCTACCCCACCCCATTCTTGCACATTACAGCCGCACTACATGCAATGAGGGTCACAGGACTCAGAAACACATTTTCCCTGCTGGAGGTGATTAGGTGGGAGTACACTGGCAGTTCTTGTGTCTCAAGACTTATACTTGGGTCTTGTGCCTTAACGTTGGAATTGCAATTTTTCAGCTGCCACCAGAGTAACACAAGAGGGCCACCAAGTCACCCCACAATACACAAGTAACTGCTTGTGGGCACCCACAGCACTGACTGCTGGGCAAGCAGAGGGGCAGGTAAGGTGTCCTTATCTGTCCTGGAGGCAGGAGGAAGGCCCCACCTTAGACTCAAGGCAAGAACTCTCCTCCTCTACCCTTAGGTCAAGATGGTTAACTGCATTCAAAAGGAGCCTGTTCCCTCGTGTGCCACCAGCTACGAAGTCTGGTGTCACTTAGCCACGCAAGTCCTGTGAGCGATACAACCTCGGCTGGACTCATGGAGTTAGATGCAGATGAGCTGTGTCTCAGTGCTTTAATTCAAAGATTTTATGCAAAAAAAAGGCAAAGTAAGCCAAAGACACTTTCATGTGAGACAATCAAAGTGCCAGGGAGCGAGGGACGTTTTATAGGTTTCCCAGATCACAAGGAGTATGTTTCAGCCGGTTACAGGCCAGGAGCAGAGATTAATAGAGAGGAAGCTGATACTCTGGGGAGGCAGAGGGTAGTAGAAGATGGGGTAGGTGGAAACTGTGCAAATTCCCTGCAAGGAGCTAAGGCAAGTTGTGATCCTGCAACCAATAAAACTCCCATCTCAGGCAGCACATTTCTTGTTACACTTTCACAGGTGTACTCCAGTTGGCAATCTTTAGCCTGAGAGATTTTTCTCCTTGTTGTCCTCCTCCATTTATTAATTTCTGTTTCATTCACCTCCTTTGTCAGATTCTTAGCCCCAGCTGGACAGGTTCTGCTGGGGAAATGATTTGCTAACAGCCATTTGTCCTCAGATCAGCTGACAGCTAGACATCAAAAAACAGCCAACTCAGATTTAAATAAAAATTGTTTTCTGGAGCAATTCAATGTGAAGGCTGCAAGACTTTTTTTATGTCCTCTGCCGTCCTTATCATCTCTCTGGGCAAAAGGGAGATGCAGTGCAGCTGGTGGGGCAACAGCTCAACCAGTTGGTCCCCCAACAGGCTCTCAGGGAAGATTTTCTTTCAACTATAAATGCCACTCAGCCTGTAAAAGAGTAGATAACAGAGTAGAACTTGTTGTTATACAGGATGAAGTCTCCATTGCCCTTTTCTGACACCCTCCTAGGGTGTTCAGCTGTGTCGCAGCTTGACAAGGGATTGGGTCCCCAGGGCAAGCATGGAGGAGAGCACTGGTAGGGCAGAGAGAAGGCTGGCCCCTCTCACCAAAAGGAGCAATTCAGGCAGTAGACCCCTATGAAGTAGTAATGCTTATTGCCACAGGATGTCCCCAAGGCAAAAAGTATGAATAGATCAAAAAAAGACCTCAGGGCAAATGTATTCAAGGATGGTTACTAATCTCCACATCTTTGATTCGACCTCCAGCTAAGAAAAGCCCTGTCATGTGGAACCAGACATGGAGAAAGTACAACAAAAGGAGAGATCACACCACACTTGTCCTATCTCCTTGGCTTTTCCAGCACAGCACTGGGACCTGGGAGCAGTGGTCCACTGTGACTGCAGCAGGCTGCAGGAACGGAGGGTGATATTTTATGTCCTGGCTGCATCCTCCAAACCCACAGTCAGTGACGGGGAGGTCAGCAAGCTGGAGCTGCAGCCAACAAGCACAAGGCAGCTCAGGCCCCAGGGGCAAAAGCTGAGCTCGCAGCAGCTGAAGGGTAGCCACCTCCTCCCACATAGGAATGGGGATGAGGGGCAGGCTGGTCTCCAAGACAGGATCCCCTGCAAGAGGAACTGTTTTAAGATAACACCTGAAATTCCTGGTGTGACCAATGTGTGATGGGGGGATTAGAGGAAATCCCACAACAGTTTAGACTCCCACATCACTTGCACCCAGGTTTACCAAGATACTTTGTGTGAATACCAGATACCACTCAGTGGGATTTGCAAGCACATCTAAAGGGATAAGACCACATTCCCATGGGCTCCACAGATACAGAAACCTGTCTGACATTTTCCACTTACTTCCCGCAGGTATTGCTGATGTACCACTGGGTAACTTTCCTGGTAAGGGAAAGGATCAAAAATTGGCTCTGTCTTCCCATTCATGTTAGTGTAACTTTTTAGTAAGTATGTTGTTTATATTGGACTTCATAACCTGCACAATTCCTTGTCGTAAAGTTTCTCATGTGTCTTCAATGCTGGCTCTGTGCAGCTGGTTTTACTTCCAAAATACCAGACACCTCTGCATACCTACCATTTGTAAAAAAGAACACACAAACAACAACAAAAAAACACCAACAAACACTAAACCCAAGGGATACAGGTACAGTAGGGCTGCCTGAAACTATGGTAAATATGGGATCAAGGGTTTCATTCAGTGGTGCAGCAGCTGTTGGCTTGGATGTGTGTTGGTAGCGTATCTGCACAGACCTACCCAAATGTGAATGCAGACTTCGAGCCATTCATACAATCTGTGCTGTTTATCTTGCAGGGGAAGGGCTTTGATTCTAGCAGAGACATGCTGCTTTCAGCAAACAAGACAATTTGATGTTCAGGTGAGTTTATGGAGATAGGATGCTGATTTTTTAATTTTTTTAGAAATTTTAGGAATAAGAGATCCAAACCAACCTTTTAGCCCTAAGCTTTTTACAGAGTATAACAAGGAAAATCCAAATTTCATTCTTTCTTCAGACTGCTGTTAGAGAGTTGGGGGAAAACCTTCCACTGGTGGTCACCCCAGTTTTGTAAATAAAAGAATATATTGATATCTTTCTTGAATAATGTTTGAATCTACCTCTGCACTCTAATTTGATAATGATAAATACAAGCCACACTAAAACTTTGCTGGCAAAATATTTCAGCTGCTTTGTGAATAAAAATGTTGCCCCTTAAAATGATGGAGTCTTTCTCTCTGTGGCTTTTACATCTTTACTGTATTGAACTCTCCTTTTCCACTGTGGTCTTTTTGTTATTATCATATGGCTAGATATGACAATATTTTCAATCTCATAAGCTCATTTGGCTGTATAATCATTCCGCAGCCCCCTGGAGTGAGATGGTTGTGCTCACTTCTCCAGCCAAATTAATCTTCTGCAGCAGTGACAAAACACATGACTACAGCTGGATTGCAGAGACATTTGCCTGTTGTTCCTCACATACACACTCGGCATCAGGGAAACCTCACGAGGGCCATTGCTTCTGAACTGGAGCTTAAATGGAGAAGACTGAAGAGGAACTTCCCGCTCAACAAGTAGCTTCTGGTGCCAGGAAGGATTTTTATTATTCATTACAGAGTAAATAATAAATGAAGTGGCTTAATAAGACACATGTGTCCAAGGCTCCTACCAGGCTACAGAGGCTCCTAAAGCATTGAATGCCCACAGACTTGGGGCCCCTGGGCACACCAGGACTGTGGGCATGCTGGAATTGGATGGTGAGCTAGGACTTCTTTCTGCCTTGAGATACAGGATGAGAACAAAATCTTTGGCTGCACAGGAGAGCTAGGAGTACAAGCACAACCTGAACATGCAGAACTGCCAAGGACTTAAGAGGAGGCAGCAAGGAATACAACAGCTTTCATGGCCCAGTTCTTGCCAGTGTTGTTCCTCAACAGAGCCCATCCCGCACCTTCTTTCCATGAAGGCAGGCAAACCTGTCCCTCTCATCTTCTTTGGCTGGTCGTGGGATAGAGCCCTTGCAATAGCTTCAGCGTTTCTCTCACATAATGGCCCTGGTCCCATCCCCTTCCCCCAGACAGCTGCCATGTGGCTCTTTTTGATGGAAGGGGTGTCATGAACCAACATGAAGAGGATGGGGAGAAAGGAAGAGAGTAAGCAGCTCATATGTCAGTGCTGATCTCCTTTGGGCACATGTGCTAACCTGTTCTGGTGCAGCCCCAGCAGACCTGACTGGAGGTGTGGTCAGCCAAGTGCCAACCACCTCCTGCATGACCAGCACCCACTGCTGTCAGATGGAGAGCTGAAACTCACTTTGGGATAGAAGATCTGCACAAAGGGAGTCTGTAATATTCTCCCATCTGGACCAATGCCCGGTAGCATCAACCCTTTGATAATGCCATCTTGCTCTCACAAGGTGAAACATAGCAGGGTTTGGAAGAGATTAGCGCTGCTGCTGCCACTTCATGGGTGGACAAAGCAAACAGACCTGGGAAGAGCCTCCTGAGGCATGCATCTCAAGGCAGCGGGAGAGTGGGTAACCAAAAGTAGGTTTGCCTGGCACACAGCTCATGTGCCACTGCATTACAGCACCTGCAGCAAAGAGCTTAGACCAGCTGAGAACCAAGAGGAACTGAATACTTGGCTGCTCTCAGCCTGCTTTATAAATTTCATGTTTTAAAGTCAGAAGAGACAATTCCTGTTAATGTGACCTTCTGCAATATAAAGGTCTGGGAATTTCCTCCAGCTGGACTTGCTCTTAAGAGCATGGTTTCTGGTTTAACTGGAAGACCTTTTCGCAAGACAATCAGTCTTAATTTGAAAACCTCACACAATAGAGAATCCACAACATCTTTTAACGTTTTGTTCCAGCAATAAATTGCTCTCCCTGTCAAGGATGAATAGCTTAAATTGTAGATTTATTTCTTCCTACAAAGTAAGTGTATTTCAATAGCTTGACAGCTGGTGTTCATCTGACCTAAAACCCGGATGACTATATTTGGCCAGATGAGTCTTACCTCTGCGGTGACTCCAACAGCAAGGCATTAACTACAAGATGATACATAGCCTTTGAAATTTAGGCATAGAGACAAAAAAGAGAAAAAATATTTTAGTTTGCATGGCCCTGCCAAGTGAATAAAGCCCAGAAGCTCTCTCAAGGCAGCTGAAATGAAAACAAACAGAACCACAGCTTGCAGCTATTCAAGGTTGCCTGCTGCCAGGGAAAATGCCATCTGCAGTTAACTCCATCTTTCCCTCCCCTCAGTTTAATAACACTGCTAGAGTTCTTGAAATCTGGCATATCAAACTGTCCTGTGCACCAACTGCCCTTCTTCTATGGTCAGCCAAGAGCTGCCCTAACCATTTCTCATATGGGCCAGACCCTTCTGGAAGGTGAGGATAACTTCTCCATAGCTCCCCATCTGCTGACAGCAGGCTGAGCCTGCCCGTTTCCACATGGTAAGGCCTCTCCACTCAGCAGTGCTTGGTGCTTCTCCAACAGATCCCAGAAAAGCCAAAGCTTTACATAGTGGAGATATGGTTAAGACAAAAAATTTAACCCAAAACTGGTATGGTATTTTGTTGCAGTTTTGATAAAGATAATAACATACACCACTGAGGCACAAGTAAGGCAAGGGCATAGAAAAAGGCAATTACTACATGCCAAGTGGGAACAGGAGGAATGTGGTAGGATAATGTATCCCAAAAAATGCAAAAAAAACCCCAACAACAGAAAAAAAACCCTAAAACACAAACTCTACATCTTGAATCAAAAGTCATAAGGTCTGTAGTAAGAATTTAATGCATTGATGAAGTCAGTTGATGATGCAATGCAGTAGAAGAGTGGACAACATACTAACAGTCCTGAAGGGAAATGGGAATTGACCCCTGCAGCTATGTTAATTGATCACAGTAATATACTAGACTTCTGCACAGATTTTGAAGGATAAACTTTTTCAGGATAGAAATAAAACAAAGCAGCACGCTGACTGCAGATAGGATGTACCAAACAAACTCGGCGACTTTCTTGCCAAAAGCCATTTGATTTCTAGTTGGTGAATTGCAGGAAACCACATTCATCCAGACTTCACTGAATTGTTCAGTTTGGCACCATATGGGAAGTTAGGAGTTATTTTAAGGCAGTATAATTAATACAGGAAAAATACAGCAGTACACAAATCAGCCAAAGAGCAACAATAATTGTATTTACAGAGGAGACAGGCTGGAAGGAAGCTGTTTGTATAATTTGTGAGCACCAGATTCGAGTCTGTAATACTTCTCCTTGCATGGCATAGCTAATCAAAAAAAAGTGACAACTGTAATTTGCTAGGTGATGCTGGGCACCTGATACACTGAAAGTAGAGTAGGATTTCATGCTCAGAAGAACTATGTTAAATGAAAGAATACTAAGATAATTAAAAGATAGAAAGCATGAGAGACAAACACCGACGCCTTGGTTCTTTTGCCTTAAGAATAAGACACCTGAGAGCAGGACACCCCCACCCAAGCCCGCACCTTGGCCTTTGTACTGAGTATGGGTACCCCATCTCCCTGCACCTGCCTCGAAAGCCCAGCCCAGAAGGGAAAGGAAAAAACACAAACGGAGCATGTAGGTGTAATGCCTGAAGGGGTTAATTCCCTTTTGCTCCTACAGGCTGAAGAGGAAAAGAACTTGAGGAAGCTATTGCTATAGAAGACTTCCTTTCCATGGCAAAGTTTACTGGCAGCTGCTTGAAGATACAACCAAGACTACATGTTACAGTGTGGGTATTGAAGTTTTATTTTTTAAAAAGAATACATCATTTTAGTACTGGAAATGTGTACAAAGTTACATATTTGAAGGAATTGAGACATTAAAGAAACAGGCTTTGCATGGGACTTACAAATTCTTTCACAACCAATACTGCTTGTTTCAAATACTCTGTAATAATATGGCATTGGGAAAGCCAGACATGCCCTGAGATGCCAGCACTGCTAGTACAGGAGGTGCCCGACCTCAGTCCCTCAGCTGTGAGTACCATGGATACCCCAGTAATTCTGCAGGGTAGAAAAGGAGATGCTCCAACAACAATGCCATAAATTAAGGCCACCCCAGGAAAATTCAGCAGTATCTCAAAGCTGTCAGAGAATAGGCAGTTCCCATACATCTTTAAATTAACACATCCCAACCCTGGTATTTAGTAACAGCTTTAAGGAGTATATTTATATATAAATCTACCTTTTTTAAAAAAGCACTATTGTGAAATTTACATGAACACACACAAGTTTAGCAACACCATGTTTCCAGTGGAACTTGCCTATTAGCTGCTCACTGTTTATATATAAAGCTGATTAATTAGAAAGGCTGCTACAGGGAGCCAAGCTTTCTTTCTAGGTTAGCCCCTGGCTAGAACAAGGATTTCCTATGTGTTATCTTCTAGGAGTTGACAATATTAAATTTGTGATTAGAACACCAGGGTGCAGTGCTTTGTAAACACTTCGTCTTAGTGCATCCTCACTCTGATGTTATTGATCAGCTGATTGATATGATGTTCTAGGAATTCATGGGAGATACAAGAAGCTTGGCCAATAAAAATCCTTTAGAGAAGTTTATTCCTTGTGCTACGTTAATAACTTGAGAGCAACATCAAGCATGAATTTGATCTACAGTAGAATCACAGGCAATTTTTTTCCACTACATAGGAATTTCCATTCCATGCTAGCAAAACAATGTAAGTTTTGCATGATCCCCACTTTATAATGTAAGTTTTGCATGATCCCCACTATACCGTGTAAGTTTTGCATGATCCCCACTATACAATGCTAAGTTTTGAATGATCCCCACTTTAAAGATGGGGACATAGGTCTGGAGGGAAGCAGTTTGCCAAACTCACAGGCAAGGTCAGCAACACAGCCCAAAATCTCTCCTGATTCCTCACCCGGCCCATGTTGGAGGTTTTGGACAGCAATGCCCATGTCTCTCCTGATTCCTACGGTCCTCAGCCCCCTTCTACTAGGGAAAGATTACTTGATACTGCATTTGGGGAAAGGCTCACAGGAAAATGCCTAAAGCAAATGCATCAGGGATATACACAACAACAAAAAAACAAAAAAAAAAAAGAAAAAAGAAAAAAAAGAGGGCTACAATATCTCAAGACAGGAAGAAAACTCTTCCTGTTGTTCTTGAAGCTTTTTAACTCCTCCTTCCTCTTTGCCAACTGCAGTCCTGAGTAGTTAATGTCTGCCAGATCTTGGTGGCAGCTTCCTCAGGCCCTTTCCTTGTGCTTCACATTAGACAGCTTGACTGTTTCATGCTCAGAGGCAGGTGGAGAAGGCTCATCGTGACATCCAATCATCAGCTGATAGACTATCACTCCCGCAATGGCCCCAAGGAAAGGAGCAACCACTGGAACCCACCACCAGTGATTACCGGTCCTGGATAACAAAAAGAAAGTGCACAAGGTAAGAACTGCAGCCTAAGCATTAGGATATTTGTGTTGGATCTGGAACAATGCAAGACTGGGTCATCTCCAAACATCACCAGTGACTTGCAAAAAGACTACAGTATCTACATGTCCACAGCAATTTCCAAGGCAGATATTGCCCACCTACTCCAAGTTCAGGTGACAAGCAATTCAGAACAGCTACTTTCAGGACTTCCAAGACTGTCTCTCCGCCTAGGAAGGAGAGAAGCTGTTGCAGTGCGTGAACTGTGCACCTTTGCTTCCCTCCCACTGCTTGCAGGAAAGCAGCCCTTGACAACATATAGCTTGTATTGCTCATGGCTCTCTTAATTGTATCCAGGCACAACAAAATTGAGTATAACAAACCCATTCCAGTTTCTACCACCAAAGAAATGATAGGCTCATGTTCAAGGTGCACCTGCACTTCTCCTGGATGCTCCTACATTTCCTCCTTGATAACGAAGTTAGATTGTTTGCTCTCACTGCTGGAAGCTGCCCAGCTTCTACAGTTTCTTAAGAAGTCAGAGCAGAGCAACAGTGTCTTTTAAAAAGACCTCCACCACCAACATTTACACAACCCAAAGATATTTCATGGGTGCTAAGACTCTTTGTAACACCAGAGATATTAAGAGTCCCAATAGGTGGGTTTTTTCTCTTGATGCACAAGGTTTTCATTGGCAAGCACTTACGAGAACACATCAGAGCCCCAGCCAGCGATGGCTGTGAAGAGACGAGGTCCAAAGTCCCTGGCAGGGTTGACAGCATAGCCTGAGTTGAAGCCCATGGAGGTTCCAATAACAAGGACAACGAAGCCAACTGTGAAAGCTTCCAGCCCCGTGGGGACAGGGTTGTTGTAGGGATCGACAATAGCCAAGACGCAAACAATCAGGGAGGCGGTGCCAATGAACTGGGGAGGGAGGGAGAAGAAAAAGAAGAATTTAATCCAGATTAATCTTTTAACCAAAGTATGTAACTCCTCTGAAGTCCCATGCATTTAGGACTTAAAGCAGCTCTTCCAGTTTAGAGAATAGGTGATCCCATGGCATCACCAGACTACAGTAGACTGAGCACTCACAGTAGTGGGAGAGCAGAATATGTTTTTCCTGGCAGACCACAGGCTTGATCAATCCCACACATTTTTCCCTATCCACAGAAGAGCTTTGAATAACTGTTTGAGCCACCAGAAAAGCTGAAGACATCTTCCTGAACCTGCTTCCAACCTGCCACAGCTGGGTGGCCACTGTGCCTTTGATGGTAACTTTAAGGAGGAGACTGTCACCTCCACCAGCAAACACCACCCCACTTCCAGTTGACCCCTGGGCTATGCAACAGCCACAGTAGTACAGTGGGAGTGAGGAAGACCCATCCCACCTCCTGCTATAGCTCTTCAGGGGCTGAAAACAAGTGGTGTCCTTTTCACTGGTGTCCTGGCCAGTGTTGTACCACTGGTTAAACCCCTTAACATGAGCCTTCTTGCTGTAAGGGTCCTTTCTGGCTCTGCTCTTCCTATGGGCTAGTGAGATACCTGCGTCAGCTCTAAAAACTTTTCTGGATATCTTCTCTTTAAATTGCAATTCGTTCTCTAACTAAAGAAGAGGCCCCAAGCCACCCCAAAAGATTCCTCTTCAAATGCATCTTTATCCTACCAGCACCCTCTTACCTGGTCAAAGAATCCATTCACAATGTTCAGATGCTGAGAGGGGTAGGTGGCAAAGATACCAGCAGTGCCATTCTGTCCTGTTACATGGAGCTGGTTACCAGCAAAAGCCCAGATGGCATCTAGACGTGGGTGGTGAGGGAAGAAAAAAGCAAGATAGAGATGTCAGTCATTTTCCAACACGCATGAGAGAGAGGACCTTGCTCGGAAAATAACTAAAATGTAGGCATCAGAGAGCCATGAATATTGAGATAGAATTTCCTGAGCACCCCATTGCTATGTGTTGCAAAACCATTTGCTGTAGAACAAACACTCATTTGCAAAACTTAGGGTGTGATACACCACAGTGTTTTACCAGTCAGGGTCAGATGCAGATGGCCTTAGTCCTTGTTGCTATATATTTCTTGTTTGCCAGACACCAGAAAAGAGTTAGAGCCTAAAAGTAAACACTAAGGTGACTCCAAATCTCTCATAAAGGTACTCAAATGCCTCTAAATCAAAAGGTCATCCATGGTGAAGTCTGTGGGATTTTTAAACCAAGAAGGATAAAATGGCTCTGGAACAGTGCACAAATATAAAATCTCCATCACTAGTAGTGTTTCACTGGCTTTTCTGGAAGGTCTGTTTTAGTCCAGACAGTAGATACAAGAGGGGCCGTCCAATGATCACTACTCAAAGACAAAAAGATGCACACTGACACCGCTGGTTGACCTTCAGATTGATTGCAGGATATTTAAGCTGATCATCATAAGAACAGGAAAGCCCACCCAGAAACACAGTAAGGAAGTTTCTTGGATCTCTGCTCTGCAAGAAAATGCTTCTCTCCGATCTGCACACCAGCCTCCTTACAGCGAGTCACACAAGGTTTCTGCACACAAACGCACAGGGTTTCTGCACTTACCGTAGTACAACCCAAAGACTATGCCAGCTCCGAGGAAAGCCCCCAGGGTTTGTGCTAGGGCATAAACTGGTAGCTTGATCCAGGGCTCCCGGGCCAAGAAGCACATGGCAAAAGTGACAGCTGGGTTCAGATGTCCACCTGCAGAGAGGGTGGTGGTTAGCATACTTCTACAGGCAGAATTTGGGTCCCAGAGAGGTTTCCATACCATTGCCACATAGGAAAAGTGCAGCCACCTAGGCCTACACAACACCCACAAATGAAATCCAGCCCACACAGAGCCACAACGTACCTGATACCTGTCCTGAGATCAAAATGCCAAGAGTTACAGCAAAGCCAAAGGCCAGGTTGACAGTCAGGAAACTTCCATGACTCCCTTTGCTGAGCACAATCTGTGCAACGGAGCCACAGCCGAACAGCTAGGAGGAGAAGAAGAAGGGATTTAATGCCTGAATGCCTGGAACTGCTCCACTTACACCTGCATGTACCCATGACTTAAAGCCTTCAAAGCTTCAGCCTTTGGTCAAAGTATCTAGGTGTTATCTCTAGGGACAACAGGGGAGGAGAAAGGACACAGGACAAGCCTGTGTCTCCTGGCAGGGGCAAACAAAAACAGGGCCAAAATCAAAAGCAACACTGCACCACAGGAGGCCGGAGATCTTTGTCCAACCATCTAATTTCAAGGTGGTAGGTGAGAAGAATCAGCCAGATGGCATCCTGGACAGAGGTATTCACAGTGCAATGATTCAGATGAGGGACCCGAGTACCTTGTTAAAAAAGGCTAATAATTGTTTGACACAGCAGCACATAGATTGGCAGGGGAAATTTTACTAATGCCTGGAAAAACAGACATGACTAAAGAAGCTCCTATTCAGCCTGACATTCATGGAGTCACCTTTAAGGTGGCAGTGGCTGACAGTGAGGGATTGGGGCTGCCTCCTTGAGCTGAGGTACCTGAAGGTGTCCTATCTGCAAGGTATACTCTCTGCTGTGGGCACTCTGAGCACAACCCACACTATCCCAAACAACCCATATCCTTCCTATGGCAAAACCATGTAAGAAAAGATCAGGGAAACACAGATTTGCAGCTCTGCAGCACCAGCTTGACACAGACACCATCAAGAACAGTTTGTATACCAAAAAGCCTGCCACCAGCACGGCCAGGGGCTTGGCCTTCTGTCCAAGATCAGGGGTGTGCCAAGCACTCTGGGGGACAACAGATGTTTCTGTTGGGTGATAAAGGGTGTTTCCTGGTAGCTAAGGGAGGCATGTGCTTTTTGCTCAAAGACATTTTTTTGCAAACGGATGATCCTTCTCTTCCCAACCACATCCAAAAACCTTCCTAAGCTCACTTTTAACAACCCAGACCAGTTTCCCCTGGCAGTTCAGTTCATTAGTCATCCAACTGGAGACTTTCTGCCTTTCCAAGTCTTTCCACTACCCACCATGTAATTTAAGGAGTCCTAATCTTGATCATCTGTATGCTTGTATCTTCCACTGACTACACCTGAGGAGATTCTTGGTGTATACCAGGGATTATCACATCAGCAGGTACCGAGAGCGTCCTTAAACTAGGACAAGCATCATGACTTGTTCCTGTGATCCTCAAATCTAGGAAGCAAGGCTTGCCTTATTTCTTCTGACCACATTGCCATATCCACATACCCACCAAGATTTTTTGCTTCCATGAATTCCATCATCCCATAATTACTCAATTGCCACAGAGGCAGTATCTGTTCCTAGGGTATAAGCCACCAAATAGGCATTAAGACAGCAGGGGTAGCTGTGTCCAGCTCTCCTGCCAATACTGGACATGACATTGAGCAACACACAATCTGGATCGGGGCAAAGCCAAAACACACCTAACTCACCCCCTCCCATCCCCTTGGCAGCTTGAATTACTTAAGAAAGCAAACACCACACTCAGCCTGCTGGGATATGAGCAGCCAGGTAGGCTGCAGGCTGACTCACAAGGTGGACAGACTGTACGCAGGTGCCCCTTGACAAGAAGCCAGGTCCCCAACACAGGGCCTTGTGCAGAAAGAACAAAGGAACCTGTAGAGCTCGTTAGTTAACGAGGGGGACAGCCAGCACCGCTCTCTGCTGGGTGCAGTCAGAACAGTCCCTTCAAAGCCCTAACCCTGAGCTGCCCAGCTGGGAAACCATGGCAAAGACACCCAGGCAGAGGCAGAAAAGATGAGTCTTGTTTTTTGTGCAGCGAACAGAACCATTATTCCCATCTCTGCCTAAACCACTGAGGGAAGCATAGCTCCAACGGAGCAAATAAATACTGGCTAACAACCAGGGTGACACCAGCTCCTTCCCTTACCCCAAAAGGGCCCCAGCACATTTTAGACAGAGGTTTGGAGAGAGTACTTGGCCATGGTGTTTGCTTCTATAAGCCACGCAGCACATCAGGCTGACCAGGGAGGGGATGAGCCCACAAAAAGCTGCAAAGGGCATCTGAATTTGGCAGGGTTGATCCCAGGTTCCTCCCGGCGATGAAGGTATTTGTGTTGTTCACTCTGAAAGAACTGGCAGTTCTGCAAGTGGATGGTGGTTAGCTTGTTAGCCACATACCTCTGGAAACCACAGAGTAGTTTTCCCCCCTCCACCTCCCTGTTCACCCACAAGGGTCTTCACTTAGCCTGAAGGCATGCCAGGTCGGGCACTTCTCAAGAGGTTATCCCCCATCCTCCTCTCCCCTGTCCTACACCTGGCAATAGCTTTCCAGCTTTTCCTCAGGAGTCTATGGGCCGTGCAAAAACACCCTGGAGCCACTCCACAGGAGCGTTACAATTATTTATCAGATGAGCTCTGAGCACTATTTGGCTTAATTCAGCGTAACAGTAGAAAATTTGACCCTCAGCAGGTAAAAAGAGTAAGGTGACATTTAGGGACAGGTTTGAACTTTGATATGCATGTGCACAATTCCACCCTGCATCAGTGGGGCCCACCAAGCATGAACATACATTCTCATGCATGACATTCATCCATGGTATTTGACTTTAAGGAACCAGTTCAAAACATACTGAGCCATGTTTTAATGGCAACTATTCTGATATTACACAGTTTTGTAGTGGTAGTGTATGTTACAATTTTCAATCACGCCATTTCCACTTCTGCTATTTGCTATTTTCCCAGGCTGTATGAGACAGGAGATCCTCAGCATCTTTTTTTTAAGTCTTCCTTTTCCTTGCAATGTTCACAGAGAAGTGTTCAGGTGCAGATAGCTTGAGTTGAAAGGCAAAGAAGGTCAAATAAAAGCAATTCAGCATTTATCTCAGTGTTTAAGTCCATACAATGGATGTAAAAAGTCCTTAGGAAATATTGTGCCACTATGGTCAGCAGCAGTGGTACACACTCAAGGGGGAGACGACCCCTCTTTCTCTGGATTTTAATAACCTGCCTCTAACATCCTTTTTTCTCTGCTTTGTTCATTTTTTTTAAAAAAGCACTACTTGAAGAACATCCAAGCCAACAGAAACCCAGGTTAGCACCTCACATGGCAGTGGATGCAAAAACTGTTGTACTCCCATGACCCACTAGCCAACTTCAAAAGCAGTTTCAAAGTGCTAATAAAATGATTGCAAGAAAGCGTTATGCGATGTTTTAAAGCTACTTTCCTAGGAATTCAGGCCAATGCACCCATTAACCATGTTAATGGAAGCCTGCTCCTTAGTTTCATTTTATTGGCTCTAGCACAACTAATGGCTTTCCCTGCCAAGAGGGAGGCTTCTCACTCCTCATAAGTGGATCCAACTCCTTCCACTGCAAAAAAAAAAAAAGCAAACTCCATGTTCTGCAGGATCTGTGAGCTGAACTGATTTAGGGATGGAGGGGCTGACAGACTCCAGCAGGGAGGAGTACCACCCTGTACAAGGGAGCAGACAGCCAAACACAGCAACAGCAAAACAAGGAAAAGGTAGCAGGTCACTGGGCGAAACATCATACTCGAAAAGCTTAAAATCCCTGTGTCCAGGGCATGTTTGGAGAATGGCCCTTTGGCTTTGTCACCCAAGGTATAAACACCCTGTCTCATGGGCTGGACACAAGAAAGCCACAGAGCCAGTCAAGGCTTGTAGGAATGGATCCTGGAGGACAAAAATAAGTTCAGAAAGCTGAAGGAGAAGCAAGGCCATCTGAGTTTATAGGCAGACCTTGTGAAAAGCAGCTCTGTACAGGAGCTCAGGGGGAAGGTAGTGCTCAGCACTCCCCTGCACCACAGCCAGGTTTCTTTCCTTTCTAGTCTCCTGTTCTTTGCTGATGCCTTTTCACGCCTTCAGGTGCAACACAAAAGTCCTGGATGCATTTTTTTTCCTCTTGGACTTCAACAGACTGATCTCTAAATCAAGACGGAAAAGTTTTGCTGGCATAGCCTAGAAGGAGTGTTATTACCTGAATTACAACTTCCATCTTCAGCCAGCAAACAAACCAGTGGTTAGGGAAGGAGCCTGCTGTAAGTCTACTGTAATCACCTCTGTGGATGGGAAGGGCTGTTCAGCTCTTGCTGGCCTCTGGTTAGTGGGGAAGGTGCCAGAAAGGCAGTCAAACCATAGAGAGATACTGACGGAAGATTTTATGCATTAGGCTCACAAAACAACACTTCTCTTCATATCGGAGTTAACTTAGAACTGTCCTACAGTCCCTTCAAGGGGGGAGAGAGGGTGGGAGAGGATGGAGGACTATCACTTTGCAGCCAGTTCAAAACAGCCTCCCAACAGCTTCTCTGCAGCTCAAAGCAAGAAGGGGATAAAGGCACTAAGTCTCCCCCGTGGCCTCCTGCTGCCTTCCCCAAGGAACAGGAGGAAGCTGGGTAGATCTCAAGACAGATCCATCCACATTGCTGTTTCTGCTCAAGCAGCATGCAAATATCTTCCACAATTCCATGGCCTGTACAGCCAGAACAACCTTCACCAGCCACAAAGACAATGCTGGGAGCACTGTCGTTTTTACCTTTCCTCAAAGCATCTCTTGAGCAGCCAGACTGGTCATCATTTATAATTTACAAAGCAAGGAGAAACATTAGACCCCACACTCTGGCTTTTTGTCCAGCATGGTTGGAGCCAGCCTGGACAGAAGCAGTCTGACAGGGAAGGGCAGCAGCAGATGGTCTGTCATGTTACGGCTTTTTCTGTGCACTGCACGCTATCCCAGAGCCAGGCAGAGCTGCAGGACTAGAGAGATAAGAAAGTCTAAGGAAAGTTGTGCCACAACATGCATCACATGCTACAACAATGCTGCACCGAGCTGGAGACATGAGCAGTGCTCAGCATGAGAAACTTGAGCAATGATCAGCAGAGTTGGGCATTTAAAGGTAAATTCACTATTTTAGCTTGTTCTCCTCCACACACACACACAAGCAAAAACACTTATTCTGATATTGCTGGTATCCCTCAGATCAGGACGCTTTAACTCTCGGAAAGATCCGTACTTCTGATGGAGTTTTGGTCACAGGGCTGGGCACTGCTGGGGAAAAGCCGCCTTCCCACTGAGGGCAAGTCTTAGTGCCTGAACTGCCCTGTCTGTAGGAAGGAGAAACCTCCTTGCTCCTGCACAGTGACAGCAAGGAGGGACAGTTTTGAGCAGTTAATGAAGAGCTTCAACCTCTCCTGGTAGAAGGGGTGAGGGGGAGCAGCAGCACTACCATTTCCCAAGCCTTCACACCCAGCAACACAGACCCTTTGCAGGGAAGGATCAGCATCATTCCACATGCTTACAGCCCCTTCTAAAGCCTAGCAAAGCATTAACAAAGAAAAGAAATTTTAAAAATTAAAAAAAAAGCATAAAAACACATTCTCCAAATGTGACAAGCTGGGTTCAAGAAAAACAGCACAAGTCAAACTGTGGGACCTGCCATGCCACCCTGGACGGCTGCAGGATGAGCGGAGACATTAAGCTCTGTGCTGCCAGCAGTTAAATGAGGCTCCCTTTGCCTTGATCATCCTAACCACTTTGTTATTTTGGTTTCTGTGGTCTGTAACATACTCACACACTGAAAAGCTCCCACCTGGCCACAAAGTCAAGGCAGCCCTGGCTGAAAAGCAATTAGAGATAGTTTTGTTCTTTCTTTGTGCACCAACAGCAGTGAATCACAGTTTGTCCAACTTGGAAATCAATTATAAACAGCAAGTTACTTCTGCAAATGTAAAACCAAACAGAGCCACCTCTGATATTTACAGCCAGTAGAGCAAGGCAAACAGATCGAGCCTTTAAGGGAGGCACGGAGGCCTGCCACTGGAAATCTGGCTTTAGTGAGTTGCTACAGTAATAATATAAACAGCAAGTGACTTGGAAAATGCCTTCAGCATTTGCATTGCTTAACTATTGCCAGCAAGTGGTGCTTCTGACATAGGTATAAAGTTCAAACCTAAAGTGCCGCTTGGAAAGTGCGTTTTGTAGGGGGGAAAAATTCATCTTAATTATCAAAGAAAAGGTAGAATCAACATTACTATCTTTGTAACAGTAAAAACACTACCCACAAACTAAAACCACTTTATGCAAGGTGCTGTACACAGCAAAAGCTGCTTGCAAGTAGAGAGCACCTCACCTTTGTGCTATCTGGGGCTTGGCTCCTTAGTTAGATTATTTTTCTCACCTTATCTTAAAAAAAAAAAAAAAGCACTATTTTGTTTTAACATTTATTGCCTTTACAACCTCCTTAAAAAAATAAGAAAAATAAAATCAAGCACTAATTCTTGAAGACAAAGAGACTTTGCAGGGGTCCGAAATAGCTTTGCTCTAGAAGACTTCGAGAGAGTTGCAGTCGTTATGCAAGTGAAACCAAGGAGGGGAGAAACTGATGTTGTGCCAATATCTATGGTAGGCCAAATTATACATTACGCATTGAAATTTAAAGTAAACTGCAGACTTTAAACATTCTCCCTCCCTTGGGGCTCAGGAAGTTGATTTCAGTGTGACAACAGCAAACATTAAAGCCATCCTTAATGCTGTTCTGTTCAGTCAACTCAGCCTCCCATGAACACAATTTCATGGATCCCAGGTCTTTCCTCAGGTATTTTATTGTCTGAGGCCCATAACAGATATTTACTGGGCTTAAACACAGCTAAAGGCATGCACACCCAGCTCAGCATGCTGGCAGAGTGGACAGCCAGCATTTTTGCAAGGTACAGAATAACAGTCTCTCTCCTGGGACCATCCAATTCAAACTACTACCCAGGCTATCTGAAAGGGGAAGAAAGTCATCTTCAAGACCCTACCTGTTTCAAGCAGGTGATATAATAAAAAGATGCAAAGGAATCTGGGTGGTACGGAGAAACAAAATAATTGTTTTAAATAAAAATAAATAAAAACTTTGAGTGTCATTTCACTAAGAAGAATAGACTGGGACAGTTCCAAGATGGAAAGGGATTGACTCCTAGCAGACCAATATTGCAAGTTTGGTGCTCTGGAACCCGTTTCCCTCTCTGTGCACCCTGTTTTTGCTTGCTGAAACTCCTGGACTATTCATCATGTTTGGGACTTTCCTGTTTCTCCAATCAGCCCACCCCATCTTCCCCCACATGGACACAGCACACCCGCAGCCCTCCCTCCACTGCAGAGTTGCTGCAGGAGATCCTAGGTGACCTTTACAAAACCTACAAGATGGGGTTGAGTGTGTCACAAAAACCAGCATATTCTTTGCCCCCAGATAGAAGCTCAGGAATTCCCGAATAAGGCGAGGGTTCTGCTTGCAGACTTACACACACTTTAAAACACAGCAGGTGTGGTGCTTCCAAGGACAAGGCATGTATTGTCCACTTTTGCCAACGCAGCATCCAGCCTGGATGATGAGTGACCATTACCAGCCTCATTTTGGAGGCTGCTTATGATTTTGGACCAAGCCCTTCCTCAGGGGCTGAGCACATCCCAACTCCTCTCTGTCCCAGACTGGCAAGACTGTAGGGAAAAGCAGTTATTATTGTGCCAACTAATACAGTCAGAAGAAAAAAAAAAATCACATTTTTGGATCATGAGCCCTTCTGAAAGCTCAGATCCACATGGCTAAAGGCTTGCCTTGTTTCTCAGCAATATCAGCTTGGCTAGCAGGAGACATTATTCTACCTTGCAAGTCTTACCTTGCTTCAGTCCTGAAACTAGCTGCAGCAATATCAGTGATTCACAGACAGCATCTTTCTACCTGTTAATCAATTTCTATCAGCTTCTACCCACCTTAATTCCAAATAACCCTTCCCTGAAGAATCAGCATGACTTGACAAATCACCAAAGCTGGGTCTCTCTGATAATAAACCCATTGCACTGTGTGAATCTGCTTTCTTTTAAGAGTAGTAGCATTCTACAGCATCTTAGCAGAGACCCCTATCCTCCCATATAAGACCCAGTAGCCCTTTCTTCCTCATAAAAAAAAAAAAGGCTTATTTATGAACGCATAAAATTTTGTGTCAGTCCTTTTGTGTTGTTCTCCAGGGGCACATGCAACTTCATTAAGTCTTCCTCCACTTTCAGCTCCTCCTAGCATTAGATTTCTCCCCAGACAGTTACAAAGAGGTGTAAACCCACAGTCACTCCACTGAAACCTATATGACTGCTCTGGATTTACACAGCTTCAGAGGAACTTCCACCTGCAGATATTCACTAAGAAAACACCAACTCATTTCTGCTGCTGTATCAACACACCAAACCTGAGGCGCATTGGGCATTCCCACATTTTCAGATGCAGATGCCAAAAGCCAAGTGCCCCTGTCCCAGTTTTGCTACAGTAGTATTTGTTCTCCACTCCTCACAAACTCTCCATCTGTTCACATCTGCCTTCGACTTCAAAGCAAGCTGGGGCTGTTCAAAATACCCGTGAACTAAGTTACTTATACGCATATCTACCCTGCTTTATCCCTTATATCCCATCCCTTTGGGCACTAAAACAGGAAGAAGAGTTTTGTTGCCATTCACCACTTAAAAACACATCAACTGGCAGCTCGGTGCTGCCAGATGCATGGCAAGTGCAAGCGCCCAGTCAGCTGCTGGCATGGACTGCTGCGCTGTCGTGCAGCCCCACTGATAAGACCCTGGGGAACCTGCAGACAACAGCAAAAAAACACTGCAACACTTTAAATTCTGGCAACTTCTTCTCCATAGGATGCACAAGGAAAACAAAGAGAGTAAGGACAACGCTTTCACTTCCCAGGGTGATAATACTTCAAGTATTTCAGTGCCAAGAAAATATTCCAGGGCAGAGAGAAAAGGAAGTTTTGCATAATCTCTAGCAAAACACTTGCTGCTTACACAGAGACATTTTACTCCCCACGCTTCAAAGATACACAAAAGCCCCCAAACACCCAACAAGCTCTGCAGAGCCCACCCTTTGCCAGCAACCCCAAAGCTCACCCTAAAGCAACTTGCATTATTTTTTTTCTTGTGGGTAGGGACTTCTTCTCTAGTCCCGTTGCAGCAGATTGCACCAGAGCTGGGCTCATACCCATGCTGCAAACTCTGGCAGCAGCACAACCCTTCCTCAGGACAATCTCCCCCCACACCCAGGGGTCAGAGAGCATCCCTGCACCACAGCACAGACTCACCACCAGGATCAGCGTCCCCAGGCACTCAGCCAGTGCTTGCCGCACTAATTTGTTTCTGATCCTCAGGTGTTCCTCAATAGTAGCAAGAACGTCCTTTTGCCTCCCCATCACAGCAGAAGTGCCTTTCGAGTGGTGTCAGAGAGAAAGCAGCAGCTGACAAAGCCTCAGCAACGTTTCTTCCCCAGTACGGCTGCCTTTGCTTATAAATAAGTTTGGCGATGCCTGACACACCTCCTGGGTAACCACACCCCTTCCACCCTCTCTTCAAACCCAACTTTTTTTTTTTCCCTCCCTTTCAGCATGAGGCAGAGAGGGTGATTTTCTTCCTTTTCTTTATTGCTCTCATAGGTGAGCAAAAGATTCAGGAGTTTCAGAATGAGAATTAAATGTGGCAAGGATGTCCTGCTCAAACCCTTGCTGTTTTCATCACTTACCACCTAAAACATGGGACCATATCTATCCCTCTCCAGCTTCATCTGGAGATCTAGAAGCCAAATGCATAGACTGAGCAGTCACTTAACCCATTTGTGTGATCATGGTAGCCTGCTTTCAGCTTTCTTTCATTCCCAAGGTCCTGCAGGATGGGAAAATGATGAGTGCTCCCTGCTGATTGAGAGCCGGCAAGTGTTTTTGTAGCAAAATCATGGCGCAGGAGGGTTTGATCCCCCACATCTGCACTGCAGGATGAGGACAAGGCGCCTCCTGACTCCAGCAATTGTCCAACTGAACTGGTATCACGAAGCAAGACCCAACCTCTCACCATGAAAATCTGCACCTGGGTGCACACTCTTGTGTTGTCGTTACCATCTGTCTCCCCCTCCCAGAGCTTTGGGAGAATTTTTACAGCCCAGTCCCTATGAAAGCTGTGAAGGCAAGCCATGAGCAATCTCCAGTGCAGAGTCAATCCCCACCACAGGACCTTGGCAAGGAGCCCACAGGCTCACCGAGCCTTGCAGGAACCAGCCCTTGCTGCCTTTTCATCCTCAGTAACAGCCTGTATCACCCTGAGCCGATTCTATGGGACAGCCTGAAAGCAAGCTGTCCCAGTCCGTACCATCTGGGGTGAGGGCTGCTAACAGGGCATGTGCTACTCATGGCATCTGGTTTCTGTTAAGTGAGTAGTAAAAATTCTCCAGGCTCCTTGACTCACCAGGGCTTGATGCAGCATGGCAGGGATGAATTTGCAGGACTGAAGGGGACCCCTTTCCTGGATTGGTTCCCCCACCGCCTCTGCAAAGCCACAGATGTCCAGCTTTTCCCCTTCCCCTTATTTAAACATCAACATTCCTGTTGGAAAAGCAGAGCTTTTTAGAGCAGTGGTGAATGGAGCTTTATTTTGTACAGAAATAAAAGTAGCCAGCCCAAGCAGCAGACTCAGGAATGTGATCAAGAAAGCAATAATGTGTGAGGAATCAAATGCAGGGAAACACTCGAGTCTAAACATAATTACAGGGACAGAAAACTTCCCTCGTTACCTTGTGCTCAGGCCCAGTCTGGTATCACCAGCATCAGTGGAGTCCTCTGAACTACAGCAACCACTCCATTGGACCCATACAGGCTTGCTGCAACTGGGGTTTGCAAACCATCACTCAGGACACCCATTTTAACTTTATCTCCATCTCTCTCTTCTTGCTGTGCATTACCCAGGCCATGGAAGATCCACAGCCACTCCTCTGCCTCACTTCCTTCTTCACTCCCCTCTCCTTCATACTTCAGTCTGTCCTTTTCACCCTGACTTTGTATCAAAGCCTTCACAACCAGAAACAAAGATGTGTTTGGGGTTTTTTCCCCTTTGGCAGTTCCTAAAGTAAGGTCTGGGGGCTGTTTTGCCATTTGTTAAACCACCAGTGTGCAGATGTTGTGTTCTGTGGTGCAGGTTTACTGAGATTTATTTAGACTGGGTCCTGGATCCCCTTCCTTCCCTGGTGGTGGGGACAGGGCCATCAGACCAGAAAGATGGGTGAGGAACAAGAGACATGGGGAGGTGTGATATTCTCAGGTCAGTGGGTACACTTCTGTCTGCAGCATCTGAACCCCTCTGGCTACAAGCTGAAGATACAGACATTTCTTCGCGACTGGTGAAGGGAGGGGAGATGTCTAGGCTCCCAGGCTGATGGTAGAAGATGGTGGTAACACCAGCATCAAAGCTAGTGCTTGGAAAAGTCTAGACAGACACAAGCCCATGGAGCCAGGGTGGGGTGGGTTCCCCGACACCGGCTCTGCGACTGACTCACTGACCCTGAGCAAATTCTTCACCTTTCCACACCTCAGCTTCTCCATCAGTAAACTGGAGAGGGTGACATCAGATTCCCTTCTCGGGGCGTTGTGAGGGTGAATCACCGCAAAGATCCAATGACTTCAAATGAGCAACAGGGACTTATGCAACTGCTTTCCTGACAGGCATGTTATTATCTAGGAAGGAGCTTGGGGAAGGGAGAGTGGTGCAATGCTAGACAAAGCAGATCTTTTCAGAAGCAATAACTAACCAAAGTGTGGATAAGGGCTGCAAGGCCCCAGTGCAAGAGCTTCTCTGTGCCAAGGCAGGAGTTACCCTGCCACACCATTCAGCTGGGCTTCAGGGACACATGATCTAAGCACAAAACAATTAAAGACATGTGTTAGCAGCAGTAAAGGGCATCTCCTGCAGTAACTGGTGCACAGGATACTGGTACCCATCCTGCCGGTTAGAAGAAGTCCATGGGTCAGTAGAAGTAAACAAGGAAGGATGTAGCAGTAAGACTTAATAAGGCAGGCCCTCAGAGCTGCTGGGCTCTCCTAGTGTTGGGTGGACACAATGAGATGGCCATGCCTTTAGCGTTGCTTTCCATGGACATTCAAAGGCTCAAAGAAAGGAAATTTCCAAAACTGTCAGAAAGACTCATGCCTGACCTCCTGGTAGCAGTGCCAAACCTACTGAAGCTCAAGCAAGGGACTTTTTTTGTCACTCAGAGCGTGAATAAAATGTCAGATGTCCAAGTGTCTGAAGAGAACTACGCCTGTCAATCTGTACAGTGTCAAAAAATGAAGGCATTGGAGGAGGGCAACACAACACTTTAATTTACTGAAACTCCTGGCTGTCCAGAGAAAACTCAAAGAGAAAAAAGAAGCTCAGCTCATCAGGAAAATCAGAGACAACATTTTTCTGTTGTGCTACTTCTATAAATCTCAGTCTTTTCTTCCAGCATCTTCTGGGACCAACAACTATGACACCTAGGAATAAACCAAGATTTGAACCCATGCCCTCTGACCCTGGTCCAACAGAGCACTTGTCTGTAATGTTTGTCACTTTCGTATTCCCTTCCTTTATCTCCCACAGAACCGTGCCACGTGCCACAAGAAACTCACTGTGCTTGTGCTGTTATTTCTAGACGAGATCCAAAACTAACACCCAGGTTCCAAGTTTGCTGTTTGCATTTCAGCCTTGCCGCTTAGCTTCCTCCCTCATCGCTCCACTCCAGGGGAAAGACACAGGTGAAATTTTAAAGGAAGAACCGATCCTTGGCTGCTCCCCTTTAGCTGTTTTCCTGCTGGCTCTAGTGACACAAAATAAACTCATGCTCATAAACTCCTTGGCTTCTGCAGGGTGCTAAATCAGCCTCCAGCAATGTAATTTTTCCTATTAAAAACCAAGTTTAACAAAGTAACCAGACTTTTTCTTATGCAGTTGAATGGATAAGCCTGGACGAATGGGTTCCACATCTTGTCCAAGCCAAACCG
Source organism: Falco biarmicus (assembly GCF_023638135.1). Lineage (NCBI taxonomy): Eukaryota > Metazoa > Chordata > Aves > Falconiformes > Falconidae > Falco > Falco biarmicus. The sequence goes on along the minus strand of NC_079311.1, from coordinate 76,508,245 downwards.
ATTCTCCCATCGCAGGATGGATTGTGCAATCTAACAAGGACAAAAGCATGAATCACACAAATCCATAGTGAGTCACTCATTGCACTGATGGCTGGGTCACCTGGTGCAAAAGCCGTTATTCCAAGGGAGGTCACTGGGTCAAAGCATGACAGGATCCATCCTTATGAAATCTCCCTTTGGAAGATACCTCTGACTATCTCCTTCCCATGATCTACTTGGCAGAGCAATATGGTGACATGTTCAGAAGATTTCATTAAAAATAAAATTATAGTTTGCCTAGCAAGGCAGGGTAGGAAGTGTGTGGGTAGGAGGTTTATAAGCTTTTCTAAACCATTCTACCTGGAGGCTTGAGCACAGTGATTTCAACATCCTGCCTTGAATCTCCAGATTTGCAGAACCAGGTCTTTATTTCATGATTAGCCCTCTATCTCAAGTTAGAAAAAATTAAAAACTCCTTCAGGAAACAGTGGTACTCTACACAGCTGAGGGTTGTTGATGGCGTCTGTGTTTGGAGAAACTTGCAGAGAAACTCCAGTCTGAATTTAGGTTCCTTGAACATTTAAGAGAAGCCTAGAAGCTGAAAAACCAGGCTTGGACTTGAATTACAGTATAGTAGTGGGAATAATATTTTAAAACCCTGAAAACAGCTCTTGATGAAGTCCACTGCTTAGGATCAAGTGGAGGAAAGGGTGACCCTGAGCTGAGTCTATACCTCATACCATTCATAAGTGTCTCATAGGGACAGATCCCATGGAGTTATTCTGAAGCATAGACCCACAGCCTGTTGCCCCTGGCGGTTCTTTGTCACGTCTGATTTCCTCCTCATCCTGAAGTGGGTCCCAATTTACAGGAATAAACGTTGTTCATCACATGCCATTCCTGTAAAGAAGCCATTTTCCTGTATAAGCAGTTGCATACCAGAACAACTACTGCACACTGGAAAAGCACCAATTGCTCCCAGAAGAAAGCTTTTTAATAACACATTTGAGAGGAAAGCTATTAAAAACAGCTCTCCTGAAATAGGGTTTTTGCAGGAGCTTCTCCCATAAACTGCTTTGTGTAGACAGTCATTCTTCTGGGAGCTGCAGAGCCAGTCCTGACTTGGAGACACTGCTGCTGCAGGGACACAGCAGGAGAGTTCAAAGACCCTGAAGGCAGAAGGTACAGAAATAAAGTTTCTTGGCCCAAAGTGTGAGTCAGAGACAATGACAAAACTTTCCCTGCCAGGTGAGGACGTGTCCAGGAATCGAAAGTGTGCCTGCTCTCCAACCTAACCACAGGTAGTCCCAGCACAGGTGATGCTGGGCACAGAAACAATCACTTTAAGAGTAAAAAACGCCTAGATGTCATTTTAGTTGTCTACTCCATGTGATCACTTTAGAAGCTTCTCTCTGTTGGCTATAAGGGAAGCCTAAAACAACTAGCCCAGATGGAGACAGCTACACATAGTCGGTGTAATCTACCCCCAGTCTCTAAGGAGGTGCAGACCTGCAAAATGCAAAGGTATTTGTACCATAGATGGGGTGAGTTATTTGCATTAGGAGCAAGGAAGTCTTAATACTGTTCCACAATTCACAGCAGGGGCTCTCTCTGCAATACCACATGAATTTCAGATCACCCATGCTCAAGAAAGTCCAACTGAAAGTGGAAGAAGTGCAAAGAAATATCAGAGGGATGAGCAGGTGAATGGAGTCCCTCTCCCTCCACTCCGGTATGGGCCCAAACTGCCAAAATAAGGTAATACGGCAAACACAAGGCCAAGTTGGGACATACCGCTGTCAATAAGTACATCAGGAAGCAAAAGAACTGTTTGTGTTGTCACAAGTGCAACTAGGGATGAACCAGTCATGGATAATTTTAGGTGGAGAGTAGAAACCATAAGAACATGGATGTTCTGCAGATATTTTCCAGTTCCAGGAGGATGTTTTCTTTTCCTAGGATCTGCAAAGGCAGAAATTATAGGAGGGTCAAATCTGAAAGGAGGCATGGAGTTTCCTGAAGTAATTAACTTTTTCCACAATTTCTGTGCCTTGACACAGTTCTGTACCCCCACGTCCTGCTTGCCCTCATATGGCCTGCACAAGGGAATTCCTACCAAACTTCACATGACCTCAGGGAAGAGAATTGGGCTCCTGAACTGTAAAATCCCCTTTGGAGAAAATTCTCTGCCTCTTATGTCTTCAGGGGTGTCAAAGGACTTCAACTACAAGTTCACCTGGATGCTCTGTAAATCCACCTCTGCAAATGCTCAGTGAGCTTGCCTACACTTGCTGCAAGTGAGAGCAGAGCCTGCTGTCCTCTTTGGGACATTCCTTCAGCTGATTTTAAATCAGTCTGAATCCTGGGGGAATTTCCATACTGGCTAATTCTATTTTTTTTTCCCTGGGTAGTTTAAGTATTAAACATAATCCTTAAGCAAACAGGCATTTAAGGAACTGCATTGTAATAGGCATTTCTGAGATTCCATAATGCAACAGGGATTTGGTGTGGACAAGCCACCTGAGACAAGTGCCGGCAGCTGTGGAGATAACAGGGCTGTAAACAGAAGGGTTGGGCTGTGCAGTGGATGCAACACCCAAAGTCTGAAGAGACATAAGCACCCACCTCCCAACTCACCAGTAGAGTCTCCCTCCCAAAGAGAGGGACAATGTCCTTTACCTGGCAGCTCCTGCACAGACATCAGCAGGCATGGGACATGAAGGTGGCTTTGGGCCATAGCTTTTCAACTGGTTCTGGAGGCTTCAATGAAGGCTTGATTTCATGGGTGAGGAAGAGCAAAGAATTTGAATGCCGTTGTGATAAGAGCCACTGTCTTCCCCTCCATCCCCTTGGATGGAGTTAACATTGGTTGACTGACCCTATGGTTGGCCTGGAGTATCCCAAGAGTAAAGAGTGAACATTTCCTTAGAAAAATGTCCTGACTTCTTTTTCTTAACCTGTCCAGAAGGAACAAAAGCAGGGATTTACACACTGAAAAGAACTAAGAAGAGTCAGTAACAGTAGATGTCAAAATAGGATGTAGGACATATTCAGAATTTCAGTCCTAAACTAAGAGGACTGAAATGGGACTACTCCTGTGCCCAGGAATACATCCATTAGTCCCTGTGTGTCAGCACAGGAAATCCAGGCCACAGTTTGCTTCATGACCCAAGGCATGGATGGTTTTTAACTTGAGAAACGCATTGTCACATCAAAGTGGTTTGTGGAAGCAGAGGGGAGGACACTGCAGGGTGTCCTCTCTCCAGGCAGGCAGCCCGACTCAGACCTCCCGAATCTCCCCGTACCCCTTACATCTGAGGGCAGGGCTGGGTGTCAAGAACAGCCAGCCCAGAAAGCCACAGGATCTGCTGCTTGCCCTGGCACAGGATGGGGGTCTGGGGCTCAGGAGCTGGCAGATGGAAACAGATGCTTTCCTATGAGTCACCACTGCATTTGTAGCCAGCATTGGCAGCAGCTCCCAGTTCCAGTTGCCTCCTCCTGCAGTCAGACACCCCTTTTCCCTTAGGCAAGGAAACCCCCAGCCCTGCTGGCTGCTAATGCCCGGGAGGACAGGATGAGGCGTGAAAGCTTCTGGAATGCAGACAGCATGGACCCGATTATCCTTGCAGCACCACATCTGGCTCCAGCCCTCTCAGCAAATCCCAGTAGTGCAGTCCCGTCCCTACCACAGCTCCTGTTCACTTCCAGATTGGAGAATAAGGAGCAACATGAAGGTAACAAGAGTAGCAGTGTGCCAGGGAGCTCAAAATCACAGAGAGGAGGAGAGACAGGCAGGAGTCCCAAGTCTTCCCATCACAGGCACTTTGCTGCACTGTGTCTTTTGAGGCATAGGAGCAGGGCGATGTTACCAAGGTACCAAAATGCCCATCCTGTAGCAAGGTATCTTGCCACACACCCTGCTTGGGAAACTGTTTCCCAGCAAAATGCATCAATGAAAGTCTGTTGTGTGGCTAGGGCTTCACAGGTGGGAGCTCTGGATCCTCTGATGACAGGCAGCATCTCTCCTGCTTTGCCTGTTAACATACACACCGATGTACCTATTCCTCAACTCCAGGCTGGGGGTATCAAACCCTCCAGTCCCTGTTGAAAGGTACAAGTGATGTGTCTTCGATGTCCACCCGTCTCCCGATCCCGCCACTCAGACATCACACCCACCCCTCCTGCCAGCACATCCTGCAGGAAGCCCACAGAGACCTGAATCAGACTTGAGTTGGGCAACTGGAGTCAGCAAATTGGATATCTATTACTGAAAGGCAAGATAAAATCACTTCTACTCATCCTGCTTGTGGCTTAGGGAGTACCTATTGCAGGCACCCAGCTGGGGCATCCGCTCAGCCTTGCAAAATCATTATGAAGAGGCACAACCCCTGCCTCCCCACATGTTCTCCCACCCCTCCCAAAATGAATATACTCAGCCGACAGAAATGATAATGCATGGAAGGAGGGAGTGGGGCTTGGCATGGCCATCACACTGCACATTCATCCCTCCACAGGGCACGCCAAGTCAGCAACAATGAGGGAACGGTGGAGGGGCAGAGTAAACCTGGTGCGATACCCCAGTGTGGACCACTGGGAAGGAATAAGACATGCCAGTCATTTGTGGGAGGGTTCCATAAGAGGTGTGCCAGCAAGACGTGGTCCTGGAGGCTGCCAAAGAAATAATGGGAAATCTGAAATCAAGGTTATTATTAACCTATATAGGAAACATCTTGCTTTGCTTCTCTGCAAGAGCAAAGCTGTGTGATTGGGTGAGGAGAGGCAGCAGCCTTCCTCAGGTGGGGTTTGCCATCCCAGCACTTCTGAGGTCCCTAAGAGGCAGGAGCTGTGCCATCTACAAACAGCAAGCAGCTTTGCAGCCCAAAGCAGAGCACCCTGCAGCTCTTCCGGTGAGCATCCCTGCTGCCCTGTGGACACAGCACCAAGGTACAAGGGTGGTGGCTGAGCTCAGCAGGCTTCTAAGCACAAGCTGTCTGGAGTCAGCTCACGTGGAAAGCCAGCAAACACTTCTGGGTTTTCAGCCAAGGGCCATGGGCTCTGAGCAGCCCACAAGGATCCAGACCCAGGGCATATAAGAGAACAAAGGTGTAGCAGAGGGAATTGCCTTGGTGGTGGTGGGACCTGCTTTTAGGACAGCAGCTCTTTGCTACTGTGTAATATTGCTCCCAGGAACGACCACAGCAGCCCATGCGCTCCTTCAGACACTTTGTTATCTTCAGTCAAGAAACAAGAGGTCTGCAGCAGTGTGTACCCATGTACAACCCATGCAGCCCGTGCTGGAAAGGCGAGGTACCCCTCAGACTGGACGTAACTTTCAGAAAGCCATCAGGTGAGGGATAACTGTACTAGAGGTGGCAGCAAGCCTTTATACCAGCAGTGTCCCAGGAGGGAGGTGCGGACATACACTCAGGCTAAACAACCTGGTGGATTACTTCAAGTTGGACCACAGCAAGCCCTGCCAAGAGCAGCTCAGGAACAGGGGTCAGCTGCTATTAGGTCTTCATGAGGCCCTACATCTAGAAAAGAATTAATTTTTGCTCACTGAAACATAGTTTCGTCAGAGGCCAGGGAGGAACACCATGCCCTTGACACAGCCTATTCTGTTCATTACCATTCACTGTAAGGTGCTTCAGAGACATTTCTGGAATGTGCAGTGCCCTGGAGATGACTCTGGGCCATGAAACTCTAAACCAGCTTGTGGACCTCCATGTCCTTATCTGTCATTATTACCTCCAGCTGCTGGAGCTGTTGAACTCAGGTTGCTGCTCTGTCTTTCATCACTATTGTTTTTGCCACTTGGTAAACAGGCAATTTTCCATCCTTGTGGCCAGGACAATGCATAATTCAATGGATGTGCTCCAAACCAACACCTTAAGGTTGTTATTAACTTATATAATAAGAAATGCTGGGCTAAATCCTCCATGTATGTAAACTGGTGTGTCTTTGGCTTTCAACAGTCCAGAATTTGCCCCCTAAAACTTGGTTGCCCTGGGTCCTGTGATGCTCTTCTGCTTGTGCTCTGTGCCATCGGCCTGTGAGTAACACTACAAGTGATTTAAGCCATGTTTGGGCTCTGCCCTAGCATGTGTAAGAGCCCTGGTCACTACCTGGGATTATACTTCAGCTATTGCCTCCTTTCGTGGGAAAGAAGATGGAAGAAAGCAGAGACACTATGTATATACCAAAGCTGAGTTTCACTGACTACAGACTTTAGCTGCAATGAATTTCAAAGAGCCCTGCTCAGGAGTCTGATGGACATAAGATGCAATTCTTAGTGTTGGGATTTCCAACAAGGATGATGTTCTGGTTCTGCATCCGCACCCCCACCAGGACTGCCAATGCCATCAGCATGTAATTGCAAGAGTTGGACAGCCAGTACAGAGCCACTGTGACCTGTCTGGCCACCTGGACCAGCTTTGAAAAGGTCATGGCAATGAAAAGGTTCTCACTGCAATGGCTGACATCCTCCCTGGCATTGCTTTTGTAGATATCCACTAGTTAGAGGCCTACTGGAGAGCGCAGAGAGGAGGGGAAGGGAACCTTGCATGACAGCAGATCGACAAAACAGGAGAATCTGCACCCAGCCCTGACAGTACAGGGCTGTGGGGCTTCAGGTGGTTTTGCTTTTGCTTTTTTGAAAGATGTTACAAAGTTATAGATGGTGAAGACAGCACCAGGAAGTTCACCCAAGGGCTAAAGCAAATACCCTGTGCAGGGAGAAGCTGAGAGTTCAGCATGTTCAGCCTTTCAGGGAGAAGATGGAGAGGCAACTTGATTACAGGGTACAAATATCACTGTGGGAAGAAAAATTCAAGGTCTTTAATTTCCAGGAGAAAGGCACGTCAAGCCAAACTTCCTTTAGCCTTAAGCCAGACAAATACAAATGAGAAGCCCAGGCACAGGGATTCACACTTCCCCAGAGCAGTGCTGGCTATCCTCAGGCAAGTGAACTGGTGGGCTTGGCATGGGGGTGTCCCATGTGGGAGAGGAAAGGTGCCAGTGCAAAGAGCTAGAAGGTTTTCCTCGCTGCTCATTGACAGTGAGTGCTGCTGCTCCAGAACATGCTCCATCATGTCCCCCTTGGAAAAGAGCATACACTTCAGTGAAAAGAGACGTGAGCAGAAGTGATTTGCTAGCCTGAGGCTCAGCTGAGCTGAGCCTGTGCTGCACTAGTCATGTTGTGTGGCATCCCTGAGCTCCAGGGATCTGGAGCCAAGCCAGAATAATTAATTGTGCAACACCTTTATGACTGGGAAACCTGCCTCCCCTCCCTTATATAATGGCAGTGCCTGGGGGCGAGTCGTCTCTTGCTGACTACAGAGTTGCATGGCATGGAGCAGCCTCCCGCGCCAGGGAATGGCACTGCCCCAGCACAGGGCACGGACAACCCGCGGTCCCCCTGTGTGAAGGACTGGATGCATTTGCAGGGCCATGGACTGAAATGAAAGACACTTCTCTGCTGCCACAAGGGGATGAGAATTGTGCTCAAACACCCTGTCCAAGCCCAAAACAAGAATTTCAAGCAACCCAGCAGGTCTAGCTGATTTTTCTCCTTATCCCTGCCGTTGCCGGCTCCTACAGTCATCTTCCACTTATCCTCCCTTCCCCCTTCATGCCACTTGTGTGCCATAGGACACAGCACAACTGCCCACACCAGGAGGATGCAGCCACACAAACACACCCCCACGCACTCCCCGAGGCACCGTCGGTGCCCAGTGCCAGCACGCACGCACCCAGCACATGCATCGCACCAGGCGCTGCCCTCCTCCTCCACTGCCTGGGCACACACATGGCAGGGCTACTAGTCCCCCTGCCCTCAGCGGGCAGGTGTAGGGCAGGAGCAATGCCTAGGGCAGGGAGAGGTGGGTGTCCTGCCCGTGACGGCAGGAGCCAAGCTATGCCTGCACCACCAGGTGGGAGAGGGGTACATTGGGCGCTCACTGCCACGGACAGCAGACGGACCTGTTGCAGAACGAGCACTCTTGGGCAAAGGGGCTTGGGGTGTTTTTGCCTGTGTGGCCCAAACCTCTGCCTGCACAAGCGCTTCTGCTGTGCCTTATTGGCACAGCTCCCTGCGCAGCCTGTTGCTCTGCTCCCGAGCTTGCCCATAGCATTGCCAAACAGGCACTGCTGGGGGTTGAACGTTTTCTGCCTTGTTTGTTTGCCTCAAGCATATATATACACCTCCCTCTGCCAAGGCAATTTCAAGCACTTCCAGAAGTGGGCTAGTAACAAAACTATGCTTTTGTCCATCTTAAAATCATAATTGTAAAAAACCTGATGAACCTGCCTTGGATCTGAGATTTGAGATATGATTGGGAAGCAGAGGTGTAGGTAAGTGTTTCTGCCCACTGGTGAAAATCCACCCCAGAGTGGTCCAGGTGCAGCTCAGGTGACCTCAGCAGAGACTTGGCACATTTTTTCTGACAAGACTCCCCTGAAATTTTGAAATTCATCCACTTCTTTTCTGAAAATTTCTGCAGTTCCTAGGGAGGACACTCACCACACCATCCCCACAGAGGAAATGGATCTGTTCCCTCAGGCTGGTGGCTCCTGATGGCCCTGCAGTGGAAGATGGGCACCAGTGATGAAAACCAGGGACTGACAACCTTCCTTGACCATGCTCTTCTCCATGAGATAGAGTCTAGGAGGGAGGAGGATTATCTGAGAGGTAACAAACCCAGATTGGGGTGGAGGAGCAGTACACCATGAAATGAATACTAGTGACAACAAAACTGGAAAGCTGGAGGGAAGCTCTGGGATTTAGAGAGGGAGACAAGGTGAGGAGGTGGAAAAGAAAGGGATAGGAATTGGGATGGGGTTTGGGATGTGATGCCAGGGAAAGCCTTTCTTGGAAAGACCACCTCATGGTTCCCCGGAGAGAAACCAAGAGACACAAGAAGGTGGTGGGACTCAGAGGTGTCTGGACCAAGTGACAGGGACTGCCAAGCTATGGCACACATGGGAAGGGACAGGAAGCAGATGAGAGAGCTACGGAGACCTGGCATCAGGGACACAGTGTCTTCAACAGGGGCCAGGGAGAAGGCATGCATGTAGCTGATAAGGGGTTAGGGAGAAGCATCAGAGGGACTGTGACCAGCAAGTTGTGCTCAGAAGCATTTTAAACCAAGAGTTTAAACTGGGAGTTGAGACTTGAGACTCAGCAGATAAAGGGTCTGACGTTAAGAGAGAGGGTGTTGTCTCTGCAGAAAGGCAGTGAAGAAATGAACAGGCAGTAATTTAGTGCTCAAGAGGCTGAGAGCCTTGAACTGGGCAGGGGGACATGGAGGAGAGCAAAAAGACTGGGACAGACAGGAGATGCTCCAAAAAGGAATGAATCCAGGGAAATAAGCATGTATCAACAGTGACAGACTCTGCTGCTGAGTCCCAAGAGAACCATGAGTCTCACCACATCCTGTGCTGACAGCAAATACTCATTAAGACCTTCAGGAAAAACATGTTTCAGCCCCACTACATAAAGAGACAAGAGCCTCTCAACAACAAGTTGTCCTGGGCTCCCTCTACTCCAGTGGAAGGGGAGGTGGTGCAATGAATCGCGAGAACTAAAACTTGGGTTTTGGTCAGTTGCATGAGTTTTTTAACCACAGAGAACTGCTCCATATGCATGCATTACAAGTTTGTTAAGGCTTTAAAGTCCAGCCCTCCATTAAGAAGACCCAGCCTGAAGTTCACCCACACAGCCTCAGTTTGAAAAAAAACTCTCTGAGTTTACATATGAAGGTACAGTCCCCACTATATCTGCCTGCTTTGGGGTGAGCAACAGGCAGTGCTCAACTGATGAACAGCTCTTACATCTTCTGTTTTCCTCTTGCTGCTCCTCACTTGTCTTCAAACAGCTCAACTCTGCTTCAAAGGACCATCATGACCTTGGCTTTCCCAGGTCAGTCATCACCGTCCAGTTGGAGCAGTTCATTCAGGTCCCTTCACTCCTTGGGATGGGTGCATGGGAGGGTGGAATTACCTCCTGTTCAGATGAGCACAGAATAAAATCTTCTAGGTCCCCCATTTGATGCTCCCCAGGTCCATTGTATCAGAGGACCCAGTGCCATACATTCAAACTCAACTCACATTGACATCCAGCATTGTACACTGACAGTGAGACCATTAACATAAAGAGCTGTCAGTTCAACCCTCTTGGAGAAGGTCAATCACATAAATCACTGGTGAGCAGTTGGAGAAGACAGAGCCTGCCCATAGCAGGTAGGTTCCCTGGTGTACTCCTCTCTAGCTGAGATCACCAAGATGTTCAGGAGCTTCTGGAGGAGAAAGCAGATCTACCCCATTCTTGTGTACACTCAGCTACAAAGTGTGGGAACACTCAGCTGTCCCTGATCTTCTCACACCACTGTCATGCAGACCTTCTCTAAATGGTAAAGACGTATACCCAAGCAAGTAACGAAGTCCCATCAGTTGACATTAAAGGAAACAGGTCAACGACTGACAGTCTTGGGGTTCAGTGTCTGACTTGTTATTTTTAAATCCTCCTGGTGATACTGATATTGATAGAGCCAACACTAGAGTGAGGAGGACACTGGAGGGGAGACTCAGTATGCAATGAGCCTTAGGGATGATAGCAGGCTCTGAGAGCTCCGAGAGGAACAGTAGGTCCTGCAGTGACTCGGTTCCTAGTGCACAGGTCTAGCATCAGCAGGCAGATAGAGATCTTTTTTCCAAAGCTCCAAAATCACTTGAGCACAGAAGGGGGGGGCAAATACAGGAACTGGGTCCAACAAAGTGCTTAGCCTTCTCACCCAGAGAACTTCAAAGACTTTTCAGAGGGTGCTCACATTGCCTTACTCAGTGTCTCAGATAGGACTATATCCCTAGAGAAAGAGACCTGGATGTTGTGAAACATGTGCTGGACACGCACTGACCACAGAGGCCATTAAGTTGGACACCTGGGAAACAATTAAAATTATAGCAAACTAGGTGTCTCTGAGGCACCCTGAGGTACCTAAACTAACTGGCAGATCTGACATGGGGCCTTCAGCAGAGCCTTGTCCTTCCAAACAGCAGCCAGAGGTTAGAAAAGATGTCCAGGTCATCTCAAAGAGCCCTGAACATCTACCTTTAGGCAACTGAATCAAGCCTCAGATGTGAGACATTGGTGTGCATTTGTAAATCACATACAATGTCTAGACACATCTTCCTTTTACCTATTCTTTGATCTATATCTGGTCTTTCAGCTGGCCACATTGCACTTCTGCAAGGACTTTGACTCCTAAGTCATTTGGATGGTTTGGCAAATGTTATCTTCGGGCAACTGAAAAAAATATCTTTAAGGTATCAGGCAAGATCCAGCCAAGGTATAGACTCACCCCATGTTTTGGCTCTGTTAGATGCCCGTCTCACCCGTTGCACTGCAGTCTTAATGATTTGCAAAGTATCAAACAGCAGCAAAAGTAAGAGGAGCCAAGGCAGTGGACGGGCACAACCTGGCAGGAATTGTGATCTCAGTTAACCCCATGGGGCTCTGTCCTGAGCACCAGGGACAGGACTTTGCCCCCCAGATTTTAGACCCAACTTCACCTTTGGTGTCTTCAAAATGGGGCTGGAGCAGGTTTTGAGAAGTACCAAGGCACTGCAAAGCCATCTGACAGGGGTCTGACCCTGGTACTCCTTTCTGCCTCAGTTTTCCCTCCTGCACAATAAAACCTTATCTACCTCATGTGGGCTATGCAATGACGACTAATTAATGTTAATTAAGTGCTTTCAGATCATCCAATTCAAGTAGCTAAAATATTGCAAAATATTAATTACTGTTTACGGATTATCATGAAGCCAATAGCAAAAGTAGCTGCTTATCTGCCTCAGCCATGACTCAGAAAGAGGATGATAGCTGATAAACATAGAGGTGTAGAGTCCAGATAATCCTGTACAGTGAAACGTGTGTGTGTGTGTGTGTGTGTGTGTGTGTGTGTGTGTGTGTGCGCGCACATGCAAAGACACCTGACACAGCAGGGCCAAGGCCAAACCATGCAAATTGAATGTCCATGGAGATACGTAACAACCCATCTTGCCAAACATCCAGTTGTGAAAACGGATGTCTAGCAATGATTCACATGTTGGAAAATAATGTTCATGAAAAAGACCGTGTGTCACAGAGAATTAGAATAGTCAAAGCTGTAATAAATTACTGTGAATGACTAAAAAGTTGTTGTAAGCGAAGTCTGTTCTCACAGTGTGCCTGAAAACCTCATTGTGAAAGATAACAAACCATATGTTGAGGGGCAGGAGAGAAAGAGGCAGGGAGAACAAGATCCAGGAACAGAGAACTTGGCAGACAGACTGAGAGGAAGCCAAGCTTAATGTTTTGTCATATTTTGTCAGATTTTTGCTGGATGATAGAAATTACTTTTGGGTTGGACTTTGAACCAGCTGGTAGTCAAAGGATCTGAGCAGGGTGGGTATTCCACAAACAAGGACCACATAGGTGATATCCTGTGATTGATAGCTGTTTAGGGCTGAACGTGTTGGTGGAGCAGAAGAGATTGGCTGTGCTGGAAAAGAGACCAGGCAAACGCTGGTAGGCAGATTTAGGAAGGACCCCAAAGAGGGATGAGGGGCACTGAGCTTGATGCAGCTTGTTGAGGCCTCAGAGGCAGGGTAAAGGGCTCACACTGCTGGACCAAGAACAGCTGTGCTTTGCAATGACCACTGGGGAAAGGAGGATGAGAAAACGTGGAAGAACATAAGAGTTTTGGGGAAAAAGGTGGACTGGGCCCTAGAGATTCATGGAGGACAGCAGAAGTTGGGTTTGGGAAATCCATGCCATGGACAATAAAGAGCTTTAAATTACAAAGGTTTTCAGGCATTTAGAAATGCCTCCAAATTACCATCTGACCTCAGAGGACCTACCAAATCCTTTAGGCATTCTAGCATCCGTAAACACCTTAAATTGCAACCTAACATTTACACTGACATGTAAATTTATCTTCCCTGTGAAAAAGTGACCAGGAAGCCTATGGCTGTGGTTCCTGCTTGGCTGCTTGCAGAGCGCCAGATGCCTCTGAGCCACGGTGACTTTCTCTGCAGACTGGTTCAGAGCCAGGTGCACATACCATCAGTAGCCCCAGCAGCTCTCCTACTCACACACCCAGGTTAATACACACAGGGAAGCTGGATAAACTTTCTTAAATAGGTCCTCAGGAGAACAAGAATGGTTCTGACCTACAAAAGCAGGATCCACAAGTCCAAGACCATTTGCTTACAGGGGTCTTCAGTTAATATAAGGGACTACAATGTACTAGTCCAAGGGAGTTACACAAGCTGGTGCTACTCAGCAAGGTGAAAGACGGGGCAGCTGATGTGCCTTGAAATCAGATGCAGAGCAGGACTGTGCGCAAGTCAATGGCAACAGCTCTCTTCACACCAAGAAGTATTAGCAGGACCCAGCTTACGGCCAGGGGCCCATGGGGCCCTCGAGCTGTTTCCTCTCTTCCATCCAGAACCCAAAACCAATCAAGCCTAACCTAAAAAGTGCAGTGACACAACATGCTCCACACACTACAGACCAAAGCCAGAGGACAGAGCCCATTTGTTGCAGTCTGGAAATGGTGACACAGCTTTCAGTGCGCACCCTCTCTGAGCAGCCCTGTATTTCAATCCACTGTTCACCATGGTAGAGAATCAATGTCAAAGCAACCATCAAACTTTTTTTTTTTTTTTCGTCCTGCTTTGTGACTTCTGCCTAACTCCCCAGGAGACATGTACAAGCAATCAAGCATCAGAAAATCACTGCTGTCCTCTGAGACACAGTGGCATAATGATGTCTCCTCTCCAATCCTGGCATCAAGATCCAGCTTCTGATTCTATCCCCACCTCAAAGAGGTCTAGCCTAAGGAAACATACTTAAGCTTCAGGGTGTCTCTGAGATATCATCAGTCTGAAAGGCCCCAGTCTGATGGGGAACTCTCTTTCTTATATTGCAGATGAAAGTTCAGAAGAGTCAGCATAATTAGCCTTTTGTCTGACACCTGAGCCACCACACTGACAACTTTTGAGTCTCTTGTGCCCATTATCTTCTTCATAAATTGGTCCTCAGTGACTCCTGGCTATGGCAGAGTCAGTTTGTGCAGCCTGAACATCACAGAAGCTCAGTGACATCTTCTGCTGGTGGCTGTGGTGCTTTCAGGAGCACTGTTTGCTCTTGGTTGCAACACTGCTTTTAGGAGCAATATTCTTCCTTATTACTGTCCATCACCCCCTTGAGATCCTGCTGAGTGTCTTGTACTTTCAGGATCCCACTGTACATTTGGGGTGAGCTCAACCATTCAGAGACAACAAGTTAAATATGGACCGATTTTTCAGGGATATTATTCTACAACAGCTACAGCCCTTTCTGTTCCTACCCCTCAGGCTCCTGGAACCACATATTTCCAAAACATGCCAAAGAACCAACTTTTAAAGCCTTGGCCAGCTGTGTGTGGGCCCAGATCTGCAAAACTGACTAACATTTATTGAGTTGCCTTCTTACAAAAAACAGCTACTTACCTTCATGTTGAGTGCTTTGACCAGCTTTGAATGAAAATCTAGGTCTTAACAAGCAGAACTTATTCTTACAGCCTCTTGTCAAATCTGTTTTGGAGCCATGAATAAATCTGGGTCACGTCCACGTTATAACACTAGCTTAATCATAAAATCTAAGCCAAGAATTTTAATGGCTTCAGTATAAAAATAGGACTATGCTGTGCTAAACGAAAATAAATGGATTAAAAGGTAGATGTTGTGCCCTACTTTAGCTCTGGAGTCTGAATCGCTTCTGTCTCTTCTGCCTGGAGGTCCTAAGAGGAGACATACCAGTGGCCATAAAGACTCCTGACTCCAGGGTGTGGAACTTGACATTATGGCAGGGATCATTAAAGAGAGGACTTGCCTGACCCACCGATGAATGCAGAGTCAAAAAGTAAATCCAATCTGTCTCCAACTATCCAACAAGAAGCAAAAATAAATAAATGATGAGTCACAACATCTTCCTGTTTATGCATCTTAAGCTAAGAGGAGGTAGATTTCCATTCAAGTAACTCCACCCCACCTGCACCTATTCTTATTTGTCCTGGCTCCCACACTCACTACTTAGACACTCACACCCTCTGCAGCATTGTATTTCCTCCCCCATTTCCACATTTGCTGAACAGTGACCTCTCTTCACTGCAAAAAAGCTAAGCCCCTTAACTGTCCTTGCAAGGGGACCCCACCAGAAACAAGGTCTCACCAGTACTACAGATACAGTCCTAACAGGGGACCTACCTCTAAGCTTTCTGTGTTCCCCAACACAGATATGCTTATAAGGGCAGACCAGACCTAGCCACATTTTATCAAATGACATCTGCAAATCTTCCTAGACCCTTGGATACGTTGGGATCATGCAAACATCTGAACTACTCATGAGACAGATCTGTACTCTAGCTGGGTTTCCTAACACAGGGAAAGTTGTGAGGTAAATGCATGCCAAGATGAGGAAAGCAGAAGAAAGGAAGTAAAAGTGGCCTTGTGAAGGTGAGGGCACTTAATCGTCATTTTCCACCATCTATCAGATCCCATAACTTCCTCCTTGATAAGATTCCTGCTGGTTCTGACCAACAGCTTCTCACTGAAGATGTTACTGTGCCAAAAAGGGACAGGACTGACAACTGCCCTCAGGGTGTCAGGTAGAAACCCTCCCCTGTGTTCTGCAGGTTGGGGGAGGCAACAGCAGAAAAAAGGCAAGGTGGACTTTGGTTTTCTCCATATATTCCTCAGCTCAAACTGAACTGTCCTCCACTAGCCTTCCCACGGCACTTGAACTATTGGATCCTGTGTGGCAGTAGCAGAATAAGGACAGTGGGCTCCAAAGAGGAGGTTTCAAACAGGGATAATGAGTTTCAAAAAAAGAGTAGTTGGCAAACTTGAGGAATTGACCTTAAGGGAAAAAAAACCTAAATCAATAATGTAAGTGCAAGAGAGCCTGTGTGCTACCAAAAGGCATTATGAACCTGTTCACTCATCACACGAGATCAATTAGTGCATCAGAAGGCATTACTGCAAATAAACTGATGTTTATTGATAACTGACTATATGCAAAGGACTAGCCCATTGCAAATGCGATAAAAACGGTTTGCTTAACTCAGCCGTGAGGATGTTTAAACTAACCCGTGTAATTTCACAACCAGGAGAGGCTCAAACAGAAGGAGAGAGTCAGTTACTATGTTTCATCTGACAGGTAATAATTTCTTATGATGTGTTGACTCAATTCTCTTGCAATCACATGAACATGCTCTTAATTAAGCACACAAAGGCAATCTGTCCTGATGAGCAGGGGAGAGAGGAAGTACAGTGGCAGCATCAGACACCAGTTGGTGACCCAGGAATCAGAAAGGAGTTGTACAACAAAAGGAAATGCTGTCATATGGGTAACAATAAGCATCATGGAAAGGCCCAGGCAGGCAAGGATAAGTTGAGATAGGCTGAAGAACCTGCAGGGGTTAGAAGCTAGTGAGATATATAAGGCGCTTTATAGAAGAGGATCTTGAATTACATTGGAAGTGGAAGATGAAAAAATGCAGACCTGCTATTTACAGGATAAGAGAACACACAGCAAGCGACCAAGAGAAAGCTGGTACGTCCTGTGCCGCGCATCAGATCTAGAAAAAGGTTAACTGGGACAAGCTACAAGCAATAGAAAGGGTTAATAAGGGGTGGGAGAACAGTCCATAATAGGAAAAACCCAGGTTGAAGCCCAATGGGCAGAGTTTAATAAACCAGGGGTACTTAGGGAAGCAGCTCAGACCCATTAGTCATTATCTCCAAGATCTCTTGGTGTTCCCATAGGACTGGTGCAGAGTGAACACAATATCTGTCTTTAAAAAGCAGGTGCAGGAGGACACTGTGAACCCCAGCTCAGTCAAGCCACCTTCTGTACCCGGAAAGTTCCCCGCCTGCCCTATTAACTGATCCATTTATAAGTGCTGGGAACGTAATGAGGTGATAGGTGCAGCCGAGATGGGTTTGTTGAGGAGAAACCACGTCAAATCAAAACAGTTTCCTGGCAGATTACCTTGTGGTGTGGGAGGAATTGGGAGATGAGATGCAGGCACTGTCCTGCATGAAATCCTAATACAAAATCAACACATTGCAGCTGCAGTTACGGTCAAAAAACTTCTGTACTCAGAAACTTTTTTGTGCAAAGCATGCTTTCAAATACAGGAAGGTCTCAAAAGGAAGTTCAGAGGGGCCTGCTTTGGACATCCTTTTGGTCTGTATTTTTACTTATTCCCAGGCAGACAAAAAGGAAGCTTACAAGTGAATCTGGGGTGGTTTTGGAGAACAGGCTGGAGTAGAATACAGATGACTTTATCAAATTAAACTATAAGGCTGTAGTGTCCAGGCAAAAAAAGAATTGCTGTTGTGTGGGTGGTAAGGACAGAAGAGCCAGAACAGGAGCATGGGAAGTAATTATTTTGCTTCTTCCAGTGCTGATGGAGTTGGAGTTGGAGTTTGGTTTCTCAACTGCAAGGCACTGTGCCTCTGAAACAGCAGACAAGCCAGAGGGCATCAGGACAGATCAGCAAGAAGGGGTGGAGGTCTCACATGGAGGGGTTTGGTGTGAGTTGCAACCTACCTGGAGCACAGCTGCCAGAAGCTGAGCATGAAGACCACAAGCATTGCACGTGGCAGGGACATGCAGGCAGGATAGGGGGACCCA
Source organism: Falco biarmicus (assembly GCF_023638135.1). Taxonomy (NCBI): domain Eukaryota; kingdom Metazoa; phylum Chordata; class Aves; order Falconiformes; family Falconidae; genus Falco; species Falco biarmicus. Next base: position 76,490,544 of record NC_079311.1, on the reverse strand, counting down.
TGTAAGCTTGGGAAAATGTGGGTTCTGCAGGCACCACTGGGGTGCTGGCACTAGTATTTGTGGTCTCCCAGCTCCAGCACGGGCTGGTATTGTTGACCCCTTTTCAAAAGCCCTCCCCAAGGCTTCATGCCGCGGTAGTTGCATTCACTTGGGGCTTTGCAAGTTGCTGCTGAGTTTAGGGGAGAACAGCACTGTGTGTGCAAGGGGTTTGCAGGGGAGAGACATCACCTTTGCCCACACAGATGTGGACTTGATGATTTCCACCAGTCAGTACCCGTTTATAGCACAGACCTTTCTCCCAGTGCTTGGTCAGAATAAACCCAAGGGTGTGAGGCCCTGGCTGGGAACCAGAAAGGTGCACATGTTCAGCAGCAGGCATCTAGTGGGAGCTGATGGAAATCCCACAAGAGCAAGGCAAGCAGGGTAAAGGGAAGAAGCAAGTAATTGCTGTCAGCCCATCAGTCCAATTCCCTGACCAATGCCCCAGGTGACACAATGCAGGTGTTTCAGCAAGGAGAGATGAAAGCAGCACCCTTCTGCTCAAGTTCCCCCAGAGTCCCCATCCCTCTTGCCACCCTCAGTTCTGCTGCCAGACTCAGCCCAGCTGGTGCCCAGGGCCAGCCTGCCTCCATGCACCCACCCCCTCCCCAGCACAGCATCACCTCACCTTGTCCTCAGCCACTCCGCACCAAAGGGACCCGGCCAACTCATGACACACGAGCATGATTCAACAGCAGCTGGGAGAAAGAGAAGTCAGGTTTTACTTTCAGGGTTTTTTTGTTGGTTTTTTTTTTACTGCCATTCCCTCCCCCGGGGGAGGCCTCCACAGTTGGTGTTGAGTACAATAAGCCAGGACCATCAAGCAAGATTCACATCTTCACAGGGCTGAACGACATTTTCCCAGGCCAGGGATGCTCACCAGTCACATCAGGCTGCTGCTGTAATAGTTTGAAGGGGTTCAGGAAGGAGACCTACCCGAAGGTGGGCATGCACCCAAGGAATAGGTTTATATCGACATTGAGGGACAAGTCTAGTGTCATTTGTCCCCATCTTAAGCCGCATGAGTCACACACCCTTATCCATTTATTTTAAGCAGCTTGCACCCAAACTGCTCCCCCACGCCCCTCATTGCTGCAGCAGAGTCCTTCGGGGATGGGTCCATCTTTCAGAAAAAAAAACCTCAGCCACAACAGGCCACTCAGCTCAAAGCCACACGGTTTGCTGTGCCCCCACTTACGAGGTGAAAGAAGTTACCACCTAACATCAACTACCCCCCAGTCTTCCCCCAGACTGCAGGCAGAACACATGGGACACCCTTTACCATCAGCTCCACAGCTCCCTGCTCCCGAGTTTGGACCCTTCTTCCTCATGTAGTCTAAAAGCAAACGGCTTTGATCATTAACCTGGAAGGGAAAATTCATTCCTACCTACCCAGCTAGCATGGCTGCTGGATTTTCTCTCAGGTAATGAACTAATAAGGCCCACCTCCAACTTTTTTCCCTTTCTCCATGCTCAGTCCAACATCTCTGTCCATGTACTGCACAGGGACAGGACTTAGTGCTGCCAGTCCCAATGTCCCCAGCAAGCTGCTTAATGGAAAGACCCATACCTCAACTCCTCCTGTAGAGAGACTCCTCCACTGCTCATGCTTTCCAGGGCAGCCACAGCACCTTGTCTCCAGCTCAGTCCGACAATGAGTGGCTCAATGATGTTCCCTGAGACCTCCCACCTCTGCAGCATTGGGTCCACCAGGACCTGGCACTCCCTGGGTCTCTGGTAGTAAGATCTGCCCTTGCTGAGCCTCTTGAGATGAACTTTGCCTAGCTCAGAGGTGTGTGCAAACCCGGGCACTGCTGGAAGAAGGTTAAAAGCCCAGTTGTTGCATACTGGTGGGGTATTTCGGAAACCATGAGGAATTCAAGCTACTTTGTACCAGGGTGGACAAGGAAACCCAGACAACCACAGGCAGCTTCCCATGTGGTTTAGGAAGCTCTCAGTTAATTGCCACCTCCCAGCTGAGATGTGGTGCTGAAGTGTGTAGTAACTTAGATGTAAAACAGCAGATCAAGATATTAACCTGAGCTCAATCACAAGCCAGAAAATAACCTTTACCTGCAACTTATAAACCTGCTTTATATAGTAGGTTATAAACCCAAGGACCCTTTGGTCCAAAAGGCAAGGAAACAATTGATGTCTTCTTATGGGAAAGCAACTCCCACACATTCAAGAAATCAGATTTAGTGTAGACACAACATTAACATGAGAAAAGCAAGTTTTGTAAGATATTTATGTTTTTCAATGAAATATTATTGTGCAAGCAATATTATATCGCTTTTTGGCTGGGATCAAAGATGTAGGAGGATGTTATTAGAGCTATTAGAGCCATTAGCTATGTCAGAAAAACACAAGCCTACATTCTGCTTGAGAAAGATGTTAGTTTGAGAAAGACACTACTTTGAGAAAGGCGTTAGTTTAAGTAGAGGCAAAAGGCACTGCAGATTTTGTATGAAAAGTATGTTCTTCTAGAAGCACTTTCTATCCCCCAAATAGCTCAAGTCAGTAGATGGCGGGAAAAGTTTCTACAGATGTTGGTTATCTTTCTGATTCAAGACTCCAACTACCCTTGGTTATTCCTTAACTGATTGTGATGACAAAACTCTTTGAAGAAGTTTAGTGTGGATTTTTTTCACCTTATACAAATCTTCATGTAATTACCCCTTCATTGTTTTTCTATGTAAATCTGGGAGAGTTTATGTAGCATATGGCAAGCTCCCCCCCCCCCCAAAAAAAAAAATTGTTAGCATGATCACCATCAGAAAAAGGATTATTTACAAGAATCAGGAAATATTTGTCTGGCGGCACATAGACAACTTCCTTAGAAAATTCAGAAAGTTCTGAAGGATGTTAGGAAGTGGAGAGGGTGAAATTTTTAAAAAGAAATTAAGCATTAAGACTTTCTTCAAGAGTAGCTATCATTAAAAGGACAATTTGTACACTGGAGGACTTTTATACAAATAGTAAAGTTTGAGCAGTTTATATGGAACAACATCTCCACTCCTGTAAGATTCTGAAAAATCTGGAGTGGCATCTCACCAAATTGAACTCCATTCAGGTAATTTCTCTACTCAAGGAAAAAGAGAAACAGAAACAATTTCTCTAAGAACAAAAGAGTCCACAAAGCCATGAACACCAGGTTAACCCCACAAGGACACTGACTCATTGCAAGGACACAGAGGCAACACAACAGCTTACTCCAAATCCAGACAGTATAAAATAATTGCATTTTATTTCTTCTTCGGATCTTTAGAAAGGAGTGATCATAAAAAAACATCTCCACTGAGCATGCAAATGTGTCTTTTATCCTCATCCCTCAACACTCATCACACCCTCTCTGCAAACAACCGCCACAAGAGGAACAACAGAAATAAGAGAGTTTATCACATAGCACAGTTGTCAGACTCAGCATTGTTTCAGCAAAATGACATATGAAAGACTTCTGCCCTCTGGGTGGGGCAACGCACTTAAACCACTGTCCATAAATCAGACCGACACCTTTATAGATGTTAATAGGGCTTTTAAATATTCTGGTTAATTTAGTATATCCCTGCTAATCTCATGACTAGGACACGTTTTCCTGGATGAAACACAAACAAAATTTCAATGGGGAAGAAAACCAGTAGGATTTAATTGTATTTTGGCTGCTTACTGAGATTTCCTATCTCAAGAGAAGTCTTTAGATTATGACTTCTGAATAATAGGCTTAGAGGATTTCTTTGATTTGATAGGGCTTACTAATGGCACCTGTCCGTTTAACCTGAGTTTATGCTTGACATACTCATAAGGATTCTGCAAGAAGGAGCCAGTACTGCTGTCTGTGAAGGCTCTTAGCTACTGATGACACTTGCAGCCGCTCTTCCATTAACTTGGGCAGAAGGATGAGCCCACTTAGAGCTGTAATCCCTGTGAGGCCTTTCTGCAAAAGGGTTGCAGCTAGAGTGAAACACAGTTCACTTTCTGCTTACTTTAACTCCCTACAAAATAACTTTGCTTTTGATTATGTTGCCTTGTAAGTCCTGGGCAAAGTTATCCAGGAATCCCCCTGGAGTGGAAACCCCCTCTCCACAAACCAGGTTTAAAAGAGAGTCTGTTAAGAAAAATCAGGCAGCACATGTAAGTGCCTCAGGTGGTGTCCACAGTGAGGTGAGATGCATCTTTATCAGTGCTGTGAAGCTAATGTGGGGCAATGAGTTATTATATGCCAGAGACAACGACTGCCCCAGTTCTAAATTGTGCCTCAACTTACCAAAGCCTTTTAGATGCGTCAGTCAAGGATTTGAGAGACAATAAGCTTTTAAAACTGCAAATGAACTGCAGTAAATGCAACTGGAATAGAATCAAATTAGAAAAACAAAACAAAACCAAGCAAGCCCCTGCATTCACAGTGCAACTACAGAGGTCCTTAATCCACCCATGCGGAGTACAAGTGTCTCACCTCCCCTGGCTCATCCTCATTAAATACCCTTTAACTCAAACCACATTCCAAGTCCATCAGCTGTCCCAGCTCTTAGGGAAGTCCTCTGCAAGAAAAGCCTCTCTGAGAAAGCTACATCCACCACAAGGCTTTGACTGGCTCTCAGACAGCTCTCCTTGCTAGCAAATAGAGGCATTGTGGTGAATAACTGCAGCTTTTGCTTTCTTCAAACCACAGCAAGCATTTTCTAGAGGAATCAGATCCTTGCCAAACAACAGCAGTAGCATCACAGCCAAGGTTTCTGCCTGCCACTCCTGAAATTACCTTTTGTCTCACTGCTACCAAGTAAAATTCAACACGGTGCTGATTAGGGAAGAGGTGGATAGTGTTCGGGAAGGTTTGTTTGTCAGAGCTGTGGAAAGTTAGGATCAGATCAGATGCCGTAAAAAAAGACTATCTGACACCACTGTGTTTACTTCCCAGAACTACCGTGCCAGTCTTGTGATGTTGAATCACGGAAAAATAGACTTGGAGAGATCTGCCTAGCAATTCATTGATACCTGGGGCTGGATTAGTGGATTAGTATTGCTCAATATACTTTTACTAATCCAGAAAAGGAAGTAAGAAGTTAGGTGACAACTAGTTCACTCCTCACTCCCTTCTCAGCTGTGTTTATGAATATATTAAATAACAGTGAGCATAAATTAGCACTAGTTAGTTACACCGTTGTAGAGAACTGGGATGCGAAGTTGAAAGATTGAAAGAGCCAAGAGGGGGTCAGCCCAATCCTTGTGATTATAGAGAGAAGTTTATCTAGCCTGTTCTTTGAGATTCCCATGCTGGGAATTTCAAGCCTGCCCCAATGACACATTCCAGCACCTAGTGATCCTACTATCCATAAGATTTCACTCCCTCTATCTCCATTGCTGCAATGCACTCTCCTGCCTTTCTGCTCCTCCAACTGAAAGAACAACTTCTTCCCTGTATTTTATGCATTTAAAAATTGGCACTGGGCCCCTTTCCATCTTCTCTGTGCAACAGCAGTGGTTCACTGTCTCTCACTTCAGTGTTGGACCCTAAATAAGTTCTCCTGCAGGTGCAGACCTTTTCAGAGATTATTATGTCTGTAGACAGCTCTAATGCATATAGAAACTTTTCTTAGTCATCTCTTCCAGACCCTCTACAAATAGACCAGAAGACAATACACCACAGTCCGAAAAACCACTGCTGTAGACTAAACAACTCTGGTCTCATCAGTCCTTCTCCATGCATCACATTTCATCACCCTCCAATCACCTCTGTTGCATTCCTCTGGACTCTCTCCTGCTGGTACATATCTTTCCTGAAGGGTGGTACCCATGGTTGATCATATTCCTGCCATGTGGGCATGGTCTCTACCAATAGATTGTTGGAAGTATTTCATGTGTTCTACAAACAATGCTGCTGTTTATATACCCCAGAGATGTTTAACTTTTCCTTTCTTTTTTGCAGCACCATGACGCTGTTGACTTATGGTCGGTTGATAATTACTAGAACAACCTGCAAAGCCTTTTCTATAGAGCTGCAGTCTACCTGACTGTTTGTCTGCCTCTCCCCTATTTGTACAGAGGGCTATTCCTGCCTCCATACCGAAACCTGTGCCATCCTTCTCGAATTGCATTCCTTCTCCCTGGTCAGGGCTAACAAATGTGGTGAGCAAAAAGCTGACAGGGGTGCACACAGTGATGGTACAGTGGTCTGTAACACTGGCAGGTGGAACTCCATAACACCAACTGCAGAGACGTGACCACCACAGTAGACAACTCCCCAACAAGCTCTATTACATCTGAGATGAGTCACAATTTTTTTAAAAACTTTTTATATTTTAATTAAATCTCTGCTTCTGAGTGGGAAATTCTTCCTACAGCGCCTGATTCCTTGCTGTTGGTCTGCAAGATGCAGCCCAAAGAGCACATGTCTCATGACAACCTGCGCAAATGAGTGTGTGATTGCAATGCTGGCACCACACAGCTCCGATTACCTCTGGGGAACAAGGAAGTTCAGGCAGGGATTCCCAGAAGCAAAAGCAAAAAGCCTGGCTTTCCTAATGCTCAAGACGTTACCCAGCACAGCCTGCCTCACTGCAAGAATCTCACCTTGACGCAAAGCCTGGTTTTGCCTCACAATGCACCTGGGGAGTGTAGTGACCCTGCGAGCTCGCGGCAAGGTAAAGCTTCAACATCTGCCTGGGGCTCTGTGCCTTGGCTGCTTGGCAGATGAGGTGGATAAAACAAGCAACAGGATCTCTCGATAGTGGTGACCAGGAAAACCATCAGAGTCATCCTGACCTTTCATATGCACTTCAGCAAAAGCTGAAATTCAATGCAAAATAGCAGCAAGAAACAAGAGGAACGGATAAAGGGGAAGTGTCAGGAAATTTTCTAGCTTTATAAAAAGAACTCATTCTGGAGACTGAAATGCCCCATGGACCAGAGTTGTGTGAGGTGTCTCAGAGAATCATAGAATCACTTAGGTTGGAAAAGACCTTTAAGATCATTGAGTCCAACCGTTAACCCAGAACTTCCAAGTCCACCACTAAACCATGTCCCTAAGCACCACATCTACACGTCTTTCAAACACCTCCAGGGATGGTGACTCAACCGTTCCTTGGGAAGCTTGTTCCAATGCTTGACAACCCTTCCAGTGAAGTAATTATTCCAAATATCCAAACTAAAACTCCCCTGGAGCAACTTGAGACCATTTCCTCATGTAGGGTGTTCCATACAGGCCATGCTTCCCAGTAAGACCAGGGCACTCCACCTTCTGCAGACCGTGAAGGCAAGCCAAGCAGATCCATGAAGGATCTGGTAGTGCCCATGTCATTAAATTTCCACCTTTTATTTCTCTTCTCACTGAAGAATATTTTAAATGCCAGCAAGCTTCTCAGCTAGTTCAGGTCACAGATTAAGACAGAGCAAAGGTCCATCAAATTGTCAATAGATCTTCTTTGCTTTATATCAGGTTCTCCGAATCACTAGAATCTCCCTTACTAATAGGACCTCAACCAACGGTGGCGTGAGTGCTTTTGCACCCAGAAGTCCAACAGCCTTCCCCACTAGTTTTTCATGCAGGACATGGTTCATGCACCTGACAGTCCTGTCAGCCTCCCAACTCACACACAGCCAGGTATCGGGTTCTCCTGCCATTGTGAAATACTCCTAATTTAAAAGAATACAAAAGAATATAAAATCTCAAGTTACACACATGCACAGCTTCTGTAGCATGAAAGAGCACTGCAAGGGCAATGGTGCTCAGTGAGATGGACAGGGCAGTCCCACCTCACCAGGCTGTGCATGCAAGCCATACGGTGCCACAGCCATGCTTGCGGCAGATCCCCAGACATCTCAGCAAGAAGGACCCAACTTCTGCTTTAACAGGAGGGGAAGAAGGCTGGAGAGGACTAATGGGAGTACCAGGGAGGCTCTGGGATGCTGCAGCACCCTGTTTGACCACCCCTCAGGACAACTCATATGCTGGCCATACAAGGACCAAGCCATGCTGCTGAGCCACAGCCTGTTTCATGAGAGGGCTCCATAGCTATTTTTCTTCCATTTGGCATCTGCGTTGGCTGTTTCCAGCCGATTAGCTGTTCCGTCGCAGCCTGGGTGTGGATGCTTCTACTCCTAGGGCATAGCTGAGGCCCCATTGATGAATTAACCACCTCAGTGGGCAGCGTGAATGGCAGGCAAGATTTGTGCACTCAGGCTACAGTGCCAGGAGGAACTGGATTTTAATCTCATGCTGCAGGGGTCATATCCTCAGTTTACAGCCTGAATCACATCCTCGTATCACATTCCTGACCCTCCTTCTACCACAATCCAACCCCCTTGGCAAGGAAAAGGTGAGGGCTAACGCCAAGCACATCACTGGGGCATCAAAAGGGAAAGCCATGCCTGAGACTCCCACTAAAACCAGTGGAAACTGGGGACAGCTGGGCCCCCTCTAGACCTGACCCTCAGGAGAAAAAACTCAAGCCCTGCCTTCTTTCTTTTTAAGGAGAACGGAGAGACCTTTTTGGAGATGGACATGGACCAGAGCCATCGAACCCACAGCTGCATGGGTTTGCTTTCCTGGCCCTCTAACACTACACCTTCCCAGGCAGCAAGCCGCCCAGAACCAACAAACCTGTCTGTGCCACCCCACTTAGCCTTCTCCTGTATAACAGGAGTCGGCTCTGGTCCTTGCTTCCACAAATATCCTGCAAATAAATTACACAAGAAACCTCTGATTACATAAAGTGCATTGCACAATGCATTATATAAAACTCAGGTCATGGCCCAATCAGCCAGCACTCAGCTCTCTTACATCAAGAAAAACTTAATCCGAGGAGCAGCAAGGAAGGGAAAGAAAGAGGAGGATGCCCTCCTCTTAAGGAGGTGTGTGGCACGCACATGGCAAACGTGCCAGCTGAGTGCACCTCCATCCCCAAGCTGGCCCAAGAAGAGCAGCTGCCAGCCAAACCCTACCTTGTGGCTCCAAGCCCACCTGCAGAATGCCTAAAGTGGAGAGGGGGTTATGCATCCTACAGAAAACAGACCTACAATCACTACCATCTCACCATTAACCTCATCTGGCTCTAATCGGGTTGCCCAGAGGCAGGAGGTGTCCATCCACCCCTGCAACATGCTTTGGAGGGGAGAAATGAGAAACTTCTCCTGAATGCCTTGTTCAGAAAGGCCTGGTTATCTTTTCTGACACTTTCTGATTTCAAATCAGCAGGAAAACCCATGGTGAACATGTGAATGCTAGCAGCAATAGAGCAGGTGTCACACCAGAAGGTGGAGACCAAAAGGAAGTGGAATGCTCTACTGAGTCTGCTGCCACAGATGATCCCAAGACATACAACAGGAGCCAAAGGTCCTATTCCTGTGCCCAAATATTCAGATTTTTCCAGGAAAAGGATTTGGGATTCACAGACTTTAAAGCCCAAGAACCCCATTGAATTAGACCCAGCATTTCCATTCAATCCACCACAGGGACAGGTGGGACATGCTCTTTCTCTTGGAAAACTTTGCTCTTGAAGATGCCTGAAGCTACCCATGGGTTTGGTACAACTTTTTCAATCAGCTTCACAGGTCTTGGGCAGGATCTTGAGCTTGCAAGCACTTCAGGGCAGAAAACATCTGTAAAAATTTCCAGTGCCTAGCAGCATCAGATCAAATCAGGGATCTCAGTGAAATTAATTTGTTACTGCTGCTGCATTTAGTGATAATGGCATACATTACAAAGGAAAAGCAATAAATCTATAGGGGACATACAGTGAAAATAAACAGTGAGGTTTCAGCTATGCTTTGAAGTACTGTGAAAAGGCCCAGAGGCAAAGAAATGCTGGGAACTGTTTGGTTCATTGTGTCAGATCTGCAGTGGAGAAGCTTCTTGCACCAGCAGAGAGGCTGAAAGGTGTAAGGAGAAGAGAAATGCCCTCTCCAAGGGCTGCGTTTGCAACTCGGCTTGGCTTTTAAATTGAAGGTGATATTCTGAAAAGCAAGATGCAGCTGTAGGAAAGAGTAAGGGCAGTGCAGAGAAGTGCTCATGGGATATTTCTAAGCCTTGGAGGCAGATGGTTTCTAATAGCTCTTCCCAGGAGAATGACCATAAAGGAATCCAAGAGGAGCTAGGATTTTGTCCACTGGCACATTTCCCTTTAGTCACAGAAGCACCAGCTGTCAACATGGAAACAGAGAGGCGGGCGAAGCAGGTGACACCCAGGTGGAGGGGTCTTATGCCTCTCTGGCACATCCCAACACAGCTGGCAGCAGATTTAAGGTGAAAAACAGAAACTTTGCCCCTGCGTAATAAAATGAAAAGGGAAATTGTGAGGGGTGGCAAGGGAGCAAGAGCACCGTTCACTGTAACCAGCCCTGCCCAGGAAAGGAGTTCCCACCATGTCTTCTGCAGAAATGAATGAGTCAAGAAGAAGTTACCACAGAAGTTACCACAGGCACAACAGGGCATACAGGTATGCACAGCCAGAGCAGGGAGCCAGCTTTCCTCCTTGGGTGGTGGGAATGGGGAGGATAACTCAGGAGACCTTTTTTTATAGCCAAGGTCTCCATGGGTCAGGTCAAACAGGTCCTCAGGAGTGGAGGTACCATAGACAGATTGACGTGCTGAAGCCTGCCTGTGGCACCAGGAGAAACTCACGCACTTGGAGTCTGCCTGAGTTCAGCAGCTGCTGCAAGAGCAGTTGGGTTTGCGTGGGGAGGGCAGAGGCAAGGGGGTTGCTCCCAGCTACGCCTTCCACCCACCCTCCTTTTCTTCCAGAAATGGTGTTATCTAGGGGTTATTCAGTACACAAAGGGTTTTCTGTGCCAAGGTTAGTTCGCTGAGTCACCAGATGGAAAGCAAACCCGTGCCACCGATGCGTGTAATGCAAGAGTGAGAGGGCTCTTGCACAAGGCACTGGGTTCCTGACAATGACTGGCCCCACACCTGGCAGAAAGCTGTGCGATTTTATACTCCAAGTAAAATTCTCTGGACAGACAGGAGATGCCAAGCCATGGGGTGCTCAGACTGGCCTCAACTCCTGCTCATCTGGTCAGAAAACTGGTTCTGGAGCAGATCAGGGAAACCTGGCCCTGGCAATGCCTGCACCCAATCCTCCCTTTGTGTGAAGCAGTGTTGAACAGGCACTTCCACTCATGCTTTCCCCAAAAAGAGCGATGTGCCACCCACACCTCTGTGTCACACAACTAGAGATCCCTGCTAATTACCAACACAAACTGACTGCACTGTGACCTGTGCAAGAGGAGATAATGGCAGGGTCATGTTATTCTTATTAGATCAGGCTTCGAAGCTCATACCAACACAAAGCTGCCCTCACAGTGAAAGAAAGGACAACAGAATGTAACAGAATGGTTTCTCACAGCTGGTCCTGGCAAGCCTTGCTGACAGATAGGTAATCCAGAACCCATGCTGATGCTTCACAAGGGTTTTTGTTGCTGTGGATAGCAGCACAAAATTGCCCAGATGCACAGGGGAGGTGAGACCCTCCAGCTGCAGAGGAGCCCCCCAAGGGCCACAGCGAGGCCACGTAGACCAGCACCGACCTTCCTGCAGCAGGGATTTCCTGGGTCAGGGAACCGATGACAAGGAATACACTTTGCACCAAGGAACAAGGCTTGGAGGAAAACGTTGCAAACTCCCAGGATCAAACCATTCACCAAAGCCAAGCAATGGAAATTGCTAATGGCAAATTCTGTGCCAAGCAACGACTATGTTGGTACAACACAGCCAGTGCACAAGAAGGGTTCCTGGCAAGGCACTGGCCCACCAGTCCATCTCCCAAGGCTTTGTCAAGCTTCAGGTGCAATGCAGAGGGGTCTGGACTAACCTCCTTCACCCAGTGGTCTTCATGTGATGGTGAGGGTAATCCACACTAAAATCCTTTCTCTCCCTGAAGAAATCAGACCCAAGATCCCTCCCTGAAGAGATCAGCCCCCATGCTAACAGCCACACTGAGCGTTAGATGGCCACAGCTGAGATTTCCACATCTCTCCCTTGGAAAGCTTTCCCACTTTGCATGAAGTAATCCAAAAGAGAAAGTGCAAGTCAACTCCATCAAAAAGGGCATGGCCTTCAGCAGGAGAGTTGGAGAGAGCCCTTCACCTCAATGCCCTCTCAAGCCCACTTAAGCTTTCATGAGAGACTTGGGTTCAGGTGTCTCTGCAGGTGGGGAGGGAGCTGGACCTGGCTCTCCTGCAACTGCAGGATGGGATAGAGAGGTAAAAACATAACAATAGCAAAGTATCTTGGGAAGGAAAGGAAGCTAGCTGTAGGAGAGGACAGACCAAGACTGCTTACCCTCCCCTGTCCGAATTAAGGGGGGATGAAAATGGTGGGTATTTGCTTAAACATGCTGTTCTCACACTGGAGCATTTCAGGAATTTTGGGAATTCCACTGCTGTGCACTCTGTAGAGGCCAGTGCAGTAAATATGGCATTTCCTAAATGGGAAAGGCATTATGTTAATGGAGTTAGAGGTGTCCCTGTCCCACAGCAGTCCCCTTCCTCAGGTGTCACAGGGGAGCCTTGTACAAGCTCCCCATGCCTCAGCTGAAAATCACACGATGGAGCTGCTATGCCTCACGCTGCGCAGGGACGGTCACAAGGCAGGAGACAGCAAGACGCAGGTGCAACAACACTCAAGTCACTTACAGCCCAGCACAGAAAAGATCCGGTTGCTGCTGCAGGGATGCAAAAGCACCCACTGGAGTCAGGGTGATCTACGTGGAGCTCTTCAAAACCAGAGGCAGCCATGGGTTCCAAGTCCAGAATCACCCTCTGCATGGGACTAGCAGCCCCCCTGAAGCCCCATAGTGGTGTCCACCCCTCCCCAGGCTCTAGCAGAAGAAAGAATGTGTTTCTTCCTCCCCATGTTTCTGGAGTCCAGTGCCTGACTAAGGAATGGCAATGGGAAGTGATACGTGTATACACTGGGAGACAGGTAGCAATGATATTCAGGGTGATAGTTACCACTTGACTTAATTATGCAGACATCATTCTATACTTCTTGCCACAGGAAAATATTTGCCAGCAATTTTCTGTCATATTTATTAGTTAACACAAATGTTATGGCATTTTCAGGGCTCTGGTCTGCATGAGCAAGGGCAGGCACAGTGTACAGCTGTGATGGAAATGGTCCACACTAAGTGAAGGGAAGGAGCCCAAGGCATTTACACCAGGCAAGAGCTTGGCTGTCTGGTCCAACTCAGCCAACAGACCTCTGGTTCTAGCGCCACTCCTCCCGCTCAGAAACTGTGTCTTATAGGGGATCCATTGCTTGATGGACACTCTTTGCAAAAAAAAAAAAAATGGTAGCATGCCTGGTTTTGACCAGAGCAGCAGCAGCGGTGTTCACCCTAGAACCCAGGTGAGGAGCACTGCTGAGCCAGCCTGGTGATGCCCTGCACATGGCTTGAGGCAGGGAAGGCTTTCCCAGCACCACCACTCTTTCTGCTTTCCTGCTAGAGCACGGAAGAAGCATCAGCATGGTGCCAAGGGCAGGGGAAGGCAGGTAGACAGCCAGCTCAGCCAATAGGTCTCTTCCTTGTCATCTTTTCTGACCTTTTAACTTTTTTAATCTACTGCTTATCTGCTGCTAGAGCTGTAGGTCACCACTTGCTGCCCAGCCATTTTCTTATTTTCTTCTCTACAGCCTCTCTGGTCAAGGCTAATGAAGACTGTTACAAGGCAAGGGGAGCTGACATCCTCTCGGAGACATCAGGTGTGGGTAGCCACAGTTAGAGTAAGGAGATTGTGGACATAACGTGGGAGCACTCACCTTCCCTTCCTGGGGTCAGCTAGGCACTCCTTGCACCCTCAGCTGTTGCTGTGCACTCTTCTACCTCTGCACGTGGGGAATGGCTCTTTCTCATATTGAGATCAATGATAAAAGCAAAGAATAGATAAATAAATAGAGAAAGATCAGCTCATCAGGCCAAGTGCAAACACTACCTAGTCATCCAGAGAGCGTCCTGATGTGCAAACAGGCACTTGTCAGAGAGCCTCTTCCAAGGGCTGAGCCTACTGATAACTGACAGGTTCCCTTAGCCAAAACCACCCCCTGCCTATCTGGGTGTGAGCCCTGCTATCTACTGCTGCATTGTGCACGGCCCAGATCTCTCATGAGCTGTGGGCAGTTCTCAAGTTAGAGAGAATGGAAGCATCAACAGCAGCAGATCTTCTGTCCTCCTCAGTCCAGCATGTCAGCCAGTATTTCAAGATGAAAGTGCAGGGAGGAACACACTTTTATCTGGTTGCACTCTTGCATATGGAAGGGAAGAGCTGAATCCCTGTGATGAGCTCTGGCTACCACAGCAAGCCCAGCTGCAGGACCAGCCTGTGGATCTCGTGCTACAGCCCACCAGAACATTACCTTAGGAACATCTCTTGGGGTTTGCACCACAAAAGGGCTCAGTGCCTGGTAATGACGACAATGGTGGAAAAACAGCCTCACTAAGGAGTCAGGGCTCTCAAGGCACTGCAACTGTCCTCACTAGTCTCACCTACTCTTTTTTATACCTGGCGAAGCTGAGCCATGGGAAACCATGTGAACCCCACCATGAGAAGTGCTGCAATGCCCAGCAAAGCAGGTGGTCTCACAGCTCACTGCCACGCACAGGTCATTGCTGAAGGAAGGGACATCTTGGAATCACTCAAGGGGAGTTAACGAGGCAAGACAGCAGCAGGATGAAGCAACAATGTGGGCAGCACAAGGCATGAGCAGTAAAACCTGCTCTTGGGTCAGATTCCTTAGTCTGCTCCAGGACACACAGCTATGTCCCGTTCCTGGCATTGCTGCTGACCCCGGTGGAGCAAACCCTGACATCCAGAGATCTGCAAGGCAGATGGACTGTAACCATCAAGGCTGACCACTAGCATCACCCAGGTCAAAAAGCTCCACACCCAGCAATTCCCACCCTGAGCCTGTCCATCCTGCTTGATGGCGGGGGTCTTGCTTTCAGAACCACACCAGTGTAAAGCAATTATTTATTGGCCAACACATGCACACAAAAGATAGCTAGGGCTTCATGACCTCCTCAGATAGGTGTTACTGTGCTCACAACCTCAAAAAGGTGCCCATAGAGCTTTTGCTCACCAGGGATTGTCTGTTCATCCTCACAGCTCCTAGGGATGGCCCCACCCTGGTGTCCACCAAACTCTCTGACTCCCTGCTTTTTTGCACGTTTTCTTGCTGTCACCACCTCAACCATCCCACCTGTGCCTGCAGTCTTACCCTTCCAGCATGGCCACTTCCCCAGCACGTGGCCAGGGTATCGCAGGGTCACAGCGCAGGCTTCAGACCTGGGGTGCTAAGCCTTGGGAGAAGGGGATTACCCATAGGTGGGGTTACAGAGGAATGGGGTGGAGAGGACGTGGGGCTTCTCCATGCCTTTTGCTTAAGCTGTTCCACCTCACAAGGAATAGAAAAAGAAAAGGGTCCCTTGAACCAAAGAGCACGTAAGACCAAATGCAGTTCCATCATGAGTCATCTCTGCTTTAAGACAGGAACGTAAAGTTGATATTTCACACCCCTTGAATGCAGAGGACAGTCTAGCATTGCCACTTCATGCCGGGGCAGCATTTCCCATGGGGTAAGAGGCACGCAGCCCTCCGGGGCTGTGAAAGCCAAGTTCAGCTGGAGCGGAGCAAACACCACAGCACAGCTGATAGGTGGTTCCCCCAGCTGCACGTCTTGTGTGACATTCAGCAACACTCCTTTGAAGTCTCAGATTAACGGGGTCAGGGCAAACCTCTCTGCAGAGCCAGGACACAACCGGTGTGTAGAGAGCACAGGCAGCGTCCAACCATCCACTGGAGACCACTCCTTGGATGTGTTATCCTGAAATCCCAAGTGGATTAAAGATGAATACAGGAACTTCTCGCACTACTGCTGCACTCCAACTGGAAAGACTAAACCCAAACCTAGCCTTGGTGCAGCCCGTGTCCTTTGCGCTGCTGTAGAGGGAAGCTTTCACCTGCTCTGCTTTTCCCAGCCTTTCCCCCTGTGTCCCAGGAGATGTGGCAGGGCACAGAAGAGGCATTTGGGATGACAGCGCTTGTAGGGCCCACAGGATGCAGGAGCCCAGATAGGGCCTCCCTCCTCCCACCCCAGGATGGGACAGGGGTCACCCAGCCCCCTAGAAGGCTGGTAGGAAGGTAAATGCTGCTCTCCAGCTCTCCCAGCTGTTTCACCAGCCAAGTGGGCATATGGGCTCAAGGCACAAGCTGGATGGGCACAGTGCAACGGGTTCTCCTCTCAGGGCTTTGCAGACCTTTTTTGGGGTAATGCAGGTTCAGGCTGTCCTAGCAGGCAGTGCAAGGGTGACCCTAAGCCCAAGGGTTTAGCTGGAGATGAGAACACTACAGAAGGCAGCACAGAGATAGCCTGGGCAGTGCAAGCGCTATGCTCCTCTTGATGTTACATCTCTGCCCACCACCCCCACTCCCCAGTTAGGTATTTTTGTTGGCAATGCACATGGCCCGGATCCATGTATTCTTGATAACTCGATGTGGGTGATTTTCAAACAGACCTCAGCTCCCCTGGCACCGGCGTGTTGCAACACTCCCGCTGTGCACACTGAGCTTCTTACTGGAGCTGCACAAACCCCAGCAATTCAGGGACAAGCGTAACAGTTTTCTTCTCTCAGGAGCACCAAATGGCTGCTCTAGCAGTGAACTCACCTTTGCTGTCTCCAGCAGCTCCCAATGGAGGCTGTAGAGGGTTTTTTTCTAGATTAACACCTTCCCAAGGGCTGCAGCGCATGCGCTGGCATGGCCAATGTCTGCCCTGACTCACACCGAGACCCGTTCGCCCCAGGGGTACCAGCTCAAGCTGTAAATCCCAGCCCAAGCAAGGCCTGCCAGTTCACATGGCCCAGCCAAAATTCCTGAACAAAACCTAATACTGCTAAATAAAGGTTTGCTGGAAGTGCTGGCATGAGCCAGAATGAGGTTGCTGCTCTTTGCACAGAAACCTACCAACAGCATTGTGGTTTCAGATGAAACTCAAGACACGTGAGCCCTCCAGCCGAGTTTCACCACCAGGTTTCAGCATCACCCTCAGCAGCAGGAGCCAGCCACCGTGGCCCCCCTCCGGGCTGGAGCAGCTGGGCTGGTTCAGGAGGTGGAGGGCAGCTGCTCTGCCCTGTGCCTGTGACAGCAGGATGTCCTGGCTGCCTGCAAGCCCCAGATTTCAGCTCTGTCCCCATAAGGCAGCAGTGAGGCAGCCCAGCCCTCTCCAGTTTGCACTGGGGATGACACAGTGGAGGCATGTGGCGGTGGCACCTGGCTCACAGGCCACAGAAGCCAGCTGAGACCTGGGTGGCCAGCCCATGCACCCCTCTAATGCCAGCCTGACCTGCTGCAATGCCCACTGGACACCGGGCCGCCTCTGTGCCCTCCACCCTCTCCAATCCTACCAGCAGCACTGCCACTGAGACCTGCCAGAAGCATCATCCAGCTGCTCCATCTCTCATCCTGCATCCCCAAAACACTACAGATGTGGATTCAGGGCTGTTCACTGCTGAGCAGGCTGTTTTCTCCATCTCCATCATAAATTTTCCCCTGTGCAAAACTGCAGCCAGGCCACCCTATATTTCCAAGGTCAATTGCCTTGCAGGGGAAATCCTTCTGCTCAAGGAGGGCTCTTCTGCCCTCGCCCTCGTCACAGGAGGAACGGCAGCTTTGCGGCATCCCATTTCCACAGAGCTGACCCACGGCTGCACCCAGAGGTGCCAGAGAGGCCTTGCAGAAGTGTGTTATGGGCTGATAGTTTATCTCGGGTCACTCCCGAGTGCTGGCAATCCCACCCTCCTTGGAAGAAAACCCTCTTGGCAGCTTTGAACATTATTCTTCAGGCACAGCAGCAGGCACGTGGAAATATTTTCATGCTCAGGAACAAGCTATCTGTGAAATGCCACACCGCTCTTCCCAGTCTGCAAAGCCCCTAGGCAGTGTTAACTCATTAGAAGAAGGGGTGACAGCAGCTGGAGCCATGTCCCTGCTCCCAGCCCTGCCAGCAGCTCACCCTGTGGCTTTGGCCCCATCACCTCGACAAGCCTCACATCAGCCAGCTGAGACAGAAAAATAAAGGCAGCCGTGTCCCAGCACTGCCAGACCATGGCTGTAATGCCATTCTTATAGCGCTTTTCACATACAGGTGGCAGAGAGCGCAGCCATGCAGGGAAACTGCCAGGTTATCCCCCACCCTGGCCCCAGGGAGATGGGGAAATGGCTGCTGCCTGGGGGAAATGGTGTAAGCATGACAGGGAGCACAGGTCTGGAAAAGGTCAATGCTCTTCCCCAGCACAGTGGCAGCATCAGTGCCACAGTCACACCTTGGGATGGACAGCACATTGTTGGGGCAAGCAGAGGGTGCCAAACATGCTTTTGAATGCTTTTGTTGAGGGCTAAGTTGAGGGCTAAGATGAGGTCCATGTCCACAGCAGGGGAATGGTCCCAGCATGAGCAAGAAGCCATCCTCCTGCCTCAGACAACAGGGACAGGTTCCCCCCATTTTCCAGGTCATTCCAGGATCCGTGGCTGTGATGTACCACCCCATCCCTCCCCCAGACCCTGGGCTCCCACCGACACTCCTTCCTTGGCTGCCACTCATGCTCTCCGTGCCTCATCCTGCCTCCCTACAACCGTCGGTGCTTCAGGGCAGGGAAAGTATCTTATTGCCTATTTGTGATGGGCTGCAGCAAATTACTGTCACCAAACAAATTGCAGTTCCTGATGAAAAACATCACCGTCACAGGGCAGGAACTGCGAGCATTACTCACCCAGGGAATTGCTTTCGCCCGTGTCAAAAGGGGCTGGGGGACCGAGCTGCAGGGATGGAGAGTGGGAGCCCTCGCTCTGCAGTACCAGCTGATGATGAAGTGGCACAGGCCATCAGTCCCCCAGCTACCTACGCCAGGGAAAGGTACGTGGCTCCCCAACACCTCACCTTCCCCCAACAGGTACCCCAAAAAAAGAGAAGATGCATGCATACCTATATAAATATAAGGCATAGGGCAGGTATAAGACAGGGTAATATATTGCCCTGTGTCTAGGCAAAGGAGGGACACAGAGGTCTAGTTTGAAAAACATAGGGGAAAAGAATGGTCCTTGGGGTGGGACTGCCAGGGCAGGAAGGGAAGAGGTCCTGGTGTTGCAGCTGTGGGAGGAGGGCTACCCTTCTGCAGCCCCAGGCTGGATTAGGAGGGAGCCTGGGATTCAGTTGCCCATTATTCCTCCTGACTGAGCCTTTAGCAAAGATAATCCCCACCACACAAGACCTAACAACCAGAGCTGGCTCAGCCCTGCACTGTAGGACACCCCTTATTCCGGGCAGTCCTGTCCTGTGAGCCCTGATCCCACTGGGTGGAGGAAAGACATCACCTGCCCTCTGCACTCTGCCTTTGGTTTGGGATGGGGGGCAGGGTGTGATGTCCTTGCTACAGGAGGGGGTCTGCTGCTCCCTGGTGTCACCAGGGAGCTGGCTGCCCACCAACAATACATCACTTGCCCTGTAATACCACCAGGGTCTCCAAGCATGCAGAAGGACATGGTTACCACACGGCAGCAACTCCAGGCCATGACCATGGTCTCACCCTGTGTTAACATGAAGCAGGCCAGCATTCAGCAAAACCAAGCTTGGCTACCAAGTGTTTTGGCAAAGAAGATCCAGCAAGCTACAGACTCACAGCCCAGCAGAGCCACTGCTTAGTCTACTTCCCAGACACTGTGATCCTCAGTGTTGTAATATGCATGGAAACAACAGGTGATTTAGCCAAAAGGGAGATTCCAGCTAATAAATCAACACTGTCCCACGCTCCTGCTGGCACCTCCCCCAGCCTTTCCAAGCACATCCAGAAGGAACATGAACAGAAACGGTCTGTCTGGTACCTTTGGCAGCGCAGAAGCCACCAGCACAACACATGAGTGTTTGTGTGCCCACTCATGGCAAACACAAGACCTTGGCACCTTCATTAGTGACTGCAAATGAAGCCCTGAGGAGCAGATCCCCCCTCTCTCATGCTCTGCTGGGAAAAGGCAGCAAGTTTGCTGAACCTGGTCATGATGCTCAGCAGGAAGGTGGAGTAATGGGGAGATCCTTGATGCATCCCCAGTTCATTCTTCTGCAGGAGCCCACCACAACATCACCAGCCATGCAGCACCTCTCCACCACACTCACAGTTGATGCTTCTTTTTCTGTAGTGGCTGCTGAGTCTTTAGCACTTGGGTTTGGTACAAAGATTTCATGGCACTGGAGGCCACATCTTTGCACCAGCTCAGCCTGAGCAACTTGCAATCCCTTCCTACTCCCCTAGCACAGCCTTGGGGTGCCAGTGACCAGCATCACTTCCCCCACTACCAAATTACCCTCTCTTTCCCAACCCCAGCCCCTCTGCACACAACATTTACCCCATTTTTAAATTCCCCACCTAACCTTTTGATTTTACCTTCGCAGTGGTGCAAGGTGCAACCTGCACTTGCTAAGTACCACCCTCACCCCTTGAGCAGCATCACTCTGCCTTCCCAGAGAGACCACGTTTCAAAATCTGCTACCTGCCAGAGCTGCTTTTGCTACCGGCACTTCCTGAAAGGTGCTGCCTTGGCTGGGAATCACTTCAGGTCCAGAGCATTTTCCTGATAAAAGAAACCCCAGCAAAAAAGTCATCCCCCAGCCAAGCAGCATGGCCACTGTGGGAACAGCAGACTAGGGGAGGATGGTCCCTTTCTTTCTGTGACAAAAAACAGGCAATCACTCCTTCCCCAGTCAGCCGTGGAAATTTAGTTTTTACCAGGGACTGTGAGTGCCTGAGCAAAATGCTCCCTACAAGTGCCTTTTATTTCCAGGAGACACATAGTTCCTACATACAGGGGATCAGCCTGAAGTCAGTCAGGCACAGAGGCCCCAAACCACCTCGGAAAAGATCTCAGTGGCCCTGATGAGCAAGGGCTGAACGGTTCAGCAAGCAGGAAAACCCCACAGCACTCAACCTGTTCTGATCATCCCACCATCCCAGCTGTGCTTCATCAACTTATTTTCCCAGCTTCCTTTAATAAATCTTGCAATTGCCACTCCAAGCTATCAAGAGCACCTGGCAAGCAGGTGGTCTGGTGGCAGAAGAGCAGCTCCATCCATAACCCTTTCTCCTGAGCCAGCACCAGCTGCTCCCCAACAACTGCTTTTTCAGAGAGCATTCTCGCAAAGCATGAGCTTATCCTTTTAGAAGAAAGCTGTCCAATGGGTGGCTCAGGTGAAGGAGGAGAACACACCAGCTTTTGGAAAGATCTACTAGAAAGCAGATCACCAAGCCCTGTCTTGGCTGACCCCATCCATCCGCTAAGTCTATCGATGTCACTCCAGCCCAGCCTTCCATTTGGAAACGCCTCCGTTTGCGCTCGCCCCCCATGCACAGGACTCGCTGCACAGAGCTTCGAAGGTAGCTTTGCAAAATCAACACGGTAGCAGTGCGGCAAAGCCTGTTGCACCTCAGCTCTGGCGCTTCCCTCCCTCTGCCCTTGTCCCACCTCTTGCAACATGACATGGCATGGGCTCTCCAGGGCAGCTCTGTGTTTGTACAGCTCTTGTTTACAGCTGGGACCACAGCTAAGCAAACACCTGCAAGCAGTGCCCACACACTGCTCTGGAAGTGGAAGCCTAGCACAGGTTGTCGAACAAACGTGTTCTGAATAACCCAGGCCCTACCCCAGCTTTCACAATAGAAATTAGTCACAGTGCACCAAGAGCAGTAAATCAGGCAACAGATGAAGTTTCAACTGAGATCTCACTTGTCATCTCTTGTGTACCTGAGACACCCCTTTCCTTTGTATTTTGCCTTCCAGTCCACTTAGAAGCACAGGGACCCTCTGCTCCTGGGACAGACGTGCTTTTGTTTTGCTTTGGATAGCAACTGTTGCTTGGTAGGTCAAATAGCACCAACACCCTGTCCCCAAGAGCATCCCCAGGCTTTCCAGCTACACTCCAAGATGGCTTTGTGCACGCACATTGGCCACAGGGGTCTTGACATCAGCAGATGATATAAGCCAGAACATTTGCAATGTTTGACTGTACAAACAAGGGCTCCTGAATGGCTTGAAGGTGCCTTCAAATATTTGGATATTGGGGAATTAGGGCTGTTGAGGAGTTACTCTTCCTCTGAAAGAGGCAGGAGCCTGTGGATCAGCCATGGCTCTGGCAACATGAGGAGCACTGCCAGCACAGCTGGGATAACATGTTACTCAAGTAACTTTTATTGACACAGATGTAGGCCCTCCAGGTGATGTAAGCTGGGTTAGCAGCGGTCAGTTTTGCCCGTCTTAAGTGCATTTATTCCAAGGCCTTTGCTGAGATACCAGTACCTGTCACCAACATGGACCTTTAGACCAGCAAACACCTGCAGCACAGGCCTGACCTAGGCTCACATCTGGCTGCTAAGCACAACGGTGTTACCTTGTGAAACACTAGCAGGTTGGTACTTGTACAAGGGTTTGGTTATGAGTGAGTTCATTTATCATCAGTTAACGTGGCGTCGTTATTTTTGCAGAAAGCTAGCCTGGACACTTCCTGGCCCTTTCTGCACACTGTGGTGTTTGACCCAGTGACGGAGGAGCAGAGAGGGGATCCAGTACAGTGTAGCTTGAAGCTACAGTCTGATGTCTTTTTAAAGGCAAAAAGGAAAAGTAGTAGCAACACAATACCTGACAGCGTAACAGAAGCAGATAAAAGCAGAGGTGCTGCAGGGCTACCCCTACAGGGTATATACTCCACATACCCCACAAGCTGCCCCACCGCAGGGGCTGGGCTGAGGGCAGGGCTGGGCAGGGGGATTACAGCACTGCTCAGCTGCAAAAGCAGAGACTGTCTCTCCGTGAATATTCCCAGGCAGGAAATATGCAGTGAGGGACCACATCTCGTAACAAGCCTGGGGAAAGGGGAGCAGGATCTTCCAGTCCACCTGGTGCAGCGGGAGGCTGGAGGAGCTCTGCTTCCCTGCAAGCTAATGCAGGCTTCGGCACACAGCTCTGCCTTAAGGAAAAGTACAGACAGATACACACAGCAAGGAGAGTTCCCCAGCCCAAAACCATTTACATCTGCAACACACAGCAAGAGGAAGCGGGGAAAGCAAGGGCAGGACAGGCCGTGGAGGGAAGGGGCAGAGCTCTGGCACAAGCAACCAGTACACCAACTTGAGTGTTGTCCAACACTTGGCGTGGGCAAATATACAGGATCCTGATGTCAAACTGCATGTTCAGAGCAAAGGCAGATAGGCACAAAAAGCAGGAAGAATCTGACAGCTAAGGAAAATTACAGCTATCAGCGAAGGCAGACTGGGCGATTCCAATGTCTAGAGGATGACAAAGGAGAACAAAGAGAAGCTTAAAAATTAATCCCCAATTAACTGCTTCTGAAATCTGTCGAAATCGCTGCCTGCATCTTGTTTGCTAATGGACCTGTCAGCAGCTTCTTAGGCTGCAGGGGTCATGGTAGCAACAGAAAGTGATGCTTTCTTCTCAGGTTTGATATCTTGTTTTGCCCACTAAGTGCCTTTGATGTTTTCAGTTTAGGTGTACTCAAAAAGCTCTAGCAGGCAAAGGATTTCACCTACACCCTTCTTCAGGCACCAGCACGGAGAAGAGAGAAAAACACTTCTCGTGGTTTTAATATAGCAGATATATCCTAAAGCCAGGAATGCTGCACACATGTATCTATCCCATAGGACACAATGTGCCTCCAAACACTGGACTAATGGGGACCAAGTAGACAGCATCAGCCCAGTGCCACATCTCTGTCACATCCTGCTTTGAAATGCTTCAAAGAAAACCTTTGAAAAACAAGCTGTGAATCTCCTCCACAAAGCCTCAGACCCACTTTCAACAGCTGGACAGACGAGTATGTCTTGAAGAAACAGATTTAACATCCCATCCAAAATGTTCCTTACCACGCAACAAGAGTCCACAGTTGTCAAACTGCCCGAACATCCATTTGCCGTTCCAAGCTTGATCTGCTTTTGGTTTTTGCAATTATCTGTTGTCATGAAGTCTGCTTTCTTTACTCCACATGTGATTCACCCCTGCTTTGCTGTTGGAACATGTGTGCTGCCTCCATCAGAAAACGGGATGGGACTAGTGCATTCACTCCTTCTTATTTCTTTCTTTCTTCATCAGGAGTCTCCATGACCATTTCACACAAGATAAATAGTCCAACACCCCTGCTTAGAGTAGGGTCACCTAGAGCAGGCTGCCCAGGACCATGTCCAGTTGGGCTTTGAATATTACCAAGGACGGAGACTCCACCACCTGCCTGTGTATCTTGTGTCCAAGTTCAACCCACCCTCATGGTTAAAAAAAGAAAAAAAAAAAAAAGTGTTTTAAGTAGAATTACCTGCATTCTAATCTATGCCTCTCATCCCATCACTGGCCATGACTGAGAAAAGCCAGGCTCCATCTTCTCTACACCCCCATCAGGTACTTAAACACACTGGTAAGATCCTCCTAGACCTTCTCTTCTCCACACTGAAAAAGCCCAGCTCTTGCATGACATATCCCTTGTGCTTCTATAACAGAGGTTTCAACCCCTTTGTTGTCTTTATCACCTTTCAGAGACATGGACACAGCCCAGTGTGTCCATGTCTCTCTTTTACTGGGGAGCCCTGCACTGAACACAGCATGTCAGATGTGTCTCACCAGGGCACCAGGGCTGAGAAGAGGGGAATAACCTGGTCATTTTTGAATGGCTCAGTGTTTGTTTGGTTTTGCTAACCACTAGAATAACAGCAGCTGCTCTACGCCGTCTATTGAACCAGGACGCTGCCTTCCCAATACACACTACAGCCAGAATTTTCAGGCCTTGACATTTTCATATGAACACAGCTTTGTTTCCTGCAATGAACAGGAACACTTTCAAAAACTTTATCCCATCTTTATATTTTCTTCAAAATACAAAACATTCTTGAAAACAATAACAGGTCCCATCGCTTTTCTAAGCAAGGTATATAAAGTTAAATAAGAGTAAAACACACAGTTCTGGGATTCAAAAAGCCAAAAGCCTTTCCTAGGACTGAATTATAGGAAGGAACAGTCCCAGAGTGAACAAACTGATTCAGGACAGGACCCCTCTGACACCTCTCAGTGGCCTCAGATAGTCCATTTCTCTGTACGAGCTTCCACTCTTTTGACCAGGCCTTCTCCCAAAACCTCGAAGTCCTCCAGAATTGCCTCCACGTTGGGAATGCAGACCAGCTTGTTGTTCAGAGTTGTCACCATCCTTCCTTTCATGTTGGAGACCTGCACGTCACACACAAATATTGCACAAATGGGAGCACCTGCTCAGAGCTGCTTCATAACCTCTGCAAGCCCCAAATAAGTGAAGTAAATTGCTCTCCTGCCACACCACCACCACCCAATTTTCTAGGCTTCACTTCTCAACACCATCAGTGCTCATTACTAGAGCTAACAAAGTGCAAGAGTGGGCCTTCAAGCCTCTTTTGGGGTCCCAAAGACCACAAGGGAGGGAGAGAAGTAGTGGCCAGGGGCATGGTGGAGATGGGAAGAGTGCACAGATGCATGGTAGAGCCTTTGTAAGCACAGCAGATGGGGTATGCAAAACAGACCATGCCATAATATTGCTAAAAGCTGCCTAGGCTCTGCTCTGCTCTTTGGTGGGTGCCAAGACCTTGAGTGGAAAGACATCCTTGGCTCCACTAAAGCAAAAAACCAAAATCTCATGTTTCATCAAGCCACACTCAGCTCAGATGCAAGATCTCCTCCTCTCATTTCACCACTGTGAATAACTAGGCTTCACAACTGCAGCTAGGCTGAATGGCCAATGCCCTTCAGCCATGAAGACAAGGGAGATAAATCACCCAGAGTCTGACAGCAGCAGAGCCTGGGCTGCCAACTCTGAGCCATGAGTAACCGGTTTCTTTGCGTCTTTCCTTCATAGAAAGCAGCATGAATCACTCCAGCATGCCTCACACCTAGCTTAACCACCCTCTAGAGCTTGCCAGCCCACACAGTATAGCTGGAAAATATCTCCATTCATTGATAAGACTTGGACACTGAATCTAGGCTTGCTGCCCCACCTTCTTACAGGTCGGGTATTCCTGGGTAAGACACTCAAAGCCACAAGAATGGGACAGCCTGCTACACCTATCAAATGCCTCTGGCAAGTTAGACATCACCCATCTCCAAGGAGGGGACTAAAGAAGAGCACATGGAACAGACAGTTCTGTTCTGACCCATGATTATGGTGCAGGAGTTTGTCCAGGGACACATGTTCCCTTCTCAGCTCTGCTGACAATTGGGGCACAGGCCACAACTTTGTCTGGGTTTCACCCTTTCTAAGGGACAGAAGTATGAATTCCATTTCTCAAAAGGGCTTTGGGGCTGATGAGAGTTAGATAAAGCAATTACAATGCAGAAAAAAAGCCCTCCAGTCTTTCAGGGCACAAAGGTAACACGAAGCTCCAAGAGAAGTCAAAAACTCACCTTAAAAGGCTGAGGCTGAAAGCTTGAAGGTTTCCACAAAACCGCAATCAGTTCCCCACCATGCTTGTCATAGAAGAACAAGGCAAGATCACTGAAGGCATCCTGGGCAGAAAACAAACACAGGTTGTACCAGACATCCCAGAGCCAGAGCCCATCCCTGATTCAATCTCCTTACACAGGGACACACCGTAGCTCCATGTCAGCCAGCACTAAAACTGCAATTCTCCCAGTGGATCCCCAACAAGGAAAGCAATTGGCAGCCCATAGACAAGTCCTAGGTGCTTCCTGCTGCCTCTTTTCCCCAAGCTTTGATGGACACAGTGTACTGCCTCCAAGTTCTGCATGCAGACCTTACTGCCAACTACCTCCTGCGGTCCCAGAGAGCAGAAAAATGACCCACCACCTCCCACAGGCCTGCAAGAACCCCCAGAAATCAGCACCTAGTTTTAGAACACTGGACCCCTTAGGTGACAACCCACTGAGTGTTCCTCACCATGGTCCCCCCATCAGCTGGAAAACAGTACTACCAAGCTGCACGATTCTAGTGCCCAATAACCATGCCCGAGATTTCACAGTGCATCAGGATGGAAAGATGCAGGCCCTGTCCAGCAGGCAATCCTGCCACGATATGTTTCACTACATGAGAGCAAAGACAAACCCCAGTCAAGGACTTTTCACTGGTGGCATCTTGAGCTAGCATCGAGATGCTGGCATCTTGAGCTCTGCAATCTGTGCAGCCAACATACTGAAGCTCCTTCTTTCTCCGTGTGTGCTGTCAGCACACAGCATCCCAAAAGGAAATTTAACAGCAGAAATTTTAAGTAACTCAAAAGTCCTGTAAAGTGCAAAGAGACCGAATGCTCAGGCACTGCAGGAATCTGCCCTCCTTGCCCCTGTTTCAGCAGCTGTGTCAATGAGTAGCTCCTTCAGTGGGGCTGGGCAGCAAAGCTCACAAAGAAATCTTGCAAAAAAAGATAACTTAAGTCCACCATCTGGTCTCCCCCAAGCCCATAAGACCATGCAAGCTGAATTCCCAGTGCCGAAAGGAGTCAGGGGATGAGCATTGCAGCAGAAGTAAACAATGCTGTGTGTAAGCAGCTTTTCAAACCCAAAAGTCTGGCCCTACAGCTCAGCACCCAACACACTGGCACCTGGAGATACGCACCCCGAGTGCAGCTGACCAAAACAGCCAAGAAGCTGCTCCCTGACATTTGCTCATCTCTGTGGAGGTTAATACCAGGCAATGGCACATATTTACCAGACTGAGCAAACAGCCCGCAGCATCAGTACAAGACAAGCTTCTGCATGTGGCCTCATCAGCTTTGGAGCAACCTACTCCAAGAAATACAGACCCTCTGCTCCTTCTTCAGCCTTCTCCTCCATCCCCTTAAGTTTCCCCAGCTGCAGCTCTGCCATGCTTTTACAAAGAGAGGTCTCTGCCAGAACCACTGCATCATGAGATTTTCATGAAAAGTGTGTAACAAAACAAATGAACATCAAAGGCAAGCTTAGAGGGGCCATACCAGGATTGCAGTAGGAGAAAAAGGTGAATTGGATTGGTATTACCAGTGATCCCAAAGGGTGGGACAGCATTTTAAGAGTAAAGACCTGATAAGCAGGGAGGGGCAGTACTGTCTGCAACCTTCAGGACCAGATGTGTGAGTTCAGACTTTTAAGTATCACTAGCAGAAGGCAACAAGATTAGGCCATCAAGCTCAGAGGAACCTGAGACTGGCCAGCTCATCCCACCTTATGGGATCCTCACAGCAGCAAGGATGGTCAAGGCATTATCTCACCAAACTCGCTAGGAAAACCACTGTCTAAAAATACATTGAGAAAGAGGCAATCCACCCTGGCACTTCTCTGCTAAGAGAGATGGGTTACGCTCAGAGCCCAGTCAACAAGGAATATTCCTCCTTTTGCCAAAATGCAAACAGCAGGAGGGAAGGAAAGCTCAATGGGCAAGAAAACTCAGGGCATGACAGCCAACACACAGCTTTCTGACTCAAAGGGGAACAAAGCACGTGACAAGCTGAAAAGGCCCTGCTACTGTGCAGGGTGAGGTCTCAAGTGCTACGTGATGCTCCCAGTAAGAAAGGTAATTTTTACAGGCACATTATGCTGGACAGGAGCCAGGAGCATTTGCAGGAAAGGAGCTCTCCCAGGCTCAGCTCATTTCCCAGTAAAACCACTGTTCTGCCCGATACCCAGCACCTTTTATCCAGACAGCAGGGAGCAGAGGGCAGATATTAAAAGGATGGCATCCAGCTCAAAATCCCACCAAAGGGCAAGCTTCTGCGCTTGCACCGCTCCCAGCATTGTCCATGTGACTGTGCTTCAGGCTGGCTCCATCGAGTGTGGAGATGCACATTCAATTCTTGGGAAACTGCAGCACTAAAAGGGTCTGGTGTATTAGTCACCACACTTCTGTTTGTACAGCAGCTTGGGGAGTAAAAGCAAACATAGTTCACCTCCCTTTCCACATCCCATGCTCCATGCCCAGTGCCACTAGGCTTGCCTGAGCCTGCAAACACCTTCCTCAAGGGGAAGTTTAAGAGAAAAAGGAGAAAAGGCAGGGAGTGCATTTGAATTCCTATTCCCTTCTCAAGCTGCTCTCTCTCTGGTTTCTACTCAGCTTTAAAGGCCCAGGGTAAACTTTCCCCGCTCAGCAGGACCCCTGCCATCAGCAAAATCTACAGCTGGTTCCCATCTCACAGAGACACATGGGACCTGCAAGATCAGGGCTGTAATTTGGAGGAGCCTCACTGTCCAGGGAAGCAGTACGTGGTGCCTGGAAAACTATTAGGTCAAGCTCCATACCATTCCATCTGGGTTGTAGGAATCAAAGGACGGGCAAAGGTGGTGAGTAAAACAATATCCTGATCTAAAATGGGATTACTGTATTAAGCAGCTCAGGCTAAAGCGTGGATTTTGCAGAGGTAAGCGCTCATTGCTAGTTAAGCAACTACATTGTTGTTTAGAGGTGGGTTTTTTTCACCTAAGCATTTACCCACCCATTTTTTCACTGCTCCTACGCAGAGATTGAACTCATTGCATCACAGCTGCTGGAAAAAGAAGAGCCGTTTAGGGAGGTCTCTGTACCCAAAATCCACCTAGTAGCTGTTCCTGGTGCAACATTCAAGTGGCAAATGTATCAGTCAACATTTGCTCAGTGCATACAGCATTTTAAGTGCTCTCAGCAAGAGATCTACCAGTATAAAACCCTATTAAAGCTACTTGCTTCCATCAAACGACTACATTTGTGGTAAACACTTTAAGGTCCTTGCCATACTACTGTGACCTGCCCTGATGCTCACAGGTTATGGGATGCAGATAAGAGCCTTCCCCTACACCAAGCACTATCAAGAAAATTATCTGGGGTTACCTCTGTGTCAAAGAGGTTTTAAAAGAGAAAAGAAACCTGAGTGTTAGGTTTGAGATTCAGCTGGTAAAAGGTATTTCAAGCTATCTAAATTTTTCCTCCGCTGAGTGCCTCATCAGAGCCACAGGTGCATCCTCATCCTGGGGGTTTAGGACAGTGGCAAAGAAGTACAGCAAGGAAGAAAGCCACTCATGTTCTCCTGGCTGCATCAGCAAACACGCCTTGTCCACCAATCTACCAAACCATCCGAGACTGTCTTCAGTCACTTCCTATGGGACAAATCCTACAGGATCTCTGGGAATGCATTACCAACACAAAAGAAATGCAGCCACAAGTATCCTGTCAGCTCACCCAAGGAGCACAAGAGGTTGATGCCTCACTAAGCACATGTGTATAGCATATGTGTAGGCATACATGTGTGCATCCACTCCCAACCCTGAGCACTATGCTAAAGCTCATGTAGCTGCTCTGCAGCTGTAAGAGTGGGTAATGCCACCTCTGCCCCTCCAAGGGCATAGATCCAAACAGGAAGGTTTCCTCCATGCCACCAGAGCCCACAGGGCTTTTTCAGTTCATCTCTGCCTCTCTGGAGTTGCCATAGGTGGAGTCAAAACAACAAGGGAGCGGTCTGACCTGAGAAGATTTCACCAGTTCCAGCTACATCCCGTAACCACAGTTCGTACATTGTAAGAGACCGAGAATTTTTAGTATCATTAATTCCTTCTTAACATGCAGTAGCAAGATACACATTCCTACACCATGGGAGGAAGAAAGGAAAAGGCTGTAAGTCTTCCGGATAGGTCTTGTTTGGAGGTGCAAGAAATGCAAAACATCACTTCAGAGGGAAGGATGTTTACAGTAAAGCAGGAAACATTTTCCTGCTCATCCACACAGGAAAGACCTCCTGTGTACAAGATGGGCAGCTCCTCTGCCACGAGCTCTTCCACAGGCACATGCAGTCTAAGAAAGCTAAACCTCAGTGAAAGAGAGCATTTCACACCTAGTGACCTCATGACCTAACCAAGCACAAAGCGTTAGGTCTTTTAAGACATGTAGATGGACATGGCATAGGCAGCTTCATCGTATTTTCCCCACCATGAGAAAACATCTCTGGACCGCAGGGCTTGGGACTTTCTGAGCTCCTGAATGCATGCAGATGGGCATGGCAAACACATCCACAAGTCCTGTGTCCTCCGGATAGTCTCTTGAGTCTGGAGAACAGCCAAGCCACCTCGGAGCAAAAGCTGCACTGATCAAGCCTTCCCACACCACATCCTTAACAAATGGCTGGGGGTTCTGCAGCTCAACAGCCACAGTGACACAGACCAAAAGTCATGGCAGAGATGCAATGAGACGCTCATTTAAGACACTTAATTTAGCCTTGCTGGAGAATCCCTGCCAGGAGCCAACCCAGGGTTTGCTTGCAGAGGTGCTTGTGACCATAAGCAGCAGGGAGACTGGTGATGGGCTGAAGCTCCAGGGAAGCCCTCTCTGCAGGATGTCTGGCACCTGCCTTCTCTCAAAAATATCTGTCTGCAAAGCCTTCTCATCTGGACAGACTCCCAGAACAGGCCTTTTCTATCAAACCTGTCCTGGAACTGAAGAATTTGCTGTCTGTATCCCACAACTAGCTTTTCATCTCTACCCAGAGCCTCCCAGGCACCACAGCAACTCAATCAGACCAGCTCCTGCAGCACATCTCCTTGGAGCACAAAAAATTAAAGCAGTCAGGGCTCAATACCTCCCCCTCCTTTAATTCTGTCCTCCGATTAGGCTCTCTCAGGAAAGCATGCAGCAATCCTTCAGCTCCAGAACACTCCTGCCTTGCTAAACCTTTTGATTTGAGAACAGGTACATCTCAGAAGTAAACAGGTTGGACAGGAGAAAAGTGGGT
Organism: Falco biarmicus; assembly: GCF_023638135.1. Taxonomy (NCBI): domain Eukaryota; kingdom Metazoa; phylum Chordata; class Aves; order Falconiformes; family Falconidae; genus Falco; species Falco biarmicus. Next base: position 76,458,772 of record NC_079311.1, on the reverse strand, counting down.
CCGGGGCCAAGGACAATGAGGAAGATGCTACTCTGCTCCTCTCAGCTCAGTCAATATGCCCAGGTATTTAAATCCCTTTTTCACAAGGGAAGCTCAGAAAAGGGGAGATTTTTTTCTGCCCACAGAAAAGAAACAAACAAAAAAAAAATCCCGCAGCACCTCTGCATGGCAGATGTCTTCCTTCATTGCTATAAACCCCACATGCACTATCAGCCTCAGTTACAACCTTGCTGCTTAACTGTGTAGTTTGTGCTACTAAGGGATAGCAAATTACTCTGACTCAAAGTCAGCCAGTTCTGTGTCCAAGTGCCTTCTCATGCAAAATCTCTTGTAAGGATTCATACCACACTCCTTTCTGGCACTGACTTCTTACTGCATTTGGGTCACACCCAGGGCTCCCAGCCTGCAGGACAAGGAGCAGCTGAACACTGCTCAGAGTGGCAAAAGTCAAGAGGAGGAGAAATTCAAGGGCACTGGAGAGGCTACCAATGAAAGCCAGGTCAAAGCACAAAACCAATGCATGTCTTCATCTTTAAGCAACAAAATCTGTACAGAGACACAAAGCCAGATGATTTCTGATGGAGTAGTTTCTACTGACAGCTTGGCACCACCTTGCTTGCTGGTTACTCTGCAGTGCAAGGTCAGCTTTTAAGGCCCTCCAACGCAGGTGGACACTGCTGACTTATCTGAGAGCACCTGCAGCATCACCTCTGTGATTTTTCCAGGGGAAGAAACACCTGTTTACTCAGAAAGAGATATTCATCAGTCCCTTCAGGTCTGCTTGCTACGGATCTAGAAGCTACAAGAGACAAGTGAACTGGTACTGCAAGATAGCTGTAATACAAGGACCACAAGGGAACACAGTCATACCAATCTCAGAACCTTCAAGAGCAGCCCCCAGACAGGGCTGCTGAGGCAGATTTCAGGCTCTCTACGCCATAGTTCACTCTTTACAGAAACTTGTGACCAATTCCTGCTCTGTTCCCTCCTGAGCACCCTCAGATCAAAGCACAAGAGACACTAAATGAATGCAACGCTGCTTCCAACAAGGCAACGTGACCCTTGTCTGTAGCTATGTTTCTTCATTGGGATGTTAGTATATTTGATTTAGGACAGCTGTAATTTGTAACTCTACTAGACCTTATTACAAGTTGATTATTACCTGTATTAGAGAAAACAGGCAGTAAAAATTCAGCCAGCTTGGATGTCACTATTGACTAGACAAATTAAGTCGTAACTCTTTAAAGGACAATCAAAGCTGCTTTCCAAGGAAGTCTCTTCTGCACCTTTCACTTCCGGAGCCATTTGCTGACACCACGCTGACTAAAAACATAAAAAAGTCCTATAAATTGCAAAATACCTGTTAAGTTTCCTGATTGACTGCCTCAGTATACAGCCAGATTTGCTGCAAGCAGTTAACAGCCTCCCCAGGGCGCCTGCTCTCCCAATCAGCCCGTCCAGCAGTCTCTAGCCCCCCTTCGGGCAAGAAGTCAGCCTCCTGCCAGGTCTCCGTGAGGGCTGCTTAGACCCAACTCCTTCAGAGACACAGAGGCTCTGGCCCCATGCATACAGGCACCTCCAGCACCTTGGCAGCTGCTAAAAGGCTCTGTTCAGCTCCAAAGCCCCCTTCCAGCATGGGGCAGAGAAGGATTTCAGGCTCCATTTCCTACCCACATCCTTGCCTCCCGGTCGAGTTTTCACGGCAGCAGGTTAAATCCTCATCATTTAGGGAACAAAAGAGAAGGGCTGGTCTTGATATTCCTCCTCTGATCCAGACACCAGAAAAGACACTGAAATAGAGAATGGTTCCCAATCGCTGTGCTTCCTGCTCCCTTTCAGAAGTCGTGCTGGGTGCTTCTCCCCCTCTTTCTTGCATATCCTGAACACCCTCTCCTTCATGTCCTTCCAGCTAAAGAAGCAGCACTACTCGCAGGGAAATTGTGGGACAGTTTTGAGGTTTTTCTCATATCCTGGTTTCAGCCAAGATAAGAGTTAATTTTGTGCTCGGTTGCTGGTGCAGTGCTGTGTTTTGGGTTTGGTGTGAGAATGATGGTAGCACAAATGGTTTTAGGTTTTATATATATATAAGCAAAGTCAAGGACTTTTCAGTTTCTCAGGCCCTGTCAGCGAGAGGGCTGGAGTGGCACAGGAAATTCAGTGGGGACACAGCCAGGACAGCTGACCCCAACTAGCCAAAGGGATATTCCATACCATGGGATGTCATGCTCAGTATATAAACTGGGGGGAGCTGGCCAGGGCCTGCTAGCCAGTGAGTGATGAGCAACTGTATTGCGCATTACTTGGTTGGTTTTTTTTAATCTTCCCTTTGGATTTTATTTCTTTCCCCTTCTCTTTCCTTTTTGTTACATTTTTTTTCCCCAATCATTAAGTTGTTCTTATTTCAACCTTAGATTTTTACCTTTCCTCCCCCCCAATTTTCATCCCCAGCCTGCTGAAGGGGGAGGCAAGTGAGCAAGTGGCTGTGTAATACTTAATTGCCACCTAGTATTAAACCACATCACATCACCTCAATCTGGAGGGGCCTTGTGAGCATCCCTGCCTCTCACTTCCTCAGCCTCCAAGACCGTCCCAACCTACTGTGGGTGACAGGAGGACTGAGCTTGCATCTTGCTAGATCTGGAAGCTCTAGTGAAGCCATAGCAGATTCTCATGGGCAGAGGTCATGACGCAGCACAGCTGGCGGGCAGCTTGGGAGGCAACAAGCCTGTGCCCAGGGTGAGGAAACCTTCAAAAAATTCTCGTGGGTTTTCTTTGCCCACCTCCTAAGCAACCTGGGTTAAGGTGAAAGGGGAGCTTGAACTTAAAAGGGCCCAGTATCTTCCAGCCTGAACTGGACTTTCAATTAACGCACCGCTTTCACAATCGTGGCCTAATACTGGGACAGGGAGGTGGGAAATCTCCACCCCTGGAGACAGTCAACATTCAACAGGACTAGGCTCTGCACGACCTGCTCTAATGTCAAAGCCAGCTCTGCCCCGAGTGGGAAATGAGGCCACAGACCTCCACAGCACCCTTCCTGCCAAAGCCAGCCTACTATTCGTACAGCAGTGCTGACACTCACAGAAGTGCTGTGAGCAGTAAGGGACAATGGCACTTCCAAGTCAAGCCAGCTTTTGAAGAAAAGGCATCATAGCCCCACCTCTGTACATTAACTTTTAGCTCAGCTAGTGCATGTGAAGCTGGAAAAGGCCAAAGATACAGAGGCTGCACACCTGCAAAGCACCGGCTGTCCAGATGCAGTGTGGATCACTGCTGCCACCCAGCATCTTGCATATCACCCCAGCTTGCTGAGGCTTCTGCACAGCCATACAGTGGAAGAGAATGGGGTTGATGACTCTGGATATTAATGTTCTCGTTACCCACATTACCACCTCCTCCCCTGCCATCACGCATGTAACAACACAGAGGAGCCATCCTGTGAGCAATATGGCTCATGCAACCATTGGCCTAACAGCAGGAGCCCTGCTGGTACCATGCTATGGATTCCTGTACATCCCACAGAAAATATGGGTAGCTACCATCTATCATGCACCCTAGTTGGTGCAAGAAGCCACAAAAAGTCAATTAACTGCCTAGACAAAAATGGCTAAAGATACTTCTGCACTGAAACATAGAAGTCCTCAGCAAAAGCTCCAGGTGCTTTGTATCTGAGGTCATTCTCATATCAGCAGCACTCCCATTTCCATGCATTCACCAGGTCTTCTGCTGAATAGGCAATTTCAGATGTACATAAGGAGTGACCATCCCAAGAAAAATGCATGAAAATGTCACCAGCTAGGTCCTGCAATGGCAAGCAACCTGAATGTCAGAAGGCAGCTCCCCCTTAGGCAAGTAGCCCCCTGCACCTCCCCAGCGGGCCGTGCTTACTCTCAGCTCCTGTAGGTAGCACTGTACAGGGTCATAATCCACCACAGGAAAGAGGATCTTTACAGAAGTGCTGTTCTTCACCACGCCTCGGGAAAATGACTTTAGTGGCCGGTCCACACTCTCCAGATGCCGAGGAATCTGGTTTGGATTCAGGTGGATTAGGACATCGTAGAAGTCCAAAGGAGGGCGGAAGACCAACTGCAGGGAGAAAAGACCAGTGCAACTCAATATAGAACACAGGCAAGCAGGAGAGATGAGAGGCTTCCCAAGTCCTTGCTTCCATTTTACTCCCTTTTCCTTAAAAACCAGTAAACCCAAGAGAATTGTTGTGAGATTATGCCAGCAGTTTGCCAAAACAGCCACAGGAAAAACATGGGGAACTCCAGCCCATACTGGCCACCCCACTCCCTCTGGGCTAAGCCACATCCCCGTTGCATCACGGGCTCTGCTCACATCAGAAGGATGTGACCCTCACACCACTACAAACCTGTAGTGGTTTAGGCTGTAACAAGGACTGTGTCAAGGGCAAGGTGGTTCTTCCACAGCCATCTCCTGGTGGATAGGCTAAATGTCCTCAGGACCACCAAACTGCACCAGAAAGGACACACTGGATTACTACAGCCCAACTGTCCAGCAATCTCAACCCTTAGAGAGGGGAGCTGCTCCCTACCCACATCAGATGTCTAGCCAGAAGGACTACACTTTCTACCTTATTGGTTTCCCAGGTCAGCAGAAAAATCTAACCACTGTCCCCAGGACTTCGGGATGTGCCTGGAGAAAAGCTTTCCACGGGGCCAAGGTGGTGCTCTCCAGCCCTCACCAGACCCCAGGAAGCCCACCTGACTGCACAACAGTAGGATAGGCAGTCAAAAGAGGGACAGACAGTAAGCTGAGACAGGTAACCAGGCCACATGTGGCAGAGTCCCAGAACGAAGAGGGAAGTCAAGAAGCTAACAGGAGCCTAACAACACCCCAGGGACAGAAGGAGCTGTGTAATAACAGGATGGTCCCATATGTCCAACAGGCGTTGCCCTGGAAGGCAGCAGCTCCTTCTATCAAGCAGACAGAGAGTAAGAGCAAGCGCCAGTAATGGAGGGAAGCAACCCCAGACACATAAATATTTGGACAGGCAGGATCTGGCACTGTGGATGCAGCTGTATTAAAATGGAAAAAACTTAAAACCATGTATACGTTTCTGTGGAATAAATGATGCAGAGACATGAACAGAAGCGCATGACACCGCCCAACTTGGCGCTGGCAGAAAACCCACTGCTCTGAGCTTTTTATAGCTAAGCTGGGGAAAACACACATCACAAACATCAGTGATCAGCACCAAATCCCAGCTCTGGTCCACGTAGACCCCCTTCCCCACCCAGCTGACCAAGTCCATAGCTTATTGTACCCTGGAAGCAAAGAAACAGAGCTCACAAATCCATGTCTGCACCTGCATGACAGTGAGCATGTCCCCAAGTGACCCAAATGCAAAGGAAAAAAACCTCAAGAGTACCCTTTTCGACACATGGAAAGAGGAGGCAGCTCCAAGTTGCACTGGAAAGGCTTTTTCCTCCTCTCCCCATCAAGCTTTGCTTACAAATAGATTAGCAGCCCTGGAAACAGTGTCCCGTGTTTATCCCTAAGGAACATCGCAGGCCTAGAAGGCCACTGGTATGGATCAGAGGGATACCCTCAGGATGGGAAAGCATCCCACTGCAATAGCCATAAGGAGGGCAGGGGGAAGGCGGACCAAAGGAGGCTGAGTCAGTGGGTCAGGACGACGCTATGGACAGGCAACAGCTCGTTTCAGGAGCTAACCAATCCCAGCTCACACTGCACCTCTTGAATTTCAGTCTTGGGTTCACACTGTGACTGCAGCACACTGGGCACATCTCATGCAATGTCTCATCTCTTCACAGCCCTGCAACACACACTGCTACCACTTCAAGTAGGTCTCAGCCCTGTAATACTTTCAGCACAAAATGCAGAGGAACTGAAAGCAATGTCAATAAGTCCATTTTATATTGCCTAGGCAGAAAAAAAATCCACTATATGTGGATTTGGGTTGTTTTCCGATGTGAAACTGTCGTATCTAACCACTGTTAGGCTTTTTTAGTCCTCTCAGCTTCAACTGCTTAGGTCACTACTTGGTACACCAACAAGCCCTTCTCCGGAACATACATACCTCCCTTCAAAGAGCAAATAAACAGGTCTACATCTCCCAGGTTCATTTTAGTAATAGAAGCTTTAACTTAAAACACAAAATCACTGAGAAAATGAAGATGGTTAAACTACACGGCCTTGCTCCTCCACTGAAACCAAAATAACGTCTTCCTAAAGTGCCTGTTAGCATCTGACCAAAACCTCCACTACCCTGGGCTTCATTAGATTCACAAGCCAGATTTGTACAGTTACAGTCTCCCAGAGGAGCCATTGCTCCAGCCACAGACACGCAACTGATTAGGCACAGCAACATCATGGGTTGCTGTCATAAAAAAATAAATAAATCAGAGAATACAAAATAATTTGTCCCAGTCAATGATATTTCACCCCCAGTTGAGTCCCCCAGAAGCAGGGTAGCACAGCAAGGCACCAGCCTCCATGCTCCCATCCTTGCTGCTCTTCATCCCAGGACACATGGCCACAGCCTGAATCCTACTAATACATCCCAGGGATCATCACCAAAGACCAGTGTACTTTGCCAGAGCCTGAAAACCCTTCTGCTGGTGCCTCGGGGTGTTACCTTCACATCCTGCCTGTTGAGTGGGTCCATGAGCTGCCTCTCCAGCACACGGAGAGACTCTGAGGCCAGCACAAGAAGACGCTGCAGGATCTGGGGAGGGAAGAAAGCCAGAGGCTGAAACACGGCAGTCCTGGGTGTGGCAGGGACCCCATTCATTCACAGGGCCATCAGGAGCTCATCACTCCATCACTAGGAGCAGGGAACTGCCCCAAGCCAGCAGTCACCACGGGGTAAGGATAGAGGGCCCAGCTCACCTGTGCTGAGGGTTGCTCTTGGGTCCACATGGAGCTCCCATGGTCTTTGGGGGTGGCGATGAACATGACAGGGAGGCGAGAGCGAGCAGCCACAAACTTGTTCTTGATCTCTGTGTAGTCAGCGTCTGGAGAATGCAGGCAGACAGATGAGATGCTCTGCCCTGTCCACTGCCCTCCAACCTCCTCACCCATGTATCACAACCCAGAAAAGGGTAGTACAACAGACTTTATCCTCTCCCACCATCTGATCCCACAGTCTGCAAGCAACCAGAGCTCCACAGCTTCAAGCTTGCTCTGCTCTCACACTTCCCTCAGCATCTGCCTGTGGGAAGTTTTGGAGACAAGATGCTGGGCAATAGAAGACCTTTACACTAAACCCACCCAGGGAGGCCCAGACACGGCAGGCACTGGGACTAATGTATGCTGGGAACTCCTGTTATAAGCTGACAACAGAGTTTGTACTTTTGTTTGTACCAGAGTCTTCTGCCTTTTTCCCCCCTTACCTTCAAGTGAGGAAAAAAATAGCTCTTTAGCCAGAATTAATTCACATTCAGTTTGTTAAAAAAAGCTGGACGTTAGAAAAATATCCATTTCCAAAACCCTCAAGCAGCTTTACCATTTCTTATACATCAGCTACACCCAGCTTTTAAAGCCACCTTCCACCTCCCACAACCACCAAGACAATCCCATGGTCTCTTATGGCTCCTGGGGATAGACAGCACGTATCCAAAAGATGACCAACAGACAAAACACAAGGAAGAAGGCAGGACCACAGGTCCACTCGGATGTACCGGTGTGCTCCTTTGGAAACCAGAGACCTTTACTAGGAAATTCTCAAGGCTCAGAAGGTAACAAAGCCTTGAGGACTGCAGCCCTTTTCCCTTGCACATTCTGAAACTGGGGACTAGCAAAGATCATTCCCATGACCTGAGTGGCTAAGTGGGCCTCTCAAAGCAGACACACAGCACGAGGCTTTGAAGCTTCCCATTCAAGAGCGCAACTGCTCTCCCAGCACAACCAGAGGATTGGTCCCCAAGAGCCAGGGCAAAGCCTCAAGCAAAAATGCTGGCTATGAAGGAGCAGAGGACTTCAAAGACACCATGACATCCAATACCACCCACGATTGCCACAGATTTCAGCAAGATCAGAAGCAGCAGAGCATCATCACTGAGATCCACCTCTTCAAAGGCAGGTGGGGAAAAAAAACCCATACCACAACCAAACCCACCCTGAAGGCAAGTTAAGCTCAGCAGCACAGGAGTACAGGAGTGGAAAATCTCCTTGCCCCAGGTATCCAAGAACCCTGGAGCCAGGTGCTGACCAAGAAGGGCTCAAGACCCTCATCCACATCTCTCCATGCTGCCTGCTCACCTGTGAGGCCAGCATTCAGGTTGACAATCAGAGGGTTGTTTTTCCAGTCAAAGGTTGCCAGCAAGTCAAGGAAGCGCAGGAACCCCACCTGGGGAGAGCTACAGGCAGGACAAAACAGTTCAACACTGGCATGAGCTTTCCTGCCAGCAAGAGAGGCTGTGCTTGGGCCTGAATTAGTGATGCCCAACCCACATGCAGCCCAAGAAGCAATGTCCATGGTGAGAAAGGGAAGTCCACAACAAACATGAGGCACTTCCCCTTCTCAGAATCCCTGCGGAATTTCTTTCCCCCTTGTTCCTCCCCCCCTTAAGGAAAAGAAACCAGCTGAAAGTGAAACATTGCCCTTGGATGACCCATCTCCTGATGCTCTCCCCACCCAGACTCCTGGGCTTGGAGCAAGCAGGAGGTGAAGAGAGGGCTGCTCCCATCTCTGTTGCAGCTCTGAACGCCAGCCAAGTTCCCACTGTCTCTCTTCCCCTGCAACACAACACACATCCAAAGGCAGATTGCTGGGAAGATGGGGCTCCTCCTAGCAGAATACTTTAGGAGACAGGAAAGCATTCTAGGCATCAGGCTGTTACTCCTGCTGCTTTGGGGAAATACTTGTCCAGACCCCACAGGCAGGGCAGAGTAACCTTTTGGCCCCACATAAAGCAAAACCACTCTCTTTAACTTCATTTCACTCCCTCTAGGCCACATCCCATCCACCTGCCAGGGGTCAGCAAGCAACTGGTCCTGTGGGGTTATGTACCCACATGCTATTCTCTTCAGCTTTCAGCAGGCAACCTCTCATCCTTCCCTCGAGAGTCCCCTCCAAGAGGAGTGCAGGCTGCAGGCACCAGCAGCACCGTAACATCCCTCCTGGGGAACCCATGAGCCCCAGCAGCACCGTAACATCCCTCCTGGGGAACCCATGAGCCCCAATGTGCTGGTAGCCCCAAGACAGCCCTGCCTCTGCTTCTCCTGGCCATCACACCCAGGACAAGCCCCCCCACCAGTCCCCAAGAAATCACAAGACACCCTGTGGTCGTGCTACCAGCACCCAGAGGCCACAAGGACACTTGGTGCTATCATACCTGCTTCACCTCTTTCTCTGCAGCACACAGGGTAGAGTAAGCCACAGCCCCATAGCACCAAGCATCTTCACCTCCTCTGGCCAGACACTCCCAACAGGGCTTGAGACAGCGTTTTGGCAGCACAGGGGCCTCAAGCTCTCTGCTGTGCACCCTCCCAGCACCTCCTACCCTAACAGCATCCCATACCTCCTCCATCCCAGCTAAAGAGAAAAAGCACTAAATCCCCATGGTGCCAGCCCAGGTTCCTCATCCTCACCTGGGCGGTGTGAAAGGGGCCGGGTGGAGGAACAGAAATGCCACAAGGAGGTCCACACACTCCTCAGAAATGTTGTCGCTCAGGAGCTGGGCACTGACCCAGCGCTTGGCCAGCCGGCAAGTGCTGCCAAAGACAGGGTACTGCTGTTGAAGCCTGCAAGGAGGGAGACAAGCCACTGCTCAACCCACACATCCCAGGACCAAAATAGCTTTTCGGCATTCAGCAAGAGAGGGGTAAAAACCTGCCAGAAACATGTGCACAGCATCACGAGCCCAGGGTACTCTGAGGTGTTGAGACTTTGCAGGAATGAAGGGAAAATGCTGGTACATGCTCCTCTCTAACCATGCGGCTTTGTCTACCTAAACCAGTGACCTCGGATGTGACAACAGGGACAAATGGTGCCGCTCCCACCCACATTCATCCCTCTATCCTCCTGCAGAGCCTCTCAACAAGGTGGGCTGAAGGGCTACTTCCCACAGTGACCTCCTCTCCCCAACATCACCCTCCAACATCAAAGGCACCTCCATGCTGGCTTCCAGCCACATCCTGTGTCCTGGCCCCCAGGCACCCGCTGCCTCCCCTACCCATGCAGAGAGCTCGTTAGATAGGGTAGATGTAACGTCTCCAGCTCCAGCTGCCGAGACTCCTCTGTGTCCTGGTACTTCAGCATCCCTTCTGGGGTGACCACTTCCTTCAGAATCAGGGGCTCCCGGTGGTAGGCTACTTGGAGACGGAAAACATAGCCATCCTGAAATGGCAGAAGGTGAAGTCAGGCTTGGTGGTAGCATAAGCAGGCTAGCATGCTATGCTACACCTCAGGGACACAACAGCAGCATCCAGGCATCACTGCAGTCTCACCATGCTCTTTCCTATGCAAATTGCCAAATCCCACTTTTATCTAGTGGGACCATTGCCACAGCCCCCTGCCTCCTCAGTAACAAGTCAGGTCTGGAGAAGGTCCCCATTGTCCCCCTACCTTGTACACATCAGTGTGGGTGACCGCAGGTCTGCAAACCAGCTGGTGCTGCTGCTGGAGGAGCTCAGCCAGCTGGAGGTGGAAAGCCGCCTTGATGCGCTTGATGGCTTCTTTGTCCTGTGGCCACTGGCCACTGCCTTCCATGTGGCAGATGACTGGGGAAAGAGTGACAGCAGGAGGCCAGTAAGCCTCATGCAGAAACGGGGGTGACTGGGACTAGAGGTTACAGCAGGAAAAGCCAGGGCTCTGCTCCTGCCTGCAGCACACCAACACAGCAGTAATGAAGCCAGCATTGCTGCCTGCCTTCGCTTCCCCCCACCAAATCGCCTCCTGCTCACATCCCTCCCTACTTACTCCTCAAAGGAGCTATGTAAGCTGGGCAGGGCTTCTCCTCCGAGGGAAGCAGCAAGTGCTTAGTCTTGACTCGGGTATGGAAGTCATAAATCGGCTTCATGGGAATGGGAGGGAAGACCTGGAAGAGAACAGCCATGCAGGGGCTGCAAACAAGGAGCAGAAACCCTGGGGCACCACACACCCCCTCACCCCAAACCTCCCACCCCAGCAAAGCCCTCCAACACAGAGGGCTTATCCAACTTGTGCAGAGCCAGCCCAAGGGACAGGACAGCAAAGAACAGGTACCACACTGCCCTGAGGGCCCTCAGGAGCCGCAAAAGCAGGGTGACTAATTCTCTCTCTTCCCCGTCACCCCAGGGTATCCCCCTCATTCCTTGCAGACCCTCATGCACAGGCTGTGCGCAGTGACACTCACATCTGTGTACCGGAAGGCTGGATGGACACCCTGCACAGCCATCACCGTCAGCGGCAGCCCCTTCAGGTTCCAAAGCTTGCGGCTCAGGTCATCATAGGAGCAGACAACATTGACCATGGCCTCCTCACCCAGACCTGACGCCTGTGGACACACAGAGAGGCTCTCCATTCACCTCCCTCACCCATGCATGAGCATCCACCTCGACTCCCTCTCACGCTGGCATCATAGCCAAGCTCCAAGGAGCGAGGCACTGCCACCCCAGGGAGCACTCAGCAAAACAGCAAGGTAAGAGAGAGAGGGAAGATCAGGACAAGATTGTCTGCAGCACTCAGCAGCCACAGGCATCCTAAAGGCTGCACTTCAACTGGCAAGTGAAATTATGTCTTGCACAAGACACTAAGACAACACAAAGAGCTGTACTACCAGCAATGTCCCTAGGAAGAGAGAAGGCAAGAGCAATTTGGGAATAAAGAGATCACATACTAGCAAAGTGAGACCTCTGCTACTGCCTCTCCACCGGTTACTGTGATGCCAACAGAGGCAGCAGTTAACACAAAACAGCAACCACATCCTTAGCCAAGGCAGAGCTGTGAAGCACGGCAAAATCAAAGACAGAAAATATCCAGAGTATCACAGGAACCCTGGGGAGGGCAGCTGAGAAGCACCAAAAGGAGAACTCCTGCTGCCCTTGCTGCTTCCATCTCCCCAAAGCACAGCAGAGGAGCCTGAACCAGGAGAAGGAGACATAAGAGACACCAAACCATTCAGCTCAGATGCAGCCGAGCCAACCTGCTCACATCCGCCCAGCTTGGGCTTTCCGGCAGAGCAGCAGCACCCTCTGCGGGGTGTGCCATGAACAAGTCCCCATCCTGCCTGTCTCTAGAGCTGGCTGCACCATCCATCTTCCCTCATCCCCCACGTCCCTCACCACAGACTTCACAGGGTGCCTGCACACAAAGAGCTGAAGAAGCAGATACACACACCCCTACCCACCATCTCATGCACAACAGAGTTTTTCCTTTGTTCCTTGAGGACTGGCAACAGTCCAACTCCAAAACACCCTTCAGGCTCCAGGAAAGTGCATCATCACTCAGCATGGGGTTTATCAGCCCTGATTACCCCAGGATAGTTTGCAGGTACACAGTGCACAGATTTTGCTACCCCACCACACAACAGGCTGTACAAACTAGCATCTCATCCCAAATCTGGCATGGAGCTCCACCCAGACTAAGCACTGGTCCATGCTCAGAAGACTCTTTCGATCAGATTTGCTCCCCTTTACTCTTTAAAAAGGGAAAGGAAACAATTTTCTCCTCCATCCAACAACCAAGTGAAAAGCCAGTTTTACAAAAAAACAGCAAAGTTGTGTGGAAGAGCTCATGGCTCATCTCCAGGCTTCAGTTTCACAAGCTGGAGAGAAGTAGGGAGAGGGACATTTTCCAACCTGCAAAATGCATCCTTTCTGTCTCAACATGACTTCTTTTCAGCTGCACATTCAGCTGGAGCATTAAGTAGGGCTTGGCATGCACAACCAAACACTTTGCACCATGACAGGAAAAACCCTTCTCCTGGGTTTCCCAGCTGTACCTTTAGGATGAAGGCACAGAACTTCCTGGCCTATATCCTGAAAGACACAGGACCTGAAAGGTGCAGCCAGAGGAGCACAGTGGGACAGTGATGTATCATCAGACTATGTGGACACAGTGGACAAAAGCAGAGAAAGGAGGCCAGTAAGATGCTTGCAGGGGAAAATGGGTGTAGGGGCTGCCAGAGCAAGAGAACTTCAACGGCTCTGCCTTGGTTAGCATGAAAGGCTTGACAGATCCCAGGAGAGCACCACACTGCCCACTGAAGCACCTGCAGGCAGGAATTTTCCTTACCTTCACTACCTTCTATTGGGACCCACGCAGCTGCCTCAGGGCCACAAAGCTAAAACGCCCTCCCTACAGCCCTCCCCATACCACCCTTCCCAGAGAAACCCACAGCCCCACTGGGGAAGCAACCATACCTCTTTCCCAGTCCTGATCACAGACTCCAACAAGGCTCCCATGTAGCAAATGGAGGATTCAGGAATGTCCGCATGGCTATGTGGAAGAGGACAACAGAGCATTAGAACTACAACATGCCAAGCCATCCACCCTGACGCTGCATGCTGCACCCACAGGCAAGGGTCAGTCCAAGAACAAGGAATCCCTCCATACAGCAAGGTCACAGTGAGAAGACCAATCTGTGTGCATTACTCCCATGCCCAAGTTATCCACCCAAAGCAGTCCAGCAACTCATGCAGCTTCACAGGATTCAAAGCCAAAGCCATCAACGTGCAGTCAAGAGGCCCAAGCAACATCTTCGTTCTGTGCAAGAGGGTCTCATTTTTGGCAGAAGTTATAAACTGCCATGGAGAGGTTTTCCAATGCAGTAGGGAGACCCAGTGTTGTGAATCACTGCAGGGTCTCAGAGGATTTAATGAAACATCCTGCAAGATTCAAACAGCTTCTCTTCCAGCTCTGCCGACAATCAAGTGTCCCAACATCGCATCTACATGCAAGATCAGGACCATGCTGCCACTTTGCCCTTAGCATTACCATCAACAGAAGCTACAACACCATGTGCTTGCCCTCTCCACCTTCTCTTATGAACCAGCTCGCAGAGTCAGGACCACAAGTGAAATGTCTTCCATATTTCACAAAGCCAAAACAACCCACAACATCCCCCAAAGCATGAAGCTGGCAGTGGGGTTTCCAGGGAAATGGCACAAGCCAGGAGAGAGCAGTGACCCACACACAGCTGCAGGTCCCCCAGAATCAGGTGCTGCTCAGAATGACTTACAGTTTCAGCAGGTGCTTGATGATCTGCTCAGGAATGAGACGTTTCTGGGAAATAGTGTTAGCCTCCCACACCACAGCCTCACAGATGCTGCCATCCTGGAACCGCCGCAGCTCTGCTTTCTCCCCCCAGAAGGTGCGGAAGTCCAAGGCCTGTGGGGGGACATTAGCCAAGCCAGGCCAGGGACATGGGTCAGCCCATGGCTTGAGCCAGCCAAACCTCTACCATGACTGTCAGCCAGCCTCACAGCAATATGCAACCAGAGCATGGCACCAGCTCTGCTCCACTCTACTCAGCACAAGCAGGGCTCCCCTCACCTCAGGGTGATCAGCCTGTGGTCCCTTCTCCAGCGTGCTGTCAGCAAACCCAGGGACAAACAGGAGCCCAAACGTCAGAGGCCCAACATCCTTGTGTTTTGGGGGCTCAGCATCAATCGGCCACTGTGGGAAAATGAAGCACCAGGAGAGATAACACTGCTGGAGCAGTGGCTGCTGGGATACTGGGCAGCTAGATGAACGCTCCTGCTACATATTCTCAGGTGCCCGGATGAGCACAGACACAGAAATCCTCATTTAATAGGTCTCTCCAGTGAAAAAACCAGTTATCTTCACCCTGCCCCACTACTCAGTCAGGACTTCTGCTTAGACCAAGCCTCCCAGCTGCAACCCACACCCCAGTAGAGGGCCTCAGGTCCTGCATTCCCCACAAAGGTAACAGGCCTGTCTTCTCCCCACTGAGCAAAGACCCCTCCCCATGCCCAGCAGAGCCATGACGGACACACAAGACCTCGCTGTGAAGGATACAGTGTCATTGCCAAGCTGCATTACCTCGGGGATCTGGGGCAAGGAGTGAGCCACCAGCAGTGCTCTCCCAGCCAGCCCACGGGCCAGTAGTGAGACAATGAAGGGAAGGGCCGCACCCACGTAGTTCCCACCCCGATCTATCAGCTCGTTCAGCAGCTGCATCTTCTTGCAGGCACCCTGCAGCTTGCAGACATGCTTCAGGCTACAGGAGAAGGAGAGAAGCTGGTCAGCCACCCCTGCCAACAAATCCTTTCTGAAAGGGATAAGCTAGAGACTGGATAAAGTGGGGAGCTAAGGGTCCTGGCCCAGGATGGGGGCTACAAGAAAAAACACTGCACTGCGGCATCTCAGGATACACCACAGGTTATACTGGTCCTTGGGACAATCATTATTCCCAAAGGCAAAAGCATTGCCCTCCTCCTCCTGGGAGGCTATCTAAATAGTAAAAGCGAATGGCCAAACGCAAGAGGCACCAGTGTCTATCTCAATGCTAGCCCTCCAGGCCACCTCCCACCAGGCAGGTCCAAATCCACCCCAGTCCAAAGCCAGAAACAGCCACTCCTCTCTGAACAGGCTCCTCAGCATCACCCCATCGGCACAGCAAGACTCACTGGAAGACATGGTCAAAGGTTCTGAGCATGGGCTTCGCAGTCATGAGCAGCACCTGAAAGCCATCCACCATCCGATCATCCAAAATCTCCATGGAGCGCTTGGCTTCAAATTGGACCTGAATAAGCAGACAGGACAGAGCAAGAGCATGAATAGGAGTGGGGAAAGGAAAGTAAATCCCTCCAGTAGTTGTCACCAATGCTCCCCCAGCAACCATGACCACCCCAGCTCCATGGTCACCAGCAGCAGACCCCTGATTCCAGACAGCCTCTGTCCTCAACATGAAGCCAAGTCACCAACAGCTGTCACTGCTGGCCAAACAGTCCCTCCATGATCTCCCTGCCATCAGCATGGGTTTTTTTCTGCCCCAGAACAGTTACGTCTGCTAAACAGCTGTTTGGCTTAACCCAGAGGTGCTGCAAAGAACAACTCTCCGCTATTATTCAACCAGGACAGGTAAGGCAGCAGTACACCCAAATCTTAAAATACACTTCCAAGCTTCAGAGCTAGAGATGGATGTTAAAAAGCTTAAAAAGCAACAATGCACCCCCTTCCCACATCCAGCGTCCTCCTCCAAGATGTCTAACCACCTTCTGCCCACCTCAGCTCACTCCTAAGACAGCATCTCAGGATGCCATCACAACCTGCTCAGTACCTGGTGGTATTTGCTAGCAGTCATATCAGCACAGAGGTTCACCAGCCCAGAGGGATCCACAAAAACCACTTCAAATGCCTGGTGGAAGTCATCCAGGACAGGCTGGAAGAGCAAACAACAGTCCTTAGTGCCACAGTGCAGCACAGACACAAGGGCAGCACCACCGTGTTGCCATCTGACGCCACTGCAAGAAGCACATCCCTGCCTGGGCAGTGCTGGCAGCACAGGCAGACACAGGAACAAGACCCCACGGAGGGCTGCTCACCAGGGAGGCGTCCACATCCTTCACTAGGCTGATCCCCATCACACTCAGGTCAGTGGTGGCTGTGGGCAGACAGGAAGGGACAAGTCACACCACCATCCACATCTCCCCAGCTCATGACAGTAGTACAACTATGTACTGGTACCACGGTAGTCTCGCAGCGTTAAGAGTGCTATGATGCAATGCTGGCCTCCAACTCGTCATGGGACTTACCCTCTCCTCTGCAAGCCGCTCCATCCAGCCCTGCTCTCCTGCCTCATCCCCTCCTGTCCATTCCACCCACAAAGTCTCAACATCAGAAAGAAAAGCCACAGTTCCCGCTTCCCCATGGTTCAGGCTTTGTACAGACACTCTGCTGACACCAGCCTTTCCCTGCCCAGAGAGGCCTCTAGAAACTCACCCAGGAACTGCAGGGTGCTCCTCAGCACCTGATACCCACTCATCATCTTGACAATCTTGCGTTTCATCAGGAGGTAGGCAACCAGCATGGAAACCAAGAAGCCACTGAAGCACCCCAAGCCCTGTGAAAACAGAGGGCTGAGTCAACATGAGCTCAATGAGGCATCATGAGCCCCAGAGCCCACCCCACACGACTGCTTCTGGCCTCTGTCATCACCAGCTGGGCAGCCCCAAGCTCCAGCCCTGCCAGGAAGATACTGAGGCAAAGCCACGTACAATAAACAGAGATATGGATCCCATCGCAGGAAGGCAACACCTGAAAGTTCTTTGGGAAATGGGATAAATTCCCAAACACACTCCCACCCCCCGCCACTGCAAAACTCCCACTACATCATTTCAGATCTCCAAGAAACATGATTGGCTAGTACACACAGACTCACTGCAACCCACAGGGCAGGATGGAGCTCCTTGAAACCTAACACAGCTCAAATCAGTCACAAGTCCACCACACCACCCACCAGGATCAAATCACCACACCTTCCCACCCCTAGGAAGGGAAACAGGCCAAAGGCAGGTTAGCCAGATAGCAGAGTCTGCCCTGTCCCCTCGCACATGACATACCTTGCTGAGCTGCCGCTGGTTCAGCCAAACTTTAAGAAGGGCCAGCCCATCCTTCATGCCTGGGAAGTCAGTGGTTGCACTAGACAAGAAGTGCAGGTGGGACACCAGCACTGTGTCACAGAGGATGGAGTTGTTGTAGTGTGGAGTCGGGGGCTCAGTGGCTCCTGTGTGGGGAGACGATGGCACATTGGACCCAACCACAAACTTTCTGTTCACAGAAGAGGGCTGCAGTGAACCCACCTCCAGGTACTGAGTGCAGTCTCTGGCTGAACTGAGCAGCCTTATGTTCCCCCAGCCCCAAGCCCTACCTTCTCTGGGGGTGCTCTGCTCCATGAACCAGGCTGTCCGAACATTGTTCTTGCTGGGATAGAAGCGGCTGGGTTTGAAGAGACCCGGGGCAGGACAGGCAAGGAGTCGGACAGTGACCATCTTCTCATCCTTGCCTGTAAGCACCAGAAGGCAGGTATGCAGGAGCAAGAGATATTCAGAGACTAACTTGAGAAAAAAGGAATCATCCCCAGCTTGGGGAAAGAAAAAGCTCCTTCTCAGCAGAGCTCAGCAGCAGTGGAAATCACTTCAGAGCACAGACTGACCACAGAATGGCTCCCAGAGCCAAGAGTAACCCTGAGGTCACATTGCTCATGTCCAAGTCTCATCTTCATCCCCACTAGCTAGCTTGTTACCCCAGCACTCTCCTGCCTGTCTTGGCCTTGCCATGCCACCGTCTGTCCCAGACCCAAAAAGCTATCACCCGAGATCTGCAGAAACAAGCAGCACCCAGCAGTCAGTGCACGCCATCTCATCTCAGACAAAAGCCAGGCCGCACACAGCTGACTGGGGAAGCCAATACAAGGGCGGGAACAGGACTGGGGAGAGCAGGGAGGAAGGACGTGTTTTTGTACAGTCTGCTTTACTCCCACAGGGTACATACAGTACCTACAGGGTGTGCCAGCCAGCAAGGCCAAAGCTGGGGAGTCCAGCTAAGCTGCAGAGGGTGACTGGGAAGAGACCTTTAGGACTAGGCTTTGTGTGGAGGGAGATGACAACTGGGAGCATCAAAGCTCAAAAATTTATCAATGGAGATGACAGCCCCAGACTGACCCCTTTCCTAAGGGCCTGTTACCTGGTATGAGATGAACACCACCCTCCCCCCATAACCAGTACCTACTCACATCCCCCACAAGAGCAAGGCTCAAGTACTACCTTGAGGCCTCAGGAGCAGGATGGGCTTGAGATGGTTACTGTTCATGTAGGCGAACTTCACACTGCCAAAGAGCTTCTCTTTGGAGAAGTGCTGGGCAATATGGGCCAGGTACAGAGCTCTCTTCCGGTGGTAGCGCTGATTCAGGTTATCTTTATCCTGGAAGATTTCCTGGAAAGAGAGACAGGGCAATCCCACCTTACTCGCCTGCAAAGCTCAGTTCAGCCCAAGGCACTACACCATGCACTGATCTCCCTGGTCCCACAGGCAGCCCTATCTCAGCCATGTGGCTACAGGCCCATGGAACTCCAAGTCAGACAGGAGCACTATGCTGCTGCTAGCTCAACAGGCCCTAGGATCACAGGAGACAGCAGAGCCATGCAGCTAAATGGGGTGTCACTTCATCTCAAACCCTCTTAAAGCAAGTCTGGAGAGCAAGTGGAGGGAGCTATAGGGTAGCAACAGCCTGCAAACATCACCCTGCCTGTAACAGTCTTGTAAGCTGGGGCAAAAGTGCAATGAGGTACAAAGCAGAACAGCATCTATCTCCCCGGCAATGTGGAAGAGGTTCAGCCCAGGCAGAGAGAATGAATAGCCTCAGGAGTAACTACAATCAAAGCAGCTGCAAGCTCTGATAGAGCAAGTGGTAAGACCACACTTCCCAGCTCCTCATGGGAATCACCACACTGCATGTCCAGATGCTGTAACCTCACTCAGGAATGGAGAGGACAGGGCAGGGACCATGTGGGACAGAAGGGGAAAGGGCTCAACCAGGCACCAGGCCACTCAGGAGCAATCACATCTAGACTCACCCGTGGCATGGTCACTGCTACATCCACATTGACCTCCGGCTTAATGCAGGTGCCCAGCAGGTAGCTGCCCACCACCTTCATCTCAGTTGGGGGCACAAAGCGGAACCTCCCCTTCACATTGAACGGCACCTGCAGGAATGGGACCTTCACGCCCTTGGGGAGCCATGCCTGGTCAGTGAGCTGGGAACAGATGGGACACATGAAATGCTCTAAGCATCACCAACCCAAGAGCAGATGTGCAGGGACCAGGACTCCTCTCCCCACACAGCTGCAGGCACCTGCACCCAGGGCTTAAAGATGGAGTGTTCCCTTCTCCCCTCCAAGATAAAGCAAGGTAATATTTTTTCAGTCTCCAAGGGACAGAGTCCATGAGGACCACTGCTTGCACAGCAGCAGCAGAGCCTGCTCCATACAGGGGTCTTGCCACCTCCTCCATCCCTCTAGAACATACTTCAGTATCTGGGGTCTCTGGGATGGTCCTCAGCAGGCTGTTAATTTCGTGGAGGAAGGCATCAATCTTCTTCTTCTTTGTCTCCTTCAGTGTCACCTCCTTAAGAAGCTCTTCGATCTGTAGGGGAAAAGGGGACCATCAAAGACAGATGCAACCCGGAATTGCTCCTGCCCTTCACTTTTGTTCTGGTTTCAGGGAGGATAATCTTCTCAGTAGCTGGTGCAGTGCTGTTTTGGATTTGGAGTGAGAATGATGTTAACACACTGATGGTTTCAGGTTTTTTATATATATATATATATATATATATATATATATATATATATTTATCCTAAATCAAGGACTTTTCAATTTCTCAGGCCCTGCCAGTGAGATGGCTGCAGTGGCACGGGAAACTGAGAGGGGACACAGCCAGGACAGCTGACCCCAACTAGCCAAAGGGATATTCCATAACACAAAACGTCACACTCAGTATACAAACTGGAGGAGCTGGCCGGGGTTTTGCCATTGCTGTTCACGGACTGGCTGGGCATCAGTCAGTGGGCAGCAAGTAATTGTATTGCGCATCACTTTTTTTTTTTTTCTTTCCTTTTGGATTTTACTCCTATTTCCAACTCTCTCCTTTTCATCAAAAATGTTGTTATTATTATTACAGTTCATTTTATTTCAATTATTAAATTGTTCTTATCTCAACACACGACTTTTACCTTTTTCCCCCAGTTCTCCTCCCCATCCCACCAGGGGAGCAGGGAAGGTAAGTGAGCAGCTGCATGGTAGTTGGTTACCCACTGGGGTTAAACCACAAAAACCTTGTCCTCCAGCACCAACCACAAGCCTAGTGAAAAGGGCGGTAGGTGAGCTGAGGAACACAACAGCATCTCTCTGCAAACCCTGCCTGAAGCTGGGAGTCCAGACAGCCCATGGGCAGAAGGATAATGCACTCCTGCCGTCTCCTGTGAAGTACTGGATAGCAATCAACTCCATCCCACCTGCTTCTGTGTGAGGCTCAGCCACAAACAGTGGTGTGATTCATACAAGCATAGCTCTCCAAAAGGTTTTTTGTATGACAGAGTATCAGCTCCAGGAAACAACCCTGCAGGTTCACACCACGAGATCAGGCCCTAGAGATCCTGCTAACAGTGGGCAGCCAGGAGACCAAAGCTACCTCTCATAAAAATCAGCAACATTACAACCACCAGGAGCCATCTAGCCACCAGCCTGACCTCTCCCTAACACAGACAACTGGCTTTCCCAGGACATTAAAAAAAAGAATATCTTCCTGTCCCATCCAGAAGCTGATCAAAGACAGGAGACAGGTGCAATGGTGGTTTTACTTCCTCACCCCAGCAAGCAATAGCTTACTGCAGCGAGGAATGCAACGGTCACACTTCCACCACACTGCAGTTACACGCTGGAGGAGTTCAATTTTAATGGTGTAAAAGAGGCACAGAGCCTGGCGCGGGACGGTAATAGGCACTACGGTGGCAATACCAGTAATACAGCGGGTGCCTTGTAAATCCTGTGCTTTCTGTCCCTCCCTGCCCGGCTCCTGCAGAGGAGCGGCCGCTGCCCGGATTTACCGGGTCAGGAGGGCTCAGGAGACTGCCAACGGCCCGGGGTCCCTTCCCCAGACGGCTCCTGGAAAGCTCCGATCCGGGGTCCCGCTGCTCCCCGCCTCGTGTCGCCCCCACCCGCAGCTCAGCCTCCAGAGGCGCAGAGCGCGGCCGACGGCGGCTCGCCGGGCCGGCGGGCCTCCCGGCTAACCTGCAGCCGAAGCAGGCTGGAGTGGAAGAGATCCTCCGTCTCCTTCAGCTGGCTCAGCTCCTCGCTGGTCGGTGGCTTGTAGAGCTCGGCCCGGCTCAGCTTCACCGGCTGCAGGGCTCCGGCCCCGGCCGGTGCGGCCCTCTTCCCGCTCCGCGCCGCGCTCCGGGCGGCGGGGACTCGGTCCTGCGCCGCCTCCTCCGCCGCCTCCGGAGAGCCCTACGAGGAGAACACAGCATGGCTCGACCCGGAGCGCCACAGGCCCGCGGGGCGCCGATCGCCCCTCTCCCCGCAGCCCCCGCCGCCGCCTCACCGCCATGGCCGCCGCCGCACAAGCACGCGTGAGCCCCGTCACCACGTGCGGCACCACGCGCCCTGCGCGCCGCGGAGCACCGCTTCCCATTGGCAGAGCGTACCAGCGCCAGGCTCCTATTGGCCGCGCCGCCTTCCCTCCCCGCCCACCGAGCTGCCCACGGAGCCGAGCTCACTTAAGCGGGTGGAAAAGGGGGGGGGGGGGGGGGGGGTGTGCTTTTCCGCTTTGCGGCAGGTCGTGCTGGGAGCGGCGCGTTTTGCAGCAGTGTCGGGTGCCTGACGGCAGCGTGGCTCCCGGCCCGCAGGGCGGTGAGGAGGGGGCTTTTACCCAGGTAGGGGCCGCTGCCGCCGAGCCCATCGCGGGTTGCCCACCCAGGCTTGCCCCGATGAGCAGCCTCTCTTGCCTCAGGACCCGCACGCTTGCGGCTGGGCAGCACTGACAGCCTCACGCACCCCCTTCCCACCCCCACCCGCGATGGCTAGGATGGAGCTCAGAGCTGGTCCCGGCTGCTGCCCAGGGTCAGGCGGACCTTTTTTTTATTATTTTTTTGCAATTGTAAGCTGAATTCGCAGCCTTTGACCCCAAAGTATGGTCCTCAGGGCAGGCCGGCGTGGTTTCACGTTCAGGCTCGCTGCGTGTGGATGCCACAAGCCAGTTTGTCCTGCGGGATGAACCCAGCCCAGGTCCAGCGGCGTTACACACTGACCCGGCCCTGCTTGCGGGGCCTCTCTGGTTTCAGCAGCACTACGTTTTTCACATTGTGTTTGATGTGAAAGGGATCTTAAAATAATTGGGGAGGGGGAGATGAGGTGTACTGGAGTTTAATAAACTGGACTTTGGTTTTCAGTCTGGTGTGACTTTGTCCTCTAGACATGAGGAAAATCTGGGGTTAGTTAGGTGGGTAGCCAGGGCATCTGCTGGGCTCTGAGCAGCTGACTCCAAAGGTACAAGCTGCCAGCTGTAAATAAACACGCAGTAAAATAACTGCGGTTTGCACAATGCACACAATTCTGGCAAAAAGCCAAACTGGGTCTGAAAAGTCATCCTGCTCCAGTTTTGAGCCTCAGGTGGCTCAGCTGTATGTGCCTTCTGGCATGAGGATTTTTGAACAACTCTGAGTTACTCAGTATTTTTGAGACAATGAATACAGAAAGCGGTTTCCTGTACCCAGGAAAGACCTTTATTTTCCAAAGCAACCAGGCTGCAGGCAGCACGGCCAGGTTGATCCAGGGTAGGGCGAGTGTGGAGCTGCTTGTACTGCAGAGTTGGGCTCTGTTACTTCATGATTAATCGGAGTGGACGTTCCCTACGTGACCTGCAGAGAGCACAAAGCAAAGTCGTGGCAGCCTGACCCAGCTTGGCCAGCTCCCACAGGGGCTGGAACAGGCACCAAGAGTGGGGCTGGGCCAGCAGCAGCCTATGTGCAGATTACTGGAGCAAGAGAAATGTCCCCTTTATATATGCCTTTAAATACATGTGCCTTTACAAAGCCAACTCCAAACCTCAGGTCCAGCCAGATTTGGGTTATCAGGGTATTTAAAAGCCCACCATATGTGTTGCCGTGAACAAGAGGTCAGAGATTTGGAATGCAGATATTGTAGTTCTGTTTCCAGCTCTTTTACTGGTTTTGACATAACTGAAAATGGTTTAAATCACTTCTCTGCGCCCTGCCATGAAACAGGGATGTTGTGGACTCCAGTGGGACCGTCCTCCTTTAGGAGGACTCCGTTCTGGGATAGCATCCCTGCCTGGAGTCTGTTATCTTGATGTCAGGTGCAAATTCTTCTCCCTGAATGCTGGCCACCCTGAGTTCTGTTTTTTTCCTGCACTGTGGGAATGATGTAAGCAGGATCTCCTCAAAAGCAAATGTACAGGCATGTTAAGACAGAGGGTAGGAGATCACATATCCATCCTGAAGTAAATGCAGGAGTTCAGAGAACTCCCCAGTGAACAGGACTGAGCTTTGTCTCTAACACAGGACCCCTAAGCCAAGCCAGCCCACTGCTCATGGACTATGCTCACAGGAAATATGAGCAGGTTTGGAGAAAATCAAGCAGGTTTGGGGGAAAAATAAGTAGTCTCTGTCTTAGAGAGGAAAAAAACCCTGGGAGGATGTTTGCAGCTGATTTTTGTCTGCCCTGCAGGCCTTTGCTGCATCTGGCTTGTGATGGAACAAGGCAGGCTCTCACCCTTACCTCTGCTAGGGAAAGCAGGGCAATGCCATGTCCATCGGTGCCCATGGCTGCCCAGCTTTCACGTTGCAGAGCTCATTTGAACATGCTGCCACTTTGCAGCATCTCTCCCTGGGAAATCCTGGTACCGAGCTCCTGCTCGAGACCAGGAATCATTTCTGTTCCCAAACCAGGCTGGCATCAACCCACATGTCGCCTGACCTGCTGCCTAGCTGGGCACAGTCAACACTGTCATTGCCAGGAGCCTCTCAGGCCTAATGTCCTTGGTATTTAACAACTCTGAAGCAGGAAAAACTGCTGAAAGCATCATGTCAGCCTTGGGTCAACCAGAGGACTGGTCTGCAGGTCGGTGTTTGGCTCCTGCTTTCCTTAGTAAAGTCTCCCGAGAGCTGAGCTGACCCATTGTTGTTATTTACAGACCACCTGCACACAAATGCTTGCATCAGGGATACTGGTGATGGTTGTAGGTATGAGATGAGGCTTCTGGTCCCTGTTACTGCTCACAGCAGGTCCTGCCTGGCTGCTGCATCACAGCCTCTCTCAATCCCAGCCACAAGCAGCAACTTCCCCAACCCTCTCCAGAACATCCCAGGAGAGGGCTTTTGCCCATTGTAACCTCCAAATAGCTTCTTCCTTCTAACCTGGGTCAGGTCCCACAGGCCTAGCCTTACCCTTTGAGCTGGGAAGACAAACCCCCTTCGTCCATCTGTGTGCATGCACGTGCTCCCCCACACTCCCTTGCATCCCGAGGTTTTCTCCAAAATTGACTTCCAGTTACCATACAGTTTAACTCCCATCCGGTTTTGCAGGTAGTTCTTGTGCACAGCCTCAGTGACTCCACGGAGTACGAATTACAGCATCAGCTCCTAGTTCAGGAGGAATTTATCCTCTGTGTGCCCAAGAGAAACAGCTCCTTGGCCTAAGGAGTTCCATTTCTCCCCGTTCCTTCCTGCCCCAACAAGACCAGGACCCTGTGCTCCAGCTCCACTCCTCTCCCCTATTCCCACTTCATCACACTCCATTCCTGCTGTGCCACACTGCTTCATGAGATGTGATTCACTGCCCAATGCCTGCGGGTACTGTGGGCATACCTGTGGTGTTGGGCTCCCCTCTGATTTAAGGCAAGGGTAATTACAGCCCTGTGCAGGATTTTTAAGAAGGCTGGGAAAACCAGTTTGGTCATTCCTGGCCCCAAGGTCATGTCCCTGTGCTGTGTGAGAACAACAGGGGAGGAGGGACTCAGGCAGGGATGGGGACAGGGTGGGTTGCTGGGGTTCCCATTGTGCAAATCCCTTGGCATCCCCTGTTCACCTCTGATGTCCCCAGGATAGGGAGTAATGCCCAGCTGGGGTGGAAGAACAGCATCAGGGTCTGGCCATGGGGGGACTGGATAACAGGTCTGTGCCTGGAGCCACGCTGGCCTCCTGCTACCCTCTCTCCAGCCCCCACATCCCACCACTGCCAGGGCCCTCATCCTCTGGAATGGGGCACATGTACATACACACACAGATACACATGCATATGTGAACATACACACACACAAACACCCATACACCCATACAACTGCACACACATGCATGCACCATGTATATATACACTACCCCTACACACATACCTCTAGACACACAAGCATAACATGTATGCACACACAGGTGGACATAAACACATGCACACAAGTAGATACACACATACACACATATACATACACCCATCTTACAAACATACATACACGCACACCTCCATGCACAAATATGTACTCTTCCAGACCCCT
This sequence comes from Falco biarmicus, assembly GCF_023638135.1. Classification (NCBI taxonomy): domain Eukaryota; kingdom Metazoa; phylum Chordata; class Aves; order Falconiformes; family Falconidae; genus Falco; species Falco biarmicus. The sequence continues at coordinate 76,432,775 of NC_079311.1, read as the reverse complement.
ACATATACATAGGCACACAACAGACATATGCATACATATACACACACATACATATGCACGTACACACACATATGCATACACATGCATACACACACATACCCATGGACCTACAAACATGCACACGTACATACATATACACACCTACAGACACATGCACCCCTACATGCACTTCCATACAGAGCCAAAGCAAGAAGCTGCCAGCTCTGATGGAGCCAGGGGGGGCTGGGAGCACTGGGGGGACTGGGGCAGGTCGGCTCCTCAGGGCACCTCAGGGTAGCCAGGCAGCACAGCCAGCCCTGCAGTGGGGAGCAGGACCAGTGACATCTTTCCCAGGACAGGTTATTTAATAAAGTATTTCAGCACATAGTGAGTCATTAATTATGCCCCATCCTACAATGCTAATACTTGTAATAATAATAATAATAAATTTTACAGCATTCCACACCCTGCGCTCACCCTTGCAGGTGTCACATACCTCCCACCATCCCACCTTCCCAAAGAGCCATGGTGTGGACCCAGGTAGCCAGCCACTGCTGGCCTTCTGTTTCACGCTATGCTTCAAACTCACTGTCCAGAAACCCCTGGGGAACTGGAGGAATCCTTCCCCTGACTCTGTGCCCAGGAACCAGCCCAGGTGAAGCCATTCTCAGGCAGGTTCTCACCGAAGGTGAGCATCCCCAAACTCTGTGTGCCCATATCTTCGCAGCATGATATCCTGGAGCTCCTGCTTCCCTAAGAGGCACAGACAGATGGCAAGCCAGCATCAGCACACCCCTGGGGAAATCCCACATCAACATCAGCTATCCAGGCACTGCCATCAAAATCAGCAGTAGCATCTTACAAATGGCAAAACTCACCAAAATAACATGTACACTTCCTTTAAAACATCTACATCATACTGCAGAAGCCACGACAAAGTCCGTGACTGCTGTCACATAGATGGCCAGGCCAGCTAGATACCTGGTGCTGTGTCCCACACAGTCAGCCCCAAACCCCAGAAGGTCCATGAACACCAAACCCAGGGCAAAACCTACAACCCATACCTTTGCCACATGCAAATGGAAAAAATGTGTGGGCACACAGCCTGCTGCCCCACACTGGGATGAGCCTGTGTGACAGCTGGTTCCTGAAATATCTCCCAGGAGATAACAGCACTGGTGGGACACAAGCTGGGGCTGAGTTTTTTCTTCTTCCTGGTTGGATTCTTTCTGTTTTGATCTGTTCCTCCTTGTGTTCATCCGTGCTGGTGGAGCAGGGCTGTCCCTTCCCTTGGGACACAAGGAGAGCCAGGGGCAATGTTGAACCACTAGCAGGGATTGCTGGTCTCCCAGAAACGGGGAGCTGCAGAAGAAAAAGGGGGTTGCTGCTCCTCACCATCCCTTTACACTTTGCAAAATGGAAAGCCTGGTGGTGATTCGTGGACATGGTTCCTGCTGGTTTTTTTTCTGAGGGGTCTCAAATCCCTTTGGCCTGACAAGGTTGATTGCAAGCAGGTTGCAAGATTCCAACTGAGCAGCCTCTGGCCTGCAGCCTTTGAACCCGCTGAGCTAGTGGAGGGGCCGTCGGGAGCGTGTGGAGGCACATGGCTGCTTGGTGCTGCCTTTCCTGGGAGCATCTCTTAAAATCCCAAGCACCTCCAAACCTCAGCCCACCATGGTGCTGATGCCCTGGGCCATGTGGCTCAAACCACTGTGCATGAGTGCACACCCGCAGGCACAACCACGTGCACACACTTCCTTGCTCCCTCTGCTCCCACCCTAAGAATGCCACTGGCGTCACAGGCAGCTGTCAGGAAGGGGCTGGGGTCAGATGGGGCTGCTGAGCAGGTTTAGGCATCACGTTGACCCCAGCTCATGGTGTGTCTGCCCTCCCTCTGCACTGCCTTGTTCCACTCTAGGGCCTTCCCACAAACACCACTGCTGTGGAAATGCTCCAGTCCCACAGCAGCTGTGAGGAGCTAAACCTGGAGCTAAAACCTCAGCATATCCCCAGGGCTTGGCATCACCTGCAAATGTATCATGCTTCCCCACTGGCAAAGCCAGCTCCTGCCCAGGGCTCTCCCCATTCAACCTTTGCACCCATCCCCTAACCCACTTTGCCCCCCCCATGGCCAGTGCTGTTTTTTTTCCCAAGCATGATCTCAGCCATAACACCTGGAGCGAGGTAGAAAGCCTTGCAGGGACCCAGCACTTCTCATTGCCCAACAGCTTCACCCAGATTTGAGGTGAAGGGTTTCTTGCTTCTCCTGAAGAGAGGGGCTTCTGTCCTACCCCAGCAGATTCTGCATTTCATTGTAGGATTAAATAGTTCCTCCCTTTGGTTTCTGAAGTACTTTCAAGTGCTTCAGATTCTCAAGTATTAACATATGATAGAGGTATTTGTAACTCCCAAACAAAAATAATGTGCTACACAGGGTAATGACACAAGAATGCACTCCTGTAATGTTTGACTGTCCATCCCAAGTATGGCCATATCACAGAAACACATAGCTAATGAGCAGTCTTCACGATGGCCAAGAAGTGGGGGATCTCGTCAGGGCAAAGAAATAGGGTAAAGTAGATATTTCTAGCTATTGATGCTTTAAACAAAACCCCAAGGGCTTCATCCTGGGATTCAGACAGGTACCCAGCACGTTCCTGCAGCCACTGAAAGAAAAAAATGTCCCAGGAATGCTAAAGCCCAGCTCCTCACCCTTGGGATGGCATCAGAGGGATGCCATGATCCTTTCTGATGCCTGGGGACCACCTGAGCAACACAGTGCCACATTGATTAAAACAAGCTTCAGTCATCACTCGTTGCTTGGATGGGTGATGGTTCATGAAGTCTCAGCTTGTTCCTTAAGTCTCACCTGTGTGCAACAGGATGGAGCAACTGCTTTGCATCCCCCTGCCAGCAGCAGCAGCCACGGGGCTTTACCAGAGTAAAGCTGAGGTTCATGGTATGGTGTGACAGCCAGAGCCCTCCTCGGTGGCTCATTCGCTGGGAGAGCGTGTTATACACTCCTCCTTAGGCGAAAAAAAAAAAAAAAAAAAAGCCTAAAAGGTCAACAATTCAAAGAGGACTAAACCAATCCATCCAATCCATACATATAGGTCAGGGGCGGAGAGGGGGAGACCAATTTTGCCTGTCCAAAGTCGTTGTCTCTGGCAGCCTTATCTCGAGGCTGTGGTGACCTGAATTACACAAAGAGAACTAATGGGAAGTTGATACGCTTCAGAAGGTGCTAACAGTGTTTTGCCTCCTTTTAAAATACCCATTTGCTTTTTGGCATAGATTGTTTTGTGCCCCTGTTTTTGTTTTCCACTCCCTTTTGTTTGCTTTCTGCTACAGGCAAGAGAGCGAATTTATCTGATTTCCCGGCTGTTGCTGTGGGCTTTACACATAGCAACAACGAGGAAAAAGTCCTTTCTTTTTTTCCCTGATAGTAAGAAACAACCTGCAGCCTCCAAAAAGCACATCGAGGACACTGAGGGAAAAGCTCTGCCCCTTTCCCTCTCGCAGTGGTGCTGTGTTTTGTTCAGCAGTGGTTGGTTTGCCTTGCCTGTCCCACCAAGGCAGCCCTGGGCAATCTCCCTGCAGCAGAATAGTGCTCTGGTTTCCCCCTATAAATAAAAATTCGGTCTCCAGGGCAGCTCCTGAGACTAGAAGGAGTGGAAAGAGCCAAGGACATGCAAACGAGGCTTTTATTTATTCATGGCTTAAACCTCCAAGTGCCAAACTGCCTGGCAATGTGAGTGCCCCCCTCCCCTTTCAGCCAAAGCCAGCCTGCGTAGCACTGGGCAAAAGTCAGCAGAGGTGATGATGATGATGATGAAGACTTGATTTATTGAAATCTTCAACCACAGCTGGCTCAGATCTAACAGTTCTGGCCCTTTTTTTCTTTGGCCCAGCCCCCCCATCCCAATGACCCCAATGACTCTTCAAGACAGGTATGGTCCATCCTTGTTCACCTCATGGGGAAAATGAGGCAGGGCAGTGGTGGGGTTTGCTGGGTGCAGGAAAGCTGAGTCAGAGCTGACATGGGAATTCAGGAAACTCCCTAACATTTCCCCATGTTACTTTGGCTTCCCACAGAAACAGATTACGGAACAGTGTTGTCCTCTGCCAGACCCCTCCTCGTTCATGGTTTCAAACCCACAGGGGCAGCTTCACCCCCAGATGTAAATGTTTCAGAGGTGTTTCTGGAGTTAGGCAGCTCAGCTGGGAGGAGAAGAAAGCCAAAGTCTTCCTCCACTGGGAGGAAGGTAGCAGGGCATGCTGAATTGCATTACTGTCCACCTGAAGACTCCACACAAGGGGGTGCTACCAGAAACCAGCTTCCAAGCTCTGCCAGTCCAGGAACATCTTGCAAAAGTCTTACCCTGTGGATGTTAAGGCTCTTCTCCTGGGCCTTTCTCTCCACAGGGATGAGTCCCATGTGTGTGGCCTCACCCCGTGGGGTGCTTTGGGGCTGGAAGAACAGAGAGGAGCATCCTGACTTTGGGCTGGGATGAACTCCTCTTCCCTGGCCCCTGTGGCCTCTGTAAGGCTGCTGTCAGCCAGAGCTGTCATCTGCTAAGGTCAGAGATGTCCTTCCCATCAGGGGGGATCCCTTTGAGATCTACATTAGGACCCTCCCACCAAACCAAAAACTGGGCATTGGCTTTGGGGAATTTGGGGAAATCTGTTTTGCTGCCCTATTGGCTGGTTTGACCTCAAAGGGTCAGAATTACTTGCCATAGCTTGGGCATCCAGGAGAGATGTGCCCCAAGATAAGTCAGGGGAACACGGGGTGAGGTCAGCTGCCCTCTGAAGGTGTTGAAGGCTGCGCAGGGATGGCTTTTTGCTGTCTAACATCCAGGTTCATCCAAAAACCCCAAATGCCCAGACCCAGGGGTGACAGGCACACCTGAAACTTCCAGCTGGATGCTCTCGCTTGGGTACCCCATCCTGCCCTCCTGTGGGTTACCAAGCCATGAGCAGAAGCCTTCCTTGCCCATCAGGTGATGATCCTTGGTCCTGAAACAGGCTGATTAACGCACCCAAGTTTTATGCTGGAGGTGAATGACTCTGCTGTCATTTGGGGTTTCCTTTGCCTCCCCTGTGCCTGGCATAGGAAGAAACACAATGAGACAGATCCCCCAGGCAGTGGGTCTTGTAGTTTTTGAGGGGACAGCAGCAGCACCCAGGGGAGAAAATTAAGGCACGGGGCAATTTGAAGTCATCTGGGAAATGACGCAATCTCACTTTGGGGCATTTTCCTTTGACTTGTCTTTTAAACAATCTGGGTACCAAAGAGTCATGGTGCTTATTATGAAAGGGATGGAGACAAAAGGGAAACCATCTTCAGATGATCATAACACCATAAGGTCTCTGTCCTTAGAGGATGTCCACAAGAGGAACAGCTGTGCAGGCTGAGGCTCTTCCATCCACAAAAGACAACCCCAGGAAAGGTTATGGTAGAGCTTGCAACATTACAAAGAGCAGAGTGTGGCTGGATGGAAAAGGACCACTCATCATCTTTTCTACCACAAGGATGAGGGCATGAAAAAAAACTAGCAGGTGGCAGGATCACAACAAACCAAAGGAAATGATTCTGCACCCAAACAGGTCATTAGGTTAGGCAGCTGTTTGCCACGGGATGTTGCAAATACTTGAAATTTACCCAGCTTCAAAAATAATAAATTCATGGAAGAAAAATCTACTGAAGGACACCTCCTTAAGTCCAAAGACACCTCTGACTCAGGGAGTCTGAGTCACAAAAAAATGTTGGAGGTCGAGGAAATATTCTGGGAAAGTATTACCTGTCCTTACACCCTTCCAAGGGTGAATTTCTATGAAGCAAGGTACACAACTAGATGGGCCATTGCGGGCCATTTTTAGATTCAAGAGTATAGAGGCACCCAGTGCTGAAACATGGTGTTGGTCTAGGTAAGTTTGTAATCCGCCTGTATGAATCTGCCCCAATATCTACGGCTGTGCTGTGCAAAGCATATCCTGGAGGCACGAGCTTCAGGGAGGCATGTGGCACCCAGCAGGTGGGGAAAGAAGATAGCACCCAGCAGGACCTGTGGTCAGGCATGTTCCTGGAGATAGGATGACAGAGGAGGAACCACTCCATATAGAGCCTTGATAAAGCACCAGCTGCCAGTTCTCAAACAAAAAAGTGGAGCCTGAAGGCAGTGAGATAAGGTAAAGGCAGAGGGAGAACCGTCCATGGAGTGGCAGTGAGAATTTCCAGATCTCCATTTTCATTCCTGTGATGCAGGAAAACAAGATCAAAAAGGAAACAATTCAAAGCAATTAACACATATCCCAAGCAGGCAGAGCCTGGCCTGACTGTCCCAGACCCAGCTGCAGGGTCAGGCTCTGAAGGGGTGAGCAGGGCAGGGCATGTGCGATGTGGTTGTGGTCTTCCTGACCTAAAGGCCCTGAGAGCTGAACAGGGAAAGCGCTGGTAGGAGCAGGATTCAGAGTAATCCCAAGCGATGGTAGCACATTTCCATCTTTTATGCTGCCAGCACTACTGTGTCTATAAAACAGACAAGCCCATTGCACCCAAAACAGCCTCCAAGTCTCCAGGTCATCCATTACCCCCGTATTAGTGTACAAGGACTGAACGAAAAGAATGATATCTTCATGCCAAGGGCTGTCCAAAGTGTTGACATCTCTCTCTCTCTCTGTGCAAAGTATCTCTTGTGAAGCTAGCGTCAGCACCAGCAGAGAGCCTTGAAGTCTTAGGTCTGTCTTGCAGTCACTCCAGTGTCAATAAAATGCTGTTGGCCACATTGCCAACCTGACACCCAAGAAGCACAGTCAGGGACAGGATGGCATTCAGAGGGACCTGGACAAGCTCGAGAGGTGTGTTCACGTTAACTTCATGATGTTCAAAAAGGCCAAGTGCAAGGTCCTGTGCATGGGTTGGGGCAACCCCTAGTATCAATACAGGCTGGGAAATGAAGGGATGGACAGCAGCCCTGAGGAGAAGGACTTGGGGATACTTGTAGATTAAAAGCTGGATGTGAGCTGGCAATATCTGCTCACAGCCTGGAAACCCAACCATATCCTGGTCTGCATTAAATGAAGCGTGGCAGCAGGTCAAGGGAAGTGATTCTCCCTTTGCTCCACTCTTGTGAGATCCCACCTGGAGTGCTGCATTCAGCTCTGGAGGCCTTGCTACAGGGAGGCCTCGCACCTCTTGCAGCGCGTCCACAGCAGGGCCACAGACACCGTCAGAGCCTTGCAACGCCTCTCCTGCGACGAAAGGCTCAGAGAGACGGGCTTCTTCAGCCTGCAGCAGGGAAGGCCCCGCGGAGACCTTACTGCGGCCTTTCGGCACTTCCAGGGGGCTCACAAGAAAGATGGCCGACGACTCGGTCAAAGGGCCTGCAGCCACACCACAGCGGGGACTGGCTTCAAACCAAACGAGGGGCGGCTCACGCTCCCTACAAGGAAGGCAACACGCTGCGACCAACCGGGAGGCAAAACGCTGCAACACGTTGCCCACAGAGGTGGGGCGCGCCCCGTCCCTGGAAACCTCCCAGGTCAGCCTGGACGGGGCTCTCAGAACCTCCTCTACTTGAGACGGCCCTGCCCCTTGCTGGCGGGTTGGGCCCGGCGACCTCTGAGGGTCCCTCCCAGCCCAACCCGACCCATCCCAAACCATGCCATGATTCCACGATTCAATAAGTGAGAAGCCTTTTCTCCTGCTTTGCCAAGCCTTTGGAAATACCTCCAAGGATGAGAAGAGCTGGGAGGTATATATATTCCCATGTCCTGTGTTCCAAGAGCCCCAGATAAAATATTACTCAATTATTTTTTTTTTGTTATGTATGAATCTGCAGAATATTAAGAGTAACAGCAGGGCATTTTCATTGTGCTCTTTTATCAGATCATTTGACAGCTTTTGTGAATTTTTATACAGCAAGTAGAAATGAAAGAAGTATGTAGGTATATACATTTCATATATATGTGAAAGATGGGATGTTGACAAGTGTAAATAAAAAGGAGCAGAATAAATGGGGCAATATTTTCACATATATGAAAAAAAAAAGAAGCCAGAAAATTGCCCTATGATGAAGCCAAGCTTGGAAATGGCTCTGGAAGGAACAGCTCTATACTGTTAGAGGACAAGCTAGCCATGATATTACTAAACCTTCCCTTCCAATTTCTTTTGTTCATAAATGATCAGGTAAATGAAAATATGCCTCACTCTAGGGAAAAATTCTGCATTTCTGAAGCTGATCCTGTGTTCTGCTGCCAAGGGAAGGATCTGAGTGCCCTGTCGATGCTCACCAGTGGTGCACTTAAAGAAAAAAAAAAAGATAAATATATTAAAAATAGATGCTAAGAGAAGAACATGCTTGAGGTGGAGGAAAGCTTTTATACAAGTTGTGTGGCCTTCGTGGTATTTTGGCTGCTTCCTTGCAAAGAGAAGGATTTTTTCCCTGTACGGTGCTTGCTGCTTCCTCTGTTCCCATCTGTTCCCTGCTCCACACATTTTCCCTGTGGAGAGAGATGCTTTCAGGCATCCACCCCACAGGGCTTCTCTGCTTTGCCTTACCACCCTTTCATACTAGAGGGGCAGCAGAAAGAGAGAAATATCTAAAACTTGCCCTTTTTGGTCCTTCCCACCAGCTGACAAGTACATTCAGGGTTTTTTTTTTCCTTCCCCAGGGTGAGAGCAAAGAAAGGTCTTGGCGATAAGAACACACCAAACAGGACAGGGCTGCAGCCAGCTCTTGGACTGAACACCTCCCTTACAGCACTAGTAAACACATCACATTCTCTCACCTGTTTCCCACCCCATACCAGAGACAAGAACAAGAGCATTTTAATTTAAAGCACTGCACAAATGAGGGTCCAGAGGCAAAGGCTTAGGTTGGCTCTTAAACTCCCTCCCTCCTAATTTTCTAGATCCTTGGTGTGTCCATCAAAACCAAAACAAACGCATCTCAGATAAAATCCACAACTGATAGCTTGGGGCAGCATCAGAGCCTTTTCCACCTTCAAAATGGGGGTGCTCCTGTATAGGGGACCAGCCCTGATGCGCACCCAGATGCAAATGTGCAGCCTGGTATTGGGTCCCTCTGTACTCTGCTAGCCCTTGAATTGACAGCTGAAGTTTGGAGGGGGGAACGACCCATCCTACAGGGCAGGCAGAGGATGTTGAGATGTGCTAGATGGGACAAAGGTATGGGATGTGCCAAACCCACCATGCACTGAAAGCTTCAAGTTGGTGCGGCCAAGAGGCAGATGGAGAAGCATGCAGGTGATTAATGGAAATCTCCTGGCAGGTAAACAAGTCTGGAGGAGACTTACCTGACCCTGTGGGCAGCTGTAGATGGGGATTGAGATGTTGGTACAGCAAAGCATTGAGGCACAGCACCTACAGGGCACAGCCATGCTCTGCCCTGTTGACAGCTGCCCTAGGAACCCTCTTTCAGGGCTGAGCCCTCCAGCCACAGCCACAAAAATAGGCAGGGACATAACTGGGGTTGCCCCAAGGTCTGCAACAGGGTACTGATGGAGTAAGGGAAACCAGCAAGGGGTGGCTGAAGGGGACAGGGATGTAAGTTGCTGGTAGGGCCAAGGGGTAGACATTCAGCCTCCAGCTATTGCCTCCTGAGCCCTCATCCCTGCAGGCTGGCATTGAGATACCCATCTCTTCACAGGCCTCTTCTCCAGGAGGGTCCATGCACACTGCTCTCCCACATGGGCAATGCAGGAGGGTTTTGGCCTTGTGAGATCACACCAGTGGTTTTCTATTGTTTTTTTCCCAGATCCCTTAAAAGCTTTTCCCAAATTTCCCTGGAATGGCAAGCCCCAGGGTGGAGATGACTGTGCTGCTCAGTGCGTTCAAGCCAAGCAGTGAGGCTTCTCCAGACTTGTTCACTTGTCTGGGAAATTTGGATTAATTAGCCTCCTGGTGATTCAGGCTCCAGCAGGGAAGTTCAGCCTCCTCCTTGCCACGCATAGACACACAGAACAGTTTGCAGGGCCAGTGCAACGGTCTTCCCTTCCCAGTGCTGCCTCACATCCACTGCAGTGTGATTTCCAGAGCTCATAGCCTACCTGTGCACACAGAGGAGTGAGACATTGCATCTGCTACATGAGCCCTGCAAACATTTTTTCAGAGGAACACCTCATTTTTGGGAAGCTGGAGGCCGAGACTGTAAGGGAACATGTGCCCCAGCCCTTCTCTGGACTTCCTAACCCAAGGGATGCCCTCTGCCATTTAGCCACCCAAGCCTGTTTGTGCCTGCAGCTTGGTGCTTATGCTGCAGTTTGGTTTCCTTCCTCTGAATCTGTTCATATTTATTGTGGGAAAGGGTCATGAAAAGGCCAAATTCAGCCTCGGCAAAACAAGGTTCAGCTCAACTCCCTGTTTCCTAATGGAACCTCTTCTTTGTGGTCAGTTTTCAAGGCCTTGGGCAGGACCTGAGCTGTGTATCTTCAGCTAAGCCTAGCTGGCTGTGGATTTTAGTGGAGCTATTGGCAAATGATGACTGCAACACTGCTGGACGCCAAGCCACAGAGACCCCAGAGGTATGGCAGTGAGTGAGAGTGCTCATAAGCTCACCTGATAGCAGCCAATAATGTGCTGGAAGTGAAAGGTGTCAGGCCAGCATGGATCATGGTGTTGATGTGTACCCAGTGCCTGAGCCAGGAGTGAGTTTGAGATGTGAGAGCCAGAAGAACTTCCTCCTCCCCCTCATTTGCCTTCTGCAAAATGGTGTCCCTTCACACAGTGGTTTCTGCCCAAATACAAGGATTTGGCTGCTCTGAAGGTAAAACTGGGGTCTGATGGACCCACAGCAAGCAGCTGCTCTGTGGGCTCCAGCCCATTCAACCTGCTGCCTGCCTAACCCAGATGGCTCATCCGCAGGAATGGTGCCAGACAGGAGTCCCTGCTTAGTGGTCACCCACTTTCAAGGGAAGGACAGTCCTGCAGAGTTGATACTGCAGCAGAGGTGAAGGTGAAGGACTGGGGATGTCAGCTTAGGCTGGTGTCTCTCCAGGGTCCTACACCAACTCATGCCAGTGATGCTGATGGCCGTGCCATCTCAGCCACACCATGATGCTTGAGACAGGGATGTCTCATGCATCAAGAATAACCTAAAATGCCAGTCCCCAACACAGAAACTGTTGCTGGGACTGAACAATATGGGTATGTCAGTTATGTCCCCATCAATAAAGCAAAATGCCCCCCACATTGTTGCTTTGGAGGGTGACAACTGTCACTTCAGGCTTCAACAGAAATCAGATCAGGAGCCTCTGAGGACCACAGCACACACCACCACTGCTGTGTGCAGCTGGAGGACTGTCCCCACAGCTGGCAGGCTAAACAGTCTCAGATATTTCTGCACACTGAAGCCAGAACGGGAGGTGTAAGATGACCTGAGCAGTTGGTTACGTGAACTCTTTGGAAATGCAAACCACTGTCTGACAGGCATAAGGTCATAGCCACCACCCTCCTTAGGCCCTGGAATCACAGCTGAAATAGCATTGTAATGCACTTATAATTTATTCATCAGCTGAACGAGAGCAGCAGCAGGCATTTTGATGGCACTCTTTTATCAAACCCTTGTGATGGACTTTATCCATTTAAAAAGAAAACTAAAGTAAAAAGAAAACTAGAGTAGAAAAGGGGAAAAAAAACCCAACTTCATTCCATTCAAATTTAAACAAGCAGGAAAAAGGACAAATCAAAATAAGGCTTAAAAAACCTCCACTAAAGATCTTTTCATTTTTCTTCTGCTTTGTTTTGAGTCTTCCAGATTTTGCATTTCTCTGCTGGTGGCTACCCTGATGCAGGAGGCTTCTGCTAACCCAGATGCTGCCGACTGGTGCTCAAAAATGTCTTTTCATCCCTGTGATGAGTTCTGCCCGAGGATCAGCTTGCCCCACTTTCAGGTGAAAGAAAGCCAAAAAGTAAATTGCAGACAGAGTTTTATTCTTAAAGATTCAGTCACTTCCCTTGGGTATTCGGATGCTCTGGTCCCCAAATATAGGAACCTATATAGGTGTTGATGTGAAGGTGAGGACTCTTGTACGTCCATTCTCTTTTGTGGGAGGTGGTAACACTGCATTGCTCATTTGGGCAGCAGAGCAGATAATTGCACTTTGATATCCCTTGTTAGATGCTTGGGGAGGTTTTTGGGCAAATCCTTCCTCGGTAACAGGGCATTAGTGCCTGGGCTGAGATCCATCACCGTGGTGCTTCTGTGCCCTCAGGCCTGGGACTGAGGTATCTAGTGTAAATAAAAGAAGCAACCTCAGATTCCTCTGTTGCTGGTTCCTCTGGGGCTGAGAAACCAGCTTGCAAAGCCCCAAGTGGTATCTCCACGCAGCTGACAGGCAGCATGTGCTGCTGCAGTGGGAAAGATGCACTGCCAACACCAGTATGGCCTTAGCTGGAGATTTGCATTCAGCTGGGCAACAGCACTCCAGGAAGGAGATGGAGGAAATAATCCTGGCCCCTCTTTCTATCTTCCATATCCCCATAGTGGCCTGGACAAGAGAAAATGGATGAGGTCTGGGGCAAGGGGGCACCTAACATCTCTCTAACAGAGAGGTGAGCTGAGCCCAGGGATGTGTTGACCTAGGAGCAAGTGAATCTCCATTTTGGGCAGTTTGAAAGACAAATATTAAACAACTGGCTGGACAAATATGTCTTGGGCTGCTTCTGATAAACTGATACTGCCCTGGGGCAGAAGGGTGATGGACCTCCAGATGTCCTGCTCTGCTCCAGTACAGCCCAAGGAATTCCTGTCAGTGGTTTGAGTTACAAAGGGCTTGCGGGGGGGGGGGGGGGGGGGGGGGACGGGGACGGGGACGACAACGGGGACGGGGGGACGGAAACGGACTGTAAGCTGAGCAGGGCTCCTACACCAAGCCCAATCTTCTTCATCACAGAAGATCAGAGTTCCCAGGATCCTTTCTGATGCCTTGCCAGAGCACAGGAGCAGGGAGGAGGCAGCAGGAGAGGAGATATTGTCATCTTTTAGCCCAGGTGAGTCCAGTCACCTAGGGAAAGAAGCCACTTCCTTTTTTTTTTTTTTTTTTTAGCTCATCTTTTGAGCCACTCAGGAAAGAAATTGGATAAAGCACTGAAGAATATCATGTGAGATGATCCTGCCCCAAGAACAGGATCATGTAGGTGGGACATGCCCCATCTACTCTCCTCTTGTCCCCTCTTCCTGGCAGCTCAGGGGTCAGTAACCCTCTAATGTGATGCCAAGATTTGCATTTGCATTTTCAAAGCTTCTGCTGTTGCTAAGCAGAGGAGTTAACTCTGTCATCCTTCTTGAATGCAGCTTGCAGGAAGGAGGAAAGAGAAGAGGAAAAGTGGTATTAAAAATAGATGATGAGAACAAAGCAGAAAGGACTTGAAGAGAAGTTCTCATCTCAGATTTACATAAGGTGCCAGTGGCATCTTAAGGTCCAGTTTACAGCGACAAGTTTTGCTGCCGGCGGCTGGATTAATGGCACATGTATCCTCCTTCCCTCCTGGTGAGACTTCCCCTTCCTGGAGCCATGTGTTCCTCCACCAGACGCAATTTCTTTTTCTCAGAGCCCAAAGAACAAACAGATTCCTTCAGGTGAAAAAGGAGATGAAGAGGGAGCAGTATGGTTTGCAGTAGAGCACATCCCATGGAGACCCCTGCTTGCAGGCAGGCAGTGACCATCCACAGGAAAGCAGGTAAGGAGGGAGAAGGACAAGGCTTCATCCTTCCATTGTAATACATCAGAGCTGATTAGTGGGGAGTAATGCCATATGATAAATCAAAAAGTTACGTCAGCCTCAAGAAGCCAAGGCCAGGGGAAATGGATGCCAGGCAGAGCAGCTGAGCCTCCGTGGGAGCAAGGGCAGAAATGCAGGCAGGAACCTTGGAGGGGGCTGCCCAGGCTTCAAAGGGCTCTGTTGCTTTGACAGTTTCTATTTCCTGTGAGCAGTGGATGTTTTAGTAGGAGAGGGGTAAAAAACGTTTTAGGGAAAAATGGCAATATTCTCTCTAAAAGCAGGCCTGATGGACAGTTTTCAGCTTGCCCTATTGAATACATTGCTTTACTTTCTGCCTTGCATGATTACTGCTTTCATTAACATTTGAGACAGGCAGCAGATGGAGATAAGTCCTGAATAGCTCCAAACTTTGCTTGTCCCATCTCTTCCAGTGTTAGGTTGGTTCAGACAAAGCCTGTGCTGGCTGCAAGGAAAGGTGTTTCAATTACCATAGAAATAGGGGCAGCACAAGCCCGAAAGGGCTCACCTCCTGCACATGGAATCAACCCAACATTTTCTTCCAAGCACAAGCAAATTCATGTGCCCACCAGCAAGCTGGGATGCTGCATTAACAGAGCAGGTCATTGCTGGGTGGCATCAACACAGAAAGTCGCAGCATGGCTCTTCGGTTCAGAAGCATTATTAGACTCATTAGTGATGAAAATGCAGCACATAGAGGGGCAGCTGGAAATGCATGCTGCACCTGGGACATCTGGGAATGATGGTGACTGTGACATTAAACCTTGGTGTCTGGGAGGTGGCGACGGAGGTGTGAATGGGTCTGATAGGGTCTGAGTAGCAGGGAGCGTGGACAGCTGGAACAGGACTGTTGGGACTGGGAAGGACTGGGATGAAGCCAAAGACTCATTGCTGACCCACGTCATGGGGCTGCGTGGGAAGTGGTGAGCAAAGGTAAAGTGCTTTCTTTTCTCCCAGAGAAAAGCACTGCTGAAAGCACTGTGTCTGAAGCCCTCCCAGATGTGGCCCATATGTTGAGGTACTGAGATGGCTGGCCAAACCCAGTGATGATGGAAGTACCTACCACCCAGGAAGTCTGGCAGAAAAATGAGAGCATGGCTCCCAGCCAACATGTCCTGCCCGTCAGCCTGATCCTATATTGACAAGGTTATGTCCATCAACTGAATTGTCCAAGACAATTCAAGAATGATGTGAAGCTCCTTGATTGTGTCCAGAGGAGGGCAACAAGGCTGGTGAAAGGGCTGGAAGGACAAGGCTATGAGGAGCAGCTGAGGACTGTGGGTTTGCCTAGTTTGGAGAAAAGGAGGCTGAGGGGCAACCTCATCACTCTCAACAGCTTCCTAAGGAGGGGAAGTGGAGGGGGAGGTGCTGAGCTCTTCTCCCTGGCACCCAGCAATAGGATGTGTGGGAACAGTTCAAAGCTGTGCCAGGGGAGGTCTAGGCTGGACATTAGGTAGCATTTCTTTGCAGAGAGGGTGGAAAGACACTGCAACAGGCTTCCTGGAGAGGTGGACAATGCCCCAAGCCTGTCATTGTTTAAAAGGGCATTTGAACAATACCCTTAACAACATGCTTTGACTTTCGGTCAGCCCTGAACTGGTCAGGCAGTTGGGACTAGGCAATTGTTACAGGTCCTTCCTAGCTGAACTAACGACTAAGCCCTGCCATGTGCAGGAGGATGAATGCCAAGCAGAAATGGGTTAAGATGTCTCATACACGAGGTGTCCGATGAATCCCACTCCTTTCTATGTGGTAACTGCGGTACTTCTGTTACGTCCAAATAAATGTCCTGCCTCTCTGAATGTTGCTGAGTTGTTGGATAGAGCATCACCCCACGGCAGAGTCCCACAGTCTTAACGAAACAAGCATTCCTCATTATCAGTTCCTATTTTCTGGACAGTCCCGGTTGACTCTCCCCTTGTTCTTGCTGTCTTTGATCACTTCGCTCGCTTAATTAATCTCTGAAGTGAACACTCCTCAATCCCTCTCTATGCATCAGCATCTCAGGGTCCTTTACCATTTCACCTCTGGGCTCCATGTAACCCAACAGCACAGGTTTACATTAAGGCATGACTTTCTGTTTTATTCAACACCCAAGTTTATTTGGCCACAAGTCCACAGATAACAGAGATTTCCTTCAAATAACTTCGACATTTTTAAGGAGACATTACGATTAATTTAAAACTCATCACAGACTATTAGCTACTGAAATTGTTCATGTTAGAACCACATGAAATCTTCGATTCCAGGAATACGCATCAGCTTTCTCTGCCTAGGCTGTTACATCCTCATGATTTCTCCCATCCCAGCTGAGATAAGATGTCCAGCTTGGAATTATATCCATGTGGGTGCTTTCTCCAGCACCAGGGTGGGCCTGTACGATTCAGGGCAGGGGTGTGTCTTAACGCTCCCAGAAGTGACATCCAGATTTGCACCCGCTGTGGCTGTGCCGTGCATCTTCCTCCTGGACCATTGCTTTATTTTTCTTATTTTTGTAAGGAATAATATTTATGTTCTTTCCTAAAGGCTGGCTAAGGAATAGGTGTGTGCTCGTGTTCGGGGGTCGATGTCCCTCACCTCTCCCAACGTTTCTCTCCCTTCCCCAGGCCAGGCAATGGGAGGAAGGCTGGAACCTGCATTTTCTGCCGGGAGCACCTCGCACCTCCACGGAGCTGTGCGAAAAACCACGCTGTGTGTGGGGGAGGGTGTCACTGCCTGTTCCCCTCCCGCCTGCTGCCAGGATTTGAGGGATGCTGGGTCACACCAGGTGGCTCCTCAGAACCCACCTGTGTACAAAACCCACCCGTTTTTGACCGCGGTGCGGGTCAGTAGCGGGGGCCACCCACGTCCTGTTGTGCCCACCTGTGACCCCCACCCCCACCCCAGCACGTGGCTTCCCCCCTGCCCCAGGCCTCGCCGGAGGGAAGGTGCGCCCCCCAACGGCTGCCCCTTTAAGTGCGCCGGTAGGGGCGTGGCTGGCCGTGCGGCGGGGCGTGGCTGGCCGTGCGGCGGGGCGTGGCTGGCCGTGCGGCGGGGCGTGGCTGGCCGTGCGGCGGGGCGTGGCTGGCCGTGCGGCGGGGCGCGGCGCGGCGCGGCGCGCTGAGGTCAGCGGCGAGCGGGCGCCGTCACAAAAGGAAGTGGCGGCGGCGGTGGCCGTCAGCGCGCGGAGGGGCGGGGGGCAGCGCGGCGGCGGGCGGCGGCAGCGGGAGCGCGGGGCGGCGGCGGGGCGGCGGGGGCCGCGCCGCGCCATGGCCCAGCAGCAGATGAGCAGCTCGCAGAAGGCGCTGATGCTGGAGCTGAAGTCGCTGCAGGAGGAGCCGGTGGAGGGCTTCCGCATCACCCTGGTCGACGAGTCCGACCTCTACAACTGGGAGGTGGCGATCTTCGGGCCCCCCAACACCCTCTACGAGGGCGGGTACTTCAAGGTAGGGCCCTCCCTCCGCGCCCCGCCGGCAGGCCCGGCCTCCCGCCGCCTCGGTGGTCCCGGGGAGCCGCGGCTGGGGCCTGCGCGCACGCCCCTTGCCGCCCGCCGGGGCCTCTTTGTCGGGCTCGGAGGGGCTCCGGCGCGTCGGCCGGCCCGCGGCCGCTGTCAGCCCCTCGGCGCCCCGCGGGAAGGGGTCGGGGCCTGCGGGAGGAGGGCGGGCGGGCAGGCCCGGCGCCCGCGGGTGGTACCGAGCCAGCTGCCCTTCCCCTGCCGCTGCCGGCGGCGGGGGGACGGGGGCGGTCGGCGGAGCCGGCCGGGGCCTGCGGGGCCCCCCTCTCCCGGGGGATGCGGGCCGCAGCCGCCCCCCGCCCCGCTGCCTGGGCTCGGCCCCGGAGGAGTGCAGGTACCGCGTGGCAGGGTGCGACCCCCTCCTTCCGCCCCCGGCTGTCCCGGGGCTCTTCGTTCGGTGTGTTTATTTCAAAGCGAGGGGCTGCCCGGCCGTCCCTCTCGTCCCGCAGGAGCATCCTGTGCAGGATGAGGAATTCGGGGTGAAGGTTGTGTGTACCTCAGAGCTCGACGGGCTCGGGACTCCTTTACATTATTGCCCCCCTGCCGGCTTTTCCCTTCTCTTCCTCCCCAAACTTTGAGAGGGCAGCCTTCAAAGTGCTACGGCATCGCGTAATTGGTGGAGGTAGATAAACTCTTTCAATTCCTCTCTCAGCCTTGCTGTTAATCCAAAAACCACTTTTGTGCTTGTCATTTCCCCTCCTGTAAATACAGTAAGCGAGAAATCTGGCCCTGTTGTCCCAGAAGGGAGCTGAAGGGAGCAGACTTAAATTCTCAAAACTGCTGGAGGAGTAGTAATTGCATGTTTATCTTAGAAGAAGTGATTAAAAACCTTTGGTGTCTGCAGAAGATACGTTGTGTTGGGCCTACCCCATTGCACTTAATGTCCACTTGGTCTGTGGCAAAATACTGTCCCCTTCGGCTCACTTCTCCCAGGAGTTAACTGTTTCAGTAGTAGCTCCTGCATCTCCCATTTCATGCCCTTTGCCTTCTGTCAAACTGAAAACATTTTGGCTCATCTCTTCTCTTGGCTAATACACATCTTCAGTGCCTCTTGGCCTCTCTGGGTCAAGGTTTAAGAGCTTTGTTCCACAAAACCAAAATAACCTGTAGCTTGGGGAATAACAGATTTGAGTCACGTTCAGTTTGGCCTCATTGTTTTGAAGGAAGGCAAGGCTTTGGCACAAGGCTTGCCTTTTGTAATGACTTGGCTGGCTTACTCATGTAGGTGTGATAGGTGTATATTCTTAGGCTCGCCTCCATTATTACTTAGGAATTCACTCTGGTCTTTGGTTGGTGACTAGGTCATTTTTACATCCAAATGGTTTGGTGACCTCTTCCTGCACTTACATTACTCATCCATTTTTTTTCAAAGAAATCACAATGGGTCAAAATATTTTTGTTTGTTTGGGGAGCTTTCTGGATTGTGTGTTTGCAATTGTTCCTGGAAAGAAGCTGAAGCAGCCTGGAAATAATCTGCGAATGTGTGTTAACAAGTGTAGATTTAGTCAAGGTTGCCAGTTGCCTTACCTCATTATTACGAATGGGCTATCTTTGGTGGTATTTGATGTCCTTGAACTGTCATGCCTTCTAAATTCTTCTGACTGATCCTGTGATACTTATTTTGAGAGTGGGAGACTAAGGTCTCATGATGCCTTCACCCCTCCGCACCAGAGGGATTCCCTTTAAGCAGCATGGCTGGAGTCTGTCAGATGTTGTTCCCGTCTCATCTTCCCTTCGTGAGGAGCTGTGGCATGGTGGTGTTTTGTTTTGGTAGCATTTGATCTTTGGTTATGCATCCTAACTTCTGAGCTGCTGGAAAAGTGGTGTTAGACCCTTTTCTGTCTCTAGGAAGGAGTTCTGTTGTCCTGAGAAGTGATGTTCTTGGCTTTCTTTGTATTGGGCCTTTAGGCAGACCTTCAGACGTATTAGACTTTGCTTACTGAATCGTTTAGAGATAAGATTAATACGCTAAACTTTATTTGGTGGGGTGACTTCTGTGATACATTCATAGCATATTGAAGGTCAGCACTAGTTCAGATCAGTGTCCAATCTATTTTTCAAATTTCTTGGCTTGATGAAACATCTAGGTTCATCTTGTTTGGTATTTTTAGTTTCCTAAGATGAGGTAAGCAGGATTAGAAATAAGCAATTGCAGGATGTAAGTTTTTTAAACATCATAGTGATGAGTTTGGGAATCTGCTGCTGATTGAGGTGCAGTTTGAGGATGGGTGTTAGAGGGAAAGTACAAAGGTTTCTAGTTAAGCTCAAGTATAAGTATTTTGAGGGAAACCTGTGTTTAATGTGGCCTTAAAGAAAGTGTTAGTGGTGGCTGGTCAGTAATACGAATGCTTGATTTGTGCTCTTGGAGCTGACAACATCAGCTTTGGGCACCTTGTTTATTCTTGAAGTACAGCCTTTCTCTCTGGGTTGTTGAACTAGCTGAATAAACTGAAATGAGGGAAGTGCTTTCTTTGCACCTCCTTGACAGGGGCTACTGTGGTTAAAAGCTGCTTCAGCATTTCAACAGATTTTGGTTTCAGTTGCTAATCCTGTAACTCTAGCATTTGATAAATTGAAGCAGAAAACAAGTCCCCCTAAGTGTTTGTTTAAATGGTAGGTTATCAGTACTTTAGTGCTGGCTATAATAAAGTCAGGGACTTCTTAAAAATTCAAGGGCAGCATCTAAGCATATTTTATCAGCTTGATACAGCACACTCAGATCTGCTGCAGTACTTCATAGCTTAGGACCTCCTGGCTAAGATGGTAGGGGCAGCAGCCTTCAGAAGCGACCACTGTGTGAAGAGCAGCTTGTATCAGCAAGTGGCTGGAGCAGTCCTGACCTGCAAGCCCCTGCTTAGGTGAGCAGCTGAAGGTAAACATCTGCAGTGGAGGCTTATTGACCTTTGCCTTACCTAGTGGCTTTATTCCCAGTCACGCTGAATAGCTACATAGTGTCTTGGAAAACCTTTTGCTTAAGTTCCAGATTATCAACTTTAGGGAAGGAGTTGTGCTTGTTGTCTCTCAGTCCTTGATGGCTGCTGTAGCTCTGGATCGGTAATTTATTGTCTTCCAAAAAAGTCCAGTCATAAGAGCAAATGTCTCGCCTTCAGCTGCTCTCAGCAAGAAATTGCCAGTTTGACTGAAGTTTCTGGCGGAATTGGTTGTGTTGGGCTACAGGTATTTGACTGCAGTAAGTGAACTTAATTTTTGGTTCATGACTCTTTCAGAGTTTAAGGGTGAAAGGTGGGTAAACTTCATGTGTCTGAAGATGATTGATCTGCTCGCAACTGATTCAGTTACTGAGTTTTTTTGAGAGAAAAAGGAAAGATTTTTCGCAGAATGAAATGCTTCATGTTGAGGTTGTAGACAGTGCCAGTTGCTGCTTTCTCAGGTCAGCTGGGAAGGACATGGTGTGATAAGACAGGTCTTTAGATGAGGCTCCACTGGGCTATGTGGTAGTTCTCAATTGCTTTGGAAACAATGGGAATATGTTTTTTCTGGTTTTGCCAGCAGTGCCTGAGCAGTAGAGAACCGTATTGTACTGTCATCTGCAGAACTATGTGTGAGCAGTTCATCGATGCCACCTTTATGCTATAGGAATCTTCCGTTCAGCTGAGAGGGCTTTGCTCTACGGCAGGTGAACTTCACTGTCCATTTTGGCAGCTGGTGCGTAAATGGGGACCACCACAACAAAGGTTAAGCTGTAATTTGGTGATGATGGGTGCTAACTGGGACAGATTTCAATGGCTGAGGGTTGTGCATGGGGTGAAACTTTCACCATCTCAGTTGACCATTGATTCATCTCTCTGTCTGCCTTGAAGTCCAGTGTCTTACTTTGATGTTTGGGCCTTCAGAACCTGGATGTTGATAAACTATTGCCCAATGCTTTAATCAAGCTGTGTTTTCAGGATACTTGCAGAACTATTGGAAAGTGTTTCCTGGTGGCTTACTCAAAGCTCTGGATGTCTGGTGCAGTTCCACCTTAGTGTCACAGCTTTGGGTTGTTTTTTAAAAAGGAAATTCTTCTAATTTTTATAGTTGAATGGTATTCTTGTGCTGGGAGCCAACCTTTCAGGGGAAGGTGCAAGTGAGAAATTACACAAATAGAAACGTCATTATTAAACACATAGTGCTGCCCAGAAGTATGGTTTGACCAAGTATGCTGTGTCAAGAAGCATGTTTAATGTAGAGCAAGAGTCAATATTAAAAGCTCCTTCAGAGGTGATGTAGGCTGGGTAGGTGAAAATGAATGCACCTAACATGAAAGGGAACAAGAAAAATTAACGGCATTATTAGAGTTGCTATTTGATAGTTCTTAAGGCAACTTATTCCATAAGGTATTTTTGCTACTTGAAGGAGCAAGTCTTGACAGATAAATTGGAGGAAAGGGGGGAATACCCCAAGCATTATGATTAGTTTTCTCAAGTAATTTGGGGACTAAATACTTGTCAAGGCATTGTTTTCCTTGCTTTTTTGAACTCATTAACCATGTGCTTTTTGGAGTTCTGTATTGTTGGATCTCAGGTTCTTCCAAGTGATTTGTTTTGATTTCAAAGCAATTTGCAATATGGGATTATTTTTTTTTCAGAGCAGAAAATCAATATGGAACTTTTGGATAACTGATGGCAAGAACGAGCACTGTGTTTAAAAGTTTGGTATTGTAGGCTACTTCCCAGAAAGCTTAAAATTAAGCAAATAGAAGTTTCTTAAGCACTCAGAATTATCTGTTTTAACTCCATAAAAATATGCCTTGGTGCCAAGGAAAAAATGTGTAGTACTCTCAGCACAAAGGCTGCCTTCTGCAGGCCTCTGCAATGCAAGATGCTACACAGCTTGTTGCTCAGTGTACTTAATCTTCTATTTTTATTGCCTTTAGGTATCATTGATGCCAATAAGCAGAGGTTTGATGCAAAACTGTGGGTGAATAGGGCTTGGAGTTGCTTGCTCTGGGTCTTAAGAGCCCCCGTTCAGAGCAGGCTGTCTCCAAAGCAAAAGAGCCGCTAAGCTGTCTGCAGGCAGGGAGGCAAGGAACCTTCAGACTTTGGTTCACTGATCATAAGCGTGGTTATGATCTCTGTCAGGCCTGGGGAGTACCTGACTGACCCTCACTTTGCTGTTGCATAGAGCATTTTGGATGGCTACATCTTTGGGCGCCACAGAACCCCCCAGACAACACACCCAGCCTGTAGGCTCTCTCGGACAGCAGTCTGTCCTCAGGATGAAACAGGCAAGGTAATGGTGGCAGCCAGCTCCCAGTCCTTTCTTTCTTTCCCTCGGGCTCTTCTGATCTGGGTAGGGTTATTGTGTATGCCAAGAAGCACAGTAGTGATTTCCAGTTCTGATACTGCCCGAAAATACAAGATCATGTGCAGTTAGGTTCTCTTGTATGGCAACAGGAGAACTGTAGCACAGTCCACCTCTGCCATTAGAGTGAAAATGGAAAGCTTTCTGTTTGGAAGCACAGTGCTCTCACTTTACATAATTTTTCCATTGTTTGGCTTTTTTTACATGGGTTTGCACAGAATGATCCTTGCATAAGGTGAAATACAATGTGAATTTTTGTCTTGAATAACAATGCAAAGAACTGTGCCTCTTGAAATTTCTTGCCTGTCTGTTCAGGAGGTAGTAACTAGAAGTGTGTAGTTAGCTTTAGTACTGTCTCACGTTATAGGAATTAGCAGAAGATTTTGACTCTATGGCGTTAGAAGGGTGTTTTTTCTGATTTTTTTTTTTGTGTAAATCCATTAGTATCTCCAGTATTGCAGTGATGTTATGCCAGTGTCTGAGTGTGGGACCACATCTGTAACTTCTCAAAAGCTAAAACATGTTTTTACGTTGATGTTTCTGAAGTAGCGCTTATGCTGCCTGCTGTTTCACACAGTGATATATTCACATGGGGTATCTTCTCTTTAATAGCACTTCAGGTTTACTGCATGGTGCTCATCTTGTATCTAGAGGGTAGGAAATGCCAGGAAAAAAAGGTTGCAGAACCTTAACTCTGATCTTTGACATGCAGTTTGGCTGTGTAGTTTATGGTCATCAGCAGGTGTTCATGGTAATGAAGAGGATAGACTAAATGGTTGAGATTTTGTGTTGAACTGAAGTGTAACTGTGTTAAAAGTTGGAAATGTAGCAGCAGTTGCAGATAGACTGCCATGTGGCTGCACTAGAGGTTATGTGACTCATAATGTAGCAGGTCCTCTTGTAATTTGGGCTGTGCATGATCAGATGTGTGCATACGCATACAGGTGTGCACAAAATTAGCTTGCTATTTCCAGAGTGCTACTTCATTTTTAAAACCTTAGTGTTTTATCCAGCATTATGAGTTAGAGGAATTGCAGTTAATCTTACTAAGCTTTTGTGGTAGTGACCTACTGAGAATGTCTCATCTCACCAGACCAGTTTAATAGTAATAACTTTGGCATTGTGTGCCCTCCCCTGAAGCACTAGTAGCCAAGATGAGCCTAATTGATTGATTGCCTATCTCCACACTTCCTGTAACAGTTAAAATGCATAAATATTTGCCCAAAGTTGTCTACAAATAGAAGAAATTATAAAGCTACTGAGTTGGGGTGCATGTAGGATATTTTGGAATCTTGCTTGACTTGAAGAAATGTGACCTTAAGGCTTCCTGGATATTTGGGTTTTTAATTAAAGCAATCACCTGAAGAACAAGGGGAACATAAAAGGGCTGTCTTAAGTGGGTGACACTTGCAGATATCACAGTATTTGTGATTAACAAAGAGAAGGCTGCCTGGCAGACAGGCTGTTTCTTACTCCTTAAGGTTTTAGTATTAAAAGCATGACATGATGTGTTCCCATTGATCTGTTTTATTGTCTTAAAATTACACAAGTAACTTAGAAATTCAGGTAAAGGGTTTTTGCTTGGGAGATGCAACTTAGGCTGATAGTAGTAGGGACACATTTGCAATAGTTGTGAGACTCTTCCCCAAGTTAAAATATGTATCTTAGTTAAAGTATTTAAAAGACGCTTTTTAATGTTCATGGTAGCAAAATGTTTGGAGGGGTTAAGATGCAAAACTCTTTGCCAGACTATTGGAACAGTGTTAAGAACCAGCGTTTAGCCAGTTGTGCCACTTGGGTCAATTCTTGTATGACAGACACTTGTCCATTGTGCAAAAAAATCTTGGTTTTAAGTTAATCCTGAGACATCTCCAAAGCTAGAAACCTTCTGCTGTTAGATCTAGGCAAAGGCTGAAATAACACTTTTGCAGCACCGTCTTTGGTCATATCAAAACAAAAGCCATGCAGTTGGGTAGCTTTGACTTACAGTACTCCATGAAAACTCATTTGTTCTTGCATAAAGTTTGCTCCTATAAGCCTCTAATTCATGGATGTAAACTACACTGGTGTGCAAGTGTTTGCTTATCTTGTCTAGAACAACTATCTGTAAAAGCATCACCTTTATTAAAAGAATGGGATTCTTATAATGTATTGAAGAAAACCAAATTTCATCTGAGTGCTCCCAATCACTTCTCTTGCAGGATAGTAACTGTACCCACACTTAGTAGCTGAATGCCTTTCAGTGGGGCGTCAAGCAGTATAACTTGAGAGGCTGATGTCTTTTCTGTACCTTTTAAGTGTCTTTGTAGCCATTATCTAAATCCCTTCTAATTTGTCATTCATGTGGTAACAAGATGCCCATACCCAGATGTTTCAGATGAAGGTTCGTGGCTCTTTTCAGTTAAGGTGGAAAGAAAAGGCCTTGTCTGTTCTTAATGATACTGCCAGTTCAGTGAGATCTCTGCCAGACCTCACTTTTTTTGGCATCGAGGCTCAACTCTTGTTGAAAATTCGGTTTAAATTCAGTGGATGATGGTAATGTTTCTTCTCTTGTATAATTTTCTGTGTCAAGTGGCTGTTTCTTGAGACAGCCACAGTCATGTTTAAACAATTCTCTTTAGAGGACCTGTTGTCACTTTTTTTGAAAGAACTTCTAAATGAAACCAGGCATTTTATATTGCTGTATGATCTCCATCAGAGCATATAAAAATGAAAGTTTTGAGACCAGCATATGGAATGATTTCCATTTCTCAGTTCTGCCAGAAACCTGAAAGCTTATGCGCTTCAGAATTTAACTAATATGCTTTCTGTGAAATTTAACTGATTTCTCGCCCCCCCCCGGTAGCAAGTCTTTTATTTGTTTAGAAGAAGCTTGGCTGGCTTTGGCCTGAAATACAGCAATAGCAGCACCCCTGGGGGAAGCTGGATAGGTGGGGTAGACTTCACGGAGGCTGTGAACATTGGGACTTCAACGTTCTGGAATCAGCTGGATTACTTCTGAAAATTTGTTAACAATGAAGTTTGTTTTGACTTTCAGAGGCTTATGGGCAGACTCATCAGGAGCTAAAGGCCAGCCTTGGCAGGGTCATCATGGCATGTCACTCTGGAGGTTTATTTTAAATGGCAATAATAGCAGAGTTTGTGGTCTTGAACCCATATCATCCATGGCTATACTCCAGTTGGAAAGAGATCATAGTTGTATTGGCTGCTGCTAAGGAGAGATGGGGTTAGAAAGCTGCTGGTCTTGGACATTTTCTTCTGGATGTTATGGAATAAGTCTGTCTTCTAGTGCTGTCAGAGGTGGTATTCTGATTTCACTGATTTGAAGCAGCCTGCTTAATGTTAAACTTGGGCAAATCATTGTTAATTCTCATCCAATTTACAGGCTTATCCCATGCCTACTAAATATTGTCTACTTTGGATCGTGTCTCTGGTGTGAGTGATATGCTTATGCTTGGGCTCTTCAACCAGGGACCGGATTTTGCCTCCAAGGGGCAATTCAGTAACAGGCTGGCAATAAACAAAAGCTGTGAAAAGCCATGCTGCTTAATGGTAATGTCCATGGAGACCCCAGCTAGGCTGGCTGCTGTAGGTATGTGCTGCCTGCCTTAGCCAGAGAGCTTCCTGATGGCAGTTGTAGGTGTGAGGCTGAGTGGTAGATCAGGTCAGGTTGGGGTGAGGGTAGTGGGTATAAATCCCAAAGCATGGCACTACCTGTTCCCAGGCCTCACGGGCGTGCAATGGAATGTCACATGGCCTTATTTTCAGCATTCTTGGGCGCATGCACCATATCTGAGATCTTGCCTGCTGTCTGGGTTCGTAATGCCACATACTATGGGGTCAGCTCTGTGCAGTGGCAGAGGCAAGGAGGAAGGTCCTAGTATGCTTGGCCACAAGAGGCCTGTCATCGTGATGCTGCCAGTCCTCTTCATCTGCCTCTTTGTTCTCTGGGAATCCAAGACTGTCTCAGGTGTCTCCCTTCATCTTTTTTCCTATACTGGACCAACTGTACTTTGGGATGTGACTGAAAGCTGATAGAAGGTCACCGTGTGTGACCAGATTAGAGTTCCTGGTGTCTCAGTCTTGTTCCGTTTCATCTTCCTCTCGGCAGCTATCAGTTTGCTGAGCACATGGATGACTTTCACCTATTTCCAAGAGAATAGTGAAGTATTTTTTACTTGCCTACTTCTAAGATGGCTAGTTTCTGCTATTAAAACAAAAGTAAGCTTGATGGTGAGCCTGTGAGTTACAGTTCAGCAAATGTGGCAAAGCTCTGATTAGAGACTAGTTGACAGAAAAACTTTTCAGGTGTTGGCATCTGCATCAGTTCTGTTGTATCTTTAACTCTTGCATGCACCAATTTATTTGTGATCTCCTAGATGTTTTGCTCAGTGTGCATTAGTTCATAGGTGGGGGTGTAAGTTTTGGCGTTTTTCTTCCCTTCTCTTATTAAGTATAGAGCAGTGACTTCTGTAAAGAAAGAATAGATACAGTATGTTTGCTGGAACAAACTCTGTATAGATAGTGGGGTTTGCATTGTTGTCATCTAAACTCTATTCTAAATCTCCTTCTAATTAAAAAAAACCCAAAACAACACTATGAAGGAGGTGTTTTATGGCAGATTACCATAATGATGGCAGCAGGAAGGAGATGCCCAATTCTCAGAAAGGACTTCAGTTTTGTTAGACTGCTATTATGTGATACATAACTTGTGCAGCTGTAGTAATGCAGAAAAACTGAGGATGACAAAATTTAGACTGAGCCTAAAGCCTACTGTTAATGGTTGGTTGGTGCATTGAATTTAGATCGTAATGTGCAGATTAATATCTAGACGATGTCAACTTGAAATGAGAGGGTTATGGGAAGTCAGCTTCCTAAAAGAAAGGTTTGTGTCTGTTACTTGGTGCTTCTATGGCCACCTAAACAGTCTCCTGCTAGGTAGGAGGCAACAAGCTTTCTTTGGTACATGTTTAGTTGAGCTTTGTTTGGTAAAGCTATTAAATATTGCTGTGTCACATTTACTTTAAATGTGAATTGCTACGATCTGATGTTAGACTGGGTGAAAGGGATGTACAAGCCAGAATTCATCATCTGTTAGGCCCTTTGTGTGGGTGAAGCATGGCACTTGTCGAGAATAGTCTGTGGATGCTATGCAAACAGGATGAGAGAGCCAATACAATGCATTGTTCTAGATCTGTTGGTGAATGTAAGAGGCGTTCATCTGAAGGACATGGGGCTAGGATTGGAAGAGTCACGTAAAAGTATGGAGGCTTTGTACAGCTTTGAATGTAAGGTAGGGTCAAAATGTTCTTTGACAGCAGTAAGTAATTTAGTGAATAGGATAGCAACTAGAAGTCTTGTATCTATAACGGTTTGTATTCATGACCCTGGATAAATTAACATTTTTATGTAAAATGGATATATCTTATAATAGCATAGTTGACTAAATCTGTAGGTAAAATCATTTTGCTTTTTATAAATAGCACATGGGAAAGCTTTCTTCCAAAACAAGTTCAACTTGTATGTTTACAAGTACAATATTTATATTCAGAATAGCTGAAGAAATTGTCAAGTGACTGGCTTTCAGGCTGGTTAAGCACGAATGCAAAGAGATTTTTGGAATAAGAACTTCTGCTTATTCCTGGGTTTTCAAAATAAGAACCTGAGCAGTTTCCTGAAGCGCCCTAGTACAGATCCTGATGTACTGACAAGCCACACTCCTCTGTACAGACTTTGTCCGTGAGGCAGCTGCAGCAATTCTCCAAGAGCAAAAAGTAAAGCTGGAGTTGTGTAACTCTTAACCTGAAGGGGAGGAGGGGGACGTTCTGGGTGTTGAACAGAAAGCCATCAAGTCAAGGCCTGGGTATGTAGGCTTACTGGGGGAGAGGTGTGCTATGCAGGCTTCACAAATAATCCTCGGAAAGAACATATTGGGGAGAATCTGGGCAAACTCCTCATTGGAGGAGGCAAAGCTATGCCGTGGCTGTCTCATCATTTGAAATGTCAGAGGGGTCTGCACTGATTTCAGAGATACCCAGCTTTTTTACCTCCCATCTCTGGGATTTCTTTCTTGTACTGTCTTAACTGCTCCTTGTACCCTTCTACTACAGCCGGCCCCTGTCTTCTCTCCTGTGCTTTGAAGATTAGGCTCAAAATAAAGCCTCTCAGCATAGTGAAACTGGCATGTAGGATTTGATGTCAAATGTGGAAGTATGAAACGGCTCACAGCTCTGTAGCATGGCCAGGGAGACAACCTGGTGTGGTGCTTTGTGGAGCTGGTGCATTTGCAGGGCAAGATTTGGTTCTATAAGTTAAGACAGAGGTTTAAAGTATTTTACTGACATGCCTCAGAGTTCTGTTATGCTTGCCACCCAAAGTGCAATTACTGAGGCTATGCCACACCACTGAGCTTAAAACACATGGGCAGAAAGCCAAATTCTACACTTAGCAAGCACTTTAAATAGAAAACTACAGCACAACTGACCTACAGGTACCTTCCTTTTATAAGGAAAGCTGATGTTTCTGACTGCCAGAGGCTGCTTTGCTTTAATTATAAATGCATTGATAAATGCCATTGTATAACACTTACTTGCTGAAATAATGTTTGGTCACAGCTTAATGCGTTTGCCATGTAGAGTCTGAGATTCAGGCAGAATATAGTCTTTTCCTACTCTAGTTTTGTTAACCTTGTATTAATAGGTACAGTGAAAGGAATACTCAGGGCTTTCTCCAATGACACTGTGTCAACCATGGCAAACCACCAACGTTCACAGTACTAAACTGTTGAGATCATTTTATAGTGTTTAAGTATGCCTGCATTGCAGCAATGGCACATTCGGGCCTGTCTCAAGCACGGTAGTGGTCTGGTAGCAACAGAAAGATATTTAACACCAGTTGTGAATTGACCCAGCTTATGACTTGTTTTTTCAGCCTGTGCTTAATCCCATGTTGCCATGGTTAGGCTGCTACCAGTATCTGTGCTAATGGATGCAAAGCTAGTCCAGTTGCAGCTGTAAATCTGTAAGTCACAGCAGTGAGGACCTTGAAGACACAAACTTGGGAAGCTGCTTTCATATAGCTTCAAACGCTGATGGTACAAAGACACTGGTAGCTTTAGTAGTAGAACTTAACAAACAGTTACGCTGGGTTTGGTTGGGTTATCCCATATTTTGGAAGATGTAAATTCTGATCAAAGCTCTTGTGATGCCTCCTTTTTTGGGTCTAAATACATGGATTGGGGGAAGGGGAGTGCAGTGTCATATTTCCCTACTTTTACTGCTGTGAAGCTCCTAGAAACTGTATTGCATCTTATGAGTACTCAGCTGCTTGCAGAGTTCAGCTGAATTGGCTACCAGGTTTTGTGGCTGCTGCAGCAGTAGAGTCTGACAGCTTAAGCCTCACTTAGTGAAAACATGCGTATAGCTAGGGGGATTATCCACTTATTAATTTCTTTGTGGAGGTTCTGTGATTTTTTTTTTTAAAGACACGTACATGGGTGTGCATTTCAAGGCCTAGCTTAGTTTCATAAGTATTATAAGAAATACTGAGTCACTGACTGCTTCTCTTAGTAACAGAAAACAAAATAGGAGACTTCAGTGAGTTACTCAAAGTGACAGCATAGGCGTGCGCAAACCTGGTTTGGATATATACCTCTGTGATTGCATCTTCCTCTTCATTGCCTCAGTGCCTTGGAATTTAAGCTATCAAACTACTTCCAGCTTTACAGAAAACCTCACTTCTAAGGGTATAATTATAACAAATCTATTTCTATGAAAGGAACTTGCAATTCTTAGGACAGAAGATCTCAAAGGCTACTTAAAGCTTAAAAAAAGAGAAAAAGCCGGATTCCAAAATGACTGTTTCTGGCAGCTGATTTCCTAGAAGTCATGGTGAACAGAAGGGAAGCCCAAGATAGATGAGCTGAGGTGCTGGTGTTGATGAAGTGGTTGTCTTGGCAACTGCAGTCACTTAAATATCTCTAGGAAAATAGCTGGCAAATGTTAAGATTGAGAAATGATGATGGGTTGACAGAAGAACCAGGAGCGATGCAACCCTGATGGTGGTTCTCTTGTGATGACAGTGTGTCTGGCTGCCCTCTTGCTACATGAAGCAAGATCTTGCAGAAACACTTACCTCCCGGGGTATATTCATTCCCCAAAAAAGTGGCTGATGAATGTGGTGTATTCAGGTACTACTGGCATGCTTCATTTTGCAGCTCCACTGTTTGATGTAGGCATACAAATGTTGCAGCAAAACAGAGTGCAAAATAAACCCTGCATGCAAGCAGGTGTAAGTATGAGAATTGTGTTCCATGTGAGAGTTAAACTGCAGAAGCTGCAGCTGTGTCAGGGATTGTTTTGGGTCCTTGCAGTGCTTGGGTGAGAAACTGAGACATCTTACCATGTGTGTTTTGCTGATCATGATTGCACATGCTGTTCTGTGGTTCTGCAGGTAAAACTTGTAAGTTTTAATCTTTTACTTTCCTTATGGAGCACTTAATTCTCTTTCATGTTGGCACAAAAAGCAAACCTCAGAGAAATCCCAACCAAATAAAACAAGCGGAGTTTGAGCCAATTGTTTCCTGCTGCCACAAGCATGTTTGTAACTGCCAGCTATGACAGGTATTTCTACAGGCACTAAATCTTAAGCAGAACACCAGGTGCTCAGAGAAGTTACAGAAGACTAAGTGTGTATGCTTTCTGCCTCTCATTTAATAGCTGTTTTCTGAGCTTCTCTTTGTGTAGTAACTTGTGAAAAGTTGTAGTCAAAAGCTTCCTTGAAATGGAAGTGGAAAACTCATAAGCTGCTACTTGCTGCAAAGTGCAGTAAGCAGTGAAAACTGGTGATAGGATCAATTATGTATCACATTTTTTCCTTTTATTCCCTAGGAAAAATCCTACCCTACAGATACAGGAACAGTCACTCCCATATGGGGGGCTGGGTTTTTTTACCGGCATGTTTAAAAGCTACTTGGCTCTACTGGTAGTGGTCTGGATAACAGGCAGGTTTGATGTTCTTGTGATGCAGATTCAGTTTGGTCCTCTGGTTATTTCATTGAAAGCTTTGATCATTTGACCAGATATTTTTGCTTAGCCATGTGTTTTTAGCATGGGCAAAAATCTCTTCTAACTTTCTCTACTAGCACTTCAAGCCTGCGCTACAGTTAATAGTTGATTGGACTTCTGAAGCCTTGCCAAATTAGAGGGAAGTTTTCCTTGGCGAGTGACATGAGTTTCTGCAGTACTGAAATGTAAGTAAAAAATTGCAGTTGCTGGTGTACTGCAGATACTGATGGTAGTTTTTTACTCATGAGTAGCTTTTGTGAAGGAGCAATGCAAAAAAATAATAATCCCCCTTTCTGGTTTTTAAGCTTTTAACCTTTTGTGCATCTCCCTCTGACCTTTCAAGGTGTTCTTACACTAGAAGTGCTAATGTCAGATATAGGACTAGAGACTTCTCAAGACTTCTGAAACTTCATCCGACACTGTTCAACAGATTAAGGTACACAAATCACCCCTGGGAGTGGAGTGGTAGACTTTAAAAATTATTTCCTATTGTGGGCAAAGAATATTTAAAGAGTGGGGGAGTATGGGATGAAACCTGGATCACGTGACATAAACTCTTTGAATTCTGTACTTGTAGTGGGCTGCTCTGCTGTTTGGATCTGCTAATCTTTATCTGTCTACTTTCATTATTTTAACAGCTAAAAGTGACAAGAGGGTTGTTTTGATTGTACCATGCCTTTTTGGAAAAGTAAAGCTTGATATAGGGAGCTTTGTAAACTAGGCACGTGAGTAGTCTGGGTTTTCTGAAGAAAGCATATGGTAGCTGACACTTCAGCCGGAGATGACTTGGTAATGAAGCTCCTTTGTCTGAATCCTCTGCCATTTCATGAGGATAATGGCTGTGCTGGTTTTGGCTGGGATAGAGTTAATTTTCTTCACAGTAGCTGGTATGGGACTGTGTTTTGGATTTGTGCTGAGAGCAGTGTGGGTAACACAGGGATGTTTTAGTCATTGCTGAGCAGCGCTTACACAGCAGCAAGGCCTTTTCTGCCTCCCTCCCCACCCCACCAGTGAGCAGGCTGGGGGGGGGGGGGGGGGGGGGGGGGGGGCACAAGAAGTTGGGAAGGGGCACAGCTGGGACAACTGACCCCAACTGGCCAAAGGAATATTCTAGACCATAGGATATCATGCTCAGCATATAGAGGTAGGGGAAGAAGCAGGAAGAGGGAAATGTTCAGAGTGATGGCATCTGTCTTCCCAAGTAACCATTAGGCACGGTGGAGTCCTGCTTTCCTGGAAGAGGGACTGTCATGGCTTAACCCAGCTGGCAACTTCAGCCCCACACAGCTGCTTGCTTACTCCCCCCACAGTGGGATGAGAGAGAGAACTGGAAAGATGAAAGTGAGAATACTCATGGGTTGAGATACAGGCAGTTTATGTAGGTAAAGCAAAAGCCGTGCACCAAGCAAAGCAAACCAAGGAATTCATTCACCACTTCCCATGGGCAGGCAGGTGTTCAGCCATCCCCAGGACAGCCGGGCTCCATCACATGTAATGGTTACTTGGGAATAAAAATGCCATAATGCCCGATGTCCTCCCTTGTTCTTCTCCCAGTTTTACATGCTGAGTGTGATGTTCTGTGGTATGGAATATCCCTTTGGCCGGTTGGGGTCAGCTGCCCCCGTCGTGGCCCCTCCCAACTCCTGCACCCCCAGTTCCTCGCTGGTAGGGTGGGATGAGAGGCAGAAAAGGTCTTGACATAGTGTAAGTGCTGCTCAGCAATGACTAAAACATCCCTGTGTTACCCACACTGTTCTCAGCACAAATCAAAGACATAGCTCCATACTAGTTACTGTTAAGAAAATTAACTCTATCCCAGCCAAAACAAGGAGAATAGCAGATTAAGCTGCTTTTTGTAGGTGCAAGGAAGGTAGACAGCTAAAAATATTTGGTTTCTGCACATCTTTAAGCAGTCTTAACAGACTGGCACTGGCCAAAATCCTGGGAGTCACAGGCATGAAAAGTGGTTAAACTCTTCCGAACTGAGTGAGTAGTCCTACTACCAGTGACAAACCTTCTTCTGAATGGAGAAGGATCTTGATTCTCTGATCAATCTGTTTTAAGACAGGACAAGTCAACCCTGGTTAGAGACGACACCACCACCACACCCCCACACCCCCCCCCCCCCCAGCTTCAGGTAGTAGCTGGTTACTGAAATCAGTAGAAAAGTGCTTACTTAGGTGTTTTATTGTGATGATCTGGTTTTGAGGGTGAGCCACATCAACTTCTGTGACTGAAATGTCTCAATTCTAGTTTAATGTGTTGCAAGCATTTGTGAATACAGATTAGCTAAAGTTTAGTCTGAGTTGCTTTTATTCCAAGATAAACGTAATATACAGTGGAACAAGCTCACTAGAGAAGCTTGAACCTGAGCAAGTGAAATCTAGTTTGATTTTTATTTTTGTAGACTGATCCTTGCTGCAGTTTAGCTAACAGTTGCTAGAACAATGGGCATGGTTTGTACTGCTCTACACAAAGCAAAATAATCAGAAGGAACAAATTGTCTATAATATAGTGGCTGACTCATGCCAAAAGGCTTGGTACTCCTTTAATGCTTTTATAAACTGTTTTAGCCTAGCTAATGTAATTGTGGAAGTTCTTATTACCAATATAATGCCTAATCCCTTTTGAATTCTACTAAACTGTTGGCCTTAATGTTGCTTAGCAATAATTAGCAAAATACAGGTGGGTTTTGTATTGCTTAACTCTTGATCAAACCTTTGGAATTTTGTTTGTGCTGACCTGTTAGGCTTTTTTGTTGGTAATACGGATACTCCCATCAGCCTGATTGCCAGGCCTGCCTGATTGCCAGGCCTGAGTTTGGATCTTTTCCTAAGCTTGTCTTCAAAGCTCTTGTGTTCCCATTTGACATGACAGGCCTTTTAAGAGTTCTTGATGGCCTCCTTCCCAAGGTATGGAGTATTTTGTAGGAAGATTCACATTCACAAAGAAAAAGCATCTGTGTCCCTTTTTCATGCTAACTTGTGAGTTGCATTGCTGGATCCCATTCTGCTGCTTTGAGTTTAACCATGCTCTGTTTACACCTGGTTATGATAAAGGAGGAATGGTAGCTGGTGTTCAGACATTTTGGTTGTCAGATCTGGAGGTTGTTTAGCTTTGCTAGACTACTGGAGAGGCCTTCACTTTGTGATTTTGATCCTTGTTCTTCCTTTCTCAGATGCATTTGTTCTAGGCAAGTTTAGTTGTTCAAGGTCAAAGTTTTACTTAAAGCTAAGGAGTAATACAGGCTTCTTAAATAATCCCTGCTATGCTTTTGTTGCAGTATTTTTATCCCATATGATCTTGCCTTGTAACTCTATCACAGTTTTAGTGCATTCTGTGGTAAGTAGGGTAAAGAACTAAAATTGTACAGAGGTGCCTGAAGTGTCCACAACTTTAG
Organism: Falco biarmicus; assembly: GCF_023638135.1. NCBI lineage: Eukaryota > Metazoa > Chordata > Aves > Falconiformes > Falconidae > Falco > Falco biarmicus. Next base: position 76,397,769 of record NC_079311.1, on the reverse strand, counting down.
TACAGAAGAGTGGTGTAAAGGGCTGCTCCACTTATTTTAAGTGCCCAGTTTTGTAGTGGGACTTGGAGGGATTCTGCCAGCTCTTGCTTGGGGACAACTGTGCCCTCAGGGCCTTGGCTTGTGCAAGGAATTTTAATATGTGGCTCTCAGCCAAAAGTACTGGTCAGCCGTGGCTTACTGCTTGGAGATGGGTTCAGTTCCCCCTTCATCTTGAAGGGACTAAGCCCGTATCTTCTGGTTTTTTGGGCATAACGTAGTCATCAGACTGAGTTTATACTGAGGAATCTTTCCCTTGTTGAAACTTCTGCCTCCTGGGCTCTTGGCTGTGTAATTGGGTAGGGCTGAAACCCAGCCAGTGGTGAGGGAACATGCCTCTGTAGCCTGAGGTGCTCAGCTGGAAGGAGGGATTGCTCCTGTTTATCAGCTCACTTTCCAGTGTGAAATACTTACAATACTGACAGCTTTTTCCAAGCCCTGAGCAGTCAGGTTCCTTTTTTTTTCTGGTCTGGGCCTTTGCATTCCTGTTTGGGCAGTGGCCTGACACCAAGGGGAAAGCTGGAGAGCTGTGCTTAATGCCCTTTAGGGTAGGGCATCCACCCAGAAGGTGGAGGATGCAAGTTAAGTGCCTTTGGGCCAAGTGCCCTAGCGCCAGCTGACTGAATAAGGTGTCCTAATTTAGCTTTTTCTTTGAGGAAAATAGGACAATCATCTGAACAAAATGTGTGGTAGAAGTGGTCATGTACAGGATCTCAGGCCCTGAATCAGCCTGATGCACATACCTGTATGTAACTTTGTTCAGTATTACAATTCCCAGAGTTCAATATTCAGGACATGTCAAGGTGTTTCCTTTCTAGTCCCTTCTGTCGGGCAGGTCACAAAGCACTGCTGAGAAAGAACACATGGAGAGTCATGGGTTTAGACCTTGAGTTTCCCAGGGTGGATCCCTAGTCAGCACTGACTCTTGAGGTGCACTTTGCAAGCATCAGACTTGTCATGCTTATCATGTCACTGAAAACCAAAGGATAAGCTACTTGTAAGAAGCTATTAATTAATCTCTTCTGGAGAGTGCAGGATTCTTATCTTTTTGGGGGACACTTATGTTATGTATGGGGTAAGGAGGTAGCCTTAACCAGTTCCTATTCTGTGCTCAGTGCCTAGTCGTGTATTCATGGGAGAAAATCAGTGTAACAGGAGGATGACTTTAAAATCCATCCTTAAACACTTTGTCGTTGGCCAACTTTTTTTGCCTATGCTTAGGTTTTTCCAGTAAAATTTTCTCATTAGCTTGCTGTAGTCAGTTGTCTCTTAGATGAAGCTGTGATTTTAAAGACATAATTTCACATTGGAAGCAACTTTAGTGTCCTGTGATAACACGTAGAAAAATGTCAGATCAGCCAGTGTTTAATTTGCAAATTAAAAATCTTGCTTTTGTGGCTTTTTGTGTTAAACTACTGACCTGTAAGGATAATGAACTAATGATGCAGACTTCCATGATTATTAATCGGATATTGCGCTAGCTGTGTTTAAAGCTAATGAAAATTAAAGCAAATGAGCTATGTGTTACCTTAAATATAATTAGATATGCTGCCTTGTATGTTTATCTTGGAGATTAGAGCGGAACCATTAAAAAGCCCTATAATACAGGCAGCAATGCCTAGGGCAGAAGTGATTGTACAGTGAATGTGAGCTCTGGAGCACATACAGCTTAGAGCGTAGTATGGATTACCCTGTTTTGGATTTGCTGAGAACTTTTTTTTTCCTCTGCTGATAGGGGAATAATGGCATTTTAATCCTGATGGCTGCAGCCAGTAAAATGGCCCTCTGTGAAATATGAAATGTCCACAGACATAGTACCCTGAAAGGTTGGGCAGCATTGCAGCAAACACGAAGGATCTTGTGCTGTGTCTGTCTTGCTTGGATATTCCTGAGATCACTTCCCCAGCATCCAACTCCTCGATTTTTTTTTTTCCCTCTGGGTAAGATCAGAACTGAGCTTGAAATGTTGTCCCGCTTGCTGTTAATATGGGCTGCAAACAGCCACTGTATTCAACCTTTGTATCTCTCTCTGCAAGCTTTCTGTCTTGAGAAGATGACGTGACTTTGCTGAGCAACACTAAGCAATAGTTAATTATGTAGATGTCTTCGAGATACTTGTTTTGAAACACTTTGAAGCCATAAAATACACTAGATCTGTAGGAAAGCTGCCAGTATATTTGTTTCTAGCAGGAGAAAGTACTTTTTCCTACAGAGTTCAAAGTGACTCAGAGGTTTTTGTTTGGCTGGTTTTGGTGTGCTTTTTTTTTTTTAAAAGCACCTGGAACTGGCTTTTTAGCTAGTGGTCCGGTATTAGTTTCAGAATCTGATAGTTCTTTTTCTGATTTCATATACTGATACTCTGAATGATGCCCTATAAGGAAGAGGCTAGCTGAAAGTATTGCAGAGTAACTTCAGCAGCAAACAGTCTGGTGCTCAAATGAGGCTAATCTCTACATAATGAGAGTAAATGAGCATATTTTAAAAATTGTCTCCTTTTGCCAGGAGGCAGTCAGTGCTTTTGGCATATTTTAAGGACAAGATATGTGTTACTGCTTGTGTAATGTCCAGTGCAATGAGGCTGTGACTTACTAGGGTGCTTTCAAACCTGAGAAGTTAACCCAGCTCACAAATGCAGTAAGAGGTTTGTGGCTACTGATTAAGCTGCAAAAATGGTTATTGTACTGCTTGAGCTTTGTAAATAAATTAGAGCTCTCTTGGAAGCCCAGAATACTCTGAAGAGTGGTGATGGGTATTTTTCTGCTGTAACTAGTCTGTAAGAGCAGGCTTCTTCCACTCCCAAAATGTTAGGCACGGGATCTTAATGCTGTGCTTCATAGAGGTGGTACATGTGCTGCTGAAGCAGTGATTTTAAACTCTACATTGTAAATCAGGTGATCACGAAGCCTGGTCAAAAATTGCTGTCTTGACTATCTTTATCACTAAAGCAAGCAAGTCACAAAGTTGACTTGCTTATATTATTTTTGCCTGCTGCCATCCCCCTGCACTACAGTTGTGAAGATATTTATGTGTATTAGGATGGAAAAGGAAGGAGAACCCTCGGTATGTCTTTTATTCCCAGAGTACAAAAGTACTGGTAGAGTATATGTATGCATGCATGTCTGCAGTTTTCAGATTGCGAACAGATTATTAACACTTAAACCCACAACTGACAGCATACAAAATTGCCCTGTCATGAGCTTTCTAGTAAGAGAGGTAGCAGGCATAAGTGCAGGATTTCAGCAGTAGCCAAAGGCTCCTGGTTGGGATTTTTTCCCTGTGTGTGCAGTCCCACTCTTACTGAAAGAACAAAGTGGCTGCTTGGTCTAAGTGTGTCCTGTCCTAAACTGTTGACACTTAACTCTAGAAGTAAGTCTAAGTGGTCACTTCTTCCATATTAAGCCATTTAAGTTTAAAATGAGGGACTTTCTGGCTAGTCTGTTAGCTGTCTGCACGAATGGTGGTGCCAGGAGGGGTGGAAGGAGAAATCTGTGCTGTGACTTGTGCTGGTTTGTTCTTTACTTGCTTAGGGCTTCTGTAGTGTTTGGATGCTAAGGTATTTCTTAAGCTATAATACCGAGGATTTATCAGACCTGTAGTTGAGTGTAAGAAGTAAGAAACAACAGCTTATGCACTTCTAGTTTTGGGGGATTCAAATGCCAGTGACAATGCTGCCTGCACTGTTGTCATGCATCTAGTTCTTAATAACCTGACATAGTAATTTGGATTGCCACTTGTGTCCTAATATGATGACACATTTGTTGTGGTGCTCATCTGAGACCCTGCGCTGTCCTGCTCGGTGTCTAACTGGTTAGCTGCTCTTACAGTACCTGCTAGTCCTCACTTTTTTTAACAAGCTCTGGGACCATTCTGACACTGAGCTTCTCATGCTTTGCTGTTTCCCTTAGCAGTTGGTACACTGCAGCTATTTGTGCACAAGCAGAACTGTACTACGTGGACATCATAATAGCTGCTGCTTCACATGTCTGTAGTGTGGAGGGAAGGTATGTCAGTAGTGAGCAAGCTTGATACTGAGAAGATAACATGATGTTCTTCAAAGACAGATGAAGGAGGAGGACATCTTCATTAGTGTGAAAGGTACAGACACAAGTTCAGGTTTCTACAGATATTTTGAACTTAGTTCAATAGAAGTTTATCAGCAGTGTGGAGACTCTACCATCATTTCTCCAGGAAAACCGTAACAAAGTCTACAAGGATGCTGCCTGTTCTTTGCAATACTTATTGGAATTGAAATATCACTCTTCAATTGAGAAGTCCAAGCCCCATCTTGAATCTCCCTTTGAAACTAGTCTGTACCTGTGCTCACAGTCTACTACCTCTTGAGCTTTGCTTCAGTGAGTTCACTGTAACATTTTCTGTTATTTTAAAATGTCTTGTCACTCTTGACAGGCTCTTTATGCTACAGCACAGTGAAGCTGACATGGAAAATCATCTTGAAAGAATCTCTAAATCTGGTTTTGGTACTAATGCGAGGCTACTTCCAAACAGTTGATATTTGAATCAAGCTGTCATATTTTAATTTTTTGTCCTTCTGATACAGATTTGTACACTAAATCACAATTTCTTATGTCTGCTCAGTCCACTTTTTTTGTGTGTGTTTTTTTGTCCAGTTTTGTCCCTGGCACTGTGTGGTAGGTTTTAATAAAAACCTTAAAGCAGCTGAAGTTGCATTGTGTAATTTTGAGGGGGATAAACAAGAGCAACAAAAGAAAGGCTTTTAAGTATGGTTTGGTCATCCCCTGTAAATGGATATAGGCATTTTTGCAAACAATTAGCAGCACATGCAGATGAGATGCTGAAAGTAATGTGTAGAGTGGCAGCCTGTCCCCCAGAGATTGACACTGGAAGTTCACCTGGGGTCTGTGCAGTGCATTTTGATGGAGCATACACAGTGCAGCTTTGTACTGATCTCTCATGTTGGCAGGAAGAAAAATCACTTAATTTCTCAGTTAACCTTGCAAGTCTTAAGTTTCCTTCATAGCCTTTTTTTATTCTGCATTTTAGCAGTTTGGTTAAGTACCACTTGGACTGTGTAGCACATTGAAAAAGAATACCGGGCTAAAGTCAGCTTTCTGAAAGCAACCTCTGAGTAGAACCCAGGAGTCTTAAGTGCTGACTTCAGGAGTGTGATAGTTGGTTTAGTGTCTTCTTTGCATCTTTTTGTACAGACAGATAAACACTTCACAGCCCTGAAGTGGCAGACTAAAATGGCATATAGGACCTGAAATAAATTTGCATTTTAGACTATTCTAGGCTGTTTAGACTATTCTAGAAGCTAGGGATCTAATAGTTCAGTTGGAGGTGACCGGGGTTGTTTAGGACTTTGAAATTACAAAACCTAAATACTACCAGGTAAAAAGCCTTCCAGCTGATGTTTTTTGCCTACATTTTGGGGAGGGGCTGGGCTGTATGTGTTAATGAACTTAGACAAGTTTTCTTGAATTGGATGACCAGAGGGTTGCAGAGGGTGGTTTGGTTCCAAGGAAGGTAAGAGCATCTGTTTAGCTTGTGATACCCTGGCATCACATTTTCCCTTACCTCATTATGCTACTGCGTGCAGGTGAGCTAGGTTTTATACTGATGTCTCTGCAAATATCATGTAGTAAGTGTCTGATGACCTAGCCAAAACATTTCTGTGATGGGAGTGCCCTGACTCCCCAGATATACTATGCTTCTGCAAGTACAGTTCATGCTCCAGATTCTATAGAGGAGCTGCTGCTCTGCTTTATAAACGCTACTTAGCAGTTATAGAAATGCCAGTTATTAGAGCTGGATTGCAGACATTTTTGCCATAGTACACAAGCTGTACCAAGCAGCTGCAGCTGGTTCTTGAGATACCAGAGCAGAAGCCACAAACAGATTAAAAGTTTTTCCCATTTTGCACTTGGACTCTTGACTAGGTTGTCAGTGTCTAACGAACTTGCTCACAGGTTTGTTTGAGGTATACAATATTTGGAAAGGATTAGCAGAATCAATATGATGTAACTTAGTAGCACATGAAGCTGAAGACTGGTGATGCAGTCGAAGGCAGGCATCTATTATTTGCTTTGCTTTCTGTGGTAGATGCAGGTCATCTACTTGTGTATAGCGCTCAAGCATCCTGTTAGGAAGGCTGAGGATTCCTGACAATGCTGTATATTACTGTAAATATTGTCTGTCTTAAAATGAGACACAGGGGATGACTTTACAAGCATTCTGATATTCTTGTTTTCATACCCAGATGAGTTGTTTGTTGTCTTACTGTAATACTGATGTTGAAAAGTAGCTATCTTTCACCTGAGCACTTCAAAGATTGGTAATGTCAAAAAGTCCCTTGAAGAAAAGGTTTTGGAGCTTCTCTTTTCACATAGCAAACACTGAACATTACCCTTCAGAACAAGACTTGCGTACTTCTCTGTAACAGGAATTTGTAGGAAATCTCTTGCCATTTGTAGTGGTAATTGGGTAGTAGAGGGGATGACTTTTCCAAACTTCAAAGCATAGCATACTAACTTCCCTAATTTTTACAAAATATTTCAGTGCACCTGAACACACCCAGATGTATTGAATATCTTGAATGAAGACTTTGAGACACATCCTTACCTTACTGCTAAAACGCAGTTTGGTTTGAATGCATTTATTTAATGTTGGTGATATTTATAATGGACTGCAGTTAATGCACTTTAAAGTCCTTCAGCAGCAGTGTGGCTGACAGATGAGGAGACTGAGCATCAAGAAATCTGTAGCTGAAGGTACCCTGCTTAGGAGAGGGGAATCCTTGGTAAGAAATGTGTTGGGTTTTTTTTTTACTTCCTCTGATTCTAAATCTGACTTGAAACAGAAACATATATAGTTGATGATGTAAATACTGTATGTGGATTCTGTTGCTTCCTGGGATAGTAATGGCTTTGATTTATTTCCCCTCCTAAATTCACATGACAGTGGTAAGTAGGCTGTCTTGCTCTCCAGTAGGTTTTGGAAAGCACCAGCTTCTGCTGACCTACTTGCCAAAGGTGATAATTAAGCTTCCTAAAAAGCTCTGAAGGCAGTCCTATTAGCACAGTCATGAATATCTACTCTAATAGGTGGATGCAAAATGGGAGTTAAAAGGGATTCCCTTATCTTTGTATGATTGTTTAGCTATTGCTATGCAAGGGAGGAGAGATCCTCTGTTATTGCAGAGCATCTTTGTAATAGAGATGTTCATATTAAAATGTAAGCATTGGGTGTGGATGTGTTAAGGTGCACAGAAGTGTTTGGTTTTTTTGAGGGGATTGCAGTTTTATTTTTGTACTTCCAAGAAATTTGTCTGAGTAGCGTGAGAATTTTCTTTAAAACTAACAAGTTCAAGGTAGTAGTGCTTGTGTGAATGTTAAAATGAATGCTAGCGATGTTTCTTGTCCATGGGTTTGGTGCATAGGGAAAGGTGCTGCCATTTTGTTGAACCGCTTTGTTGAAGTCTGATAGCGTTGTTGAGTTAAAAAAAAGCAAGCTTGTTGGCCTTAAGCTTCAAGTAGCATGGTATAAACATCTCCTTCTAGTGGGACAGTTAAAAGCCAAGTAGTTTTGGACATCTGCAGGGTATTCTGTATTACCTCAGAGCCAACAGATACTGATATAAATCAGTATAATGCTGAGCAGACAGGAGTAATTTTAAGGGTCAGATATGCAGAGGTCTTCAGAGGCAGTTGTGCTGCTTGGTTGAGCTGTTCATGTGTCTGATGCAGAAAAATGTGTGGCGGGTTGACCTTGGCTGGGTGCCAGGTGCTTGCCAAGCGTTCCTCAGCAGAATGGGGTGGGGGGAGAAAATACGGTGGGAAAAAGATAAAGGCAGTTTAATGAAGCAATAGCAAAAGTCAGGTGTGTGAAAGCGAAGGAAAACAAAAGATGTTATTCTCTACTTCCTATTAGCAGGCGATGTTCAGCCACTTCCTGGGAAGCTGGGCTTCTGTCCATGTGGTGGTTGCTCCAGGAGAAAAATGTCGTAAATAACGAATGTCCCCCCTTCCTCCTCCTCTCTCTTAGCTTTATGTCTGAGCAGATGCCATATGGTATGGAATATCCCTTTGGCCATGTCCCCTCCCCAGATCCTGCCCACCCCCAGCCTGCTGGTGAGGGGGGAATGTTGGAGGGACAGCCCAGATGCTGTGTGAGCGCTGCTCAGCAGCAGCCAAAACACCGGTGTGTTATCACCGCCTTTCTTGCTACCAGCACGGCACTGTGAGGGCTGCTGGGGGGGTCAGCCAGACCCAACACAGGTGGTGTGGCCAAGGTTACTGGCTGTTGATACTTCTTGGCGGTGGGCATGGGAGTGTATCTTACACTGGCCACCCAAAATCCTGCCATCATGTATTTGATAGGCATTGATGGGGCTGTTCTGAAGAGGTGCTTAATCTTTGTTTCACGGGGCCAGTTCAGGGTTGGTGGGATGTGGAGTCAAATTGTGCTGATCTAGGAAATCCATAATCCTTTTGGTACAGCAGTGCAGGCTCTTGGGTGTGATACTCGACTTCCCAGACTGCCTGTAGTGCCAGTGAAGGTTAGCGCTGTGGCAGTCTCTGGTGGAGATGGTTTTGCTCAGCTGAAAACACTTTTCCTTAGAGGCTTTGAAAACTAGGTCAAGGTGGGGTAGGAGGGACTGTGCAGTGGTTCTAGTGGATAATGCTGGATGTCCAAGAATGGGAACAAAGGGAACTTTGTGGGGTTTTTTTCTGGGAAGGTGCTTGGAATCAGTTCCTGCAGCTGTCCCCCATGTCACAACCCTTGTAATGCAGGTACTTCCTCCATGTGTTACTTGTAACTTTTTGCAATGTGATAGGGTGCATAACCTGAGATTGTGAGCTGTTATGTTCCATTATTGCCCCTTGTATGGCTAGTTACTTCTAAAACTGAAAACACATGTACAGCATAAGGCTTTGCTTAGACTAAAATTTCCAGCAGGTAGCTGCTTCTGTACAGAAACATAACCGAGAAGTGCAGAATAAAGCAGCTAGAAGAAAACGGTTGACTCCTGTTGATCACCTTGCAGTGTTCTCCCATCCCAGTAAATGCTGTGATCCTCCCCAAAATCTGCCAAGGCATATAGACCTCATAAATGCATGTTGTTGCATGCTTGCTGCACCGTAGCATCTGGAGAACTGTTTTTTGGGTTTTCAAGAAATTAATTCTGTGCAGGAATATAACCAGGTAAAAGTATATTTTTGTCGGCTCCATGGTGGGGAGACAAATTGTACTTGACTTCCAGTCAATTTGCAGTATAATTTTCATCTGGAGATATAACATAGCAGCATGGCTTATTGTATTTATAATTTAAATAATATATTATGATCTTGGCTCTTTATATATTATTTATTATGCAGAGAATGCCTTGAGGGCTACACTTTTTATTATATCCAGGTCTTCTAAAGGAAACCCTGACAAGTGACAATTAGTGGAAATTTATTGATCTCACATAGATGATTTTTAAGATAGTTTGCAAACAGCTATATAACTTTTGGCAGTACTTGAAAAAAATCAACATAAGTTCTGTTAATGATTTGATTTTGGGGGGAAATTTTTTACTTTGCATGTCAGATGGAATCATAAGGAAGATGGAGACCTATAGCTGTCACAAATCTTTCAGCTGCTGTAAAATAAATGTTTGCAATACTTTGACAGTGTCTAGTTTGCAACTGTTGATGCAAAGTGCTGAAACAGCACTAACTTTCAGTGTCTGAACCTTTTAGCTACCAACAAAATTTGGCTGTTTTGATCAATACTTGATGCCAGGTGAGCCTTTAAGTCCTCCAGTTCTTTAAGGACTCTTCACTGGAATCTGAATAGTATGTGAGTGTGGATGCAGGCAAATCACCAGATGTGGGTGGTTTTGCTTTTTTGTGCCACACTAAAGAAAGCATTACATCAGTATTGATAATTACCAAAAGTATAATGTTCTGGGGCTTCCTGAAGGAGTGAAACTAGCTTTCCAGTTACGTGCCACATCATTGTGGCTGCAACAGGTCATGGGACTGGAGAAACTGCTTAGTTAATGATACCTGCTCTCAGACTTGCCAAATGAAGTGCAAACAGAGCTACTTCCAGTTGATACTGTAAAACAAAATCAGTGCTCTGGAAGAGTCCTGTTCCAGCAGCAAAGTGTTCTCCAGTCTTAGCACCTATGGAAGATACTGCACGTCTGTGTAAAATTGCTTGAAGGTTATGCTTCTGTAGTGCAAATCTTGAATATCCTTACCCTCTATGTGCATAGACACTATTTACTTATTTAAAAAAAATACCAGTCTACCTGTGTCAGTATAGCGTGGTGCAGAAACCAGGTATGGATACTGCTCCCTGTTTGAGAAAAACTGAACAAAGACCTCTGAAAGTTATGTACTAAATGTTATCTGCAAGCTGAAGAGGACAAGAAACAAACTGGTTTGTTCCCTTATTGAATCAAGGCAAGGTGAAACTTGTAGGTAGACCACTATTTATATCCTCCTGCTTGGTACCAAGTGGCTTTCAGATGCTGATAGCTAGTAACCCGACTAGAAGTCATGCATCTGTGGGCTAGTGTGAGCACCACCAGCAAGGCTGTTAGCTTACACTTGATCTGTTAATTCATAATCACATCTACTTATCACCACTAGAGGCTCCCCCAAGTCACGCTTTGGATATGTTTCTGCGTCGGAAAGCAGCTCATGCTTTAAGTATCATGCAGATACATGAATTTGTCAGTGTTAACACCTCTGTACAAGAAATAAGGGTTATTTTAATCAAAATAATCAGTCATCCTTTTGAAAGTATAGTTGAACCTGAATCATCAATTTGAAATAGTTATTGATCATTAACTACGGATGAGCCTCAGTTGTCTTGACTAGAAGCTTTTAGTGTTGCTTGCTAGTAACTGGGAAAAACAAGCATGAAAATATTTGTAGTGATGAGTGAGGAAATTTACTTTTAACATCAACATATTTTATCCCAGCATAGATAAGGCTATAATTACCAACACAGGTTATTTTAGGGTTCAGACACTTCCATGCATGTCTAGAGTAGGTTTCCCATGACAGAGCTATACTTAAGTTTTTATTCTCAAAACACTGTCAGTTTTTGCTGCAAACTGATAATTACTGCATCATAATTGGATAGGTGTAGGCATCGTGCATCAGGTGCAGTGTGTCTGAGATACAGGCTCTGATCAAACAGCCTAATGAAATTAAGAATAAGTTTTCAAGAATTGGTCATACAAGACAGGAAAGAATATCATCATGGGATTGTGGCTAGCATACAAATATGGATGAATTTTCTGATCTTTGCCACTTCTAGGTTTTGGTAGCCTCAGTTTATTCCATATGCAAGCAAGTCCTGTACTCAGGTCTAAGGTTTTTGGAGATGTATAGGTATCACTTTACTCTGAGTGGAGTAAGAAATAATCCAGTTCCTGAACTGACCATGTGGATGCTACAATCATTGAGCATGTTGGTATGCTGGAGCACTGTACTGGAGCTATTGGAGGCACAGAGTGCAGTTCTGTAGATTAACCATCAGTGATCTCTGTAGTCAGTTATTTACATGTGATGATCCTATTATTCAGAAAGTGGAGGAGCTTTATATGAGTCTTTGCAGGAAAGCAGCATGACTTCTTTCTCTGGAGGCTTCAAAATGAGATGTTGTGTGGCTACTAGCATGCATGTAGGACCTAGGGGAAGGTAATTTCTTACTAGCTGTTTTTCTAGCATTCAGGTAGTGTTCTTAAACTTTGAGACCTTAACAAGGAAGGGAAAAACTGAAAAAACAAGTTATCCAGAAGTCACCAGGAGGCAGATACCAGAAGGGTCTAAGTAGAAAATTGTCTCACTGTAGAAAACTTGCTCTGTCTTGAAGTTCTCAACTTTTTTTTTTCTTGAGGTATCACCTCTTCCTACAAATCTTTATAGCCATAGATGCAGCACTTCTTGCAAGAGCTTTTACTGTCCATCTGCTACTGTAGTTTGTCTTGGTTCTCAACTTAAATCTGCTTTCCCCATCACCCCCCTGCCCTGTTTCTTCTTTGGAGGCTTTTCTTCATCTGCAGTCCAGCTCTCACTAAAAGCAGACTGTTGATCTACCATAGATCTTGCCTTCTCTTGCCTGGTATGCCACTTAAGGTGATCGCTTATCTGTCACACAAATTTCTGCTCAAGTTAAGTCAGATATGCAATGTCAAATCAAGAGTGGTATCTATGACATGCTTAAATACAGGAAGAAAAATCCAAATGAGTTTTAATTCCCCCTTGTTCCTTTTTTGGTACTGATAGGCAGTACTGCATAATATTAGAGCCATGTAAGGATTGCTTTTAGTTGCACAATTGTACAAGTTTCCTCTGACTTGACTTTCCTACAAGGTCCAGCTTTCTCTGTCCAAATGATCAGATTGCTTGCCTGCATTCTCATCTTAGATTTGTCTATTAAATTTCTGTCTTGACCTTCAAGTCCTCTTGACCTGTGGTACTCTGAAGTGTTTTTTCCTGACTGCTACTCTTACTCTGTATGCCTTCAAATTTAATGCAGATGGTTACAATTAATTAGATAGAAGCTTGAATTTCAAGGTTGTTCATTCATGTATTGAGGTTAGCTTGATTGCACTGGTTTTGCTTTTTTCAGAAGTATAAAGGGTACCTTAAATATCTGTGCTGCACTGCAGATGAATCAGTCTGCTTTGTACCCTTTTGCTGGCTCTTTCAGGAGGTATTTCAGCAAAGGAGGATTCTGAGGATTTTTGGCTTTATCTAGATGTTGTATTAGTCATTGACATGGCAGCTAGTTGGAACATAGGTAGAAACTTCAATGCTAGCTTTCACTTCAGTGTTGTTTTCTTTTGTATATCTATCTGGCTTGAAAGATGCCTGTGTACATGATGATCAAGAACAGTCATTTCATAGATGGCTATTGTCTAGCCATGTGTAGTTAGCTTTTTAAATAGAGTGTGGTTGTTATAGCTGGTAGGTGACTTCCTGGTAATCTGCAGGAGACGAGGACTGTATGTGAAGGAATGTGTTCTTCAGTAGCTGTTTCCTTAGCGCCACGTTGGAAATACAAGGTCTATATGCAAGGCAGCTCAAGTTGTGGTTCAAAGGGTGGTACTCTGGAGCCATGGAAGGCCAAAGCAGTTGAGTATCTTGTCTGGCAGCAGTGCTGTCTGGTCTGCTTTTTTTTAAATGTTTAGCATAAGAGCTGGTCTTCTGCCTGGTGTAATGTAGCTGTTAAACACTTGTAGGAGCTGGTACTGTGACATATTCAGGCTGGTGGCTGCTGCTTTTACCCCCAGCCCAGGCAAGAGTGCTTTGTAGTGTGAGAAGCAGCAGCTTAATGCTCTGCAAGCCTCAGTGATCTGCCTCTGTTTTGATTTTTTTACTTAAGGTAGGTGTCTATGTTGTGAAGTAATTGCATTAATTAAACATATCATTTGAACTGGGCTTCCTTTCCATAGCAGGCCAAAGCTCAAACTGAGACTTTAGCACATCAGTAATATTGTAGAATTTGCAAGGGCTTGTCTTGTTTTGTAAAAGTAAATCTGAGATCTGAGCTAGGGTTCATCTTTAATTCTCATCCCTTGCAGTGTGCTTTACTGGCAACCAAGTTATTGCTGCTTGCGAGTAGAGCTACACAGATCGTGATGATGTGATCTTCAGATCATCTAAAGCACATGGCCGGAGTGAAAAGAGGTAGAGAACAACAGAATGCTGAATGCTTCTTGAATTTGGTTTCTCACTAGCAAAAAATACCCAAAACTTGTTACTGTAGAAACAATAGCCTTAGGAGCAAGGATGGGTATGTATCAGCTAATGCACTTGTTTTAGCTTAAACTTTAAACTTGATCTGTTTGAAGGAGCCAGTGATAATGGAGCTGAGGTGCATTATTATGCAATAATGTGATAATATGTTTGTGTCTCAAATGCAGGCTTTTCACAAGCAAATACCTTCTGACATAGTGCTGATTCCTGCCGTGGACTGGGGGGTGCTGTGTAGGGAGGCAGCTTGCAGGGGCGTGTCAGACTTCACTGGCTCATACAGGATTATAAATGCTTTGCAGATGTTATACACTTGGGCTATGCATAATACAGTTGTATCCATATATGATTTTAAATCTAGACTAATACAATAGTGATCGTGTCTCCACACTAGGAGATGGTGCTGCTGTACTTAGCTCTTTGGTTGCAAGTGGTACAGCCCGGCTGAGTTGCTTACTGCCGCTGAGTAAGCGTTACCTGTGTCTGCCTAGATTTACTGCCTGTGAGCAGCTCCAAACAGGACGTTTTAGGATCA